>NC_091632.1:42766635-43391635 GCF_027580195.1 Bos mutus | reverse complement strand
CACCTTCCAACCTGGGGGGCCTCATCTTCCGGTGTCATATCTTTTTGCCTTTTCATGCTATTCATGGGTTTCTCGCACCAAGAATACTGGAGTGGTTTGTCATTCCCTCCTCCAGTGGACCATATTTTGTCAGAACTCTCCACTATGACCCATCTGTCTTGGGTGGCCCTGCACGGCATGGCTCAGAGCTTCACTGAGTTACGCAAGCCCCTTCACAAGGCTGTGATCCTTGAAGGGGCCCTTTGTGCATGTCCATGTCCAAATTTCCTTTTTGTGTAGAGACACCAACTATATTAGATTAGGGTCTGCCTGGCTTCCCTGTGGTTCAGATGGTAAAGAATCTGACTGCAGTGTGGAAGACCTGGGTTTGATCCCTGGGTTGGGAAGATACCCTGGAGAAGGGAATGGTAACTCGTTCCAGTATTCTTGCCTAGAGAACTCCACGGAGAGGAGCCTGGCAGGCTACTGTCCATGGGATCACAAAGAGTAAGACACAACTGAGCATCTAACATTAATGACCTCATATCAATTTGATTACCTCTCTAGTAACTATTCCAAATACAGCTGCATCCTGAGGTACTAGAGCTTAGGACTTCAACATGTGAATGGGGGGGGGGCAATTCAGACCATATGAAGGGATCACGCTTCTCAATTTTAAAAGTTACTACAAGTGAAAGTAATAAAAACAGTGACATAAGGATACATATATAAACAAATGGGATAGAATTGACAGTTCAGAAATAAACTGGACATCTATGAGCAATTGATTTTCTGCTAGGGTGCCCAGACCATTTAACCGAGAAAGACCAGTCTCTTCAACAAGTAGTTCCAGGTCTGGGACTTGATTGGTTTTCCAGCAGTTGAGACTCTGCAGGTCCACTGCAGGGAGAGTGAGTGCCGATCCTGGTCCAGGAACTACGATCCTGCATGCCGCCCCATGAAGTGCTACCGCACCTCCACCTTCCCCTACCTCCTCGTCAGAAAAAAACCAAAACCAAGTAGTTCTGGGACAACTGGATAACCACATGTAAAATAATGAATTTGGACACTTACCTCTCTCCTTGTACGAAAATTAACTCAAAATGGATCAGTGACCTAAATATAAGAGCTAAACGGTAACACTATTATAAGAAACACAGGAGTACTTCTTCATGATTTCAGATTTGGCAACAGAATCTTTGATTTGATACTGAAAATGCAAGCAGTAAATAAAAATATAGATGTGTTGGATTCCACCAAATTAAAAACTTTGGTACATTAAAGGGAATTATCAAGAATATGAAAAGACAACCTATGGAATGGGAGAAAATATTTGCAAAGCATGTATCTGATAAGGGTGTAATATCCAGACTATCTAAAGAATTCTTACAACTCCACAACAAAAAGACATACAATCCAATTTAAAGTGGGTAAAGAATTGAGTAGATGTTTCTTCAAAGAAACATGGCCAATGAGCATATGAAAAGATATTCAATACCATTTGTCACTGCTGCTGCTAAATCGTTTCTGTCGTGTCTGACTCTGTGCGACCCCAGAGACGGCAGCCTACCAGGCTCCCCCATCCCTGGGATTCTCCAGGCAAGAACGCTGAAGTGGGTTGCCATTTCCTTCTCCGATGCATGAAAGTGAAAAGTGAAAAGAAAGTTGCTCAATCGTGTCCGACCCTTAGTAAACCCATGGACTGCAGCCCACCAGGCTCCTCCGTCCATGGGATTTTCCAGGCAAGAGTACTGGAGTGGGTTGCCATTGCCTTTTCCGCCATTTGTCACTAAGAAAATGCAAATTAAATCCCAGTGAAATACCACTTCATACTCATTAAAATGGTTATAGTAAAAAATGGGGGGGAGGCAAAATAATACATATTGATGAGGATATGGAGAAATAGGAATCTGTACATTGCGGGTGGGAATATAAAGTGGTACAACCACTGTGGAAAACAATTTGGTGGTCCCTCAAAAAGTTAAACATAGAATTACCATATGACCCAGCAATTCCATGCCTAGGTATATGCATGTGTGCTAAGTCGCCTCAGTCATGTCCGACTCTTTGCGATCCTATGAAATGTAGCCAGCCAGGCTTCTCTGTCCATGGAGATTCTCCAGGCAAGAACACTGGAGTGGGTTGCTGTGCCTTCGGCCACCTAGGTATATACCAAAGAGAGATGTATATATGACTACTGGAAAAACCATAGCTTTGACTAGATGGACCTTTGTCAGCAAAGTAATGTCTCTGCTTTTTAATATGCTGTCTATGTTTGTCATAGTTTTTCTTCCAAGGAGCAAGCATTTTTTAATTTCATGGCTGCAGTCACCATCTGCAGTGATTTTGGAGCCCAAGAAAATAAAATCTGTTACTGTTTCGATTGTTTCCCCAATCTTTTTGCCATTAAGTGATGGGACTGGATGCCATGATCTTAGTTTTTTGAATGTTGAGTTTTAAGTCAGTTTTTTCACTTTCCTCTTTCACTTTCATCAAGAGGCTGTTTTAGTTCCTCTTTGCTTTCTGTTGCTATAGTTTTGCCTTTTCTAGAATGTCATATAAATTGAATTATACAATATGTAGCCTGTTGAGTCTGGCTTCCTTAACTTAGCATATGGCTTTTGAGAGTCTCCAGGTCATTGCATATGTCAGTAACTTGTTCCCTTTTATTGTTGCATAGTAACAATATTGTAACAACTATGTTGTTACTATGTAACAATTATGTTACAAATTTTATTGTTGCATATGGTACTGAATGGATGTACCATAATTTGGTTATCCATCCATCTGCTGATGGACATTTGGGTTGTTTCCAATTTTTGGTATGAATAAAGCTTCTATAAACATTCACATGCCATGCTTTTTTTCTGACGAGGACGTATATCTCAATTTCTCTTTGGTAAATACCTAGGAGTGGGATTGGTGAGCCATGTGTTAAATATATGTTCAACTGTACAAGAAACTGCCTAACAGGTTTTCAAAGAGGGTGCATCATTCTGCATTACCACCAGCAATGTATGAGAATTCTAGCTGGTCTGCATCCTTGCTAGCATTTTTTACTGTCAGTTTTAAAAATTGGAACGGTTCAAATAAGTATGCAGTGATATCTCATTATGGTATTAATTTTCATTTCCCTAATGACTACTGATGCTGAGCACATTATACCCAAATACCTTCTTTGGTAAAGTGTCTATGCAGATCTTAAGCTCATATTTTTATTGGATTGTCTCTTTACTTATTTTTGAGTTTTGAGTGTTGCTTGTCTATCTGGTTACCAGTCTTTTGTGAGATATGCATTTTGCAAATATTTTCTCCCAGTCTGTAGCTTGTCTTTTCATCTTCATCACAGTGTTGTCAAAAGCAGACATTTTAAATTTTGGTGAAGTTAGATTCATCAATTTTCTTCTTTTATGATCTATCTGTGCTTTTGTCTTAAGGAATCCTTGCCTAACCCAAGGTCTTAAAGAATTTTTCTTATTTTTTTTCTAGGTGTTTCATAGTTTTGGATTTTACATTTAGATGTTTGTCTACTACCCTTTAATAATACCTTTCCAGTTAAATCAGAGTAGGTTCTGTTGTCTGCAACTGAGAACACAGGCTGATGTGGAAATGATGGTCATGGCGGTTTTGCTCATGGCATTGGTGTCAATGGTCTGGTGGTGCTGCTGGCAGCCGTGACTTGACAATAGTATGAGTGCTGCCAGTTATGATGGAAATAAGGGAGATGTTAAGTAGTGTCTATGTGAAATCCTACTGTTGTGAAAACCCATAGCAGTCTTGTCCACTTCTAGACAGAGTTACTGTTTGTTATCAACTTGTCTCTTCTCATTAAAGATCCATGGGTTTTGCAAACTTGAGCTTTTCAGTCTCTGTTAAAATGAGAGAGAAAGTTGAGTGAACCTTAACATTACTCCCAGGAATGTGCTGGGGACACACTTGTAGAAGTATTCAGAGGCACTCATATAGTGATGTCGGTTGCATCATCATCTATTGTAGTCAAAAAAGTTAAAATGGCCTCAATGTCCACCAATAGAAGAATGGCTGAATAAACAAAGGTATATCAGTACTGTGGAATATTAAGCAACCTTCAAATAGAATGAGCTAGATCTTATGGATTTCCAAGGAAAGGTACCTATAAAATATTGCTAGGTGCAAAAAACAAATTGCAACAACATATATGATCTTGTTTTTTAGAAGATGCATACAGAGGTTTGCTTGTACATGCACAGAAATTGTCTGGAAACACACAAGAGTCTATTAATAGTGCTTCCTCCAAAAGAGACTCCTCACTTCACATGCTTCTGATCTGTTTGAATTCATTGCCTTGAGCACTTACTACTTTAAAAAGAAAACACACACAATCACACATACACAGTGGGGTGGGGTAAGATTATTCTCTTTATTTGAGAAATACAGGAATAGAGGCATGGGGTGGGGGTGTTGTCCTGACTTGCCCAGGTGGGTGGTGCAGGGAGCCAGGCGGAGGAATTGGCTAGACAGGAATCCTCCTGTCTGGTTTTCCAGTCTCTGCCCCACCCCTGCCTTCCTCAGAAGCCAGGAGTCCTCCTTCCTTGCCTGTCACAGGATGAAGCTGACCTCTGAGCGCTGGTCAGCCACAGAAGTGTGACAGAGGGCTGCAGCCTGGACCAGCCCCTCTTCAGCCTCACCTCTGGTCTCCCTCTGTGGCTTTATCGTCTCTCCTTGTTAGGGGGGCGGGTCCCGGAGTCCTAAGGAGTGGGGTCCCACTAGCCCAGGGAATACTTCTTGTGGGCTGAGGTGGGATGCTGTGCAGAGGGATCAGCTGGGCAGGGGCTGAGGATGGGGAAGATGAAGGAGTCTGAGGTCCACCTACACCAGGATCCCCTGGGAAGGGCATAAGAGTGTTGACTCCTGGGTCCTACCTCAGACTCGATGAATGCAAAACTCTGAAGAAGCCTAAGTTCGATAGGATCTGGCAACTGGTGGCTCAGACAATAAAGAATTTATTGCAGGAGACCTGGGTTTGATCCTTGGGTCTAGAAGATCCTTGGAGAAGGGAATGGCTACCCATTCCAGTATTCTTGCCTGGAGCATTCCATGAACAGAAGAGCCTGGCAGACTATACTTCATGGGATCACAAAGAATCAGACACGACTGAACAACTAACACTTTCACTTTTCAAAAGTGAGCGACTAACACTTTCACTTTTCAAACACTATGTGAGATGCAGCCCAAAGCTTTAGTCCTCAAGACTGGCTATTTGTCAGAATCACCTGAATGCTTTAAAAAATGCAGGTGCCCAAGTGCCATGCCAGAGACTCTGATTTAATTGGCCGAGGATGTGGCCTAGGCATTGGTATTTTTTCAAAGCACACCCCCAACCCCACCCAGTTGCTAGTCTTCCTTTTCAATGATACCAGAATCTCTGGGTTGGGACCCAGGCATTCAAACTTCTTCAAACTCTACAGATGATTAGAATATACAGGCATATTTAAGAGTTGTTAGTATGGAGCTTTTATACTCAAAGCTCAGAGGAGTAGCCTCTGAGGAGTGATCCTCAGAGGAGAAGCCTCAGCTTGTTAGAAATGCAGAATCCCAGGCCCCAACCCAGAGACATCTTCAACAGAGGCTGTGTTTTATCAGGATCCCCAGGTGATTCCATTAGTCACGTACAAATGTGAGAGTTGGACTATAAAGAAGGCTGAGCGCTGAAGAATGATGCTTTTGAATTGTGGTGCTGGAGAAGACTCTTGAGAGTCCTTTGGATAGCAAAGAGATCAAACCAGTCAATCCTAAAGGAAATAAAGCCTGAATATTCATTGGAAGAACTGATGCTGAAGCTGGAGCGCCAATACTTGGGCCACCTGATGCAAAGAGCCTTCTCATTAGAAAAGATCCCGATGCTGGGAAAGATTGATGGCAGGAGGAGAAGGGGACAACAGAGGATGAAGATGGTTGGATGGCATCCCCAACTCAATGGACACGAGTTTGAGCCAGCTTCGGGAGATAGTGAAGGACAGGGAAGCCTGACGTGCTGCAGTCCGTGGCGTTGCAAAGAACAGGACATAACTTAGTGACCGAGCAACAACCAGGTGATTCATGTGCATGTTACAGTTGAAGGAGCTCAGGAAGATTTAGCTGAAACAGGAGGAAGGTCCTCAGTGTTAGGACAACCTGGGAGTTTATAAAAATCCTGTTGCCCAGACACAACCCAGGCCACTTCAAACTTGGGCATCAGTGGTTTTAAAGGTCCCCAGATGATTCCAATGTGCAGGGCCTAGGACCAGTTTGTAGAAGGTGTAGCTGGGGCATTCATGCAGGATAAGGACAGCGTTTGAGGAGATGGTTCCTTCTGAGGGCAGGGCTCCTCTGGGGTCAGCCTGGATTTCTTTCCACGTCCCACGTCCTGTGACCTGGAGCAATTCAACCCCTCAGAGCCACAGCCTCCTCATTTCTAAGACTGAGATACCAGTGGTGCCTGCCTCCGAGGGCAGTTAGGATGAAGTGGGGTAAACCAGGATATCTGACTCTCAGTAAAGTGCTTCATGTCAGCTCTGGCTTTTGTTATTATTTGGCAGAATCTTCTGGTATGTTTAATGGAGCACAGAGGGTTAAAAGTGGACAGTGGGAAGACAAACCCACCACACCAAAGTGTGAAGTACAGGCCCACTACTTAATCTCTCTGAGCCCTGCTTTCACATCATAAACCATTAATAACAGTAAGAGGGGACTTGGTGGTGGTCCAGTGGCTAAGACTTCAGCTCCCGATGCAGGGGGCCTGTGTTCGATTCCTGATGGGGAAACTAAAATCCCACGTATGGGTTTGCACGCTAAAACTAAAGATCCCACAGGCCGCTATGAAGACCGCAGATCTCTATGTCGCAACTAAGACCCAGCACAGTCGAATAAATAAGTAACAGTACCCACTCTGAACGTAGTCACCTCTCACAGGAGATGCTCAGGTCTTTGCTCACCTGGAGGCCATATAGCCCAAACAGACACAACTCCATATCATGTATCAAGAGACGGATGACATTTTATTAAAGATTTCCTAAGGAGTCAAGAAGGTATTCTTGTCATGTCACTAATGGCAGAAACTTTTCTGAACTGTCCACTGGAAATCAAGTTCACTCCAGGTTCCTCTGCCATGCTGGCCACCCCTTCTCTCCTTGTCTTTACACAGCCTCTGGAAACCCCTTCTGAAGAGCCATTCTACAAAGCCACACCTCCCTCCCCTCTCTTAGCAAAACAAGAGCTACCTGCCAGGCACTGTTGAGAGTACTTTATGCCTCCAAGAATCTCACCCAGAGTTCACAGTCATCCTCGGAGGCAGATCTATTACTGTGCCCATTATGCAGATGAGGAAACTGAGGCACAGTTTTGGCAATTGTTTCAAGATTATAGTGCTTATAAGTGTGGAATCACCAACCAAATCCAGGCTCAGCATCTGTCCTTTTAGCTTCTCGAATGTCTCCTGTGCTGGGGTCCCTCTTGGTCCACGTAGAGTTAGAGTGAGAAGCAATTTGAGCTAGTTTCACAGAACATTCAGGTAACAAATATTTATTGAGCACATACTATGTGCTAGATCCAGGGACACAGCTGAGCAAACAAGATGTGGCCCCTGTCCTCACAGAAAGAGTTGGTTGAATTGTTTGAAAAGGAAAGAGGGACTTCCCTGGCACTCCAGTGATCAAGACTTCTTCTGATGCAGAGTATGTAGGTTCAATCCTACTGAGTCAGGGAGCTAAGATTCCATGCGCCTCGCAGCCAAAAAAAAACACAATGTAAAACAGAAATGATACTGTAACGAATTCAGTGAAGACTTTTAAATGGTCCACATGAAAAGAAAAGAAAAAGGTCCAGGTAAATCAGGAAGGGGACAGGCGTTGTCTCCAGACCCTCTAAGACTGGCAGGTCTGCTCGGCAACCTCACCCCCTCCCCATGATTCACCCAGAGAGTCAGGGGTGGGGGGGACAAGCCCCTCCTCCCGCTGGCCCTGTGTGCGGGCTTGGTCTCTGGTGACAGAAGAACATGGTGGGTCACCTGACGGCAGGACCTTGGTCTTCAGGTGCCACAGCCGCTGCCCAGACCTCAGCAGCTTCCCGCCAGGATCTGGGTGCCCCCCTTCGACTTCCTCTCTGCCTCCCTCTCCCCAGATGCTGGTAATTGGAAGACAAAGGAGTTTCAGACAGTTGGGGACCCGCGTCCTTTGAGTCTCTGAAAACATGCTATCATTAATTAAAGACTTTGGCTTCTGCAGGGCCCGGGCCTGCCTTTTTCTGGCTGGGCCTCAGACTTACGTCTTTCCAGTAGTGTCTTCTTGCTAAATTTTTCAGTGTTTTTAACATCAGACTGATGTTACGTATAATTACCAACTTTGCACCCAAATTATATTTGACATGGCTTGTGCGGGAAATTAGACCATTTCAGCGCCTACAAATTCACCTGGGGAAGCCAAGGCAGGCATGAGGGCGTGCTGCGGGGAAGTAATTTAAATATTACATGCGCCCTCGTGAAAATGCCAAAACTCTTTAAACTGCCAAGAAGAATTCTATCTCCCCCTCCACTTGGCCCCCCTCACCAACCCCGACTTACTGAGTGTGCAGAGGGTCGGGAAGCAGGGCTCTGTAGGTGCGGGGCCATGGGGAGCCCTTTGCATGGAGGGGATGCAGTAGGACAACCTGGTTTGTCAGGGGAAGGGCCTCCAGGGACACTGTGGGGACCCTGCTGTCCCCTCTGTGGGCAGGACCCACTGCAGTGGTGTCTGTCTGATGGTCTGCCTTTCCCCTCTCTCCCTCTTGCCTTTGACCCATCAATTCCTGTGCCAAGGGAGCCAAAGTTCCCCACCTCACCCCATTCTAGACAAGGAGGAAGATGGGGTTGGGGAGATTGTGGAGTGTGCCCAGAACCCAGGCCCTCCCAGGATGCTGAGGCTGGGGCCAGTCTAAGCAGAAGCCTATCATTGGAGTCCCCTTTGGACTGGACAGGCCCTCAGGAGTTTTGCTTTGTCATTAAAATAATAATTTTATGTATTTATTTATGTGGCTGTGCTAGGTCTTCGTTGCTTTGTGGGCTTTTCTCTAGTTGCGGAGAGCAGGGGCCACTCTTTAGCTGCAGTTCACAGGCTCCTCTTGTTGCAGAGCAAGGGCTCCAGGGCACGCAGGCTTCAGTAGTTGCAGCACATGGACTCAGTAGTTGAGGCTCCCAGGGTCTAGAATGCAGGCTTAGTAGTTGCGGCTCGTGGCTTTTGTTGCTCTGTGGGATCAAGGATTGAATCCATGTCTCCTGCATCAGAAAGCAGATTCTTTTATCGTTAAGCCACCAGGGAAGCCCACTTTGTCATTAAAAAAAAATTATTCGTTTATTTTTGGCTGCTCTGGGTATTGGTTGCTGTGCACAGGCTTTCTCTAGTTGCAGTGCCCGGGTTTCTCATCATGGTGGCTTCTCTTGTTGCAGAGTACATGCTCTAGAGCGTGGGCTCGGTAGTTTCGGTACACAGGCTTAGTTGCTCCATGGTATGTAGGATCCTCCCGGATCAGAGATGGAACCCATGTCTCCTGCACTGGAAGGCAGATTCTCAACTAGTGAACCACCAGGGAAGTCCTGCACTGTCATTTCCATCAGGAAGTTCTGTTGAAATGACAATAGATCCTAAATACCTACTATGTGTTGGGCATTAGGGATCCAGAGAAGGATAAAACTCATTCATTTAACAAATGATTATTGGTGCTCTGTACTGGGAATACAAACTTTGAAAAGATTCATTCATTCGTTTATCCATTCAGCATATGCTAACTAAAAATCGACGATGTGCCAGGTGCTGTGCTGGGTCACAGAGATGAAGAGGTTGTGCCAACCCTCAGTTGCTCACAGTGAAGCTGGGAAAACAGATTTCCACGCAGATTCACTGCATTCATCAGGCTGGAAGTCCAGACTCTGCCTCAGTTGTCTCCTTGCTGATGGAGGCTGCCCAGTGAAAGGAGGGAGACCCTGCCAGCTGCTGACACATTGCTATGAGTCTGATGAAAAGGCAGGGGCTCTGCTGCTGACAGGTAGCCCTGCCCCAGTCCATGGGGGTGGGGAGATGCGAAGCCCAGCCTGGCAGTGTCGGTATGAGAAGCCTCCTATTTTCCCGCTTCTTGCTTACTGATCCCTGTCTTAGCCTACTGAAGGACAGCTGGCCCTTTGGTGAGGTTTACCACCTGCTGGGAGGCATCCTGGGAACTCCAGAGGCAGGAGTGAGAGCAAGGATGCAGGAGGGGCGAGGATGCAGGAGACTGAGGCTTGCTTCTGCTCCCTTTCCCTGGTGCCTGGGAAGGCCCAGCACCTGACACAAGGCAGCCTGATGCAGGGACCCTCAGCCTGGAATAAAGGGGCTCCATGGGGATCCCAGGTGGCGCAGTGGTAAAGGCTCTGCCTGCCAATACAGGAGATGCAAGAAACCTGGGTTCGATCCCTGGGTTGGGAAGATCCCCTGGAGGAGGGCATGAATCTGCCTGGGAGTCTGTTTTCCCAGCTTCACTGTGAGCAACTGAGGGCTGGCACAGCCTATTCCATCTCTGTGACCCAGCACAGTACCTGGCACATCGTCAATTTTTAGTTAGCATATGCTGAATGGACAAATGAATGAATGAATCAATCTTTTCAATGTTTGTATTCCCAATGCATAGCACTGTGCTTGACACATAGGTACCCAATAATCATTTGTTAAATGAATGAGTTTTATCCTTCTCTGGATCCCTAATGCCCAACACATAGTAGGTATTTAGGATCTATTGAGTTGAAATGACAATGTAGGACTTCCCTGGTGGTCCAGTATTCTTGCCTGGGAAATCCCACGGACAGAAGGAGCCTGCTGGGCTATAGCCCATGGGGTTGTGAAGAATCAAACATGACTGAGCATGCATGCACACAAGGGCATATTCTGCCCAGGCCTCAGAGCTTTCCAAAGTTTGGAAGGGCCCTGGAACCTCAGCCTTGGGTGGCGGCAAGGAAGGCTGAGTCTAGGCAGCATCCTTGGTAGACCATTCAGGAAATCCTAATCCAGAGTATCAGCCTCTGTCCCTGGATGGGAACTAGACCTCCAAAATTTTCTCTCTTCTTTCCTGTCTATTCCCTGGTGTCTTTTTCTTCCCTTCCATGGGCACACATGGCCTGGCACATTCAGGGCCTTGTACACCTGTCCAGGTGCAGCCCTGATTCCTGAGATCACCTGGGCATGTCTACACAGATATGGATATGGCCTCCAGTGTTCCTGGGCTGTGTGTGTGTGTGTGTGGTGACGCTAGAGTGGGGTCTTGAGGAGCAGAGGGTCCTGGAGCTGTTGCCACAATTAAAGCCTCAGATTCTCCCTGCATTCTGAGTTTCATTCAGTCCTGGGGACAAACCCACCCATCAAGTAGTAAGATAGTAGCTCTTATTATTCCTCATTTCACCAACAATGAAACAGGCCCAGAGAAGTTCAATAACTCATCCAAAGCCTCACAGCTAGGTTAGAGTCAGGCATCCTGGAAGCTTTGAGCCCAAGGCCCTAACCACCAGGTGATGCTGTGGGCCCCACACCCTGCTACACCACAACTTCCCCTGCTTGCCCTCCCCCCTGCTTGCCCTCCCCCCTGCTTGCCTTCCCCAATGCTTGCCTTCCCCCCTGCTTGCCCTCCCCACTGCTTGCCCTCCCCCCTGCGTGCCCTCCCCGCTGCTTTGAAGTCCACAGTACTTTAACCATCTGTGCTGGTTAAACACACAGAGAATTTCTGCTATTTGCTTTTCTGTCTCTTCCTCTCCCTCTCCCCACCTGTTGCCTGCACCCCACCCCAACTAATACAAGCTCATTTACTTTCAAATAAGCAAGGTCCGTATAGTCAAAGCTATGGTTTTTTCAGTAGTCATGTATGGATGTAAGAGTTGGACCATAAAAAGGCTGAGCGCCAAAGAACTGATGCTTTCAGATTGTGGTGTTGGAGAAGACTCGAGAGAACCTTGGACAGCAAGGAGATCAAACCAGTCAATCCTACAGGAAATCAACCCTGAATATTCATTGGAAGGACTGATGCTAAAGCTGAAGCTCCAATACTTTGGCCACCTGATTTGAAGAGCTGACTCATTGGAAAAGACCCTGATTCTGGGAAAGATCTAAGGCAGGAGGAAAAGGGGACAACAGAGGATGAAATGATTGAATGGCATCACCGACTCGATGGACGTGAGTTTGAGCAAACTCCGGGAGATAGTGAAAGAGAGGGAAACCTGGCGTGCTGCAGTCCATGGGGTCACAAAAAGTTGGACACGACTGAGTGACTGAACAACAAGCACCTGCCCTATTTTGTTTGGCTGCACTGGATCGTAATCGCAACGTATGGGATCTTTAGTTGTGGCATATGGGATCTAGTTCTCTGATCAGGGAGCCAACCCAGGCCACCTGCATTGGGAACCTGGAGTCTTAGCCACTGGACCACCAGGGAAGTCCCAGGGTTTTGTCTTGTTCCCTCTGCCTCCCCAGTGTCCTGCCGCATAGTAGGGACTCAACAGGCATGTGTTGCATGGAAGGACTTGGTGCCTGAATGGACAGGGTCATCCAGCCCTGACACCCAGGACCTCCTGCTGTCCTGGGTCCTGAGGAGGGAGGGGATGTGATGGACAGGAGGCTGGGACACTTGAGGGCTGCAGAGGATATTCCCAGCTCCTCCCCTGCCTCACTTCTATTCTCCCTCAATAATAGCACAGGCATCTGAGCTATGGCTGGTGGGGCTGGCGGGGACCCCTGAGCTGGCACAGGGCGCCCTGGAGGTGGCTCCTCCCTGCTCTGTTCTCCCAGGAAGGCTGCCAGGCCTGGGGTGGGGTGGCCTCTTGAGTGCACGCTAGCCCCAGATAGTGCCCAGCAAGACAGGTGAATAACTGCTCCTGACCTCTTCTCCCCTCTCTGGTATCCATATCTGGTATCCACAGCCCCACCCTGCCCCCGCCAGGCCCCCTGATGCCCCCACCCACCACTAGGTGGCACCAAGAGCCCTGAGACAGTGGGGAGCTGCCCCAGAAGGGCTCACAGGTCGGGGTGGGTGGACCGGCTGGTCCCAGCATCCCTCATTCTGACACTGGCTGGACTTCCTGCCCCCACAGCCCTTTCTTTGAATGGCGCAGTGGCCCTAAATCCCTGTGCTAAAGGATGTTCATACTTTGCCTTACATTCCCCCACAAGGCTTGCAAAGGCCCAGTGAGGAAGACACCATTCCTGTCCCCATTTTACAGATGAGGAAACTGAGGCACAGGGTGGTTAAAGCAATGTATCCAAGTCACAAAGCTAGCAAGAAGGAGACCCAGGATTCAAACTCTGTCTTCCTGGTTCCACTCTTAACTACTGGTTCCCTAAATCTCTTTCATTAGGGTCAGTGGCCCCCCAGAGTGAACCGTGGGGCCCCAGAGCTAGCTGGCCAGAGGCTGTGAGGAAGCTTTCAGAGTACGGGGCTGACTTGGAGGGCTGGGGTGGGTTTGGGAGGGGAGAAGCTAGGGCCTGAAAGCAGGATGCATGGGAGGATGGAAGAGCCATGATCCTGACCCCCCAGTAGCTGCCTGACCAAAGGTCCAGGAAATGGAGGAGAGAATACGGGAGATACCTGGAGGGGAATCCCGGGTGGGGAAGCAGAGCCAACTTTCCTAGAGGGCCAAAGAAAGCTGGGAGGAACTTGAGGGGCAGGTATAGGATGGGGGAGGTGCTGCCCCTGGTGTTAGAGGGAGTGCTGGCTCCAGGTGGTGCTGAAATCCAGAGGCCCTGTTTTCAGCTGTGTGGGCTACAGTGGTCCAGCCCAGACTGGGGGCTCTGGCTCTGGTGGGCTGGAAGAGTCCCCATACGTGGGAAGCTGGGCCTGCCCTGGGAACTCTGAGGATTGAAGCAGGATAAAAGGCTCAAATGGTTTCAGCCTCAGCCCACCATGGCATCCAAGTGGCAGTGCTGTCTACCCATCAGTTGTCTACATATTGATTGTGCATGTGCCAGGAACTGGAGACCTTGCGATGAATAAAGTCCCTTCCTTCTTGGGACGTAAGCTCTACTTTTGGGAAAATAGGCAATAAACAAGAAACAAAGAGATAAGACAAAAAGTGAAGGAGGATCAGGTTTAGATTGGGTAATCCAGGAGAACTCCTCAGAGGAGGTGGTATTTCATGTAAAGGGCCAGAAAAGACTTTCCAGGCAGAGGGAACAACAGAAGTCCAGGCCCTAAGGCAGAGGTGACCTTGAAGCGAAGACATAGATCAAAGGCTAGTGGATCTGATGCCCAGTGAGCACTGGGCAGCGGGGAGGGGAAGGAGGTGGCAGAGGAGGTCAGAGCCAGAAGAAGGAGGACCCTGGCAGGGTACAGATTGTTTCCTAGGTGGGAGAGAATGTGTTTGAAAGATGTTAGCACAGAAGAGGCAAGATTTGGTTTGCCTTTTGGAAGATTATACTTGTTGATATTGGAGAATGGATTACAGAGGGCAAGGGTAGGGCAGATCACCCCAGAAAGCCAGGGGCTCAGGCTGGAGAGGGTCACGCACCTGGGTAGCTGGAACTGTGGAAGGGGCACTGAACTGAGACTCTGTGCTCTGCCCTGGATTCTAGCCCTGACCACATCCTCATTGGCTCTGTGACTTAGAGATCACTGTCCTTCTCTGAGTCCCAGTGTCTTTATCTGCAAAATAGGGACAAGAATAGCTGCCCAATCTCCTTCCCTAGGATACAGTGGTGGTCAGGATGGGGGAAGGACAAAAGGCCAGAGTTTTATAAACCACAGGGTCCGAAGGATGTATCCAGAAGATGGGAGATCCTTGAAGCTGGAGCTACTCTGGGGGGCAGATTTTTCCTAGAGGGGAGCTGTAAAGGGGGGTGGGAACATTGTGATTGAAGTTATCACTGGGGGTCAGCCCCCACCCCTGCTCTGAGTTCCCCAGTCCTGGCCTGGGAGCCCAGCTCTACTCTGATTCCCAGAGGCTGCCAGCACCCCTCCCCCACCCTCGGTCCCTCGATATATTTTTTTTCTTGCATCTTCTTTTTAAAATAAAAACGCCGACCGCTCGCGGCTCGCTGATGTTTATGCCTCAGTAATACATTATGTATTATTTTGTTTTAAGCACAGCTTTTGCATCCTGACAGTAACAATAAAATGTGACTATGGGATTGCTAATACAGACAGACTAATGTTTCCATCGCCCGCCTCTTTTTTTTGCGTCCTAAGCACTTTTGAAAAGCCTCCTTTTATATTCCTAATAAAATTATAGCAAAATACATCGATTTACTGGAAAAGAGTTTAGGGTCGAGGTTGAGTCTTTTTCCTCCCCTTCCCCCTGTGTGGGCTTCATCTCCCCTCCCCAAAGACTGATGAATATTCTGAATCAAAGCTTCTAAGTGCTTTTTGACCCTTGACCCCAGGTTGCCTCCACCCACGGTGGGACAGACTATACTGATCACCTGGCCCCCTGCCAGCTTCAGGACAGGCGTGTGCGTGAACTGAGGACTTGGGGTGTCAGAAGTGGGGGGTGTATCTGTGTTAGGGAGTCCGTGTGTTGAAGTGTGTGGGGGGCTACATGTAAAGATGATGGTGGTCTGACTGTGTTCAAGGGTGTGTGCTAGCGTGTGTACCCACTGATTATTTCTGTGCGGGAGGGGTAGGGAGTTGTGAGTGTTAAGGTGTGTGGACTTGTGTGTTACATTATTTGTAGGGGGGTCCCCTGGAGGCAGGATATGGTGAGTGTCGGGCTGTGGAGTATTTGTGGGTTAATGGATGGGGGGTCATGGATCTATTTGGAAAATAGTGTGGCCACTGACCATCAGAGTCAGGATTGTGTGACCATGAGGGGAGGACTGAGAAGTGTCAGCTTACATCAAAGATAGTAACTGTATTTCTGTAGTTAGTTCTTTGCAAATTCGTGTTTTATGTTGTCCAAAAGACTACAGATCCAGGAGTCACTTTCCATCTAAAGAATGGGGTCTCACTCCCGTTGCCCACTGTGTCTTTTCACGCTAGTTGTGTGTATATGTGTGCGTGTGTGTGCCTACACGGGGTTCTGTGAGGTCCGGGCATGTCCGAATGGGTCATGGCAAGGTGGTTCTGCATGTATGGGGACCACTGCTCACTGTGACTGTGACGGGCTGGGTGTCACCTAAGTGCACAGGCAGACATCAGATCTTTGGAAGGATTTCCAGGGGGCACCCCTGCGCCTGCAGGTAGCTTCCTGGCAGGGGTGGCCTGGGGCAGCAGACAGGGGCCGCAGGAAAGAGACGCTGTGAATGAACAGAAGGGAAGGGGGCCCAGGGAGGGCAGGGGCTGGCACACTGATTCCCTTCGCCAGCGTCAGCGCCCACATCTAGGCAGCAGGTCCTGGTAGGCTGAGCAGGAGAATGTCGCCTAAACCCACCCGGGGTATGCGCTTGGGGGCCCGACCCAGAGTCTGGGGGGTAAAGGCTCTCTTTCTAGCTCCTTGTGTCTGGGTTTCCTGGACCCAGATCCCACCAGCTTACACCCTGCATCCAGAATCAAAAGTCTCAGAAATAAAGAGACCCCCAGGCACCCCTCCCCAACCTCCACCGTGTCTACCTCTTGGCATTGGGAGCAGCACATCCTTTGAGACCCTCGGGACCCCTTGGCCAGGGGGCTGCTTCCCAGACCCGGAGGTTAAGGGAGGCGCCCATGGAGAACCCTGGGTCCCCGGCACCCCATCGGAGCAGCTGAGCGCCCGCAGCCACTCCTGCCACTCCGGCTGAGCCACCCGCCTCCCCCACTCTGCCCCGCTGCCTTCTCTGAGTGTATGTGGATTTGCACGATTCAGAAACAGGGAAGGGAAAAAAAGAAAAAGGAATTGGGTTTTGTGTACTAAGCACTTTTGAGGGCAATCTGGGGCCCCCTAATCCAGAGGTTTATAACCTCCCCAGCTAATGCTCTCTGACACTGTGTTTTGATATCATTACTACATTATACTCACAATTTTTGAGTGAAAAAATACAGTACTTAGAAAGTCGAAATTCATAAATAAATTCATGTCAAACCGCACTTAATATTGATTTTGTTAGTGTTCAGATTCAATAATAAGGTACTGCGTGCATGAATATTTAAATATAATCATCATTTCTGCATCTCCTAATGGCCTCTGCTCCTCTACACTCAATTTAAACACAATTTAAAAACTATAATGTATTGAAAAATACTAGGATTTAGCAATAAATCATCATCGGGAGATTCCAGGCCTCTTATAGGGTGGCTCGATATGGGTTTCTCCGGGGACTGTACAATTAGATTCATGTTTTTAAACTTCTCAATTATCCATATACCATAATTTTATGTGAAAGTTTGTTTCGCTTCCCCCCCTCGCCCCCGCCTGCTGCCGCCCCCGCCCCTTGTCGCCCCCCCCACCAGCCTTTCTCTGTAGGAAGCGGTAGGACATCGCTTAAGTGTTCTCTTAGCCAGAGTGGAGTGGGGTCAGAGGTGGCCGTCCTCAAACTGAATTAGAGGCCAGGCCTGCCAGAGGCAGCCGGCGCTGAGTCACTTAATCACATTATTTGGGAAAAATATAGGGGGGAAAGAGATAAAATGACTTAAAATGAACTTGCCAAGGAGGAAGTGGAGTTTTTTAGATTTATTTAAAAAGCAATCCTTGGCCTGATGAAATAGAGGCAGGGCTGCGGCAGGATGTGGTATGAGCAGCGGAGGGGCAGGAGGGGCGGGGGCCCTGCTGTGGGAACGGAGGGGCTTCCAGCCCAGTCCCTGGGCCCCAGGCCTTGGTGAGGAGCCCCTCGGGATGCGGAAAAGCCCTGGGATGAGGATAAAGGGGGTGCTCTCAGGATTTGGGGAGGCTGCTGGAATCCCTGCATCTCAGAGCTCAAAGGCAGGCTGAGGCAGTAGGGGGTGGGGGACATAGGGTATGGCAGGGCCCCCGGGCCTTGAGTGGTGCCCTGGTGGCGGCAGGCAGCAGCTGGTGCTGACAGATGGCTGCAGAAGTGGCACAGCAGTGCTGATTGATGACAAGAGTGGATGGGACCCAGGGACCCGGGGACGGTGCCCACTGGCTCAGAGCACTGAAATGCACCTCCAGTCGACAGAACAGTCATAGACCATCTCCCACTTAGCAAGCCCCTACTGTGTGCCTGGTGCTTTACATATGGCTCATGTGAGCCCCATATTCCCTGTGACTATGAGGCATGGTCATGCCCATTTTATGGATGAGAGAGCTGGAGTTCAGAGCTGTGAAATAATCCGTCCAAGGACTCACAGCTGGGACAACAGGAGGGTTTAAACCCAGAGCCAGCTCCCTCAGGAGGGTTTAAACCCAGAGCCAGCTCCCTCTAGAGTCAGTGCTCTTGTGCCATGCTTCTCTTGAGGGGGCTTCCCAAGTGGCACTAGTGGTAAAGAACCCTTCTGCCAATGCAAGAGACATAAGAGATGTGGGTTTGATCCCTGGGTTGGGAAGATCCCCTGGAGTAGGAAATGGCAATCCACTCCAGAATTCTTGCCTGGAGAGTCCCATGGGCTGAGTAGCCTGATGGGCTACAGTCCAAAGGGTTGCAAAGAGTTGGACACAACCGAAGTGACTTAGCACACACACATGCTTCTCTTGGAAGGTGCAGTTGGAGGGTGGGTAGGATGTTGGCCCTGAGCCATGGCCTCTGACGTGCTCCAGAGTTGACGGGCAGCTGTTTACAGCCGAGGGAGACAGGGCCAACATCCGCCCATATGGCGAAGGGGCAGGGACTTGGCACATCTTGATTCTGGAAAACTGCCTCGTCCCTGGGGAGCCAGGGAGGGTCGCTCAAGGGAACCCGGAGCTGGACCTCTAGCCTTGTTGCTAATCAAATCCACGTGTTGGACAGTGAGGGATGCCCTATGGCAGTGGTGTCCCTGGGCTGCTCTGGAACCAATGGACAGGCAGTCAATAGGAGTGGACTCTAGCATTCTCGGTGAGGCTTACCACACTGGACAAAAATGCCAGGACAGAAGCTTGAACTGGGGAGAGGAGGACCATAAGAGGAGTAGCATCCTGCTGCTTCACAAGCGGAGAAACAATTTGGCAGGAGGATCAGAGTCATCACCAGAGATGTTTTTGGGTACTTGGACTGCAATCCCAACCTATCAGTCTGAGTCTTATTCTGTGTATGCTCAGTTGCTCAGTTGTGTCTGACTCTTGCAACCCTATGGGCTGTAGCCCTCCAGGCTCCTTTGTTCATGGGATTCTCCAGGCAGGAGTGGGTTACCATTTCCTCCTCCAGGGGATCTTCCCGACCCAGGGATTGAACCTGGGTCTCTTGCATCTCCTGCATTGGCAGGTGGATTCTTTACCACCATGCCACCTGGGAAGCCTAAGTCTTATTCTACATCTGTGAAATGGGGAGAAAGACGGCACCTCCCTTGCAGGTAGGCTGTTCTAGAGAAGAAACACAAGCTTGGTATAGGCCACAGTAACTGCTATTATGACGGCGTATCTGGGGTCCAACTTGGGCCCTAGACTCCTCCAGAGAATATGGGTTTTTTTTCCTCTTCTGGTCTGCATTTCCTGGGTCCCTTTAGGTGGGTTTGGGGCTATGGAGCTGGATGCTAAGAAGCCATGTCTCTGATTGGGTGAGAGCTGGCTTCCCACCCTCATCAGCTGGTTTTGCCATGGGGAAACCCAGGAGGCCGTGTCGGCGGGTTGTCTTTCCCAGGCCAAGGGCACAGGGCAGCAGGGAGATCAGGAGAGGAGGCATCAAGGGCCTGAGCACCTGGCCCTGTGGCTCAGCCTCTTCAGCAGCCCACAGCTTCCACAGTCTCTCTCTGAGGCCATTCATTCATTCATTCATGCACTGTTTCAGCAAATACCTATCACAACCCAGGCACTGTTCGAGGGACAGGAATATACAGCAAACAAACCAGGACTCACAACCCAAGACAAAGCCTCTGCCTTTTTAAAAAATTTAAATTGGAGGATAATTGCTTTACAATGTCGTATTGGTTTCCGCCATACAGCAGCATGAATCAGCCATAGGTAAACATATGTCCCCTCTCTCTGGAACCTCCCTCCCACCCTCTAGGTTGTCACAGCACCTGGTTGAGCTCTCTGTGTTATACAACAACTTCCCTCTGTTTTACACAAGTTAAGGTGTATGCCTTTTGCCACTAGCACTTTGTCTCACTTTCTTCACCTGTGATGGGGGCTCTGCCTGTTTCGCCTGCTTCGGGCTAAACTGTGTGAGATCACAGGGGTGAAAGAGATACAAGCTGCCCCCAGATGAGCTATTGTTCTTTTTCCAATGAACTGGGCCTGATAAGACCCTCATGGATGGAATCATTTTTCTGTCTGCTGCCCTACCAGGCTGGGGCTCCCAGATGGTAAGGGCAGGAGCCAAGGTGAAACAGGATAAAATGTGGGAAATTTTGGGAAAGTGGAAGTTATTTTGGACTCTTGAGCCACAGCAGGTCATCAGGGAGGCCTCTCTAGGTTTCTCTGTTCCAAAAGGCCTGGGAAATGCTGGCTCTTTGAGAGGCTGGAGGGTGAGAACATGCTGGAGGAGCTCTAGCTGAGATCTTCAACTAATTCCTGCACGCCAGTTCCTGGCTCCCGCTGACCTGGTTGTGGGCCTGGGTTTGGGGCAGTATGCCTCTCTCTAAGCTAGTGGCTTAGGAAAGGCAGTGCCCAGAGCCTCAGGTCTGTGACTCCCCTCTTCTGGACAGGAAGGAAGTTGCCAGGGAGAGAGAGGGCAGAGCCTGGCAGAGTGTGAGCAGACACGGACAGCAGCTCCCATCCCTGGGGCGGCCCTCGCCTCTGCAGGTAGGGAGAGCAGAGCCTATGGGGGTTCTTCCTCTTCCCCCTTCAATCGACTTCCCTCCTAAGTGCCCCAGACCTTCGTCCTCAGGAAACCACCTTGTGCCCGAGGACCCCTGAACCACTCTCCAGTTCACCTCCGGTCAGCACACTTTCCTCAACTTCCCCTTCCTGCAAACCTCAGTTTGCACATCTGTCAAGTGGAGCCACTCAAACAGAGTCCCCTCCAGCAGGGCTGCCAGGGGAACTCCCTGGGGCAGGTGAACAGGAACGGAAGTGAGGGACACCCCGAGAGCCCCACGGACTGGTCAAGGTCCAAGGCCACCGACCAGCATCTGAGAATGCAGGCCACGCCCTGGTCCTCTGCCCCGGGGAGGGCTGGGTACCTCCCGCGGCACTGTCACTCTGCATCCAGAGCCCGTTTTTTTCTGGAAAACAAGCGACATTCATCACGAGTGACAGCCGGGCCCTAATGCAATCTCAGCCGGAGCCATGAATTGCAAATATGCTGCAGTGGGGAGGTTGCTCCATTAGGCCCCCTGGGGAGGTCACAGGCCCTGGGCCCAGGGTGAGGGGCGCTGGTCAGTGGTGGGAACACCTCCCAGACCCTGGGCCAGGCCCCAGCTGCCTCAGGGTCCTCAGGTACTTGGGGTAGGGGCAAGGGTAAGACTTCAGAGTGGGCGGAAGCGGGGGCCGGTTCCTGGTGACTCAGAACCTGCTTTCGTCCCTCGGAGAGATTCACCGGGAAAAAATAAAACACCCAGGCAATTAAATGGAGCAAGTCAGGTGAGTAGGGCGGGGAGGGTGGGGCACTTGCCAGGCAATGGGGGGGGGTTCCCCCTCCACCCTGGCCGGGAGCACTCATGTGATGGGGGAGCCCTGCTGCCGCCACCTTGGGGAGCCCTGGGGCTCTGCCCCTCACCCCAGGGGACCCTGAACCCCCACCCCCATCTGGCCTCCTTCCAGCTGCCCACACACACGTGCCCTCAACCTCCACCAGCGAGCCTGGGCTGCGCTGCATTCCCGGGCCCTACCCTACATGTATGCCCAGCGCTCTCAGCTCTCCACAAGTCTTTGTTGCCGCTCTCCACTCACATGCATGTGCCCAGGCCTCACGTGTATGCCCAGCTCACTGCCAGCCCAGCTCTGAGTCAGGACGTGCCAGCCTGCCTTTGGCACATTTTGTAGCCACTGTGGATGGGTGGGTTTGTTTTCTCCCTGTGTGTTTTGGGTTCAGGAGAAAAAAAAATATCCCTAAATGAGCTCCCCCTTGGGCGATTTTCCCTTCATTTTTCTGCCCAGGTGTCAATAAAGGGAACTTCATTGTCTGTTTCAAATTCATTTGCACTTAACTCATCCGGAAGTTTTGCAAGAGCTGTTTGATGTCCAAGAAGCTTCTGAGCACCCCCTCCCCTCCTCCCCACCCCTGTAATAAGCCCTTTAACCCTTGGAGACCCAGAACTGCCTTTGGGTCTGAGTCAAAGGTCTGCTGTCCCCTCCTCCCTCAGTAGGGGAGGAAGAGCTCAGGATGGGGTGGTCTGAGGGAGCAGTATGGGTGGGGAGGCTCTGTCCAGTTTGCCACACTGCCCGCATCTTACCCACCCGGGACAGCACCCGGCACCCCCCGCATCCCAAGGCCCTGGCTCCTTCTGGGTACAGGGCCCAGCTGTTGGGGTTTTGAGCCTCCCCTACTAATTAATGGGTGCCTGTGAGGGCTGACCCAATCAGGCACCCAAATTAATCTCAATTATAGCGATTTGGTAACTGCAGCGCTAGCCAGCCCGACTGAGCTGGGATTTCATCACTGAGAATGGAGCCGGGACAACTCAGCCTCGATGTTATCAGCGGGGGTGGAGTGGGGGGCTGGGTGAGGCTCCAGGGCCCCAGGCAGGCCAGCCTTTATCAGCACCATCAAATTAGTTCACAGCAGCTAATATTCACATTGGCAGCCTGGACTCCCCATGCTCCCCCTCTGCAACCCAGGTTCTAAAGGCAGGCGATGGGAGCTCCTGCTGGATTTGGGGCTGCCATACTCTCTTCCCACCTCAGCCCTTGAAGCCTGAGAAGAGAGCAATGGGTGAGCCCGATGGGCTCTGGGACTCCGAGCTGGGCAAATTCCAGGTTCTGTGACCCAGGGTCCAGATGGGTTGCCTCCTTCTGGGCACAGAGCTGCTGGAAGGCAGACGTGGGCTGATGACTCCTGGGTGCTGGCAGCTCCCTGAAGTTTCTAAAGCCCGTTCCCAGCCAGTCACACTGGTTTTGTCCCTGCAACATCCCACAGGCAGGGCGGGGCAGGGGTTATTAACTCCATTTTACAGAGGGGGAAGTAGAGGCCTAGGGAGGAGATGAAGCTTGCTCAGGGAGCCAGTGCAAGAGCCAGGGCTGGACCCAGGCTGTGGGACTCCTCATCCAGTGCTCGTCCCAGGAGAACACATTTCCCGAGAGACGGTCCTCTGGCCCCTTCAGTGCTCCACCTCCCATCACAGGCCCTGCTCACTCAGGCCTCCTCCGTGTGCCTCTGGCTACCCTGTGCTGTGTGCTCAGTCAAGTCGATTCTTTGCGACCCTGTGGACTGTGGCCCACCAGTCTCCTCTGTTCATGGGATTTCCCAGGCAAGAATACTGGAGCGGGTTGCCATCTCCCACTCCAGGGGATCTTCCCAACCCAGGGATCGAACCCAAGTCTCCTGCACTGGCAAGTAGGTTCTTTACCACTGAGCCTACACCGTTGCCATTTGCGCAAACAGGTGGACTGCTCTGAGCCTCAGGTTCCTCGTCTGTAAAATGGGTGTGGAAACAATAGTGCCTGCTGCTGCCCACCCTCGCTAGACACTTTTCATCTGCTAAAGCTCTTTGTAAACGTTAGGCATTGATCGTGTCTTTATTAGCAGTGATGGTAGGAGTGGAGGGTGTAGGGTTGATAGTTCATCTGTTCCCCAGCCATGGGGCATTCCTTGTAACCCAAGAGGAGCAGGTAAGGTCACCCTCCCCTGGGTGGGGAGTTGGTTCTCTGCTGGTGAGATCCAGGCAGCCGAGGCCAGCCATGGAGGAGGTGCCTGGGGCTCTCTCTCTTCACTCCGGCCCACCCAACACCCACAGTTGAGACTCCTGGGTCATAACCCGCCAGCTCCTGGAGGGCTGAGAGGGCTCTCGACGGTCACCTCCCCTGTCTGCTGGGGTGTGGGGGAGGTGCTTGAACCCATCAATGAGCGAATCAGGTCCAACTTCCCACTCGGGAGACACTTACCCCGGCTTACGCAGTGACACTCACCCTTCTCCTCATGGCCCTCCACCCCTGCCTCCCGGGGGCATGTTCTACCCAGCTTATCCATCCCACCCTTGGCCGCACCCCTGGGGTAACTCCCACCCACACTGCCTCTGGGCTCAGGGCTTGGTTCGGCCAACAGGGAAGGGGCCTGGAGCTGGGGATGGGGGTCTGTTGGGAGTGTCCCCCACTGGTGCCACCCCACCAGGGAGTGTGTGCCCTGCGAGTCTCCTGCCTGCGCCCCCCCCCCACCCCACTTCCCGCAAACACAGTGGCAGAATGATTGATTTTGCGGGAAGAGCGGCCACCAGGGGGGAGCCAGGGTGCCAGGGGTCCTCACTCCATTTGCTTGTGGCTGCGAGTCAAAGCTAGGTCCCTGGAGGCAGGGTAGGAGGTGCTCCCCAGCTGCTCAGGCAAGTTGTGGGGGGACAGGGAGGGCCCTATGGGGACTCCACAGCAAGTCTTGGGCCATGGGCAGGGGGAACCCAACAGTATTGGGGAGGCCTCTGACACCCTGGGCTCATGGTCAGCACCTTAGAAGACATGGCTGGCTGGGTTTAGGGACCACATTTCTCCAGGGAACAGGTGTGTTGGGAGGGGCAGCCCTCTCAGCCCTGCCTTGCTTGGTGGGGTTTGTGTGGACTCTCTGGAGGGGGACTGGAGGAGTGGGGAGGTGAAGTTCTTCCCCACACTCCCCAGCAGACCCCAGTCTGACTGGGACTCTGGCCTTGTGATCTAGGCCCAGAGGCCTGTAGTAGGGCCCTAGTGAGAAAGGAGGGAACTCTGAGCCACTTGACAGCCATGTGTCTGCGGCCCAAAGACACACACATACACCAGGAAGTCACAGGGCCAGAGTCAGGTCATTGAGATACCACACCCGCAGAAATGAACACTTTACACAGGTGTGCTCTGTCGCAGGACTGTACTCACACAGACCCACGTTCCCCAAGAAGACACAGGGCAGGAATAACCACCTCCTTCCAGACCAGTCCAGGGATGCACACACAGACAACAGGGTCTTCAGTGACTAGAAACAGGATCTTTCCCCCGTTTCTACTGGAGAGATGAGCAAACCGAAACCTAGGAAGGGGAAGTGATTCAGACTCCGAGTGAGTCAGCTCCAGAAAAACAGGCCGGTATCCCTCTGTGTGTCACTCTTGCCTTGGTGCCCCTGGGCCTGGCACGGGTGTGCTTTCGGAGAAACAGTTCTTTCTAGCAGTGCTGCAGAAGGGGGTCCTTCCTGCCTGCACCGAGCACCACAGGGGGCTTTCTGGGGAGGGAGTGGGGGGTCTTCGGACAGGAGGGGAGCAGGAATTGGGGGGATGGGGCCCTGTGAGGCTTGGTGTCAGCTAAGTGTCTTGGCATGGGACAGTGAACAGCGGCAGCCTCTGGGGGTGGAGTACAGCAGGAGGCAGTGGGCTTCCTGCATGTGCAAAGGCTGTGCTGGGTGCCCTGTGAGGCCTAGGGAAGCCCCCAGAGGCAGCCTGGCCTCCAGGGTCTTTGCAGGTCAGCTGAGGGGATAAATTGCTTCCCTCATCCAAGTACAATCACAAAATCATTGTGGAGGCATCAATAACCGCCGTCCCCGCCCCCCTCCACCGCCAACTCATTCTGGTGACTCAGTCCTTGCCACTGGAGCTCAAGGGAGCTGGGCCGCTCTAGGCTTCCATGGGGAGAGAGAGGCCCTGAGCATGGGTAGGGGTGGGTTAGTGCAGAGAAAGGACATCCCGGATGGACAGAGGCTTGGCAAAGAGACCGGAAGAGGCAGACCAGGTCCAGGCTCTAAATCCTGTCTGGGAAGGCCAGCACAGAGGCCCCCTAGGGGCCGAGAGTGGCACTAAGCACCCCTAGTGCCAGTTCATACCCAGGGATTTGTGCAGCAAGGACTCCCGTCTTACTGACAGCTATCACCTGTGCTACAGTAAAGGCTCTGAGATTCCTGCACGGGTGAAACTTCTTGTATTTCCTCTACCCGACTGTGGTCTCCTTTCTCTGACCTTATGGAACTTATGTTTCAGTGATCATCTACCAATGCGCAGTTTGGAAAACTCTAACCTGAATCTTTAACATTCCCCATCCCCACCTTTTCCTGATTACTAAGGCATTTCAGTTTTTTCATGTTCACTGCAAGAAATCTAGAAAATATAATAAAGAACAGGAAAGATTGTTTAGGTCTTCCAATACCTGATCACTCAGCAGGAACCACTGTTAACATTTTGGTCCATTCTTTTTCAGTCTTTTTATTTTCTCTGAATGTGTGAAAATGTAGGAAGGTGCATGTGCTGTGCTGTGCTGTGCTGAGTTGCTCAGTCATGTCTGACTCTGTGACCGCAAGGACTGTAGCCCACCAGGCTCCTCTGTCCATGGGGATTCGCCAGGCAAGAATACTGGAGTGGGGTTTCCATTCCCTTCTCCAGGGATCTTTCCAACCCAAGGATCGAACTCAGGTCTCCTGCATTACAGGTAGATTCTTTACCATCTGAGCCACCAGGGAAGCCCAGGAAGGTGCATAAAAACATGTAAATCTAAATTAGGATAAGGTATCTTTGTATCTTGCTTTCTTCCCTGCATTTTTGTGAATTACTTAATACATATAAAAGTACACATACAGTTTAAAGAACCGTAATAAAACAGCCGGGTATCCACCACTCAATTTAAGAATTATATACTATTTTTTCACTTAGCAGTAGGCTCTGAACATTCTCCCATGCCATTAAATATTCTTTGAGGACTTGACTATTTGGCTGCCTGGTATTCCTTCAAAGGGTGTGTCGTATTTTATTTAACAACTCTTACCTTCTCAGAAATTTAGATTGTTTCCAATTTCTTACTATTAAAAGAACTCTGTGATGAACACTATTCTATGTAAATCTTTGTCCCATAATCAGAACCTCTGACTATTTCTTTATAAAATTATAAGATCAATATTTTAAAATAGTAATAGCCAACATATGCCAAGCATATCTTTGCCAGGGATCGGACAGCTTTAAATGCATTAGCTCACTGAAATGTATAATTCCATGTAGTGGGAACTATTGCTATTTCCATTGTACAGATGAACAAACCCAAGGTCAGGGAAGCTAAATGAATTATCTCAAATCGCATGATAGTAAATGGCAAAGCTGGTCTTTGAACACTACCAGTAGTCTGGTTCCAGGCCCGGACCTCTCAGTCACTATGCCATGCTTTGGATGGTTCATTCATTCAAGTGTTTACTGAGCACCGACTATATATGCCAGGAACTATTACAGGTGATAAGTACACAGCAGAATACCAGACAGATAAAAATCTCTGCCCTATCTTCTAGCTGGGGAGACAGATGGTAAACACTGTAAGTGAAATCCTTGTGTTTTTGGAAGTTAGAAAGTGTCCTGGCCAAAAACAAGCAAACGAAAACAACAGAATGGGAACACAGAGGTGGATGTGCAGTGTAGAATAAGGCGGCTGGGGAAGGCCTCACAGAGGAGACATTAGAGCAAAGTCTTGAAGGAGGTGAGCAAGGGAGCTGGACAGGGATCTGAGGGGAAAGTACGCTAGATGGAGATCTGCAAGTGCAAAGGTCCCGAGGCTGGAGTGAGCTGTCCGGGGAGCACAAGGAGACCAGGGGGGCTGGACTAGAGTGAGAGATGGAGCGTGGGCGCAGCGAGGTCAGAGAGGCAATGGAGGGGGTACAGATCTTGGGGCTCCGAGGGCCACTGTAAGGACTTTGACTTTTTTCTGAGGGAGGTGGGCGCAATGGAGGGCTTTGAGCCAAGCAGTGATGTGGTCCAGTTTACCTCTAATGGGATCCTGCTGGCTACCGGGTAGAGAATCTCTGTAGGAGGCAAAAGTGGTAGTGAGGGGGCCCCTGTGACAGTGGGGCTGGAGATAAAAGAGGCTCAGACCAGGTTGGTGGTGTGGGGGCGGGGGAAGAAGTAGTTTCCTTCTGGATATATTTTGAAAATGGAGTTGACAGGATTTGCAAATCACTTGGCTGTGGAATTTTTTTTAAAGAGAGAGGAATCAAGGATGCCTCCAAAGTCTGGATCTTGAACCCTGGAGAGGAGGAGATGTATTTAGTACAGCTGAGAAAATCTGGGAACTATCACTGCCAGCCTGGTATCCTGTTCTCTACCTGGCACATAGGAGGATGGTACTTCCTGCTCTGTTGAAGTTAGACATGGTCATGGGATGAACTCCAGCCAGAGAGTTGTGGGCAGGAGTGAAATGTTTAACTTCCGGGCTGAGGCTTTAATCACTTCCAGCTCTTCTGGTCTCCTGCCAAGGCTATCTCTGGAATTTGGTGGAACTTCCATCAGCCTGGGACCCTAAGTGGAGGAGAGCCCTTTGCCCACATGCCCTGGACATGTGTCATCACAAAGAAATAAATGTTTGTTGTTCTAAGACACACTGAGATTCAGATGTTATTTGCCATCACAACATAATTTAACCTGTCCTGAATAATACAGGGGCCTGTTAGTAGGACTGCCATGTAAGGTTGCACAGGTTGTACACTGAACAAGGGCAGCATCTCCAAGAAGGTTTCTTCCTGATCATAGACTTGTCTAACTTCTAGATCCTGAACATGCATGAAGGACTGTGTCCTGTTGCAGTCATGCTCAGGGCATCCCCTGAGGCTGCTCTTCTTGTTTACCAAACTCTCTTAGGGACCTGATTTCCACGCCCTACTCCCACCCAACCCTAAACCTACTACAGCCGCCTCACAGGGCAGGGGTGGTGGGAGGAGGGTTCACTGTGTGACTTGCCTGAGTGCCTGGGTACAAGTGAGCAAGAGTGTGGATATAAGCCCCAGTCAGGGTTGCTGCTCCCAGGAAAGTCCTTCTGAGCAGATCTAGGCCAAGCAGAGGGGGTGTGCCAGGGGGCACAGCCATGCTCCAGAAGCTTCACCGCTTCCTAACAGGACTCATATGCTCTGGCCACAGATTTAACAAGAAGTCTGATTCATGGACCTGCCATTCAGATGAACTTCAGGTGGTTGCTGCTATTAAACCCCAGAGCCAGTGCTCCCTCCCTGTCTCCCCCTCCCATCTCCCTCCTTTATACAAGAGTGAGTCTGGGGTTGCCCAGCAGAACCTGGAACAGGCAGGTGCGTTCTGCTTTCTCCTGGCCAGCTTGCCTACAGTCAGACAGAGTAATACATAGTATGAAGCTGCTTTGTTAAACTACTTAAGAAAAGTACTTTCTTCTAACTTGCAAAGGGCTGTATGAGTTAGAGGCAGGTCTGCCTGTTGCCCAAATGAAGATGTTGAGTGACAGATGTATGGACCAGACCAGAGCACTAGGGAGAGGTATGAGCCAGAGAGACACATTTGGGAAGTGTCAGCAACACAAAGAGTGTCAGCAAATACAAACTATTGGTATTCAAAAAGAGCCATGGTACTGGGAGGAGGGATACAAGGAAAAGAGTCAGAAGACCAAGCTTCTGATACTGCAGAGGAGACAGGAAGGAGCATCGGGGGAGATGGGAGGGAACCAGTGGAGGGAGGAAAGTGTTCCAAGAAGGAAAGAGTGACCACCTGGGTCCAGAGCACTGATGGGGCCAGTAAATTGAGAGCTGAGAATTAACTGCTATTGCACTTAGCGACATGGAGTCACTGGTGCTGTGAACCAGAGCAGTTGCATGACGTGGGTTCAGAAGAGGATGGGAAGAGAGGGACTACAGAAGAGTGGGCTCAGGGACATCTTTCAGGGAATCTTACTGGGTAAGGGCAGAGAATAGGGTGGTAGTTGGCGGGGGAAGTGAGGTCAAGGGAGAAGTGACACACAGGAGAAAAATGAGGTTGATGAGAAAGAGTCCTAAGATAGCGCAGAAGTCACGGGGGCCAGAAAGTCTCCCATTCCCGACACCGCCCCCCAGCAGCATGTGAGGGTGACCTGTTTCTCCTGCATGCCCCACTCCCCACTGGAGCATTTAAGCTTTTTGCAACCACACGTTATGGGGTTTCCAGTCCCCTCTCCAGCTTGGGTACAGATCTCTGGGGATCTCCTGCAGAAGCAGGGATTAGAATACAGACCTTGATAAAGCTATCGATGAGGAAATGGGGGTCCAGAGAGGTTAAACAACTTGCCCATGATGATGCATCCATTAAGCAGAAGAACTAGAATTCGACTTTTGCCCAACAGCGTCCTCCAAGGATAAATAAGGGGAGGAGAGGTCACAGCCAGAGATCCTCATGGGCTTTCCAAATTTGGCCTCCTGATTAGCTCTGGTGGTTATTCCTTCATTACAGGTGTGCCAGTTGGGGGGCACTGCTGGTGTCAGGATCCCCAATATACTACACAGAGAGAAGCCCAACTGCCTCCCCTCCACCCTAGACTCACAGACCCTCTTTGTTGTTCAGTCAGTAAGTCGCTGCACTCTTTGGACTGCAGCATGCCAGGATTCCCTGTCCTTCACTATCTCCTGGAGTTTGCTCAAACTCGTGTCCATTGAGTCAGTGATGTCATCCAACCATCTCATCCTCTGTTGCTCCCTTCTCCTCTTGCCCCTAATCTTTCCCATCAGCAGGGTCTTTTTCAATGAGTTGGCTCTTGGCATCAGGTGAACAGATCCTCTGGGGTGGCCAATCCTTGATCCCAACGACTAGCCCCCAGGGTTCATGGGGGCTGTTCAGGAGGTCGGTACAAAGGTGGGCACCCTTTGTCAGGGGTTGGGTAGGGTGGGGATCAGGGAAGGCTTCCCAAGGGATCTACTTCCAAGCAAGAGGCCAAGGAAGAGTGATGTTCAGCTGGGTGAGGAGCGATGGGGGGCGCGTCCCCGCAGAGGGCACAGCACGTGCAAAGGCCTAGAGGAGGGAGAGGAGTTCAGGAAACAGCAAACAGCGGCCCTGGGCCGAGGTGGGGCTTCGGAGGCTCCTGCATCCCCTCTCATCCCACAGCTGCCCGCCTGCCGCAGGGGCCGCCTCGGCGGAGCCAGCCTCGCCCCGCCCGCTCGGTGGTCGCGCGGCCGGCCGGCCGGGGGCGTCTAATGGGCTGCCCGGCCCGCGTTCCGGGGAGTGGTCCCCGGCCGCGCTAATGTGCGGTCGCCCCGCCCGCCGGCAGCTGGTGCCCCCGCGCCGACCCCGGGCGCCGATCGATACGCATCAGGCGGCGGGCGGCCGGGAGCGCCCCCTCCTCCGGGCGCCTCTGACGGTCGTTCCGGGGCCTCCCGCGCTGGGGGTGGGGGCGAGGGCGGGCTGGACGCGGGGAGGGGCGACCCGCGGTGGGACCTTCGGCCCTGCGCCTGCCCGGCTCCTCTCCGCCTCTCTCGGCTCGCCCGCCTCTCCAGTCTCCTCTGTCTCTGTCTCTCTATCTCTGTCTCTCTCCCCTTCTTCTGGTTCGGTTTCCTTCTACACCTCCTATTTCTCTGTCTCTCCCTGTCCAAGTCTTGGGAGGACAGCTCAGCCACCCCAGGCCTTTGTCCGCAGCCTGGGACATGACACTGCAGCTTCCCGCCTCCGCTTTCTAGCGGCTGGGAGCCTGGGAGTCCCCGGTGGGTCTTTTGGGGACAAGGCCAAGGCCAGGGGCACGAATTCTGGGATCCACGACCGAGACACAGGTGGGGCGAATGAGGCACTTGGGTGCAGAATTTAAGGAGCATCAGGAAAAAAAAAACACCTCTCAGAAACCAAGATTAAAAAATACTCTAATGCAATAGTTTTAAAAAAGTAAAATTAATGCCAAAAATTCAGTGGTGAAGAAAATACCTACATTTTAAAGATGAGATCAGTAACTACTCAAGTGAGCCATGTTGGAGCCTATGGCAAAAGAAAAACTGGGAACAGTATACTGTTTTATTTAGAATGTTGGTATTTCATCCATCATGGATTGTTCACCATGATTTTAAAGGAGACTGGATTGTGGGCAGGAGTCTACACCCATGACTGTGATTAGTCAGTTATAAAGTATCAAATGCAAAAATCTTAATTATCTTTTAACTTAAAAAAACCAGCTTTATTGGGATATAATTTGCATATCATACAGTTCACCCATTAGAGTGTCCAGTTCAGTGGTTTTATTCAGATTGTGCAACCACACCGATTTTGGAACATTTTCATCACCCCTCAAAGAAACGCCATACCCACTAGCAGCCACTCTCCAGTCCCCTCAGTTTCCTCAGCCCTAGGCAAGAGTCAGACACGGCTTGGTGATAAACAGCAGCGGCAGGCAACCACGGATCTTTCTATTCCTATGGTATTTGCCTGTTCTGGATATTTGATATAAGTCAAACTATACAATAGATGGTCTCTTGTGAATAAGTGTTTTCACTTAGGTATAATGTTTTCAAGGTTTATTCTTGCTGTAGCATGCATCAATACTTCTTTCCTTTGTATTGCCCAGTCATATTCTGCTTTATGGCTATACCATTTTACTTATCCATTCATCAGTTGATGGACATATGGGTTTCTACTTTCTTGGCCATAGTGAATAATGCTGTTACATACATTCATATACAAGTTTCTGTGTTTTTTTCATTTCTACGGGGTATATACCTAGGGTAGAATTTCTGCGTCATGTGGTAACTTCATGTTTACCATTTTAAAGAACTGCCAGATTGTTTTCCAAAGTGGTTGCACCCAGTACATCCCCAGCAGCAATATATGAAGGCTGTCATTTCTCCACATCTTCACCAACACTTGCTGTCATCTGCCTTTTTGATTGTAGCTTTCCTAGTGGGTGTGAAGTGGTTATCTCACTGTGATTTTGATTTGCATTTCCCTCTTGGCTAACGATGTTGAGCATTTTTTCCCTTGCTTTTTGGACATTAGTATATCTTTGGAGAAGTGTCTGTTCAAGCCTTTTGCCAGTTTTTCAGATATCTTAATTATCTTTTATGTAAATGGCATCACACCACGTTGATTGTTCTGACTTGCTTCTTTGTACTTGACAGTATGCTACGGAGGTCTTTCTGTGATCTTTATAGATTTTTATAGGTTTGCCTCACTTCCCCGGTGGCTCAGATGGTAAAGCGTCTGCCTGCAATGTGGGAGACCCGGGTTCAATCCCTGGGTAGGGAGGATCTCCTGGAGAAGGAAATGGCAACCCATTCCAGTATTCTTGCCTGGAAAGTCCCATGGACAGAGAAGCCTGGTGGGCTACAGTCCATGAGGTCTCAAAAAGTCAGACACGACTGAACGACTTCACTTTCCATTTCACTATTTCTAAGCACCTAGTCAAGCTTTCATAGTTTGACTGTGCTATAAGTATTTATCCAATCTCTGACTGATGGACATTTATGCATTTTCAAAAAATGTTTTCTATTGTAAACAAGGTAATAGACATCCTCACACACATATCTGTGCACCCAAGTGAGTCTTTTTGGTAAAGAAAGCCCTAGAAGTAGAGTTGTTGGGTGAACATTTTTTTAAATTTTAGTAGATATTAACATTGTTCTCTCAAATTTTGAGTCATGTATGCCTTTACCATGCCTTTACCATCTCTCAATATTATTAATCTCCTTAATTTTTGCCAATTTGTCAGGCAAAAAACAAAACAGAAAATTCATTGCTGTTTTAATTTTCATATACCTGATTACTGAATGTGAACTTAAAAAATATATGATTATTGGCCATTTAAATTTCATCTACTGTGAAATGTCTGTTTATATTTCTTGTCCGTTTTTCTAATGGACTATTTTTATATATTGTGGCTATGAATCATCTTTCTCCCAGCCTACTGATAATCTTTTTGACATAGAAATGTTAAATTTTGGCTTCTGGCTTTCATGTCTTATTGTTCCTATTCAGAGAATATGAAAATATTTTCCTCTAGTAGTTTTATATTTTGGATGTGATGACAATATTGAAGTAATTCTTAAATGAATAAATAAATCTAATGCAGTCTCAATGAAGTTCCTGGCATAAATTGTTGTCAAATGTGATAGTCCACTTGTAGAGTTCATATGAAAAAGAAAATGTGCAGTAATATTAAAAAAGAAATTTCAAAGGTGAATAGCCCTAACAGTTGGCAGAATATAAAGCCATAGTAATTAAAAGTGTAGTATTGGAATGAGATTAGATAAATCAATCAATGGACAGGAACAGTTCCATGTTTACATGAAAGTTTAGTTTATAATAAAGGTGACATTTCAAAAAAACAGAATTTAATAAATAGTCTCGGTTCAAGTGACTATCCACTTGGCACTGAATGTTTATTCATTATTCCATCAAATATTTATGGATGCTAACACAGGCTAGGCACCATACATGTGGACACTGCTGGGGAGGAATAGTGAACGAAACAGACAAAAGGACAAAAATTCCTGGCCTCGTAGAGCTGACATTCCAGTGGTAGAGGCAGTCAGTCAATAAAATAAATAGGTAAATTATTTATGTGTTAGAAATAAAAGAGAATAAAGGAGAGGTGGGGGATGAGGAGAAAGTGGCAATCAAAAATAGGAAGATTAAGGGGCTTCCCCGGTGGCTCAGATGGTAAAGACTCTACCTCCAATACAGGAGACACAGCTTCAGTCCCTGGGTTTGGAAGATTCCCTGGAGAAAGGAATGGCTACCCACTCCAGTATTCTTGCCTGGAGAATTCCATGGACAGAGGAGCCTGGCAGACTATAGTCCATGGGGCTGCACAGTCAGACATGACTGTATGACTAACACTTTCACTTTTATGGTGGTACAGTGGATAAGAATCTGCTTGCCAATGCAGGGGACGTGGGTTCGATTCCTGGTCTGGGACAATTCTGTGTGTCACGGAGCAACTAAGCCCTCAAGCCACAACGACTGAGCCTGTGCCCTAGAGTTCGTGCTCTGCAAAAGAGAAGCCACTGCAATGAGAAGCCCACACACCACAACTAGAGTATAGCTTCCACTCACCATAACTATGGAAAGGCCGCTCGCAGCAACAAAGACCCAGTGCAACCAAATAATAAAATAGAAAGATTAAGAAAGACTTCAATTAAAAGCTGATATTTCAGCAAAGGAGATGAGAGCATTGACCTTGTAGATATCTATGAGAAAGTCCATCTGGGCCAAGGGAACAGACAGTGCAAAGGTCCTGCGGCAGGGATGTGTTTATGTGTGTTGAGGTTTACGGACTTGAGCTTTCACTATGGGTGGTACTGAAGGGTTATGAGGTGTGACAGGTGCTTACTTATGCTTTTACTGGATCACTCTGGGATTTGGGTAGCATGTCTTTGGTAGGGATAAGGCAAGAGTGGACTCAGGAAGACCAGAGAGGAGGTGACCAGAGTTATCTAGGGGAGAGGTGTTGGTGGCTTGGACCATGTGGCAGCAGTAGAGGAAGTGGGAAGTGCTCAGATTCTGGATGTATTGTGACGACAGAACAGATAGGATTTGTTGATAGATCGGATGAGTGGGGAGAGTTGGCAGGGGAAGAAGAGTCAAGGGTCACTTTGAAGATTTTGATCTGAGCCTTGGAAGGCTGGAGCTGCTATTAATAGAGGCAGGAAGGCTGTGGGTGGCGCTGGTGTGGGGAAGAACAGGAGCTCAGCTTTGGAAGTCTGGAGTTTGAGATGGCCCTCCCGCCTCCGAATAAAGGTATTGAGTATGAGTGTCTGCTGAAACGTGAGGTCTAGGCTGGAGGTATGGGTTGGAAACAATCAGTGTAGAAACCTTAGCTGTCCCACACAGTGGCCAGGCATCACATGTGGCTACTGAGCACTTGAAATGCAGCTGGCCTGATTGAGATGGGCTATACACGTAAAAGGGCTTCCCTGGTGGCTCAGATGGTAAAGAATCTGCCTGCAATGCGGGAAACTGGGGTTCAGTCCCTTGGTTGGGAAGATCCCCTGGAGAAGGGCATGGAAACCCACTCCAGTATTCTTGCCTGGAGAATCCCCGTGGACAGAGGAGCCTGGCAGGCTACAGTCCTTGGGGTTGCAAAGAGTCGGACATGATTGAGCCACTAAGCACAGCACATACGTGTAAAATGCACACTGGGTGTCACAGGCTTAGGATGGGAAAAAACTGCAATAGCTCATTATTGCTTTTTTTAAAAGTTGGAATGATAATGAAATAACTTTGGATGTATTTGCTTAGATAAAATACAGTATTTACCTTACAGTTTTCTTTAAAAAAGTGTCCAGTTCAGTTCAGTTCAGTTGCTGAGTTGTGTCCGACTCTTTGCGACCCCATGAATCGCAGCACGCCAGGCCTCCCTGTCCATCACCAACTCCCGGAGTTCACCCAGACTCACGTCCATCGAGTCAGTGATGCCATCCAGCCATCTCATCCTCTGTCGTCCCCTTCTCCTCCTGCCCCCAATCCCTCCCAGCATCAGAGTCTTTTCCAATGAGTCAAACTCTTCGCATGAGGTGGCCAAAGTACTGGAGTTTCAGCTTCAGCATCATTCCTTCCAAAGAAATCCCAGGGCTGATCTCCTTCAGAATGGACTGGTTGGATCTCCTTGCAGTCCAAGGGACTCTCAAGAGTCTTCTCCAACACCACAGTTCAAAAGCATCAATTCTTCGGCACTCAGCTTTCTTCACGGTTCAACTCTCACATCCATACATGACCACTGGAAAAACATAGCCTTGACTAGACGGACCTTTGTTGGCAAAGTAATGTCTCTGCTTTTTAATAGGCTATCTAGGTTGGTCATAACTTTCCTTCCAAGGAGTAAGCGTCTTTTAATTTCATGGCTGCAGTCACCATCTGCAGTGATTTTGGAGCCCAAAAAATAAAATCTGACACTGTTTCCACTGTTTCCCCATCTATTTGCCATGAAGTGATGGGACCAGATGCCATGATCTTCGTTTTCTGAATGTTGAGCTTTAAAAGCCAACTTTTTCACTCTCCTCTTTCACTTTCATCAAGAGGCTTTTTAGTTCCTCTTCACTTTCTGCCATAAGGGTGGTGTCATCTGCATACCTGAGGTTATTGATATTTCTCCTGGCAATCTTGATTCCAGCTTGTGCTTCTTCCAGGCCCCAAATATTAAATTGCCCAAGAAGTTTGCATGCTATTTCTATTGGACAGCATTAATCTAGATGGACATTAATGGGCAAGTAGAATGGAGTTGCCCTGGGGGTGACTTTGGGAGAGAAAGCCTGAGGATGGACCCAAGGTGAAGAGGGGGAGGAGGAAACACGCAGGAGGTAAGGAGCCACCTGGGAGGTGGGAAGCCAAGGCAGGAGAGTGTTCCAGAGAGGGGGGAGGTGTCCTGTGAACTGTGCTAACGATGGGCTGAAAACTGACCATTGAAATTAACAACGTGGTCCCCAGTTGACCAGAGCACTTCATTCAGGCAGATTTCTCAAGTTCCCACAATGTGATGTTGCTGAAGATACAACTAGAAAAAGAGCTGGTCCCTGCCCTCCAAGGGCTCACAATATAGGGGTGGGGTGGCAGTCATTCCCCCCAAATAATAACTTGCTAGTCACCTGGGGATGAGGAATATTCAGGAAGTCGGAAAACCCAGAGTTAAGGTTTAGAGGCGAGCCCTAAGGGCATAGGAGAAATCTCTGCCCACATTTTGAAAACCCCCATCCCTGGGGCCAAACCCTCCTGCCCTCAAGCCCCAGCCTCAAACCCTGGGCATAGGAGGATCAGAAATAACTTGCTAGGGGTTTACAGTGACAGAGTCTTCATAGCACTACAAGGGGACCAGGATTTGAACCCAGGGCTTTCTGACTCCAAAGTATCAGCCCTCAACCACTCTGCTCACTGCCCTTAGGACCATAGGGATGCAGTTCCTACAGGATCTTCTCTGACAGCTGGAAGCTCTCAGGCTACAGAGTCCCCCAGTTCTGGCTTTGTGGCCAGTGTCAAATACCCAGCACTTGCTCCCCAAGTTACTTTAGTTGAATTCCTTCAGGCTTAGTTTGCTCATCTGTATAATGGAACCAATAAAATGGAACAACAGCACATTAGTGACCACACCACACCGTCTATGGTGGGCAGAGCTAGGCTGGGAGGCTCAAGTCAGACCATACAACTACAAGGTCTTAGAAACACATTTCCCAGGGAAAGTGGGCAGGATAAGTGACCACAAGCTCACCTGAATAAGGGGGGGCACTGGGGCAAGCGGTTCCTCCCTGGCCTGTGTCCCAGAGAGTGCTGAGCCCTGTTCCTGTGCCCCCTGAAGGTCAGGCATCCCCTCTGCCCCCCACTGCCCCCTCCTGCCTCTGACTGTCCCCTCCGCACTGGATAAACAACACCTCTACCCGCCTGCCTCCTCAATCCCTCACGCTTCACCAGAATTAAATTCATCATTCATTTTTTATGGTTTATACATGGTGTAATTTATGTTTTCAAATATATTGAGGTCACACTTTAGCAGAAAAAAAGTATTTCACATTGAAATTGAAGGCATGTGTGTTCCATTAAATGAGGATGTTTGGGATAATTTTAAAAGGCTAAAACTAGTAGAAAGTAACATTAAAATAAAATTTGAGAGATGTAATTACCCCTAATCGCACCATAAAATAATCAATACTGCTTTCCATTATTTCTGACTTCCCTAGTTATAGCTTTTTTTGTTAAGCTCTTGAATATTGATGAGGTGAAAGGGTCGTGTCTTCTGGCAGAGGTCTGATGGAGGTGGAATTAAGGTGGTGTCCTCTCTGATTATCCCGTGGAGACCATGAGCACCGCTCCTTCCCAGTTACGAATCCCAGGGGGCAGCACCAGGCTCCCTGATCTCCTGGCTGATGATCTTCCGTCCAGCTCTTCTCACATAGGGCTTGGTGGGAGCACAGGTTTGTTTGTTCGGGCTACGTTTTTGGAGCACTCACTGCGTGCTAAACTCTGTGCAAGCCTCCTGACTATATCAACTCATTTAACTCTTAGAGTAACCCTCTGCAGTGGATGTCAGCAAGACTCCCCATCTTACAGATGGGCACACTGAGGTTCAGTGGGATAAAGTGAGTTACCAAGGAGTGGAGTTGGGATTTGCCCTCAGGTCTGTGCTCCTGCCATTATCTATGCCACCTCCTAAGGAGTCCATTTCCTGGCTAAGGGCCAGGGCAGAATGTGCAGGGGTTCTCAGCGCCCTGGGGGAGGTTGACCTAGTGCCAACCTCCAGGGCAGTTGCCACTGGTCACGGTGACATGAGTTTAGCTGGAAAACTTCTGGGTTCCCTTTGGGGACACCTGAGAACTTCTGTCCCTTTTCTACATTTCAGACAGGGATTCACTTCCTTGGACCTTCATGTTCCCATCTGTAAAATGGAAATGACATTAGAAGGCCCTTTAAAGTGTGTGGTTTAAGGGCACTCATGCTAGAAAGTGCCAATCAGTGGTAGCTCTGAAGTTGTGGGTGACACAAGAGGTCTCCCCTCTTCTCTGTCTTCAGTTTCCCCATCGCCAAAATGCCCAGGGAGGGCTACTTGAACTGGACCACAGCAAGGCCTTGCCCCTCTTTGATCATCTGTGTTCTCTGCTCTATGCCGCGAGGTGCTGCCAAGTAGGCAGAGACTTCTGTCTGTGTTGCTAGCCTGCAATGGTCCCCAGAAGGTCATCTTGTCCAGCCTTAACCATCCCATAGTCATGTGTCTGAGGGCTACTCCCCTGCCCCCTTCTCCCCACCTCAAGGAAACTGCACGCCCCTTTTATTGGAGTATAATTGCTTTACAATGTTGCATTAGTTTCTACTGCTTTACGATGTTGCATTCACTTTTTACAAAGAAGTGAATCAGCTGTAAGCACACACATATCCCCTCCCTCTTGGACCTCTCTCCTACTCCCCTCACCCACCATCCCACCCCTCTAGGTCATCACAGAGCACCTGAGCTGAGCTCCCTGTGCTATATATAGCAGCTTCCCACTAGCTAGCTATTTACACGTGGTAGTGTATACATGTCAGTTCTAATTTCCCAACTCATCCCACTCTCCCCTTCCCCGCCTTGTGTCCACATGTCCATTCTCCAGATCTGCATCTCTATTCCTGCCTTGCAAATAAGTTAATCTGTACCATTTTTCTAGATTCCATGTTGTTGTTCAGTCGCTAAGTCATCTCTGACTCTGCAGCACCATGGACTGCAGCGTGCCAGACTTCCTTGTCCTTCACTATCTCCCAGAGTTTGTTCAAACTCATGTCCATTGAGTCGGTGATGCTGCCCAACCATCTCATCCTCTGTCATCCACTTCTCCTGCCTTCAACCTTTCCCAGCAACAGGGTCTTTTCCAATGAGCTGGCTCTTTGCATCAGGCGACCAAAGTACTGGAGCTTCAGCTTCAGAGCTAGATTCCACATATACACATTAATATATGATATTGGTTTTTCTCTTTCTGACTTACTTCACTCTGTATGATAGACTCTAGGCCTATTCACATCTCTGCAAATGACCCAATTTCATTCCTTTTTGTGGCTGGAACCTGTACCCTTTCAAACTGCTGATAGTCTCCCTGGGGCTCAGGCTGGACCCTATGGGAGCCCATCTACCTAATGAGAACACCAAAGGGGTCTTTCAGGCCCCCGAGCTGGGCATTTGAAGCCTGGACATCCTCATGTATAGTATAAAACCTTGACCTTTTATCTGCTCTCAGGACATCTGTGCATCAGAATAGAGACATCTCCCTACTCAGAATGCAGAAAACTATGATTGAAATATGGATACTATTCATGGTAGCTAAAAGGTGGCAACAACCCAAATATCCATCAATGAATGATGGATAAACAAAATGTACTCTATCCACAAAATGGAATACTATATTGCTGTAACATGGGATGAAGCACTGGTAGAAATGGCAACCCACTCCAGTATTGTTACCCAGAAAATTCCATGGACAGAGGACCATACCAGGCTACAGTCCATGGGGTTGCAAAGAGTTGGGCATGACTGAGTACATACAGACTATGCACTACATGCCACAACATTGAATGAACCTTGAAAACATGATGCTAAATAAAAGAAGGCAGATACAGGAAGCTAGATGGTGTGTGGTTCCACTTATATGCAGAACCTGGAAGAGACAAATTCATAGACACAAAAGTAGATCAGTGGTTACCAGGGGCTGGGAGGAGGGGAAACAGGAGTTGGTGTCTAATGGATACAAAAAAGGCAAGTCCATAGAGACAGAAGGGCTTCCTAGGTGGCTCAGTGGTAAAGAATCAGCCTGCCAAGCAGGAGACAAAGATTCAACCCCTGGGCCAAGAAGATTCCCTGGAGAAGGCAATGGTAACCCACTCCGGTATTCTTGCCTGGGAAAGCCCATGGGCAGGGGAGCCTGGTGGGCTACAGTCCATGGGGTCACAAAAGAGTTGGACATGACTTGGCAATTAAACAGCAACGGCAAATAGAGACAGGAGGCAGATTAGTGGTTGCCAGGGGATGGGAAAATGGAGAGTGACTGCTTCACAGGTAGGCAGTTTCTTTTGGGGTGATGAGAAATTTCTGGAACTAGACAGCTGCATAACATTGTGAATGTAGTTGATACCACTGAATTGCACACTTCAAAAGGCTTACGATGTTAAGTTTTGTGTTCTGTGTATTTTATCACAATAAAATTTTTTTTTACTGTCTGTGCACCCTGGGTCCAGTCCCGTGGACTGAGACCCACTCATGCTCCACGCAGGGCACCAGGCAGCGGCTGTCCCACCCAGCACATTAGAAGCCTGGGACTACAGGGAACTGATGAGCAGCCTCGCTCCCCGTGTCATTACCATTAATAATAAACAACAATAGAGTGTATTTTTAAAACTTTCCCTAATGGAGATTCCCAAGCAGCAATCAGAACACTCAGATTACCCACTGGTCCCCTAAAGATACTGACGCACAGAAGCCATGCAGGCTGCAGAGAGTGGGGCGCAGAGGATGGTTCCTGGCATCTGGGAGACGCCCTTCACTCATCCTCTTCACCACCAGCCCCGCTCCCTGGCTTTGCCCAGGTGCCAGGGACAAAGGCTAGACAAGGGTCTCCCGCATCCTCCGCGTCCTTGCCAGGACCTTGGCCCTTCGACTCAGTTTCCCCCACAGGCTCCTGTTTCTGCCTGTCTCCTCGGAGGCTGTGCTTAGGGGTGTTGGGAGGGACATTAGGCAGTAGTGAGTGCAGTGCAGGGTCTTAGAAAAGGCTGCAGAGACCATCAGTCCTTTCTGATATATTTCAGGGGGTCCTGAGGCCCTGATTGCACAGGGAACAGGTTCAATGGCCTCCCAGGAAAGGAACTGTAGAGCAGGGGCTTTAAGTCCTGGCGGCTGATCCACTTTTAATTTTTCCACTTCATTCTCAGCAAAGGCAGAGCAGTTACTGACTCAGACTCTGGAGGAAGAGAGACCTTCCCCCAAAGACCAACAGGCCAGGCAAGTCCTGGACTTCCCCGGCCTCAGTTTCCTCATCTGTGAAAGAGGCAAGGACAGCACCTCTTCATGACCTGGGTGAATTACTGAGATGACACATGTGATGTCTCAGCACTGCTGAGTAAATGGTGACCATCATTCCAAACACAAGGCCAAACATCAGGCCTGTGTGGCCTCCCCTTCTCCCAGCCTCCCTGGGTCCACCTGGACCCAGGCCACAACCGCCAGAGCCCTCTCCCCACTAAGCTCTGATGTGATGAGACCCATCCTAGAACTGGGTATTCACATGCTTTCAAATAATCTTTCCCGCAGCCCTGGGAGAGAGAGACTGCTGTTCCATTTTACAGATGAAGAGACTGAGGTTCAGAGAGGCAGAGAGCTTGCTGGATGTGGGATTTAAAAGTGGTAACTTCTGATCCAAGAGTCATTGCTTTTATTTATTTATTTTTGGCTGTGCTGGGTCTTTGTTGTTGCACAGGCCTTCTTTCTCTAGTTGCAGTGAGTGGGGGCTACTCACTAGCTGCATGTTTTTCATTGACGTGGCTTCTCTTGTTGTGGAGCTCAGGCTCTAGGAGAGTGAGCTTCAGTAGTTGTGGTTCCCAGGCTCTAGAGCACAGGCTCCATAGTTGTGGCACACAGGCTTAGCTGCTCTGAGGCATGTGGGATCTTCCCCGACCAGGGATCGAACCCATGGCTCCTGCATTAGCAGGCAGGTTCTTTACCTGTGAGCCACCAGGGAAGCCCACCATTGCTTTTAAACACTATACTGTGACTGAATGGGGGTTGCTATGGTGTAGAACATCACAAGGTCCCTACAATCTTGTAATCACTGGGTAAATTTTTCTGCAGGGAGGGCACATAGCTCATCCCATTCTCAAAGGGATTATAGACCGATTTCTGTTTAGGTCTCAACTCCTCCACTTGCTGACTCTGTGGCCTTGGGCATGCCACTTTCTTCTCGGTACCTCAGTTTCTCCATTTTTCAAATGAGGGGTTTGACTGGGAAAATCCCTAAGGCTCCTCCAGGCACGGGCATTTGCTTATTCCTGGAGCCGCCCGGTAGATCCTCTCTTCCCTCCACCACCCACCTCCTTCCTCACCCTAGTCTTGGCCTCCCTGGTGCAGCCTTGCCAAGAGCTAGAGGCCCAGGCCAGCCGCTGGGTCAGGGGCCCGAGGAGAACCCCTCCCCGCCTTGGGGAGGTCAGGGAGACAGCAGCTGACACCCAAGAGCCTGGGGCTGGGCCTCCTCTGCCTCCTTCTCCAGCATTCCTGAATCCCAGTCCCCCTCTGTGGTCAACAAGGGCCCCAGCTATACCCTGTCCAGAGGCCCCAGATCCCCTTGATGACCCCTGAGCCAGCCACAGCCCACCCATCCGGTGAGATTTAATTGGCTTCAATTGACAACCATAACAAGAAAGCTCTTTTAGGAAACTTCGGAAATGGAAGGGAGGCCATTAGGAAATTTACATTTGTGAATATGATGTTTAATTAGCAATACCAATAAATTAATAGGAGAATCTTGCTGCGGTTCTGGGTTCATAAAACACCAGCCTCAGTCAGCAGGAGAAGGCAGCAGCCAGGGGCTGCCTGAGGGGAGAGGAGGGGGCCCTTGACTTGTGGGGAGTATCCAGTGCCAGCCATGCTGGCACCCCCTCAGCCCCCAACACATCCCTTAGTGAGAAGGGTAGGGAAGGAGGAAGCCCACGTGGACCAGGGAAGCGGAAGGCTCTGAGTTCACATCCTGGCTTAGCCACTTATTCCTGGGAGAAGTCACTCAGCTTCTGAGCCTCCATGTCCTTATCTGTCAAATGGGGATAATGCTACTAATATCCACCTCTGTGGGTTGTTGTGAAGATTAAAGGAATTAATACGGGTAAAAGCACATTGAACAGAAAGGAGCTGGCACAAACTAAGTATTACTTACTACTGCTGCTGCTGCTCCTACGATTGTTATTATTAATGGGGTAACAAATGGAAGCACCTGGCATGGAGGAAGGACTTGATAAATACTAGGTGTTACTAGCTTTTAATTTTTCTTTCCTAAGCTTAACCCCCTCTTCTGGGCTCCTGGGTATCTACATGGTTACCCCGGTGACACTTTTACCACCAGAGTCAGCGGTCTGCCTGGGTGGAGGACATATCTCGCTTGTCACCGCATCCCTGGCCCTGAGCAGGCATTTGGACACATCTGTAGATAAGCATGGATACTCAGCTCTGACCAGGGCCCACCCAGCCTCAGACCGCCCAGGGCTCCTCATCCAGGATCTTGCCCGGGCTCCTTGGTGCCATCCCTGCAGGCCTCTGTGATCCAGCCGCCTGTCTCCCACTGCCTAGGACTTTTTCTTCTTCTTTTTTTTAAATTTGTTTTTGGCTGCATTGGATCTTTGTTGCTGTGCACAGGCTTTCTCTAGTTGCAGCGAGCAGGGGCAACTCTCTAGTTGTGGTGCGTGGGCTTCTCACTGCAGTGGCTTCCCTTGTTACGGACTGGCTCTAGAGCACGTGGGCTCAGTAGTTGCCGCACAGAGGTTTAGTTACTCCATGGCATGTGGAAACTTCCCAGGCCAGGAATTGAACCCATGTGCCCTGCACTGGCAGGCAAATTCTTAACCACTGGACCACCAGGGAAGTCCAAGGCTCCACCTTCTGCCATGAAGCCAGGCTTCCCCCTACGCATGCCAGCTCCCTCCCACTTGTAGTTCTGTGCATGTGCGGGGTTCACTTGGAGTTTTCTTCTCTGGCTGATAAACTTCTGTTTCTTCACCAAGACCCCAACCTTATCCAGTTCCCTTTGATTCCAAGTCCTGGGGCAGCGGGCTGGGAACCAGGAGATCTTAGTCACCAGATCCCTTCTCCCCCTCTCTCTCCAAGTCACTACTGTGCCCAGCACTTGTAACAGCTACTTGCCAGTCCATCCTGTCAGAAGAGCTGTGCATGGTCCTTGAGCCTATCCCCTGGAGGCTCAGATTACTCACCTTCTATGGGTCCTAGAAGACTTGTTCCAGGTCTCCTCCCAAGCAAAAACCTTCCCTGGCTGTCTCTTCGGCTTCAGTGCTCCCACTGTTTCTACCTTCACCACCGTGTTGCCTGTTATGTTGCAATACTTTGGCCACCAGTTGTCTCTCCCCCTGGGTCTTGGCTCAGAATGGGGCCTTCTATCTCTTGTTCTATCCAGGAATACAGCCTGCTCTGCTTGAATGGATGAATAAACAAGTGAGTAAAACAGGGAATGTGTTTAAATGTTGCCTCCTCCAAGAAGTCCTCCCTGGCCGTCCTGGCTCAATTTGTATTCTCTGCATGTATTTATTGTCTGTCTACCCCTCCAGATTGTCAGCTCTTAAAAGGCAGGGACCTTCTCGTTTTATTTATCGTGACCTTCCTGGCACCTCTCCTGGAGCCTGTCATGTGGCTTAGCTAATGCATATTTACCAGATAAATGAATGAATGAATGAATAAATGAATACCTGAATGAATGTGGGGTCGAGTGAATGAATCAATGACAAACTGGCTGGAGAATGAATGAACAAACGCGTGAAAGAATGAATGGATGTGACCATGAATGACAGGTGGAAAGTGCTTCCCAGGGCCGGGGACAGAGCCCAGCTTTCCCGAGCCCTGGACCCCAAGAAGATTTTGTTTCCCCAACTGTTTATTAAATTGTGTTAAGCGCATAGAAAACACGACAATAATTAAAGCAGACACAACAACAGGTAATTAATTGTATTTCCAAAATTTGATCCATGCATATGAATGAGTGGGAGGTCACAGATTCAGTCACAGAGGAACCCCCATGCTTCCCCAGCTCTCCAGGGAACAGAGGTGGCGCGTCTCTGTGGGGTGGAGTTTGCAGAGGTAGAGAGGACGTCCCTCCGAAGACTGTCTCCTCTGCCTCGCCCCCTTTCCTTGGCAATGCAGATCCAGGGTGGGGGGGATGATTAAGGAGAGATGACAAAGGGAGCTATGTGGGAGGGATGTTCCCAGGAGCTCATGGTGGCCACAGGAAGTCTGTGGTGGGCCAGGGGAGGTAACCATGAGCTCAGTGCAGAGCAGGAGATGGGTCCCCAACCCAAGTCCACTAGTAGCATTGGGAGGCCCCGGGGTACTTGCTTGAAAATGCAGAAGTATTCTAGCCTGAATACTCTGAGTCGGGAGGTCTGAATGAAACCTGTATCCAAATTTGAAGCAAGCTCTCCAGTCATTCAGGAAGCTTTGGGAACTTCCTGGTGGCTAACCTCAGACAATCCCTCAGGTCCTAAGCCCGGAACTGCTCTTTCTCATCACTGACTGCTGCCTAGACCCTCCACCCCAACCCAGCAGCATCAGGGGTGGGACAAAGTCAGATTGGAGGACAGCTGTCCTGGTGTCCAGGATGATGAAGCGGCAGAGTTACCAGCCCCTCCCAGCAATTCAATATTAGCTACCACAGCCGGAAGGAACTTTGGACAGTGAGGGTGAGGTCCCTCTAGGCCCCAGGACAGAGAAGAGAGTCTCTGGCTCAAAGTTCTGCTAGAAAGTGTCCCCTCCTCCAGGAAGCCTTCTCAGCCCCAGAAGTTGAATACTCTGCCTCTGGGCTCCGAGAAAGGCCAGAAGACTCTCTCAACATTCATTCTCTGGAAAACTGGGCTTTCTCCCACCCCCTTGACAAGCTTGCAGCTGAATCTGGCTGGTCTCTGACTCCAGAGCCTGGTGTGGCCCAGAGTGGGCACCGATATTGGCAGGAGCAGCTGTTGAAGAGGAGGGAAGAGGGGTGGGCACTGGCCCATGCTTTGTCCTTCCACCTGCCCCCGAAGGCACCTGCAGCTTCTACAGAGGGCTACCATCACTCTGACTTCAGCACCCCAAGGACATCTCTCTGGTCTTTAGGTGCAAGCTCCACCTCCTGTGACTCTCATTCAACCAATCAACCAATGACAGATGGGAGTTGGTGGATAAATTGCACCCTGCCCCGCCCCCACCCCCACCAACACACACACCTTGGGACAGTCCTGAACTGTGCTCTAGTCTCTGCAGGACTCATGAGCCCTGTGGCAATTGCTCAGTGACACATCTTCCTCCTCCTGCCTCCCCACCCCTCACTGTTCTCCTGTGGGATCCCTCTCAAATGGCACACACCCAGATCCCTGGTCTGCTTTTGGGGAAACCCAAACTAAAAGAGCCACCAGTGAGGACCCCAACTTACTAACAAGAATTATCTTGGCAGGACCCTGGGTTGCCCTACAAAATCCTGCACATCCCTCCACTCGCCTGGTCCATGTAACCCCCTGTGATATGGGTACTGTTTTTATCCCCAGTTTACAGATGAAGAAACAGAGGCTCAGAGAGGTCAGACTTGTTGGGTGAGGCAACAGAGCAAAGCAAAGTCAGACAGGGTCTGGAACCTGGGCCTCACTTGAAGGAGCAAGATTCCAGGGTGAAGGTTGCTAATAGGTTGTCAATCATTGCCCTGAACTGTTGTTTTCGTAAGACCCAAAGCTATTTGGGAAACTAATGGGGGACCATAGATTTCCCATGTGTGGTGATGCCTACCAGTCCCCAGGACACTTAAGTTTGCAACCCATTTGTAGTCATCCAGACCAGGTGTTGCCCCAAGATTCCACCAGGAGCACTGTGATCCAGCTTGGGATTCAAGTCTGACCTCTTAGCGGAGTGTGGGGTCCAGGCCACAAGAGGACAATCTGGGCAGAGGGCTAGAGTTCCTCCTCCCTGCCCCAGGCCTTTCGCCTCAGGCTCTGCAGAGTGTACGTCTGAGTTCAAATCTGAACTGGGTGGTCTTGGGCCCATGACTGTACCTCTCGGAGCCTCAGTTTCTTCATCGGTAGCGTGGGGCTCACAGTCTGCCTTCCCAGGGCATTGTTGGGCCTAGAGACCCTAACATGTGCCAGTCTTTCAGCAGATGCCCGAGAGATTGGAGCCCCTTCTGAGAGGTTGGAGTTTCCAGCCTCTGGAAGGGTCGCCCCTCCTTAAGGCTGGACAGTAGATCAGGCTACAGGAGGAATGACTGGGAGCCTGGGGAGTGTCAATAGAGTCTATTCTCAATGAGGAGAGCCCCTGCTCCCCAGGGCCTGCATGACCGGGAGGAAAGCAGCTGCTTGCTCAAGGGAGATCTCTGGCTCCCTTTTCATCACCTGCCTGTTAGGATGCGGTGGGCCTGGGGAACAAGCAATCCTGGCAGTGGAACCCAAGATCACAGCCACTGGGGATCACTCCAGGCCTTGGGGGGATCAGATTATCAACCTTGACCTGTGCCCTCTGCCACCTGGCATTTCCTGGTTGAAGGCAGCCAAGAAGGTCCATTCCTCCCAGAAAGGAGGCTCCCAGGAAGACATTTTATTCTAAAATGACAGATGATCACACATATATAGTGGGCTTTCCCATATTTTAAATTAAAAAAAAAAAAGGCATCTCAATGTTCTAAATGTTCTACAGAAACTTGGAAACACTTGTGATAGTGTTGGCACTAATTTTTTGATAACATTAACTTAATCAGATAATTATATATTTAGATATTTACCATGAGCTATAGAGACCAAAATGTCACCAAATAATTTGTACTAATTTTTATAAGCGGATTAAGCCGTGTTCTCTGCTCTCCCCCACCTTCCAGCAGGTCCTTTTTGGAGGCCACACACTTCCCTCTCAGCTCAAATCCTGGTACAGAAGCCGTGGGGTGAGAGGGAGGTGGGCTTCCTCATCCCACTCCCCACTCCTGGGATCAGAATCCCTAGAGGCTTGTCCCAGCTTTGTGCAGCCGCCCCCACCGCCTCAAACGCCCTTAAAGCAATGCTCCCCACACAGAAGGAGGGAGGGTAGCCCGGAAACGGCAAGGGCTTGACGGCTGGATCTAGGAGGGATGACAGGGGCGGGAAGTTTCCTCCTTGGACCTGGGCGGGGCAGTGAGACCGGGCCTGTCCACCTGGTCCCTGCGAGGTCCGGGGCGCGGCGGGGCCGTGTCCCCGCGGAGCCCGCGGCCGCCGGTAGGGGGCGCCTTGGTCATGCATTATTCATCGCCGAGCAGCCAGCCCGCCGCCTCCCTTGCTTTCCCCGCGCGGGCTGCGGGCTGCGCGGAGGAGCGGGAGCGCGGAGCCTTCACAATATTGTGGCAGCTCCGCGAGTGACGGCTCAGGAGAGGCGGGGGTGCGCAGCCTTGGCGGCAGGCGGCGGGTGGCAGCGGGAGCTGGGGCGGGGAGGGGTCGGGGGGTGGGGGCGATGCTGGGTCACGCGGCTCAAAGGGGGCTCAGACTAGGAGAGGGTGGTGCACGTAAGGGCAGAGCCTTTAGCATCCATCCATCCATTTATTCATCCTTCCATCAAGTCAACTAACGCCTAGAAGCGTCTGCTGTGTGCCTGGTGTAGGGGATATAAAGGTGAATGCATTAGACAAGGTCCCTGACCTTAAAAACTTAATCTCCAAGTGAGGGGAAGAGAGATAAAAAGCATGTACACGCAAATTAAGATAATCCCAGTTACTGACAAGTGCTCTACTTAAAACAAAACACGCAGGCGTGATGGGGAGTATGTGTCAGTGTCTGTCTAGGTGGCCAGGGAGGGCTTCTGTGAGAAGGTGACATTTGTGCAGAGATCTGAAGAATGGCAAAGATGCACCTGACCTTGGCCAGTCCCAGGGCCTCTGGGGCCTCCCCTTGTCCTGCCCCTGGCCTTCTGGGGGTGCTGTAAGGCCCCACCCCATGCACTCCCAAGAAGCAAGGAGGAAGGTAGGCTCCTATTCGGGCTTAAGACTAAGCCAGGGGAGCATTCCTGCTCAGTCTGCATCTGGGCTGCAGGTACCAGCCAACAGGGAGGCAGGAGGCCAGGCAGCCAGCCCTGGAGCCGTAGCTGCTGAAAGGAGCAGCCTTCCACTTGGAATCACAGGGCCTCAGCATCTCAGCCTTCTACAGGGTCTCACCACCGCACACCCCTTCCCCCAGGCCTCCCAGGTCTCCGCTCCAGGCGGGCAGGGGGCTTGGAGGGCGTGTGCTCGGGGTCATCACCAGCATCGGATTTCCTTTCACTTGTGCAAAGACTCGTTGACGCCTGAGCACATCAATATCCTTAATGACAGTGAGAGGAACTGGGACTCCAGACGGCCTGCGCCCCCCTTCCCCTCTTGCCCCTCCCCTCCCCACTCACTCTCCCCCCTCCTTTCTGCCCTCCCTTGACTCCCCTCCCCTCCTTCCTTTTTCACTCATGCCTGTCTCCCCTCTTGCTCCCCCTTCTCACCCTCCCCTCCTTTCTCCTTCTCTCCTCTCCTTTCTCTCTCCCCTCCCAGGACCCCACAGCTCTTGTGCATTCACAAACTTTCACCCCACAGCTCCGGGGGGGGGCCCAGCTGGGCCAGCCCCTCTGTCTGTCTGTCCATCCCCAGCTGGGCCCCGATGCCTTCCGGAGCCTGGAGGCAGGGCCCACGCAGTGGGGCCCAGGGAGAGGCGGCTCAGTCCTGCAACAACTGCCCCAGAGGCACACGCTCAAGCTTTTGCCATGTGCCCAGAGGCACACGGGCTTCCATGGCCCACGCCACACTGAGAAATTACAAAGTCAAGTTTGGGTGTGGGATGCCACAGGAGAGGGGCGAGTTTTGGGGAGGATTTTCTGTTTTGTATTTTTTATGACCATATATAATTTCGCATTTCTCCCCTCAGCCCCTGCCTCCTTGGCTCCCAGATGTGTCCCACATTGAAGAATTATCTCTCCTCCCTAGAGTGAAATAAATGCAATCAATATGAGTATTGCTCTCAGGGCCTTGAAATATTACATTAATGTTCCATGTGGTGACATTTTAGCTGGAATTTTCAAATACATTATGATGGTTCAAATTAATATTTATCAGATCAGCTTTTATATTTTGCAAAAGAGAGAGAGAGAGGGAGAGAGGGAGAGAGAGAAAAGGAAAGACAGAGAGAGAGCATTATTAAAATACAAAATGCAGATCAAGTCTAAAATCGATGGTCCATTTTCCCAGCACTTTCCAGGGGCTGTCTTTAGCTTTCTGGGTTTGTTTTTAAATTTATTGGTGTTTCAGGCAAATCTATTGGGCTCCCTTGGCCCCCTGGTCGGCCCTCCCCTCCTCACTGCCTCTCGCAGGCTACGGGCCCTTCCTTTGCTGTCTTTCTCTCTTTATTATCCTGAAATGTAAATTACGACATTAGCTCGGTCCTTATTTTTTTTTAAACTCTCCGATGATTAAATCTGCTACACGACATCCTTGTCCTTTCTATAAATTAAATCATCTTGGCTTTGCACCTCCAGCTCAGGGTGGCCGTTGCCCCGGCATCACAGCACTGGGAAGCTGCGGCTAAGGGCTGGGGTCTTCGTCCCCCTCTGGAGCGGACACTGGGCCTTTGTGGGGGACAGGGAGGCCTCCTTCCTGGCTCCCTGATTTTTCGAAAATAAGAAACACGGACTAAAGGGAGGAGGTGGTGGCAGTCGTGGCTTCCACTTTATTTCAGTCACTTCCAAACTGATTACTCTGTGAAGTGGAAAAATCTGGGCAGATTAATGGTTTAATTCCCTTTCTCTTTGGCTTTTTTTCCCCTCCGCCTCCAGTTTTGTTTTGTTTAGTTTTGTTTCTCCCTTTTTCTATTTGCATCTTTCCCCCCTCGGAGGAGTTGTATTCTTAAAAAGACTCAGATGCTTTGGTGAGGTGCAAGCGTGAAAAGCCAGTTGGGAGACCTTCCCAGTCTTCCCAGCCCAGATTCTGCCTGGGAGCTGCACGGGTTAACGATGCCCACTCCTGCCCTCAAATTTTTCTCTTTGATGATTTTCTGTTTCCACCCTCCTCAAGTTCTGGGTGAGAGTTTGAACACAAAGGTACACACACACACTTATACACTCACACCACCCCCCACTCAATCGCAGATTGCTCGTGTGGACGAGCGAGCACACGCACACAGAGACCCAGCGATAGAGACCTCTGAGAGGATCTGCATAAGAGAACTCCCCTCCTGGTTTCTCTCCGCTGCTGATCTGGCCAAAAAGAACGACAGGAAACTTAAAAAAGAAAAGGAGGAGGGATCGATTATTCGACCTGTACTTGAACCCGACTGAAAGAGATAAAGCGGAATTTTCAATAGGTCCCCTGCCCTTTTCACCAGGAGGGAAAGAGGAGAAGAAAAACAAGAGATATTTATATGACAGCAGCTGCTGAAAATAGCATTTCAGAGCCATAAAAAAAGGCAAAAAGAAATTCAATGGTAGAAAAGGCAAGAAACTCCTGTCTGCTCCCCAAAAGGCCAGGCAGGCAGCGAGTGTCTGCGGCTGGAAATGCACGCATGCCTTCTATAGATCTGTTTGAAATTATACTTGTCATTGAGGGGGAATTTATGCTTCTATTGATCTGCAAAAGGAAAATATTAAATGGTTTGGTTTTGATCTTTCGGTGACCCCAAGGTCAAGGGTAGTAGCAGATTAGTATTCATAGAATTCATCATGGAATTGCAGCCTGCATCCACTTTATGCAAACATGCTCCAAACACGCCTGGTGAAGCAGGCAGCAAATGGCCAATGACAAGAAAAGAGTCAACGGTGCCCCCTCCCACCCCCTAGGGCTCGTCTCCTTCCCATCCCTCGGGGAGAAAAAGGAAGCACTGGGACTGGAGATGCTTTCCGGATGGAAGAATGAAGGCACCCCAAGACTTAGGGGTTTGTGCAAGAGACGGGGTTCCCCTTTGGAAATTCAGATGATCACCCGCAGTTAGGGGTTATGGTGTGGGTCTGAGAGACATAGGAACACGGTGGGTGGGGGGGCCCAGGTGGATAGGAGAGGGCACCCATACCTGGAGTGGGACACCACCCAGAAGGTGATGACCGGACATGACACGCATGCGCACACACACAGCCCGTGGAAGCCCCGGTCTTTCCTGAAGGGAGGAACACAGCATGCTGGCCAGTGAGCCGAGAGCTCCACTCCTCTCCAAGGGTGACATTGCTTCTCGTTTCACGCCGAGGAGCGTCCTTAGTGAGAGGCACCCACGTGCCCAGCTGGGAAGGAGAGAAAGTCCAGGCGTGCATGCTGCCTGGCTCCACCCAGGCCTTCTGCTTTTTGCCAACGGCTGCAGAAACTGTGTCCAAATGTGTTTGCAACGGGGACACACGTGGAGCCCCCGGGGACGGGCCGCAAACACCCCTCCCCACCCTGGGCTCAGCACACAAGTGCCCTCTTAGCAGAGTTTGTCCCCAGTGGTGGGAACATTTGGTCAGTAACAGTCACTTGCCAACAAACTAAAAATAGCCCACCCAGCATATCCTGCAATGGCAGGAATTCTGGCTGGCCCTTGTTCTGCCGGCTGATCGGGTGGCCAGAGGGGGCTACAGATACCGACTCCCATGGGGGCCCAAGGAGCAGACCTCTGGGGGCCACCTACCTGTGCTCCGTCTTTATGGGGGTGCTGGCTACTTCTGTGCATTACCTGCGGTATCATCTCATTGGTCACTCACAACAACCCTACAAGGCAAGGGGTTGTTACTATCCCATTGTATAGATGAGGAAACTGAGGCTCAGAGAGGCTAAGCCATCTCCTCAAGGGCTTGGCTCTGTCCTCATGCCAAAGTCCATGCTCTCAACTGCTCTGCTCTCATGGCCTGGCATCGTTTGGGCAAATTCTAAGGTTGGTCCACATTTGAGGTTCAGGGAGAGGGGAGTTTGAAATGAGGACAGACAGGGGTGTGGAGGCTTTGGGGGTTCTGGGGAGCTGTGGGGAGGGAGAGGGAGAGTCGCCCCAGCCCTGCCTCCCCCCATCCCTGAGAAGGAAGACAGCGTTTTGCCTATTAATCATGTTTCATTTATATTAGCTTGACTCGATCTACTGTATATTTGAAATGGATTTAATTTTAGATCACGCACTATGGAAGGGGGCCAGTTTGGTGTAAGGAGCATTATGAATATTTTCCATAAGCTGGATATACATTATCCAGGGACAGATATACGAGCAGAGGCCCAGGGCTCCTGGCTGGGGGAAGGGCCCGCTCTTGCCTGCTTCTCCACCGCTCCCCTGCAGCCCAGGGTCACAGGGCTTCAGAGGGAGTCCTCTCTGCCTGCTGTCCCCGCGGTGCGAGGTGGGGGTATCTCAGCCCCATCTTCCCCTTGCCCATGAGCTCATCCCCACTGACCTTGAAGCCTCTGCTTCTTCTTGGCTCCCGGCTGAGTTGCCAGCCTGGGAGGTGTGTGGAAGAAGGGGGGGATGCCAGAGCCGTGGGGCGTGCAGGGCCCAGCTCAGGGTACAGGAGAGGAGTGAGAGTAGAAGGGAGGGGCCTCGGACTCTCACCTTCAACCCCAAGCTCCAATGGAGACAGAGAAAGCCCGGGTCCTGGCTGCACAGCTGGTGTGAGGGCCAGTCCGAGCTGACCTTCAGCAAAGCCCCCCTGAGCCTGGGCTGAGATCCCCTTTTCCTGGGAGCGGGTCCTGGGCTTTGCCCTTTTCCAAGAGCACCAGAGCCAGGGGGTCCCCCTTGAGGATGAGAACTCGAGCTAGTCCGGGGACAAGCCCAGGGACACACAGCAGGGGAGCAACAGAACGGGGTGACAGCCTCCTACCCTGCAGTGCTGGGTGCTGTCTCTCCACCCAACCCTGAGTCCCCTCCATTAGCCCCACCTGGACAAGTGGAGTCACAACTCATACCTTCTAGGTCATTTCTGCATTCCTCATGCCCTCACCCCCACCCCAGGCTCCCACCCCTGCAAGCTCTGACCTTCTCACATGGGATCCAGGCATTGCACTGAGCTTTAGAGTTGGAGGAAACTGTGGCTCAGGGGGGTTGTGATATCCATACCCAAACCTAAATCTTTTCTCTCCTTCCACCTTCCAACTGCCCCTCCACCTCACTCCCACCTAGGCTCCCCAAGCTGCACACACTCCCCATACAACATGCTCATCCCCACCATGACCACTGTGATCCATCCCATCACAAGTACCACTCAGGGTGGTCCCCTTCTCTCCCTCGCCCCTGTCCCTCTAGTCCAAGTGGCCACTGTGTTGCTCCAGGAGCACTGCGTGGGCCTCCTGGAGGGTCCCCAGAGCCGCCGCCAACTCCAGTTTTTCTCTGCACGGTGGCCACAGAGACCTTGTTTAACGCAGCACGGTTATACTGTACACACCTCCCGCAGCCCTGCCATCAAATCCCAAGTTGTATGCTGGCCAACACGGCGTGTCAGGGAGTGGACCCTGCTGACTTCCCCAGGGTCACCCGCTTGTCTACAGCTCCATTTCTGGTCTCCACCATCTTTCTAGCTCTTTACCTGCCTTGTGCAGTGGTTTCTCCCACACAGGACCTTGGCACAAACCAGTCCCAATGCCTAGATCATGCCCTCCCCACTTCACCTGGATAACTTCTCTCTCTCTCTTTTTTGGGCTGCACTGCTTGGCATATGGGATCTTAGTTCCGCAACTAGGAATCAAACCCATACACGTGGAAGCTTGAAGTCTTAACCACGGGATGGCCAGAAGAGTCCCACGCTAACTTCACTTTAATGTTCAGGCTCTACTTCAAGTTCCCTAGGAAGACTGATCACACATCCCTGCCTCCCCATTACAATCTGGATCAAGCCCTACTTTTGCCTTTTGCAAATCCTATAGTCATAGGGGATATTTGGGGATCTGACCATTCATACCCAGCCCGTGAGACTCTGGGCAGCCCCAGGCCTTGTTACGGAGGGTACCAGCCAAGTTCCTGCCTCGCTACCATTCCCACATCTGTCACCTCCTCCATCCTCTTGGTGTATAACACACCCGTCACCCACCCCAGCCTGGCTGGCAGCCTTTCAGAAGTGGCATGCGACGCTTCCCTTATTCAATTCTTAATTTAAGGTTTTGTGAGTTGTAATAACCCCCCTTTCCCCCAAATCACTGGGGATGGGGCCTCCACGTCAGCCCAGGACCAGGAGAGCTGAAGGGTAATTGCATTGCACGTATGCTAATAGTTGTCTGGAGAAGACAATGGCAATTGGAAGCTGGGGTGGGGCCTTACTCCACCCAGAGTGCCTGCAGAGTAGGGGGGCCCTGATGATTTGAGGGGCTGGAGTCAGGAGCCTGCTAGGAGCATTCTGTGGGGCCCACAGTCCATGGTAGAGGAGAAGAAAGGGACTAGAGTCCCAGTCTAGAGGGCCTGATGGGGAACAGATAGGCTGGGAAGGGAAGCGGAGCCCTCTTCTTCCCCCAGTTTCTCCTGCCCCACCTGTTCCCTCTTTTCTGGGGCCAAAATGGCTCCCAAGCAGGAGGAGAATCTAGGAGCGTGGACATGGGGGAGGTAGAGGTCACACAAATCTTGCTCCTGTTTTCCCACAAGCTGTGTGACATCAAAGAAGCCACGTAACCTCTCCGAGCCTCAGCTTTCTCATCTTTAAGAGTCTCCTCCACTTTGATTTTTTCTATTTATTTTATTTTTTAATTGTAGTATAATTGCTTTGCAATGTCGTGTTAGTTTCTGCTGTACAACAATGTGAATCAGCTATATGTATACATCTATCTCAAAAGTCTTTTATGAGTATCTCCCTAGAGCTTGTTCTGTGCATTAAAAGAGATCATGAAAACGAAAGTGTTAATCGATCAGTCGTGTCCAACTCTTTACGACCCCATGGACTGTAGCCCACCAGGCTTCTCTGTCCATGGAATTCTCCAGGCAAGAATACTGGAGTGGGTTAGCCTTCTCCAGGGGATCTTCCCTACCCAGGGATCAAACCTGAGTCTCCCGCATTACGGGCAGATTCTTTACCATCTGAGCCACCAGGGAAGCCCAAAAGAGATCATACAGAGGAAAATTGCAGAGTGCTTGGCATTCATAGGCCCTTAACAAGTTAACTTACAGCTGAAGCTTTTACAACTATTAATCCACTATGGGTCTGCCCACTCTTAGTAATGAGGTAGAGTATGAAATCCTGGCTTCCTACCTGGAGAGGAGGTTACCTCCAGGATGGAAGGAGCGTCTTGAGGTTCAAAGCCCACCTCCTCAGAGAGGCCTCTGCCCCCTCCCTCTGCGGAGCCTTCCTTTTCATGTCCACAGTGGCATGATCTTGCCTCCTTTGCTGAGCTTATTCCAGATGTAACTACATACTTGCTTTTCTGTTAATTGTCTGTCCCTCTCTCTAGACTGTGGGCCTATCAGGGTACCTGGAACAGTGCCTGACACACAGTAGGTGCTCAGTGAATATTTGCCAAATGAACATGTAATCAAATGAATCCCAGGCAGAAAAGTGGGAGGCAAAGGGTGTGTGGGTGTGGGAGGGTTCAGGCATGGTGGGGTGGTCTCCTGGGCCCACCTTACCTCTATCTTTGGCCTCAGGAGCAAGCCCTGCCCTGCCAAGATCCCTTCCTGTTATGTTACTGAAATAGACCTTGCCTACTTCCCTGCGGATTCAGGAGCTGGTGAGAAGGGCAGGAGGGAAGCTAGGATGCTCTCTAGGCATGAAGCGGGGTGGAGGGCCTTTCTAAGGCTGGACGCCTCTAGTGTTCCTCCTCAGGCTCTTCTGCCTGCCTTAGACCAGCAAGTTGTCTGGGGCCCCTCACCTCCCTGACTCCTGAGGCTGAGGCATGCTCAGGGCAGCTCAGTTGTCCCTCCTCAGGGGGCTTCCCTGGTGGCTCCGATGGTAAAGAATCTTCCTGCACTGTGGGAGACCCAGGTTCAATTCTTGAGTCTGGAAGATCCCCTGTAGAAAGGAATGGCAAACCATTCCAGTATTCTGGCCTGGAGAACCCCATGGACAGAGGAGCCTGGTGGGCTATAGTCCATGGGGTCACAAAGAGTTGGGCACGACTGAGCGAAACACACACAAGGTCTTAACAGAGGTCTGACATCCATCCCTTCCCTGGGGAGGCTGCAGCCCTTAAATGGAGAGGCAGGATCCAGGATCTTGAACAGTTTTCACAGGGTTCTGGGCACGCCTGGGGGACTCATTATAGTAGCCAAGGATGGTGGTGAATAAACTTTGGCAGTGCCCCCTCCCACAAGCCCAGCCCCACTGCCATGGCCCACTGGTTGACAAGATATCCAGATCTCACATCCAAGACCTCCCCAACTCTACCAAAGAGAGGTGCGAGGCCAGCAGCCCACTCCTAGCCTGAGCCAAGAGATGTCTGAGCCAGGCCAGTCTCTGCCCCTGCCCCCTGCCCTGGGGTGAGGGGCTTGTGGGTTGTCTGTGGGCCACGAGGACACCAGTGACCCCAGAAGGGCCCATGCCAAGGCCCGGCTGAAGTGCAGCTCCTCTCAGAAATTCTGAGTAGTGGGACTTGCCTGGCAGTCCAGTGGTTAAGGCTCTGTGGTTCTGCTGCAGGGGGCATGAGTTCGATCCCTGGTTGGGGAACTAAGATCTCGCATGCTGCATGGTGTGGCCAGAAAAAAAAAAAAAACACAGAAATTTTGAGTAGTGAGGCTGAGGGAGAAAATAGATCTGACGATGATGACTTTGGAGGGTGTGCTGTAAGGGTGGGGATTCTGTGCCAGAGAGAGAGCCGGAGAGAGTGGGGAGAGATAGGAGGGGAGAGAGGGCAAGAGAGAGACACAGAGGCAGATTTATCTAGAACAGGAGAGGGAGGGAGAGAGCAAAGAGAGAACCAGGAGAACAGAGACAGACTCAGAGATGGTAGAGAGGAAGGAGAGAGATGAGGGGTCACTCAGAGACAGAGAGACACACACCTGGGGAAACTGAGGCAAAGAGCTGGAAGGAGAGGCTGGTGGGGAGCCCTGTGTGTGCAAGGCAGGCTGAGAGGTGGAGTGAGTGTGGGGCCTAGTGTGTCTGGGGCTGGGCATGTTGGGTCTAGGACTGAGCACCCTGCCAGGCACAGAGTCATTTGTCTGACCCTTGCTGAATTTGATGGAAAATAGAGAGGTAAGGGAGGCAGGTGTTTTTGCATCCAAGAGAACACATGTCCTCCTCCTGTGACCGTTCCTGAGTGTCTGTGATCACACATGTGATGTGTGCACGCATGTAAGTGGGTGATGGTACGCAGGAGGGCAGGGTGTCACCCCCTCAGCTACCCTTATGCCCCCTTGCTGAGGAATCTGTGTATTGACCACCCCATCTGGTGGGCTGCAGGGTCAGGATGGGTGGGCAGCCTGATACACACCCTCACAGGGGGTGGGGTGGGGGTGGGGGAGGCCAGGGAGCTGTCAGCAGCCAAGAACCGGGCAGGCAGCGAAAGTGAGCCATAAAAGGGCCACTTCTCCCGGCCGCTGTTCACTTGACACTCTCTAACCCAGAAGCCACCTGTTCAGCCATCAGTCACGCAAAGAAAACACAGCTTTCCTGAAACTGGGAATTGGACAAGACAGTCCTAGGAGGGGTGAGCATGGGAGAAATATCCGCCCCCCTGCCACTTCCAGGGGGCTCCCAGCCTCACCCCGAGGTAGGGCGGGGGCAGGCTGGAAGGCTGCAGCCAGCCTCAGAGAGCCAAAAATAAAAAACACCCCACCACTCTCAATTTGGCACCACGAGACACATTTGAGGGGCACAGGGAAGGTGGGGGCCCAGAAGTGCTCACGGTGGGCTGATGAGGATATGGCCTTTGCTAGGGTGGCTTAGCAAAGGGCTGCACCCCAGAGTTGCTGCCACATGGGCTGTGGGACGGGGCAAGGGTGGGTGTGGGGTGGGGGTGGCATGGAGGGAGGCCAGACCTTGGGGGGCGGGCAGGGCTGCTGGAGCAGAGGAGGGACCTGGCTTGTAGGCAGGCCTGGGGCTCTGGCCAGCAGCGGTGCCCGGCCAGCGGAGGCCCCATCGTGCCCCGCCGTGCCCCGCCTCGGGTAGCTTGTTAATTTCATCGTTTAGCCCGTTTATGGTGTTCCCAGTTGCTGTTGCTTTTATAAACAAGCATTTTGGTGACCTTCCCCTCCGGACATCAGCTCTGCAAGAATCCCGGGCCCTGAACATTTATAAATAAGCCTTCTCTCAAGTTCCACAACAGGTGTGACCTCCCCCCGCCCCCCTCCTCTGTCCTGTCCGAAAACTGAACAGTTTCAACAAGCAAAGGGAGGCCGCCGGGGCTGTCTTAAAGGGGTCGAGTGGAGGCCACGGTGTGCGTGGCTGCAAGGGGGGCTGCCCTGCCTCCTCCTCCTCCGCCTCCTCCAGGCTGAGGGTCCTCAAGGAGAGGGACAGGCTGGTGGCCAATTGAACCCCTGACCCCACTTCTCCAGACACCCAACTGGAGACTATGGTCTGAGAAGGCTTCTCAGCTGATGGAGTATATCTGAGTCAGGTCTCCCCCTACCCAGCAAGTTTTACCAAACCCCCCCAAACTCTCCTCCCCAGTCTGATCCCCCTTTTACTCCCTTCCTTGGAGGAGCATAGTACATCTCCCCCTCTTCTTTCCTGCCAAAAGCTCTCTGATTCATGATTTGCAACATTTCATACATTTATTTAACAAGCATTCATCTATTCAACAAATATTTCCTGAGCACCCACTCTGAGCCAGGCTCAGCGCCAGGAATATAAAGCTGCAGAAGACATGGCCCTGCCCCCAAGGAGTGCACCATCAAGGGGAAAACAGAAGAGCCGTGAGACCAGGGGATCAGGGCTTGCCAAGGCTCCTGATCTTAGGGAGCAGAGAAGGGGATCCTAACCCAAACTTGAGGGTGAAATGCTTCCTGGAGAGGGGGTTGATTCTTAAGTCATTACCATGGAGGCGTCAAGGGGAAAAGCATTCCATGCAAAGAAAACTGGCAGAGTAGGGGCACAGAGGTGAACAAGCCTGGAGTGAGGATGGCAATGGTGGTAATCATGGTGGTCAAAGGTGGTGGTCCTGTGGATGGTTGTCATGGTGATGTCGGAATAAAACCACAAGGAGTATTTCCCTCCGTGTGGACCAAGTCAGGAAGGTGGGAGATCCAAATCATACCTGTGAGGGGCCATCAAGGTCACAGTTATTTCTGTGTGTCAAGAGTGATGATCAAGGTAGGGGTGGAAACATAGCAAGAAGCAAAATTCCTGGAACCAAGAGGACCGAGTGCTGGACTAGGCTGGAACTAGAGGGCACTAGGGCCCAGATACAAGTATGTCAACGAGGGGCTTGGTGGGCATTGTCTTTTGCCTAGCACCTGCATGGTCCAGGGTGGGCCTGGTGACCTAGGAACTCCTGCAGGGCCTGGACTCTAGGGGTGAATAATATCAAGAACCATGGCGATGTGGGTCCTGGGTGTACCCAAGGACACAGGCCTGGGGAGGTTCTCATGGGGAAACCTGGGGACCTCAGACCCCTGTCTATATAGGTGACTAAGGAATAATTCCTCGAATGTGTCCTGTGAGTCCCAGTTTAAAAGACGTTTCCCCTTCCTTCTTGTAAAACACGACATGCTTTGAGATGCATGTTGTTACCATTTTATAGACCAGGGTCTCCTCTCCCTGGAAGCTTCTTTCTCTTCCTCTTACCCTGAGTTACTCCACTTGTTCTTTTGGCCAGCACAGTGGGCACGTCCTCCGGGAGCTTCCCTGACCAGCCTTAACTGATTGGCCATGTCCTCTGCGATGACCACACCACGTTGCAGTGGTCTGGTCTTCTGTCTCCCTTCACAATTAGACTGATTATTGGCTCATTGAGGGCAGCGACTTGCCTTTTACCTCCAACCTCGGGCACCCAGCATAGGGCCTGTCTCAGAGCGTGCTTAGGGAAGGCAAGATTGATCGACCTTGGTCCCCAGCTGACTCAAGGCCCCTCTGCTGCCCCTGGGGCTCCCCGGAGTTGGCATCCCCACTCAACTCTCACACAGGCACCTGCTGGGCCTCAGGAGGGAGTAGAGAACGTGGGTGGGCCTGGTTCAGCTGCCAGTTCAGGGCCTGGGGACTGAGGATTTGGGGCTGGGAATGCAACAGCCGGGTGGCTCCTGTGGGCTGAGCCTCTTTTTAATGCTCTGTCTGTCCTGAGGGGCTGGCTAATGGCTAATTGGGCACCATGAATTCAACTGTGTCAGACTCAAACCAGCCATGACTGCACTTGACTTGTCCCTGCCCCCAGAGACTGGGGGCCCCACCAGGGCCTGCCTTAGAAGAATCAGTCAAGCCCTGAGGTGCTTGGGCTGGATTTTAGCCAGTAGACCAGAGGAGAAAGGGCTCCTTGGGCCCTGTGGGTGGCTGGGTGGGTCTAGTGGGGCCATGGCCGTGAACCTTAGGACAGACGAATGGCCTCACCTCTCCAGGTCCTAGAAGATCAAAGAGGCTCCACCCTGCTTTCCTCTCTCTCGGAGTTGCTTGTCAATGTGGATAGATTTTTTAAATATGGATTTACTTTTATTGATTTATTGGCTGTGCCAAGTCTTCATTGCGGCATGTAGGATCTTAGTTCCTCAACCAAGGATTGGGCGCACACAGTCTTAACCACTGGATCACCAGAGAAATTCCCACGGTGGGTACATTTAAATCATCCTATTCATGGGCTTCCCAGGTGGCACTAGTGGTAAAGAATCTGCCTGCCAATGCAAGAGACACATGAGACACATGTTCAATCCCTGGGTTGGGAAGATCCCCTGAAAAGGGAAATGGCAACCTGCTTCAGTATTTTTGCTGGAAGAACCCCAAGGACAGAGGAGCCTGGTGGGCTACAGTCCATGGGGTCTCAAAGAGTTGGACACAGAGTCGTTGTCACATTTGCACCTTAGCAAGACCCTGAGAGTAGATGGGGAAACAATGATAGTAATAGTAACCCCTCCCCTGGCTGCAGCACTGGCAGAAGGCTTTATCCTGACACTTGGGGTCTTCTGAGGCTCAGACACTCTCCTCTTGCAGGTCTCCTGCTCAGTGGCTCTGAAGAGGTCATCCCCACTATCTCCCAGCCTCAGCTAACTGGAGCTGGTTGCTCTGTCCTGCATTCAGGCCACCAGAACAAAACCCATTGTTCTGATGTGGAAACTGAGGCTGGGAAACAAGTCTGGGGTTCACGCCCTGCTCTGCCTTAAACTCTGTGGCAAGTTCCTCACCTCTGTGGTCCTCAGTCCCCCACCCCCCGCCCCCACATCTGTTTAATGAAGGGAAGGTGGGGCACTTGACTGAATGATCATTGAGGGTTCTTTGACTTCATCCAGTTTACAGTGTCTTCTGAGCACCCAGAGTCTGCCGGGCACTGTCCTAGGTGCTGGAGACCCAGTGATGGATGAGACCCACATGAGTGCTGCCTTCATTGAAGTTACAGTCTGGAGGGAAGACATGAGGCAATGAGGAAAAGGAAACCAGATAGTCATGCCCTGGTAGTCATGGCCCTGAAAGACCAACAGGACAAGGGTCAGTGACAGTAACTGGGGCTTCCGTGGGGTGTGGCCAGGGCTTTCTGAGAGGTGACATTAGCCTGAATGACAAGAACAAAAGAGTCCTGCCTATAGGCAGCTTCAGCCACCTGAGAACCATCTGAGATCATGTGGCCAGGAAGTGACAATGGTAAGACTTGAACCTGTGTATTGGGACTCCCATTGCTTTCAGGGAGCCATTGGGCCAAAGCTGGCTGGGCCCTGGGGGAAGCGGATCAGCATGCTGGTTAAGACTGAGGTTTGGTTTTGAATCCTGGCTCCCCTGCTTATGAGTTTTTTCCTTCCTTGTGCTGCAGCCTGGAAACTCTCCAGGCAGTCAGCTGGGGCAGTTGTAGGGCCCAGCTTATTTGTCTTCTCTTTGGGATCACTGTCCAGTCAAAGGGTGTGACCTATTCAGGGTTTCAAGGGAGGCAGTGATACAGTCAGAACTGGAACTTGGGGCTCTAGATTCCTGGCATGGTGCTCCTTCCTCTGCCCATGTCCCTGTGGCAAATAGGAGTGATGGGGTCCCTTTGCTCTGGGCTCAGCTGTAGGAAGTCCAAGGCCTCTTGGGGCAGAGGTGATAGACATGGGATGGGAAGGCCAGGTCCCTGGCTTCACAGAGCCAACCCAAGAGCTACTCCATGGCAGAGCTTCTGTCTCTTTCCAATAAAATGACAGCCTGTAACTCAGCATCAGGACAAGTCAGGCACACTCCATGTGCCATCTCATCAATCCTACACCTTCTGATGAAATGCCTCCCACTTCACAGATGAGGAATCTAAGACTCAGAGGTGAAGGAGCTTTCCCCAGGTTCCACTGTGGGAAGGTGGGTGAGCTGGAATTCAAACCCAGTTCTGCTCATCTCTCTCTCTCTCTCTCTCTCACACACACACATACACACAAACGTATTTGACTAAGCACAGCTCAGCACCAGGCAGGGACACAGTCTTGGCTCTCAAGGAGTTCAGTCTGGTCAGGTGGCAGATGCTAGACTGATAGCAAATAAAGCTCTCTTGCTTACTGTAAACACCAGGCAGCTCATTCTCACACTTTCTTTAGATTTTGACACAAAAGTCACCTTCTCAGTGAGACTCACCTGGACAGACATCTTATCTAAGCCTTCATCTGCCTCCCCCTTTTGTCTTTGTTGTTGTTTTTCTCCTTGGCACTTATCTAAAATACCATATTCTTAACTTGTCTTGATTGCTTTCCATCTCTTGCACTGGATCAGAGGTTGGCAAACTATGGCCCATCAAATCTGGTCCACCACCTTTTTATGATTAGCTGGTGAACTAAGAATGATTTTTACATGCTTAAATGATTTAAAAATTTTTTTATGTATTTCATGATATGTGAGGGCTTCCCATCCAAGGAGCAGCGGCTGCTGCACGGGCACAGGAGAGCTGAGAGGAGCTACTCCACATTCAAGGTCAGGAGGAGCGACCTCGTCCAAGGTAAGGAGCAGTGGCTGCACTTTGCTGGAGAAGCCGTGAAGAGATACCCCACATCCAAGGTAAGAGAAACCCAAGTGAGACAGTAGGTGTTGCGAGAGGGCATCAGAGGGCAGACACACTGAAACCACAATCACAGAAAACTAGCCAATCTGATCACACGGACCACAGCCTTATCTAACTCAATGAAACTAAGCCATACCATGTGGGGCCACCCAAGATGGACAGGTCATGGTGGAGAGGTCTGACAGATTGTGGTCCACTGGAGAAGGGAATGGCAAACCACTTCAGTATTCTTGCCTTGAGAACACCATGAACAGTATGAAAAGGTAAAATGATAGGATACTGAAAGAGGAATTCCCCAGGTCAGTAGGTGCCCAATATGCTCCAGGAGATCAGTGGAGAAATAACTCCAGAAAGAATGAAGGGATGGAGCCACAGCAAAAACAATACCCAGTTGTGGATGTGACTAGTGGTAGAAGCAAGGTCCAATTCTGTAAAGAGCAATATTGTATAGGAACCTGTAATGTTAGGTCCACAAATCAAGGCAAATTGGAAGTGGTCAAACAGCAGATGGCAAGAGTGAATTCGACATTCTAGGAATCAGCGAACTAAAATGGACTGGAATGGGTGAATTTAACTCAGATGACCATTATATCTACTACTGTGGGCAGGAATCCCTTAGAAGAAATGGAGTAGCCATCATGGTCAACAAAAGAGTCTGAAATGCAGTACTTGAATGCAATCTCAAAAACGACAGAATGATCTCTGTTTCCAAAGCAAACCATTCAATATCATGGTAATCTAAATCTATGCCCCAACCAGTAACACTGAAGAAGCTGAAGTTGAACAGTTCTATGAAGACCTACAAGACCTTTTAGAACTAACACCCAAAAAAGATGTCCTTTCATTATAGGGGACTGGAATGCAAAAGTAAGAAGTCAAGAAACACCTGGAGTAACAGGCAAATTTGGCCTTGGAGTATGGAATGAAGCAAGGCAAAGGTGAATAGAATTTTGCCAAGAGAATGCACTGGTCATAGCAAACACCCTCTTCCAACAACACAAGAGAAGACTCTACACATGGACATCACCAGATGGTCAACACCGAAATCAGATTGATTACATTCTTTGCAGCCAAAGATGGAGAAGCTCTATACAGTCAACAAAAACAAGACCGGGCTGACTGTGGCTCAGATCATGAACTCCTTATTACCAAATTCAGACTTAAATTGAAGAAAGTAGGGAAAACCACTAAACCATTCAGGTATGACCTAAATCAAATTCCTTATGATTATATAGTGGAAGTGAGAAATAGATTTAAGGGACTAGATCTGATAGATAGAGTGTCTGATGAACTATGGACGGAGGTTCGTGACATTGTACAGGAGACAGGGATCAAGACCATCCCCATGAAAAGAAATGCAAAAAAGCAAAATGGCTATCTGAGGAGGGCTTACAAATAGCTGTGAAAAGAAGAGAAGTGAAAAGCAAAGGAGAAAAGGAAAGATATAAGCATCTGAATGTAGAGTTCCCAAGAATAGCAAGGAGAGATAAGAAAGCCTTCCTCAATGATCAATGCAAAGAAATAGAGGAAAACAACAGAATGGGAAAGACTAGAGATCTCTTCAAGAAAATTAGAGATACCAAGGGAACATTTCACGCAAAGATGAGCTCGATAAAGGACAGAAATGGTATGGACCTAACAGAAGCAGAAGATATTAAGAGGTGGCAAGAATACACAGAAGAACTGTACAAAAAAGATCTTCATGACCCAGATAATCACGATGGTGTGATCACTGACCTAGAGCCAGACATCCTGGAATATGAAGTCAAGTGGGTCTTAGAAAGCATCACTACAAACAAAGCTAGTGGAGGTGATGGAATTCCAGTTGAGCTATTCCAAATCCTGAAAGATGATGCTGTGAAAGTACTTCACTCAATATGCCAGCAAATTTGGAAAACTCAGCAGTGGCCCCAGGACTGGAAAAGGTCAGTTTTCATTCCAATCCCAAAGAAAGGCAATGCCAAAGAATGCTTAAACTACCGCACAAGTGCACTCATCTCACACACTAGTAAAGTAATGCTCAAAATTCTCCAAGCCAGGCTTCAGCAATACTTGAACCATGAACTTCCTGATGTTCAAGCTGGTTTTAGGAAAGGCAGAGGAGCCAGGGATCAAATTGCCAACATCAACTGGATCATGGAAAAAGCAAGAGAGTTCCAGAAAAACATCTATTTCTGCTTTATTGACTATGCCAAAGCCTTTGACTGTGTGGATCACAATAAACTGTGGAAAATTCTGGAAGAGATGGGAATACCAGACCACCTGACCTGCCTATTGAGAAACCTATATGCAGGTCAGGAAGCAACAGTTAGAACTGAACATGGAACAACAGACTGGTTCCAAATAGGAAAAGGAGTATGTCAAGGCTGTATATTGTCACCCTGCTTATTTAACTTATATGCAGAGTACATCATGAGAAATGCGGGGCTGGAAGAAGCACAAGCTGGAATCAAGATTGCAAGGAGAAATATCAATAACCTCAAATATGGAGATGACACCACCCTTATGGAAGAAAGTGAAGAGGAACTAAAAAGCCTCTTGATGAAAGTGAAAGAAAAGAGTGAAAAAGTTGGCTTAAAGTTCAACATTCAGAAAACTTAGATCATGGCACCTGGTCCCATCACTTCATGGGAAATAGATGGGGAAACAGTGGAAACAGTGTCAGACTTTATTTTTGGGGGCTCCAAAATCACTACAGATGGTGACTGCAGCCATGAAATTAAAAGACGCTTACTCCTTGGAAGGAAAGTTATGACCAACCTAGATAGCCTATTAAAAAGCAGAGACATTACTTTGCCAACAAAGGTCCATCTAGTCAAGGCTATGTTTTTCCTGTGGTCATGTATGGATGTGAGAGTTGGACTGTGAAGAAAGCTGAGTGCCAAAGAATTGATGCTTTTAAACTGTGGTGTTGGGGAAGACTCTTGAGAGTCCCTTGGACTGCAAGGAGATCCACCCAGTCCATTCTGAAAGAGATCAGCCCTGGGTGTTCTTTGGAAGGAATGTTGCTAAAGCTGAAACTCCAGTACTTTGGCCACCTCATGCGAAGAGTTGACTCATTGGAAAAGACTCTGATGCTGGGAGGGATTAGGGGCAGGAGGAGAAGGGGACGACAGAGGATGAGATGGCTGGATGGCATCACCAACTCGATGGATGTGAGTTTGAGTGAAGTCCAGGAGATGGTGATGGACAGGGAGGCCTGGCGTGCTGCAATTCATGGAGTCACAAAGAGTTGGACACTACTGAGTGACTGAACTGAACTGAGATAGCACATTAAAAAGCAGAGATATTACTTTGCCAAGAAAAGTCCATCTAGTCAAGGCTATGGTTTTTCCAGTAGTCATGTATGGATGTGAGAGTTGGACTGTGAAGAAAGCTGAGCGCCAAAGAATTGATGCTTTTGAACTGTGGTGCTGGAGAAGACTCTTTAGAGTCTCTTGGACTGCAAGGAGATCCAATCAGTCCATCCTAAAGGAGATCAGTCCTGGGTGTTCATTGGAAGGACTGATGCTGAGGCTGAAACTCCAATACTTTGGCCACCTCATGCGAAGAGTTGACTCATTGGAAAAGACCCTGATGCTGGGAGGGACTGCGGACAGGAAGAGAAGGGGATGATAGAGGATGAGATGGCTGGATGGCATCACTGACTCGATGGACGTGAGTCTGGGTGAACTCTGGGAGTTGGTGATGGACAGGGAGGCCTGGCGTGCTGCGATTCATAGGGTCACAAAGAGTCGGACATGACTGAGCGACTGAACTGAACTGAACTGAGGTCTTCCCTAGTGGCTCAGATGGTAAAGAATCTGCCTGCAATGTGGGAGACCAAGGTTCAGCCCCTGAGTTGAGAAGATATCCTGGAGAAGGGAATGGCAACCCACTCCAGTGTTCTTACCTGGAGAATTCCATGGACAGAGGAGCCTGACAGGCCACAGTTCATGGGGTCACAAAGAGCTGCACATAACTGAGTGACTAAGACACACACCAGACCCAGGACGTGAGAATGATATGAAATCCAAATTTCAATGTCTAAATAAAGTTTTATTGGAATGCAGCCATGCTTGTTCACTTACATGTGTCCATGCTGCTTTCACACTGTAAGGGCAGAGTTGAGCAGTGGACACAGAGACTGTATGCTGTTATTGCAGCCCACTCCTTCTGCCCACTTTACTGCAGTGGTGGTGATGTGGTTACAACTTGACTTTGCCTCTTGGTCCACAAAGCCTAAATATTTACTACCTAGCCTTTGACAGACATTTACTGACCTGTGCATTAAAATGCAAGCTTCAAGGATAGGGGCTTTTGGTCTACTTACTCCCTACAGTGTCCCTGGCATCGATTTTTTAAAATGTTTGTTTATTTATTTGGCTGCACTGGTCTTAGTTGTAACACATGGAATCTTTAGTTGCGACATGTGAAGCCTTAGCTGAAGCTTGTGGGATCCAGTTTCCCGATCTGGGATGGAACCCAGGCCTGCTATATTGGGAGCGTGGAGTTTGAGCCACTGGACCACCAGGGAAATCCCGCCCCCTGCATCTAGAACAGTGCTTGGACTTCTGTTCCTAGACATGATGGAGCAACAAGACCAGTCCTCACTGTAAAGGGCTAGAAAACTGAAAAAAGGCTGTGAAACGATGGTTTTCTATGTTGGGTGACAGGACAGCAATCTCTAAGAGAAAAAAAGCACAAGATGAGTCCTATGATTGTCCCAGCTTGTCATTTAGAGAGAGAAGTACCAGGCCAGAGCATAGGGAAGGCAAAGAGGAGCATACGGAAGGCAAATGGAGGCTAGTGGTCTCACTGAATTGAGGAGAAACAGTCGAAGTTCAGGGAGGCCAAGGGACCAGAATCTGTGGGAGCAAAATACTGAATAGGAAGTTATTGCACAGAGAGTACATGCAGAGATGTGAGAAGGGGGCCCCTCTCACACCAGACAGAGCTGAAAAGACTTCCTTCCCATTAGGTAGAGGCCTTGGAAAGGCATTGCCTTAGCAGAAGGACCAAGTGAGCCCCAGATTAAGGCTGCACTTAACTAAGGCTGAAAGTAAAAGTCACTCAGTTGTGTACAACTCTTTGTGACCCCATGGACTATACTGTCCACGGAATTCTCCAGGCCAGAATACTGGAGTGGGTAGCCTATCCCTTCTCCAGTGGATCTTCCCGACCCAGGAATTGAACCAAGGTTTCCTGCATTGCAGGCAGATTCTTTACCAACTGAGCTATCAGGAAAGCCATTAACTAAGGCTAACAAAGTTAAAAACCAAGCATTCCTCGATGATATCAAGCCAACCCCATGTAACATAGTAACATTAAGCTAGTAATATTTAAAGGAATACAACCAAATCCAGTCTGCAACAGTGTACAGTTTTAAATATTGGTTGAACAAATAAATGCATGGATGGTAGATGGTGGGAGCCACTTTTCTTGTGATTGGAGAAGGAGGTTATAGATAAGCAAGGATGGGAAGTTAGAATGAACTCTGTGGGTTAGAGTTGGAGACATCCCTATCAAGTAATGTAGATACAGATGGATAGATGCGGAACCAATTACAGACATGCGTGTATGCATGGTTATGTCTGCTCTGAGGACCTAGAAATAATGGTATGTTAGTAGCAACAACCATACCCAGTCAGATCTTGGTTTTTAATACCATTATCAATATGATAAGGAAAGTGAAAGTGAAAGTTTCTCACTGGTGTCCAACTCTTTGTGACCCCATGGACTGCATTGTCCATGGAATTCTCCAGGCCAGAATACTGGAGTGGGTAGCCTTTCCCTTCTCCAGGGGATCTTCCCAACCCAGGAATCGAACCAGGATCTGTTGCATTGCAGGCAGATTCTTTACCAACTGAGCTAACATGGAAGCCCATGGTAAGGAAGACAATAATTAAATTCAATGTGATACTCTGGATCAGATCCTGGAAGAGAAAGAGGACATTAATGAAAAAACTGGTGAACCTGAAATGCAGTCTGAAATTTAGTTAATAGTAATATGCCAATATCAGTTTCTTAGGTTTTGTAAATATACCATGGTAATGAAAGATGTTGACAATAGTAGACACTGAGTATGGGGTGTATGAGAACTCTCTGTACCACCTTTGAACCTTTTTTGATAAATCTAAAATTATTCCAGAATTTAAAGTTTATTTTTAAAATGTCCATCTCATAAAAATTAACAGGCAACAAAGAAGGAGAAAATTATGACTCATAACCAGGAGAAAAATCAGTCAATAGACATAGACCCAGATGATACAACTGGTTGAAAAGGGCTTTAGACCAATGAATATTAATATACTCCTCATGTTTAAGAAGGTAGAGGAAAACATATACCCAATGAGAGAAAAAAAAAAAAAAAGAAGTGATCAAATTTCTATTGATAAAAAATACAACATCTGAAGTAGAAAATATACTGGATGAGATTAACAGCAGTTTAGACGTGGCTGAAGAAAATATCAGTGACCTTAAAATCATAGCAGTAGAAATAATCCAAAATGAAATATAGAGGGGAAAAAAAGAACAGGTGGAGGAAACCTAACAGAACCTCAGTGACCTGCAGGACAACATCAAGAGGTCTATGTAAAATTGAGTTCTAGGAGATGTGAGGATGGAAAAGATATTTAAAGAAATAGTGTCTACATTTTCCCAAAATTTGATGAAAACTATAAACCCACAAATCCAGAAACTTCATGAACCTAGAAGAAACTTGAAGAAAACCACTCCTAGGAACATCACACTCAACTTTGTGAGAACCAGTGAGGAAAGAAGAGCAGAACAGAGTAGAAGAGAAGAGAATAGAGGGGAATACACAAATATTCCATAGATACTTGTCATTATTGAAATGAATGAAAATAACAAATACAAAGAATGTCAAATAAAGGCTATGAAGCATAATTGTTGCTGCTGTTCAGTCGCTCAGTTGTGTCTGACTCTTTGTGACCCCATGAACTGCAGCACACCAGGCTTCTCTGTCCTTCACCATTTCCTGGACTTTGCTCAAACCCATGTCCATTGAGTTGGTGATGCCATCCAACCATCTCGTCCTCTGCTTCCCTGTTCTCCTCTTGCCCTCCATCTTTCCCAGTAAAAACCCAAAGGGAAATGATGGTGATTCAGACTGGGAAGCACCTATGCAGATGGTGAGAAGTGGTCAGAGTCTGGATCCCTTTTGCAGGCAGAGACATCAAGATTTGCCAAGGGGTTGGATGTGGGATAGAGAGAAAGCGAAGTAAAAGAAGACCATAAAGTGTTTGACCTGGGTGACTTAGAGGAATTGTGTTGCCATTTATAAGGGAAGACTTGGTGATGAGCAGGTTTGGAGTAGGATGAGGATCAGGGACAGCATATAGACAACCCTCTCTACCTGTCACAGTGGCAAACATCACTGATGGATCACCTCACTCTTTTTCACAGATCTTCTCAGCACCGTGCATGAAGTAGGCCCTTAGTAGGTCGCTTAGGAGGTATCAGGTGTAGTCATTAAGAGTTTAAGCTTGGGGGCCTGATTCAAAGCCTGGATCCACCACTGAATAGCTGATGACTTTGGGCAAGTTGCTTCACTACTCTGAGCCTTGGTTTCCTTATTTGTTAGATATTTCTGAATTTCCTAGTGTGAGTATAATTAAGTGGGTAATATTTGGCACTGATCTCATTCAATTTTTGTGATGGTTCATTGAGAGAATGCATAAAAATCCCTACACACAGTGCCTGGAACAGAGTAAGGGCCCCCTAAGAGGTGGCTGGCCTAGACCAGTATGGTTATCTGCTCATTCATTTGTACTTTGCCTGAGCAGGGGCCCCAGGAAAGGGTGAGACCAAGACTCAGGACCAGTTCTGGAGAACTCCATGTGGGCCCAGATGAAAACTCTCCCAATTTTGGACAGAGTGGGCTGTCGTTGAAATATGAGAAGTCCCTGTTGAAAAATGTCCCTGCTGTGAGCACTGCTGGGTGGATTAGCTGGCATTCCTTCTCCTCCATTGAGCAGAGTCGCAAGCTAATAAATATTTCAGAATTGGCTGTATTCAATCCAGCCCTCGTCCCGTTTGACGTCTGTTCTCTCAGCTTTCAGAAGGAGACAGGTGCAGAAGGATGAAAAGGGATTTAATTACTAAACATCCCCAACTCCCTATGTGCAAACACATGCTGTCCTGTGCACACGCCTCCTGCACACGGTCACGCAGACCCCTTGTGCTTTCACATGTGTGTGGGCACAGCCCTGGGCACACATGTCCCCTGGGGACCCTCAGCACACCCATGTCTAGGGGTCTGCCAGTGTGGTGCTGAGTTCACACATCGTGCCTGCACACGCAGGAGCCACATATAAGCACACGGGCAAACAGGACATATGGACAAGCATGGGTCAGACACGGATGCAGGAGCTGGGGGTGCTAACAGCAGCGGGTTTACAGTCGATGTGCATGGATGTTCATGGACACATGCATGTATAACGTGTTCACACCTATCTAATAATATAGTCACACACATATAAGTATCTACAGGCGTCCCATGTGGCGCTAGTGGTAAACAATCCACCTGCCAATTCAGGAGACAGAAGAGACACGGGTTCGATCCCTGGGTCAGGAAGATCCCCTGGAGGAGGGCATGGCAACCCACTCCAGTACTCCTGCCTGGAGAGTCTCACGGACAGAAGAACTTGGCAGGCCATGGTCCCTAGGGTTTCAGAGTCCACTGAAGCTATTTAGCATGCACGTACACATGTGTCCACACATACATGTGTGTGAAGGGTTTCTGCTGAAAGGAGAATTAGAAGGCTGTATCATTGTCAAGCCATCCTGTTCACTGAGGGGAAGTGAGGTACTTTCAATGAAAAGACAAAGGGAAGGGGGCATACGGACCTTTCACACTGAAAACTTCTATTTTCTTGACACATCATTGAGCACATGCACACAACACACAAACACACACCTGTGCACACGGACCTACAAGCCCACGTCCATTTTGGAGACTATATTATGCACACTCACAGTGGTGAACGGCACACACACGCACACACACACACACACACACACACACACTCTCCTTGGCTGGGTATCTCAATTCTTCTCTTGTCTCTGAGAACTCTTGTCCGCCTCTTGCTCCCTGCCCTTTGAGCTGCTGGGAGACCTGGGGAAACAGGAGCACTGCCAGAAACGCTTGACCAGGCATTTGGACCTGTTGTGAATAGAGGGGGTCATGCCTCTGGATCCCATTTTAGTTGTGGGGGGCAGAGGGGTGGTGCGGGGGTGAGGCAAAGCTGGAGATAGGATTCTGACTAGCAGCTTTTAGATAACCTGACATCCATCCTCAGGGCTGCCCACCATGGCCCAGGGGACCAGGCCCCACCTCAGGAGTTCTGGGGACCCCATGGCTAAGAACTCACTTGAAGATTTGAGAAACCCAGGTAGCTAGCACCTGCTTTACCCCCATCTACAACTTTGCTATTTCATTGATGCAACAGCCCATAAGCACCTGCACGAAGTGAGAAGTGAGACTTGAAGAATGTTATTTGCTCTGTGCTAGTGAGCAATGCTTAAGGGCCAGGATCTCAGTGGGCACCCAGTCCCACCCAGGCCAGGCCTGTGGGGAGCTTAGCTTCCACCTGGGTCAAGCCGAGCCAGGTGAGGCTATTGCAAGCTGACAGGGGTTGGGGGAGCTTTCAAATAACCAATCAGTGGGTCCTATGGAAATGTATGCAAATGAAAGATGCAAATCACCTCAGAGTCTTTTTGCATCTGCAACCAGCTCCACCTGCCCTAGGTGAGCACTTCCTTCCCTTTGACAGGAAGGATGGGCGCTCTGGTCGCAGCAGGAAGCAGGCCTCCGGCTGGAGGTCTGAGGTCCTGGCCTGCTGGCCTAGGGGCCATCCTTCTCCCCCCACCTCCTCACCACTGCCAGGCCCAGCTGGCTCCCCAGCTTGGGAGTGGGGGTCCCCCCTTCTCCTGCCCCAGCTTCTGGTGATCCTGTCCACACTCAGTCATACCCTCTCACACTACACTTGTTTTTAGTCCAACACAAACTTAGACATGCACAAATACTCATTTGTGTATCTATATCTGTACACACCTAGACACTCATGTATGTGACCACTTGTGTTACCGACTCATATATATGCTCACAGACTTATCATACACACCTTTGCACATTCTCACTCACACTGTCATATAGGCACACATGCATTTGTATCTTTGTGTTTGTACGTTCTTATGCACTTAGACCTCAGCACACTGCTCACACATGTGCACATCACTTACATGTGTTAACATACACCCTTGCATATGCCTGCACACACCTGTCCTTGACCTTCATGAGAGACCGTGGACCTGGGTCCCATCCAAGTCAAGAGTCCAGAATCTGGGGATAGGCAGTGGGTAGGGCCATGGGGCGGGCAGAGTGTCCCCACTGGAGGGCCCACTTCCTGAAGGCAAGGTCAGGCCCAGCCTGGCCCCTTGGAGGCTCCCCTGAATGGATGGGGACCCCTACCATAAACACCCCAGAGTCCCTGGGACAGGCAGGAGAGCAGGCTTTCCCGGGATAATGCCTCCCTTGGGAAGCGGTAATTGCGGGGTAGAGAATTAGATAATCAGCACCGCCAGGAAGTGGGGCTGTGCCGCTCTGCCTTTGTTCCTAGAATGAGTGAGTGGGGGATGGGAGGGAAGGAACCCAGCCAAGGTCGTGGGTGGCTGGAAGGGGGAGCAGGGCGCTCTTATCCCTCATCGGCTGCCTGGTAGGCACCTCTATGAGGAGTAAGGCAGCACTGGTAGGCCCCGAACACAGCGGGGGTGTCAGGAGAGCCGGCTGGGCCTTGAAGGGGCCTGGGAACCAACTCACTGCACCTAAGCTAAGTCACCCATTCCTGACTCCCCTGGGCCTTCCCCTCCACCACTGTGCATCAGAGACAGCTCAGAAACAAGGTGGAACTGAGTTCAAATCCTGACTATAACTTATTAGCTCTGTAATTTTTTAAACAGTTTTTATTTTATTTTTAAAAACATTTAATCTGGCTACATTGGGACTTAGTTGTGGCACTCAGGCTTAGTTGCCCCATGACATTTGGAATCCTAGGCCCCCAATCAGGGATCAAACCTGCGCCCTGCTACGTTGGAAGGCAGATTCTTAACCACTGGACCACAGGGAAGTCCCTGAGCTGTGTGGCCTGGGTGAGTTCCTATACTCTTCAAGCCTTGGCTGCTTCCACTGCCTTGCTCTAAGGCCAGCACCGCAGGTACGGTGCTCCTTTCCAGCTCACTAGGAAGCCCACACCCAGCACTGACCCTGTGCTCAGACTGTGAGGGGGGCCTTGCATGCAGTTTCACTGAATCCTCCTCTAAACCCCACGAAGCTAGCACCCATTCTACAGATGAGGAAACCGAGGCACGGGGAGGTCCTGTGAATGTCGGGGGTTGTACACCTGTTAAGTGGCAGAGCCTAGGCTTGAGCCCAGGCACCTGTAACTCCAGGGCCCACAAGTTCCTCCTCCAGCAGGCTGTCACCTCCTCCTTTTTAAAATTTTTATTTATTTATTTGTTGGTCACACTACATGGCACATGCGATCTTAATTCCCTGACCAAGGATCGAAGCCACACCCCATGCAGTAGAAGTGGAAAGTTTTAAGTGCTGGACTGTCAGGGAAGTCCCAGGCTGTCACCTTTGTCTGCCTGCAGCTCCCCTCTTGGTCCCGGGAAGGGCCCCACAGGCTTCTTGACACCAGTCCAGGGAGACTTTGCTTGAAGAGCATCATCCAAGGAAACTAGGCAATCACAGTGGAATTTAAGAGTGGGCGGGCCACCTTTTCAGCCTCTCCTTCATCCCCATCTGCATCCCTGCCAGGTGCACTGCCGTTTGCCTCCACGCCTGCTGCACGTGCCCTCAGACACTTGCCAGTGTTGCCTTGCTCTAAGGGCCCTTCTGTGTGTGCCAGCGTCCATAGCAGGTCCCTTTGGGAGAGTCTTCCCACTTGATCTCTCAGGCTGCCCCTTCCTGGCCTAGGATGGAGGGAACACCTCCCACCCCTTGGGCAATTGGCCTTTTATATCCATTATAGCCCCAGCCCCATTGTACAGATGCAATCACTGAGGTTGGGGATGCATAAAGGCTTTTCCAAAGGCAGTCTCTGGGCCTTGCTTTCTGCTTCTGTAACATGAGGGGTTTGGACTTCTCAGAGCCTCCTGTCTTCACCCACATGGGCATCAGGTGACTCAAAGCCAAATTCAAAGTGACAAGGAAGGTTTCCCAAAGCACAGGGATGTTAAACCCACCTCCACCCACACTCTGTGAAGATGGGTTGAGCATGTACTTAGTGTGGGGCATTTGCTCCTTCTCTGACTTCACCATCTTATCCTCCACCTGTTTGGTATCAAACAGGCAGAGCACTGGGGCAGAAGTCCCAGCCTGATGGTGTCCTGACTGTACCATGCGTCACCTCTGACTTGGGACAGGAGAGCTTAGCATCCAGCACACAAGACGTGACTTATTTCCTGCCCCTTCTCAAGCCTCAGTGTTCTCATGGGTAAAATGGGGATAATGATGCTACCTTTCAGGAGCTCACATGCTACAGGGTAGATAAACCAGCACAGAAACTTGCTGAGGGCCATTGTCAGCACTGCTCTTGGTGCATCCTTTGTGAGTCCAGACCATGGGCCTGTCCCTGTTCTGAGTCTTCCACCTGCCCCTCCTCCAGCCCCATAAAAATTCTTCAGGGCAGGTACTCTTAACATCCACCTGCTGTTCCCTCTGCCTGGAACGCTTTTCCCTGACTTCTGTCTAGCCAATAACCTCTTTTGGAGATTTTAAAAAATATTTATTTATTTATTTGGCTGCATCAAGTCTCAGCACGCAGGTTCAGTAATGGTGGCATGGCACGTGGGCTAGGTTGCCCCACCACATGTGAGATGTTAGTTCCTTAACCAAGGATCAAACCAGAGTCCCCTGAATTGCAAGGCAGATTCATAACCACTGGACCACCAGGGAAACTCCCCTCTTCTGGTGATTGACCTCTCATCTCGTGTTGTAACCCCCTTGCCCACTTCCTCTACTTCCCTCCTTATCTGTCTAAGTATTTAATTCTCTTGCCTTTTAAAAAAGAGAGTTGAGAGTCCCTTAAATAGCAAGGAGATCAAACCAGTCAATTCTAAAGGAAGTGAAAGTAAAAGTCACTCAGTAATGGCCGACTCTTTGCAACCCCATGGACTATACAGTTCATGAAATTCTCCAGGCCAGAATACTGGAGTGGGTAGCCTTTCCCTTTTCCAGGGGATCTTCCCAACCCAGGGATCAAACCCGGGTCTCCTGCATTGCAGGTGAATTCTTTACCAGCTGAACCACAAAGGAAGCCCGTCCTAAAGGAAATCAACTCTGAATATTCATTGGTAGGACTGATGCTGAAGCTGAAGCTCCAATATTTCGGCCATCTAATGCCAAGAGTTGATTCATTGGAAAAGACTCTGATGCTGGGAAAGATTGAGGGCAGGAAGAGAAGGGGACGGCAGAGGATGAGATGGTTGGATGGCATCACCGACTCAATGGATGTGAGTTTGAAATTCTGGGAGACAGTGAAGGACAGAGAAGCCTGGCATTCTGCAGTTCATGGGGTCGCAAAGAGTCGGACACAACTTAGCAACTGAACAACAGCAATAATTTATTTATTATTATTATTTTTAATTACTTTGCTGTGGTGGGTCTTCATTGCTGTCCACAGGCTCTCTCTAGTTATGGCAAGTGGGGGCTATTCTTCATTGCACTGCAAGGGCTTCTCATTGCAGTGGATTCTCTTCTTACAGAGCACGGGTTCTAGGCACTAGGGCTTCAGTAGTTACAGCTTGTGTGTTCAGTAGTTATGGCACATGGGCTTAGCTGCTCCTTGGCATGTGGCATCTTCCCCGGACCAGGGATCAAACAGGTGTCCCTTACATTGCATGGCGGATTCTTAACCACTGGACCACCAGGGAAGCCTTAATTCTCTTGATTGTTGTCTGGCTCTTACACTAAGATGTGAACTCTATGGTGCAGGGGTTTGCATCTCTTTTGTTCACTCCTGCTTTTCTGGCACCCAGAGCAGTGCTCAGCACATAGCAATGGCTCAGTAAATATTTAGCAATTAGACACCCATTTTACAGATGAGGAAACTGAGGCCCAGAGAGGTTCTATGAGCTGCTCCAATAGGTAGTAAGACTTGAGTGCAGTCTTCTCAGGGTTCCCCAGCCCCATGAGACACCCACCGCCCCAGTCTTGGCCTGGTAACTGTTTCCTCTCCATGCTTCTCTAGGTCGCAGTGGTGGTGGGCAGACAGTCTCCTCCGTCCTCCACCCTGTCCCTCCCACCTTCCTTCAGGGAACAGAGGCTGGGAGGGGTCATGAGGGGTTGAGAAGGCGCCTGATCCCTCCCCTTCCCCATCCAGGGCTGTCTGCACCCGCCACCCCAGGCTAGAAATCTGACACCCGAGGCACATCTGCTGCCCTGCTGTCCTCCCGCCCCTGGAGGCCGCTGGGCTGGCGGCTGTGAAGCAGTGATTGTTTGGGGCTGAATGGGCAGGCCTGGTGCCCACGCCAGGTGCGCCATTGTGAAGGCTCTGACACCTGCCTGGCGGGGCGCAGGCCCTGCCCCATGGACCCTCACCCAGCTGAGACGAGCCACCCACCCGCCTCCCAGGATGGGGCTAGTGGCCAGGCTCCTGCTGCTCCTCCAGGGGTAGAGAACCCATGACACGCTGAGTCCTTACTCTGCTTGTGTCCGTTTCCAAACTCCTCCACCTCTCTACTGCTCTCTTGGCCTCTTAGCCACTTGGGAGCACGTCCTGGGGGTCAGTGATGCTACCGCTTACTGTCTGTAATGGGCAAGAGACACAAGTTCTCTGAGCCTCAGTTTCTCTCATCTGTAGAATGGGGATAATCAGAACCCATCACATAGAAGCATTAGGAAGATCATAGACTATAGTCCATGGGCCGTGCTGAACTCATTGAGGGTGACAGAGAAAGGCGATTATTGTTACTAAGATCTAGCAGTGTGCAGATGGGGACCCAGAGGAGCTGGTCTCAGCCCCCAGCAGGCCCAACCCAGGGAGCCCCCAGCCCGCCGCCCCCCTACCCCCGCCTGCCTCCCCTTGCCTGGCCTCCCGCCCGCTCTATGAAAATTTAATGCTGGGTAATGACAGTCTGGGCTAATGAAAGAGCCTTCTCTTCTGGCAAAAAGAGAAAAACAAACAAAAATCAACAACCTGCAAGGGGGCATTAACTTTTCATGAGATGCTCTCCCCACTGACACCCCACCCCCCTGCCCTGGATCACCCGGGCAGCGCCAAGTCCCCTCCTTCTGTCCTTCCCTCTAAGCTGGGCAGCCTGGGGTGGGGGTGGGGCCTGGCTCTTTGGTAGGGGGGACATCTTCCCCAGAGCTCCTCTACAAGGCATCTGCCAGCTCCGGGGATGGGAGGGGAGCCCCTGAGGGTCTTTGGGAGCCCATGGAGGGCTCTGGGATCGGGGCTCCAGTCCAAAGAACCGTCTCTGGGCAGTGGAGGTTGGGGAGAGATGACACTCAGATGGGTGGGAGAGAAGAGGAAGGGCTCAGGGCACCCCCCCACCCCATCTGCCAACAGCCTCCTGTGCAGCGAGAGGCTTCCCCAGCTCGCTGCGTCTGCTGCCAGCCAGGCTGGAAGTGGTTAGACGAAAGGGCATGCCGCGTCTCTTGCTCTCTTTCCCCCTCTTTGTGGTATCCTGGTGAGGCATTGGCTGTTGCCTGTGATATCCTGAGAGATGCGACAATTAATTTTCTTTTAATCAAGGTCGGATGAAGTAAATTGGTGTGGTTCTGCAGCCCTTCATTTTCTGTTTTTGCAGTGATGCAAAACAAATATGATCAAATTATGCTCCTTCTCACCTTATTGAATTAGGAAGCATGACTGATCAGAGGGAGTGGAAATGTTCTATACCGTGTAGCCCCCACCTTGCTCCCTCCCCGCCCTAGCCTCAGTCTCCCTGGCTTCACCTTCCCCAGGGACCCCAGGGCTTTGGAGGACAGAAGCCAGCATAGTGTGTGCTCAGCGAATGAGGGATTAAATGAATGAATGAATGAACAAGTGAGCCATGGATAGATATCATTAGATACAGCCAGATTAAGCAAAGAGAAGGACTCACGTTGGTGAAGCCCAGCGACACAGCTTCTCATGCTCTCTCTAGAATATTACCTTGCTGGCTTCTTCCAACGATTGTCACCATCTGAAATTATCTTGTTCACATGTCTGTCAACACATATATTGTTTCTCTCCCCCTCTCGGATGTGTCCTCCATAAGCTCAGGACCTCATCTGTCTCACATACTGTGAATCCTGGCACACAGTGAAGTGAAAGTGTTAGTCACTAGGTCATGTCCAGCTCTTTGTGACCCCATGGATCATAACCCACCTGGCTCCTCTGTCCATGGAATTCTCTAGGCAAGAATCCTGGAGTGGGTAGCCATTCCCTTCTCCAGGGGAATCTTCCTGAAGGAAGATTCAGAATCGAACCCAGGTCTCCTACATTGCTGGCAAATTCTTCACCATTTGAGTGCACATAGTAGGTATTCATCAAGTATCAGTTGACTTGGTCAATGATTCTAATACATCCCAACTGAGTGGCTGAACTTCTGATTCAGCAAGCACGACAGGTATTGACAGTTTCAATGGCCATGATGTTGGTGTCACACAGAGATCCGAATGCAGGGCCACCTGAACTAACTCCCTGTGGGTCATCGAGGGGTGACATTAAAGCTGGGTCTGAAAAGGTACATGGGCTTGGACCCAAAGACAAAGAGAGGGAGAACTTTGGGGCAGGAGAATTTTGTATGTAGAGGCTGGTGGTCTGCAATGGCGGGGCTGGTTAGCTTGCCTCGCAGGAGAGATCGCCATTAACGGGCCATTTGGAAGGAATGATGCTAAAGCTGAAACTCCAGTACTTTGGCCACCTCATGTGAAGAGTTGACTCATTGGAAAAGACTCTGATGCTGGGAGGGATTGGGGGAAGGAGGAGAAGGGGAAGACAGAGGATGAGATGGCTGGATGGCATCACTGACTCGATGGATGTGAGTCTGGGTGAACTCCGGGAGTTGGTGATGGACAGGGAGGCCCAGTGTGCTGCGATTCATGGGGTCTCAAAGAGTCGGACACAACTGAGCGACTGAACTGAACTGAACTGAACTGCAGCTCCCTGGTTAGGCCTGTGCCCTGGGGCACCAGTTAACCTGGACTCAAGTCCCTCCTTCTTTCTGGGAAATTTCAGATTTTCCCCATTGTCCTCTTTACCCTGAGGATGACCTTTGACATGCCATCTCAGAGTCATCCGAGGAATGAATGAAGTGATAATTATATCAGGTGTCCTCAGGCAGTAGGTGCAGGAAAATGGCAATCACCATCATCACCACTGGTTTTGTTTCTTTGTGTTTGTTTTTTAACCATAGCTTTTATTTCTATTATGAAAGGCAGGTCAGAGCTAGATTGAGAAAGGCCTTGAATGCCATGCCAAAGAGGAGGACAGCACAGATAGGTATGTGGGCTTCTCACACTGCCGGTGGACCCAGCCTACTATGCTCACATCAGTGCAGGCAAGTTGGATCTCTATGTGCTTAGTTGTTCAGTCGTGTCCGACTCTTTGCAACCCCATGGACTGAAGTCCGCCAAGCTCCTCTGTCCATGGGGATTCTCCAGGCAAGAATACTGGAGTGGGTTGCCATACCCTCCTCCAGGGGTGGATCTTTATGGGCAAATTTATTTTTTAGGACCAGGAAAGCTGGATGTTTGAGGGATCCTGCTGAACATCTTTTCTTAAGCAAAGACTTTCTGTAAAGTAAATGATCCCTTGGGCATCAGATTAGTTAGAGTCCAGGGGCTAAGACCCCACGTACCCAATGTAGAGGGCCTGGGTTCGATCCTTGGTCAGGGAACTAGATCTCACATGCCGCAGCTAAGAGTTCACATGCTGCAACCAAACAACCAAAGACTATATGTATGCCTCAACCAAGATCCAGTGCAGCTAAATAAGTAAATAAGCAAAAATAAATATTAACAAAAGTTACTTTTGTTTACAGCGAGACTTGAGCTGGACTGGAAGCCTCTGACCCTCCACTGTGGAAAGTAGTGGGGAGGTGGGGATAGAGGGCTGTGGTGATGTAGTTACCACCTTGAGGAGCTTGGCGCCTTGCTGAGGGACAAGACATGCACACATGTGATAAATGTCATGAAGTAACAAACGAAGGGATACACACACATACACACACTCTGAAGAGAAAGACAAAGCACACTGGAGAAGTTAACCAGCCGCCCAGAGTCAGGCATGCTGATTCCAGGGCACTGGGGTGGAGGGCCAGACGGCATAGGGGGCAGGAGTATGCTGGAGGAGGCTGGAAAGCTTTAAGTAGGGGTGCAGGCAAAGTATTCCCAGTGGAAGGAGAGGTGTTTGGGGAGGCTCAGGAATGAGTCCCTGCAGGTAAGTGAACAAGTGGGATTGTCCATCTCTCACTCCTGGGGGCGAGGCCTACTGTGAAAATCTCCCACAAATCTGGTCCTTGGGAGCCTTGGGGAAGCCCCCCTGAGCACCCAGGCCCTCAGAACCCCTCCTTGTGAGTATTCCAGAGTTTGGAGCTTTAGGAAAAGCCTTGAGCCTCACAGCTGCACCATCTCCAGCCAGACTCAACTGTCATGGGCCAGCTTTAGACTTTCATCTCTATCATGTCTGAGCTGTGCAACCTTGTGCAAGTGACCTAACCTCCCTGGGTTTGGATGAGATGAACCGCACAAGACTTGAAATGAACCAGACTTTCTGTGTGTGTGGCTCAAGCAAATTCCTTGATCTCGTTGGGTCTGCCCTGCCTCGGAGGAGTCAGCTGGTTCTGAGTCCTCAGCCTGGGCTGAGTTGTAAAGAGGCCAGGGGGTGCCTGAGCCATTGAGCTGATGAGTGACTGAGCATTGCTCCACGGGACTTCCCAGCGTGTATTTGCTGTGCCCGTGGGCCTGGGCTGCAGCCTGTGGGACCAGTCTCTGGGTAGGGATGTCTCACCAGTTGAATCATCACTCCCGGGGTGCAGCTGGTGACCCAGATGGGGCAAGATCATGACATATCTTTATCTCTGCTATCTCCCCTTCCCCTTTCTCTTCCTGTTCCCACCCCCTTGTCTAGTCATTGGGTGGTCAGACTGAGTCTGTGACTTAGCCCCAAATCTTTCAGACACTGGACAAGATCTGTGGTCCTCCTAGGCCTACTGTCTCTTATCTAAGTTCAAGGACAATAGTAATAGATGAGTACGTAGCAATTATATAGCGTTTTGGATGCATTAAATCTAATCCCTCTATTTGGTGAACTTATTACTATTATCCCCATTTTACAGATGATGAAAAGTAGGCTTAGAGAAGTTGAGTGGCTGGCTTACGGCCACAGAGCTAGAAATGGCCAGGCTGGGGTTTTAAGTGGGTGCTGTGATGTCAGAGTTCATGATCCTTCTATGATGCTTTGTGCAATTTGTCTTTATTGCATCTCTTCTAACTCTCTAGTGGTCCTCCCTCCTCTCAGAGTCCTAGGAGCTCTCAACTGATTCCCTTGAAATCAGCTTGTCCCAATCCAAGCCCACCAGGGCTCTGTATTCCCAGCAGCTGATCCAGTCACTCCATCTAGCCACTTTCATGGGTCACCTCCCCCAGGAACTTGCTAACTCTATCAGAGGAGACCTCTGGAGATGTTGCCTGAGTCCAAAGCCATGAGGCCAGTGCAGGGGCATCTCCAGCAGGCCCCTCAATCTGCTCCAGCAGTGGCTGGGGTGGAGGGCACCTGGGGCCTTGTCCCCAGATGGGAATGCAGGCCTAGGATGCAGGTTGGAGGTGATGAGAGGGAAGGGGTGGTGCCAGCATTGCGGTGGGGGGGGCACCCAGGTGGTGAGCGGTGATCCTTCTTATCCAGGCATCAGCGCATCGCTGCTTTTCCAGGCTGAAGTTTCAGATCTCATTTTCACTTTGGCCTTTGATCATACCCAGAGTGGGTGGCAAGTGGGCCAGGGAGGGGTGGGGGTAGGGGCCTTGAACGGTGAGGGGGAGAATGGTGTCCAAGGCAACACCTCCTCCCTGGGCATGTACCAGTATCTGCCATCAGAAGTGATGCTCTGAGGATAAATGACAAGGGTGACCTGAAGCGCTCCAACAGTGAAGTCCCAACCTGGGCATCGCCTCTGGCCCACTCTTGGGAACTGCTCATTTTGTTTTCCAAATGATAATAGCTTTGCTAGTTCCCCCTCCTCTGATAATTAAAGTCACTTATGTTTGCTCTAGGAGGCTCAGACCATATGGAAGAGAAGACCCCAAATGGTCCCTCCCCATCACAGACATTGAGGGAAAAATTCAGCTTTCAATGCATGTGTCCACACAAAGGTCTTTCTCCACTAGGAAAAGCAGGATGCTGTGCATCAAACTGTTTTGGAAACTGCCTTTTCCACTTCCGACGTCTTTTGAACATTTCTCCATGTCAGAATATATCAAAAGCTATGATCACTGATTCCATAAGGTTCCTACTCTGTGCTCTATTTAACCAATTCCTTCACGCTGGATGTTGAAATTGTTTCTGATGTTAGGCCCTCCCTGGGCCGACCCAGGCAATGGGTACGGTTTGATGTACCGAAAGGAACATGAGTGTGAATTCAAGGGACCTGAGTTCAAACATCACTCTGGTTTATCTGAACCACGAAGACAGGAATAAGCTCCTTATTTCTATGAACCTCAATCTTCCAATCCAAAAAATGGAGGAAGTAATAAGCTCACATGGCAGAGTTGATGAGAGGAATGCCTGAGCTTATGAGTGTGGCGTGCTCATTCCTGGGCTGGGGCACGTGCTGGGGGCTCAGCAGAGAAGAGGGGGTTTGTGCAGTGGTGCAGAGGTGGCCTGAGCCAAGGAGTGGAGGGACCCTGAGGCCCTTACTCCTTCACCCTCTTACCCACCAGTTGCCTCATTTTTAGCCTTCACTTTTAAGAAATCACACACACTTGCTCATTGTGGAGAAATCAGACAACACATAAAGATTCTAAGAAGCAAATGTAAATCCTTTGCCATTTGAGCCCTGTGAATTAACTCCTGAGAACATTTTCTGGTTATGGATTTGAAAGGCAGAGCCCTTCTGTTCCCCATGGGTCTTCCACTACAGAACCAGGAAGCTGGACTTGGTTCACGGCAGATGGAATTTAGGGCCGATTCGGGAGGCACTGTCCCAGCTGAGAGGGTCAGCATCCCTGAGCCAGGTGATGGAGAACAGACAGGGACTGGCTGCTGCGGGGCCAGATGCTGCGGGAGTCCCTGCCTGGGGTCCTTGGAAGTGGCATCCTTGGGGGTGCTGAAAATTGAGAGTGGAAGAAGGGCCAGTAGCATTTTGGAGGACAGACTCTTACAGAGGGGAGGATGGGGGAGGAGAAAAGGAAGGGGGCAGGGAGGGACCGTTTGCAGCCAGAAACCTGTGTCTGTGAGGGGGGCTGGTGGAATGAAAGATGGTGGTGGGCTCTGAAAATGTGTGTGTCAGCAGTGGGCAGACCCCGCCAACACTTAGAGCTGCCAGGCAGGGAGGCACTTTCAGGGCGAGTGGAGAAAGGGCCAAATAGCCGGGTCGAGCGATAAATCTCATCAGAACCTACTCACACACCGAGAACCCCGTCTCCTCCAGCCATCCCAGAGGGCTGGGGATCTGGGGTCCCTTCGGTCATCCTTCACCATCCCCCTGCCATGGCTGTCTCCCCAGGAACGTCCTTCATCCGGCCCGCAGGGTTCATGTCACCCCATGGAGCGCGGGCTCCGTGCCACTGTACACTTCGGAGAATCATTAGCAGAAATCATTAGCTAGAATACAGCCTCCCCCATAAATCTCCCCTGCACCTGGATCGTTTGTCCGTGCCTAATTTCCATCTCCCGAACTTTATGATTTGTCCCTCGTTTGATGAGCGCTTCTCCCATCAATTGTGCCGTAAGTGCTTGCAGAGAAAGACCCCCTGCACTGACCCCATCTCAGATGGACGGGCTTGGGCTTCTCGTCCTGCATGTTGGGTGGAGATACCCCCCCGCCCCCTCCTCAGTTCGTCCCTCAAAGGGCAGCTTAAAGACGATGCTGTGCCCGCACCCTCCCACAGTGATGCGAGGCAGAGCTGGTCCCAGGGTGTGGCTGGGACAATGTGAGGAGGAGGGAAGTAGGAAGGGCCTGTGGCTGGCTGGGATCTGGGGGGGAAGAGTCCTGGGATGAGGGTCAAGGGGCTTGTGTTTTCATCTCTGCCCTCAGCTCGCTGGGTGACCTCAAGCCTGTTGTGTTCCCTCTCTGAGCCTCACTTTCTTCATATGACACTCAAGGAAAGTGCTGTCCATCTTTTACAGTTATAGGGAGGGTGGAGATCATTCATTCACTCACTTGTGCTTTCACACATTCGAACATCCCTGGGAACCGTTCATCTACTTTGGAAGCACTCATGGGACACCTGCTCTAAGCGCAGACTGAATCAGCAGGAGCCTCGCAAGCTGGCGCAGCTGGAAGGAACCTTTTTGGTTAAAAGCCAGGGCCTTTGTGTCCAGGAGATGTGGGTTTTGAATCCTGGCTCTAACACTGATGAGCTCTGTGACCTTGGGCAGGTCCCTGGACCTGTCTTAGTCTCAATTCCTTCATCTATAAAAAGAGGGGGAGATGAGTAATTGTACGGAGAGCACCTAACACACAGCACATGCTTGACACACAACGTCCACTGCCGTGGCTGTTTTGTCATTGTGAGGACACAGAGGGAGGCAGTGGCTTTCCTAAGGTGCATAAGGAGTCGGGAAATGTGAGTAAGAGGATTTGGAGAAATGTGAAGAGGGGAACAGAAGCACAGGGCCAAAGGCTTCAGCCTGGGAGGGACTATTTTTCCAGCCTGGCCTCACTGGCCAGCTGACACATTTAGAAATATCAGATGAACCCCAGGAAAGGGGCAGAGAGGAGGTTATGTGGAACTCAAAAAAATTTTTTCAAGATATTTTATTTTTTGGTCACCCCGTGGCGTGCAGGCTCTTAGAACCAGGGATCGGACTTGTGCCCCTTGCAGTCTTAGCCACTGGGCTGCCAGGGAAGTCCCTGGAACTCAAATTTTTGGACCTTACAAAGGAAGGGTGATCTCAGGGACTGTTCTCAGGAGGCCTTGGGGTCCCAAGGAAGTGCCTGTTCCCCAGGCTGGGGCGAAGACGTGGAGTTTAGGAAATTGGGAAACCCAGCTGGCAGGTCCTTCCCCAGGCAGAATTACAGATCTGAAAGGCTTCCCGGCTGTGACGTGTGTACCTGTGAGCTTTGGGACACTGAGTTCAACCCTGTCCAACCCACGGCAGGGGCAGGCCCCTTGGAGACCAAGCTGGGGAAGGGGAACACCTAGTTTAATGCTCAGGACTGACCCCCACCTGGAAAAAAATGGAGGGTTCAGCCAGCACAGTGATCGCTGTGCCTGGCATTCACAGGATGTCCTTAGCTCCCACTGTGGGAGGCCAGGGAGCCTGGTGGTTGGTCATGTAAGTCATGGGGCCTCTGGCAAGTTACTTAACCTCTCTGAGTCTCAGTTTCCTCTTTAAAAAAGGCAGGGTTTGGGAGGGTCTAAGGCTTCATAAGATGGTTGGAAGGTTATAAACCTCTTAATCTGGCCTCTGGCACATAGTAGGTGCTCAGTATGATGGTTGTTGTCATCATCCCATGCTATGACACACCCTTTCGCTTTATTGTTTGTTGTTGTTGTTTAATTCCTAAGACGTATCTGTCTCTTTGAAACCCCAGGAACTGTAGTCTGCCAGGCTCCTCTGTCCATGGGATTTCCCAGGCAAGAATACTAGAGTGGGTTGCCATTTCCTTCTCCAGGGGATCTTCCCAATCCAGGGATCGAACCTGGGTCTCCTACATTGGCAAGCAGATTCTTGACTGCTGACCCATCAGGGCAGCCCTTTATTACTATTACCTTCTTGCAATATGACAAAGGGCAAGATTTTTCGCTTCCATTTTAAAGGTAGAGAAACTGAGGCCCAAAGCAGCTCAGAACTTACACGGTTTTAAGCAGCTGGTCAGTGGTGATGCTGGAACTAGAACCCAGGCTTCTAGGGCACAGGGTGTCTGCCCCAGTGTGTGAATTCCCAGGAGCTGAAAACAAAGAGCCAGGATTCAGACTCATCAACACACTCCCACGGGGGTGACTCACCTGGGAGAGGAGAGCCAGGATCTGCCCCGGCACATTTCCGCCCCCTGGCCTGGCAGCAGCAACCCTGCTGACCCAAGGGCCGGGGCAAAGGGGGTGCAGAGGAGGAGGGGGAGGAAGAGGCCCTCACTATCACCACCCACTTCGGCAGACCCTGGGGGCTTGGGGCTGGCCACCTCTCTCAGCCCGAGGGTCCCCAGTGGTCTGACAGCCTGAGCCCCGTGGGACCGCCAGGGTAGCAGACTGGGCCCGAGGGCAGGAGAGTGGAGGTGGGAGTGGGGCGTGGGGCCCGGGCGCCACTGGTTGGGAAGCAGCTTGCAGATTTTACAGGTCACATTATCTTTTATGGGCATCCTAAAAAGAATGTCAGGCACTAGAGGGGTTTTTTCCCCCCTCCTCTCTCTCTTTCTCTCTCTCTCCTTCTTTCTCTTTGACTCTGACCACTGCAGTCACCACTGCGGGATTTTTATTGCGGGCCTGGCCCCCCGAGATGCTGGGCAGCCCACCGGGATCGGCTGAGCTCTGGGTCCAGGGGAAAGTTGGTTATTTCTTCCTGAAGTAGGTAGAGTGGCGTGGCTGGTGGTAGCAGCATGCCCCCTCCCCCTTCAGACTAGAAAGGGCCCATGCCTCCCCCGTCTAGCTAGGGTATCAACTAGACTTCCAAGTAGTCTTTCCCCTGTTTCTCACCACGTGTTTCTGCCCACGAGAGGATTCAGTCCACAGTGGGGATGAAGTCACTTTCAGCATCAACTCTATGACTCTGCTTATCTGGGATTTGGGGGTTGGGGGTTTCCCCAGCCGGACCCTGACTGTCCTCACCCTTTCCCAGATGGCTCAGTTTCCCCTTGGTCCCATCATTCATTGATCTTGATCCCTGAAAGAGGCCCAGCCCTTGCGGTCTCCAGATACCAGCTTTGGGGCCCAGAAGTCCTGCCTGGGCAGCCCCACTTCCCTCGTCTTTAAAATGAGTTCAATCTTTCCCACTTCACTACCCCCAAGGGCATTGTGTTTGGGGCTTTGGCTCCTTAACCTTGAGGAAAAAATGCTATTCTGGAACTGACAGAGAAAGTTCTAGAAGACAAAGGTGTGTTGCGGGTGGGGGGGTGTGGGGGCAGGGGGGAGGTGGTAGGTGTGCGTTTAGCCAGGAGAAGCTTTAATATTTTGGCCACCTGATGCAAAGAGTCGACTCATTGGAAAAGACCCTGATGCTGGGCAAGATTGAAGGCAAAAGGAGAAGGGGGCGGCAGAGGATGAGATGGTTAGATTGCATCACTGACTCAATGGACATGAATTTAAGCAAACTCCAAGAGACAGAAAAGGAGAGGGAAGTCTGGCATGCTGCAGCGGGGTCACAAAGAGTCGGACATGACTTAGCAACTGAACAACAAATAACAAAGGGCATTCATAGGCTCTTTGAGTTCATATGGAAAAGTGTTTAGAGGCATTGATTTTGGGGTCCCGGTTTCACCACCTGCTATCTCTGAGCCACGATTCCTCTATCTTAAAATGGGAGTGATAATAGTCCACACCTCAAGAAGGTTGCAGGGGGAAGTTACTGAGTTCACAGGGCCTGGAACTTAGTAAGTTCTCAGTAAATGCTAATGGTCATAATTAGTGCTTATTAATGAAGTCTGAGCTGCCACTCTCTGTGCCTGGGGACTCCAGGAAAAGGGGATGTGGGCCGACACGGCAGAAAGAGGCATCGAGGTGACACAGCAGGAAGAACTGCAGGCCACGATACCAGCAGTGAGGGGGACGGGGCGTGACGGCTCTTTCCTCCAAAATGGTTAAGAAAGAGGAAAGACTTGCCAAGACAGCAAGTGCCGCCCAGGAAAATTAGGCAGCAGGCCTAATGAAAACCAGGCAGCGGGCCAAGCAAGAAATGTGACCTTCCTCCTGCCTCTCCTTTTTCTTCCCTCTGAGTCTGGGTGTGGGGTGGGGCAGGGTCTTTGCCTTCAGCTGGGTCTCGGGCAGAAGGTACCACTTGGGCGCATACTGAGAGTAGGGGTGGGTAGGGGGGAGAGGCAAGACCATGGGAAGATGGGACGGGATCAGAGGAAGCAGGTTGACAACATCTGGCCTTAGGGTCCGACAGGTTTTTCGGGCCTGCTGGGACCCTAGAGAGGCTCTAGAACAAGCCCATCATTTTACCAACAAGGAAACGACGACCCAGATTGGTGAGGAGGTGGGCAGAGCCAACAGGATGAAAGCCTGCCTCGAACTTGGGCTCTTGGCTTCTATCTCCTTCTGGCCTCCCTGGCTCTGAACTTGGCCAGAGGAGATTAGCCCCAGTCCTTTGGACACCTGGCTTTCTCAGGTTGGGTCAGCCCCATTGTCAGGGCACAAAGTCTCAAACCTTCTCCCCCAAAGTGCCACTAAGGGCAGCTCCTTACCAGAATGGCCTGGTGCTATCCTATAATGCAGGTGTCTCCAGCCTCTGGGGTCTAATGCCTGATGATTTGAGGTGGAGCTGATGCAATAATAATAGAAATAAAGTGCACACTAAATGTAAATGCACTCGAATCATCCCCAAACCACTACCCCCCTCCCTCACTGGTCCAGGGAAAAACTGTCTTTCATGAAACCAGTCCCTGGTGCCAAAAAGGCTGGGGGCTACTGCCATCATGGATCCGTGTTGCTTAGATAACGTTCCTCCCAGCCCCTCCCCCCAAATTTAAGTAAGACATTGACATACTGAGACGATGTGCTAGGTTTATCTCCTGGCTTCATCTCCCCCCACCTCCAACACAGGGCGATGTCTCCCCCAGCTAGAGGAGCTCAGGGTTCACTGATCTACCAGCCCCTCGAGGACAGATGATTTTGTCACTTCTTTTCACTGCTGTGTCGCCAGCACCCAGAACAGTGTTTGGCACCTAGTAGCTGCTCAATAAATATGTGTCGACGGAATGAATAAGCAAGATTGTCTGGGGAGGCCTGCCGGAGGAAGTGACACTCCAGCTGAAATCTGAGGGGTGAGGAGGTGGAAAGAGAAGAGACAAGCCCCTGGGTCAGAGGGCACAGCAGGTGTGAAGGTCTGCAGCAGAGAGCCCAGAGTGTTTGAAGAGCAGAGATGATACACCTGGAGCTGGAGTGTGCTGCGTGGGGCGGCCTGAGGTGGGGGCTGTTCAGCCCAGTCCCTGTCCTTTCTGGCTGTGACCTTGCACAAGCTATTGGTCCTCTCTGAGTCTCAGTTCCCTGGTCTGTCAAATAGGATTTAAAAAAAAGAGCTACCTCATCGGGACTTGGGAGGACGAGGGGGGTCAATGCACAGAGCCAGCCTATGGCCATGGCTGAATATTCAGTGGCTCTAATAATATTAGCTTAAAATTAAATTGGGCTTCCTAGGTGGCTCAGTGGTAAAGAATCCACCTGCCAATGCAGGTGACACAGGAGACTCGGATTCAATCCCTGGGTCGGGAAGATCCCCTGGAGAAGGAAACGGCAACCCACTCCTGTATTCTTGCCTGGGAAATCCCATGACCAGAGGAGCACGGAGGGCTACAGTCCACGGGGTCACAAAGAGTCGGACACAACAGCACGCACACATGCATGTACAATGAAATTAATAATTAAGGGACTTCCCTGGTTGTCCAGCTTTGTGCTTCCACTGTAGGGGACCCAGCTTCAATCCCTGGTCAGGCAACTAAGATCCCACATGCCACTGGAGACAGCCAAAACAAATTTTCCTTTGATGATAAAGAATAAAAGAAACAAGATGAATAAAAACTAGAAACAGAAAAATAAAAATGACTTAAAAATAAATGAACGATTAATAACAACTACTAAATAATAATTCCAATTACCATCTAGAAGCTCTATTTTTCATTTTGCACCATGCTCCATGCCCCATCTCAAACTCAAGCCAAGCTACAGCCTGGAGGTGCCCCCTTCCCTCTTGTGCCCCGCCTGAAGGTCAGGCCTTCCCAAGGTTATCTCTTGTTTTTCTCTGGATTCTGTGAAGTCGCACAGGTCACACTCTGGGGCTGAAAAGTGTTGCTTTTTATAGCCTTCCCTGATGGCAAGGAATGCCTGTGGGGCCCATCGTGGGGAGTCCTGGCCCTGGGCAGAGATACCTAGGGGGCTGGGGGCCCCGCAGCCACACTAACCTGACACCCCAGCCCTCTGAAACCCTTCTAGGCCAAGCTGCCACCCCTGCTAGGTATCACAGGACCAAGGATGCTGGCCAAGAAGGTAGAAGTGCCCTGAACAGAAAGCCAGGACTCCCTGATTCCAAATCCAGTCTTGGGTAGGCCACTATCCCGCTCTAGACTTTACTTTCCCGTCTGTAAAATGGGACTACAGGCCTTGTGTGCCTCCCATGGAGGTGAAGGGCCTGGAAGCTTTGGGGAGAACTGGGCAGAGGGTCAGCAGGTCCCAGGGCCAGATCCCTGTGATGGCAGGAGGGAGAGGGACCAGGTATAAGGCAGGCACAACAGTGACGGTTTCAAAGAACCTGGCAGAGGGAGGGAAGAGTGATTCAGTGTGGCAGGCCCTCCGCCTCCTTCACCTCCTGGAATCCTGAACCTTGGAGGAGGCAGAGCGATCAGCATCACTGACCGGAAAAGCAAGGCTGGAGAGCTCAAGTCATCGCCCAGGGTCACCTGCCTTGTAAGTGGCGGAGCTGGACTCGCACTCAGATGTGTCCCTCATTTTGGTCACTTCAGCAGGCAGCCCCTGGTGACAGCTGACCGCCAAGAAGACCAGCTGGGGGACCGTGTCCCCTTGCAGGAGCCCTCAACTCACAGAGTTCCCACCCCTCGCTCCACCAGGCAGGTGCCTGCAGCTCCTCTCCCTTCTCTGCATCCCCGCCTCTCCCAGGCCCCTCACCCCCATCCCCAGGAAGAGGCCTGGCTTGTGGGGTCCTGGCCAGACTCTAGCCAGGGCCCCAAGAGCAGCTGAGGGCTTGCTCAGCATGACCGGCGCTGCCCTTTGCTTCTCCCCCACCCCTTTACCCCCACCTGTGCCTCCCCCTCCCTCCTTTTAATCTGGTTCTTATCAAGGATGATAACATTCAGCAATAATAAAACCCGGGTCCACTTTCTAACAGCTGATTGCCCCCACGCCCTGATGCAGCGATAGGGAACCTGGGTCTCGTGCTGACCTGAGGAAGGCTCCGTGCAGCCCCCACCCCATGGGGCGTCTCCAGGGGCCCTGGATCACTCCCACCCCTGGCTGACTCCCTGGGGAACCTCTGGAGAGAGGTTACAACCTCTCTTCTCCCCAAGAATCTCAAAGCTGCTTCCTTTTGCCAGGAACTGCAGGAAGGGCCCACGACCAACCTGTGCTATCCAACTGTCCATCCTTCTCTCCACAGCACAACACGCAACAGTTATCCCTTTGGGCACCGACTTTGTGCCATTAATAGGTTCTTTGGTAGTGTTTTCAGGCATTTTCTTAAGGAATCATGAATAATACATGTTGCCCGTAACCCCGTTTTACTCAGCTATGAGCAAACTGAAGCTCAGAGAGGTCAAATCACTTGCCCAAGCTCACATAGTGGGTAGGGGCTGAGTTAAGATTCAAATTTAAGGGACTGCCCTGGTGGTCCAGTGGTTAAGATCCTGCACTTCCACTGTAGCGGCTTGAGTTCAATCCCTGGTTGGGGAACTAAGTTCTCACATGCTACTCGGTATGGCCAAAAAAATTAAATTAAAAAAAAACAAACAATATGCCTTTGTTGTTATTGTTTAGTCACTAAGTCATGTCCAACTCTTTTGAGACCCCATGGACTGTAGCCCACCAGGCTCCTCTGTCCATGGGATTTCCCAGGCAAGAATACTAGAGTGGGCTGCTATTTCCTTCTCCAGGGGATCTTCTCCACCCAGAGATCAAATTGGCATCGCTTACATCTCCTGCAGTGGCAGGCTGATTCTTTACCACTGAGCCACCAGGGAAGCCCAACATGATTTTAAGGAATACCTATATAATGAAATGATATTAAAATGTTTTTGAATTTAAGACTGCTGGGCTCCAGAATCCATGCTACTGAGTGTCTTGTCTCCCACCTCCTGCCTGTGCCCTGCCAAGTGGGAAGCACCTGCTGTTGCTGCATCCTGTCCTCACATAATGGGGGGTCCTGCCCCAAGGAAGGGAGACCCGGGACCCTGCTTCTTCCATCTCTTCCCTGAGGTCTGAGCTGGCAGGGCTGAGAGTTGGGGTTCCTGCAGCAGCCCAAGCCTGGGCTGGCTGCCAGGGCTGAGCTGGGGTGCCTGCACCCCATGAGGACCTTTGTCCCTTTAATAGGCCCTCCTTGGTACAGGATGTCCCAGGGCGGAGGGTGCAGTCTGAATGCCAGGCCTGGGCAAGCCCTGCCCAGGGCACTCCCCATGTTCTGGGGCTGGGGGCAGGGCACCCATGTCTTTGACAAACAGGCATTGGTTGCCCTGTGCACAAGAACTGGGGCTCCCAGTCACCCCCAGCCAGAGCAAGACTTAGGGGGTCCCTAAGATGGGCAGATGGGCAGTCTGGATCTTTCCCAAATGAAATTCACAGACAGGACCATCTGTGTTTATGCAGATGCCCCATCTGCCCCCACCTTGCTTTCAACTCCACAGCCCTGTTCCTCCCATCTCTATCCTAGCCCCTACCATGCCTGGAAAATATCTACTACCCTCCTCCCTGCCAACTTTTGAGCCTCTACAGTCCTCAAGGCCCTGCTCCTGACACCTCCTCCAGGAAGTCCTCTCTGACCGCTGCCGCTCACAGTAATCTCCCTTCCCCACCTGGAACTCACAAAACCCTAATGTAGAACACACAGCACCCAACGGGGCTCCTCAGCCTGCTCTGATGGAGCCTCTATGGTATGCCAAGCACTGTGCTGAACTTGACGGAGTGGAGGAAGAGAAAAAATTATTAACACACGGTCCTGGCCCTGGGAGTGCGCTCAAGCCTGTGGGGGTATAGATCACATCACACATTCCTGTAGCACTTTTCTAAATAGTATGACCCCCCCGCCCCCACCTGTGCCCCCCAGGACCCCAGATCTCTAGTCCCCAGGGGTGCAGGCACCTCAGGCTCAGCCCTGAGGCTAGCCCTCTCTGGGTAGTGGCCCATAGAGATGCCCAATAAATACTGGTTGGATGAAGAATGAATTGAATGAATGAATGACTTGTAGGTTTCCCTCATTTCCTCCCCTGGAGGCTGAGCTGCGTGAGGGCAGGGACCAGGTGATCTTACACTCAGGAGAAACAAGGGTTTCTGGGAGCTTGGAGGAGGGTCACGTCCAAGACTAGGGCAGGTGGCCGGGAGACCTGACAACAAAGCAGTAGGGGCAGGGACCGATCAAGAAAGCCTGGTCCTGTGAAAACGCCGTGCTACGGGCAAAGGCCAGGGCCCAGACCACAGGGTGCTTTGGCGGGAAAGCAGAAAGCTATGTGTCCAGGCAGGGGGAGCCAAAGAGGAGGGAGGAGAGGGTGGCAGGGTCACACCAAGCGGGACCTTGGGAGTCACAGGAAGGAATCGGGACCTTTGATGGCCTCAAATCCACTGCTGCGTGACAGCAGGTGGGCAGGGCCAGCCTGGGGCCCCTGTCCTTTCAGGAGGCAGTTGCAGAACTTCAGGACAGCCTGAGCGTGTCTGGATTTACTGTTCCTCCTTCCTCATCTAGGAGAGTCTGGGGTCCCAGATCTTAGCCTCTGGGGACCTTTGGGGCTCATTCAGTCTTGCTTTCAGATGCAAGATGGGAGCAGTGAGGCCCAGAGCTGGGAAGAATCTTACCTGATTTTAAGAGCAAGTTGGGGGTGAGAATCCAGGGCCGAGGAGGTCTCAGCCAGGGAGGCCCCTCCCCATTATGGAGCAGGCAAAGGTGGAGCACCTTGGTGGGCAGGGGTCCACAGGGAGCCACTCATTCGGGTCACAGGCAGACAGTCTTGAGTGGCCCTGGCAAGACTAGGGCATTTAGAATGGCCCAGTACTGGGGGTTGAGGCTGAAAGAGTCTGTCTGAGCAACAGGGGTTGGGGAGCAGTTGGAGGACCAGGCTTAAGTTCGATACAGGGTCCTGAACCCACAGAGCCCCCAGTCCTGGGGGCACCCCTGCCAGCCTTGCTGCTTTCAAACAGGCTGCCTGAGTCACAAAGTAATATGATTATTACTCTAACTACAGGCAGTGATAGCAATGGTCACCCTCTATCAAGCACCTCCTAGGTGCCCAGCATTACTTCACTGGGCCCTCATGATAACCCAGAAGGAGGTTGTGTTATTGCCCCATCTTACAGATGAAGAAACAGAGGCACAGACCAGTGATGTCACTTATATGGCAGCTGTGAGTGAGAGAGTAAAGATTTGAGTCTGAGAGGCCTGACCCCAGAACCATCTCTTAACATCAGAGGGCCAACCCTGGTTATGCCAAGTTGAGAGTCGGGACAGGGTTCAAGTCTGCTTTTAAGTAACCATGAGCCAGTGAATTTCTGAGCCTCAATTTCCTTCCTTCTCTTCCTAGAATCTGAGAATGTGGACGAGTAGACTTCAAGGAGTTGCTGTGAGAACACAGGAGGTGGTGCATTTAAACTGCCTGGAACACAGAAGGGGCTTGAGGAGCACCGGCTCTGGCCCTGCCAGGCCTCTGATGGCTTTCGACACCTCTCCCGGGGCACATTCAGTCTCCACCCCACGCCCATCTGCATGCCAAGCTGCCAGCCTTGGCAGGTGAGCCAGGCCTGCCTCCTGCCCTCCCCTTCCTGTGCATGATCGGGCCCCCCCTCTGGTGGGGCTACCCTGGTTGGGGCTGGGCACAGGGTCCTCTCCAGGCTGGGCTCTTCCTGGGCGGGATTGGGGGAAAGTTGGTACTCGTACAAGGGCGGCCAGACTCTCTGAGGGCTCAAGAGTTCTGGAGAAAGGGGCAAAGCCCCCCGCCCTCATTTCTCCAGCTCACTTCCTCCATCCTTGATAAAGGTGTTTAATGAGCAAACACACGTTTGAAGAGAAGGCCCGTTTCTGGGAAGAATCTGGCTTGCCTGAGATGCCAAATCAAAATTTCCTCTCTCACCTCCTCTGATTGACTTTGGTTTTGATGTTGGTTCGGGTGAGTGCTCTGAGCCTCAACTTCCTCATCTGTAAAATGGGGATGAGACTTTTCTGGAGAGCTGGAGGGGGGGCTTCAATAAAACATTTAAGGTGATACTATTTTAGCCTAACCAAATATTCTCCTGCCTCATCCAATTCCCAGTGCAAAGTTGCCTCTCTTGGGCACCTGGAGAAACTGAGGAATTACACCCCAAGTCCCAGGGGTAGAAGTGGGAACAGAAGCCCGGTGTCCAGTGTCCCAGCTCTGGGTTCTGCCTGGCCTCGAGGTGGCGGTGCCGAGATACCGTCTCCAATCCCAAGGGCCCAGAGGAATTTGGACGCCAAAGAAAAACAACAAGTCCCAGCCCAATGTTTTTCATTTTTGTCCTGAACAATGCCGTTTCTGGGCTGATTGTTAAGCAAATATTGCAGGAGGTGGGCCCCAGAGCTGACGCAGGCTGGAATATCATCAAAGCTACAGCCCCAGGGCCCTGCCACCCACAGATTCTGTCTCAGACTCCAGGGGCCACTTGTGGCCCTTCCTGAGTCTGGCCACCTTGGAGGAGGGAGCTTCAGGTTCTGGGGTCCCAGGGAGTCCTGACTAGAGAGAAGGCATTGTGGAGAACACTTCTGTCCAGCACTGCTGGGTCTCCCCTCCCCCTCCATCCTCTTTAGGGCACAGGGGGTTTGGCTGACTATCCCTGTTTGCTCTGCACTGTAGGGTTTCTTGTGACAGGGAACTTTCAGTGCTAAAATTGGGATAGTCTTGATGAACTGGCTTCCGCAGTGGCTCAGATGGTAAAGAACCCGGCTGCAATGATGGAGACCTGAGTTTGATCCCTGGGTTGGGAAGATCCCCTGGAGGAGGGCATGGCAACCCACTCCAGTATTCTTGCCTGGAGAATGCCCATGGACAGAGGAGCCTGGCGGGCTACAGTCCATGGTGTTGCAAAGAGTCAGACATGACTGAACAACTTAGCACACACACATAGCATGGCACACTTGAGTCAACCAGGATGGTTGTCACCCTATAGGGTCAGAGAATTGAGAGTCAAGTGCAACAATTCCTTAGATGATTATAATGATAACATCTACAATTATGACTCCCACCGTTTATTGAGTGATTACTATGTGCCTGGCACCCCACATAAGGGGCTTGACATGTATCACCTCACATATCCCCGTGAACAGACCCGTGAGTCCCATTATACAGCTAAGAAAACTGAGGCTCAGAAACTGACTTGCATTGAGCTCATGCACGTGGCTAGGAAATGGGAGAAAAGAGAGTCAAACCCAGCCTGATTCCAAAGACCTAGATTCCAGTTACCTTCTGCCCTGTGAGGGAGATTGACCTTGGCCAGCAATAGATGGTAAGACCAAGGTCAAGACAGTGGGAAGAGCTCAACTCCAAGCTGGTGCTCCCTCAGTGAAGCTGGCTTTAGGACACCCCTGCCCATCAGTATTGGGAGGCCCCATTGCCCCTTGGTCTAGCCTCTGAGAAACACATCCCCGTTGACTGGGAGTAATAAGATGCTTCTGTCTGGTCTTAAGGTGTTGCAGGAAGGGGGACCCTTCCAGGGCCTGAAAGGGGGCTCTTGTCTAACACTCAGAAATTAATTGTCCAAAGAGACATGCGTGTGACAAAGCAAGAGACTTTATTGGGAGGCTCCCAACCGGGAAACCAGGAGGACTGCTCTGCCACGTGGCTCAAAACCTTGGGTTTTATGGTGATGGATAATTTTCTTGGTTTTTTTTTTGGCCAATCATTCTGACTCAGGACTCTTTCTGGTGGCACATGCATTGCTCAGCCAAGATGGATGCCAGCGAGGAGGATTTTGGGAGGTGGTTGGACACGTGGCATCTCCTTTTGATCTTTCACAAACTCTCCCAGTTGGTGGTGGCTTATTAGTTCTGTGTTCCTTACTAAGACCTCCTGTCATAAAATAACTCAGGCAAATAGTTACTATGGTGCCCGGCCAGGGAGGGCAGTTTCAGTCAGTGTGTTGCCCCCAAGAAGGGCTCCAGAAACTGTCCAGAAACTATGGGAGGTCAGTGGAGCCTCTGGAATCCAGCCTTGTCTTGAGAGCCTGTGGCCTCATTGGACAAACCCAGGCTGAACAGTCTCTTCCAGAGCCCTGGGCAAGGCAGGGTCCCAGGACTCTAGCCCCCACTGGTTTCTGAGTCCTGGAAGGCAGTGGTCAGAGCTGGTCTGGACTCTGTTCTCACCAGAGGCTGGGCCTGGGGCTTCCCAGGCAGCCCCCTCCTCTCTGCTCCCCTGCTTTGCTTGGCTGCTGGTGCTTTGGCCTCAGGCCTCTGTGATGGTGAGGGCACTGACGCTCTGGGGGTCTGTTTGAGGTTTCCTCCAGCGGCTGGTGGCGGCGGGTACAGCTCACTAATTAATTAGCGCTTAAGTACTTAGCATCCTCCTGCATCGTGTCAAACGAGGATTTGAGTCTTAATTCCCTGTGTAGGTAACGGTGGGAATGTGCCGGGGAGGGCGGTCAGGACTTAGAGAAAATGCTTCCCCCCTACTTGGATGCTGCTAGAAACACTGCTGGTGCAGAGGCAGAAGGACACCCACGGGGGCAGAGCTCCTGGATGCCCCTCATGCCCTCCTCCCCACCCCCATCACCATTTGCTTATCCTCCGTGGCACAGAGGGATAATACCCATAGGTCCCGCAGCCCCACTGCCTGCGTTCATTTCCTAGCTGCCCCCACCTGCTCTGTGTGTGCCCATGAGGGAGTGACTTAATCTCCTTGAATCTTGGTTTGCATGTATATAGGTGATGAAGATGGTATCTACCCATAGGATTGCTGCAGAGAGTAAACAGCTACTGAAATTTTAGAGAACATGGCTGGCACGTGGTACCTCCCCTTCCTCCTCACACTGATTAATAGGAGCTGCTTTCTTTCATTTATTCACTCTCTTGGTCATGTTTCTATTTCTCTCACAAGCATTTATCAAGCGTCTACTATGTACCTGCTGGGCACAAGCCCAGGTGCTGGGAGCACACAGCTAAGGATTTCCACCTCTTTAAGTCTTAGTCTGACCATCCATGACATGGGAATAATGACAGCCTCTGTCTATGAGGTTCAATGAGATACTGAAAGTCAAAGGCTGAGCCCCATTGACCTCTGGCTATTAGTGGGGGGAGGAGGAGCAGCAGTTCCAGCAGAACTGAACTAGGGGCTGCAGGGCAGACAGGATGGCCCTCTCTCCCTGGCTCATGGCCCAGTATCCCTCAGAGGACCCACCTGGAAAGATGGTTCCATCCCTTGGTTTCCCGGGTTGTACCTGAATGAGAAGCTGCCTATTCAGTGCCCGGACTCAGGGACAGTGAGTGAAGGTCTGAATGGGTCATTGAAGGGAGAGCCACAGGGTGGGTACCTGCTAAGTTGCTTCAGTCATGTCTGATTCTTTGTGACCCCATGGACTGTAGCCCACCAGGCTCCTCTGTCCACGGCATTCTCCAGGTGAGAATACTGGAGTGGGTTGCCGTGCCCTCCTCCAGGGGATCGTCCCAACCCAGAGATCGAACCCACTTCTCTTTTATCTCCTGCTTTGGCAGGCGGGTTCTTAAAGACCAAATCTGATCCTTCTTTTTCTAACACATTTGACCTGTTCACACTCCATCAGCATCACCTGGAAAAGCTTGGTCACAGAAATGGGTGGTTTCCACTGTTGCTGTCACAGAAGTGGCACCTGTGGGGTCTCTAGTGTAAGCCTCTTCTGACAGTGAAACTGCATGGGGTGTCTCAGCCCCATAGAGTGCCAGGTGACCAGTCAAGGGTGCTGGAGAAGGCTACATCTGTTGTAAGTAAAAGTTATCATCAAGAGGTGGGGAGAAAGGAGTGGAGGGGGGGTGAGACAGAGGAGGGGAATGGTAGAGGAAAGTGCTGGAAATTGAGTCTGAGGTTCTTGGATTAGCCACATGCCTCTGCTCTGTGACCTAAAGAAAGCCACACAACCTCTCTGAGTTTTAATTTTCTCACGTGAAATGAGGATATCAATCCTGCAAGAGACAGCGTCTCCAGCTGAGTACTCTGTGAATTGACAATGTGTCATAAAACTTCAGGGATTGCGTTATTTAGGTACCAAAATGGACTAACGATTCTACAGAAGACTTTTTCCACTACAGGAAGTTTTACAGAGACTCAAATTCAGCTGCACATTCTAGGGTTCTAACACTGAGTTCTGCCTGCAATAAAAATAGACACCATTTCTGCAGGGCCTACTAAGTGCCAGGAACCATGCTAAGTGCAGGGCATTCCTTAAGTCTTATCAACTCCTCACAACAGGCCCATGAACTGAGCACTCTTAGCCCCTCTTACAGATGAGGTATCTGAGGATCAACTGGGTTAAGGCATTTTTCTAAGTTCTCCCAGCTAGTCAGGATTCCAACCCAGGTTAGCTGCACTTGACAGTCAGCAAACACTTGCTGAGTGAGTATGCGAACAAATGCATGCGTGATTACAGGAAAATAGTTGCTTAGGGGACAGTGAGTAGGGTCTTCCTTTTTAGGGAAGCTAGAAAAGCAGGGGCAGCAAGGAAAGAGTACTCCAAGGCTTTTGTCTGTCTTGAGCTACCTACGATTGCATAGAGCCCCAGAAGTTTAAAAGAGACGGAAAATATAATCCTAGCCCAGAAGGAAGAACGGACAATTCAGGTACTCACTGGTCTCTGTGGTGTGGCAGCCACATGCCAGATACTTGGATAGGATCCACAATGTAGCCCTGGATGGAGTAGACATCATCCTGCCCTCGTGATGCTTACGACAACTGGCAATGGAGCCAGACTTGAAGCACAATGGCCATGTAGAAGGTAACACTTTGGGGATGGCCGATGAGAGGCTTGGGACCCACCAGCTCTCAGCTGTTTCTATGCCTATGCTCTTACACAGAAGGAAGAGCTTGAGAACTAGGGTGTTGTCTAATCACATCGCCTCTCTTACATATTCAGACCCAGAGCCTGAAAGAAATTAGATGGAGACAATAAGGGGCAGGAGGTTGGAAGAGTGAAAGTCATACTAAAGCCTACAATCTGCTCCTTGACCAAAATGAGAGCTCACGTCCAATGAGCACCCACTATGAGCTGGAAACTGTGCTAAGACCTTCACCTATGTTATCTCACTCGATCCTTGCAATAACACGTGATAATTGAAATGCTGAGGCTTAGAGAGGTCACCTTGCCCAAGGTCAAACTTGCTAGCGAGTGGCAGAGTTGGGATTCAGACTTCAGGATGTATGACTGCAGACAGTGAACTGTCAGTGTGAGCTTTGCTCCCTGGATGAGCCTATTCTTTGGGTGGCAAAAGCTCCCTGCAGTCTGACTTCATAGAGCATGATGGGCTGGGATGAGTAGGGAGAGGGCAGGGGAAATTCCAAGACTGGTAGCTGGTCTCCAACAAGCAAAGCTGCTTTAGCACATGTGGCCCCAACCTCAAGGCAACTGGGGGGAAGAAGAGGGGCTGAAATAGAAGAGCTTGTGAAATTCACTGTGCTCTGAGTTAACGACAGCTTGGAAAACCTCTCTGAAGGTTCCTGGCAATGTCCCTGTGGGAGCCAGCTCATGTATTTTAAGAAAAAAAAAATCATTAAGGAACTTAGGACTATGGAGAGGCTGTAAATGTAAAATATTGGTGGTTCGACAGTATATCCTTAGCAGCTTCAAGCAGAGTTCATCTTGACGAGCCAGAACCGTGTCCAAGAAATAAATCACTCTGTTTTCTCCCAGATGGCTCCCACCTCAATCCATCTAGGATGTCTGCTCACCTAGTTTGGGACCGACCAAGACTATGACCGCACCTCACCAGAAAAGGATGGAGTATTGGCAGGATTACAGAGGGAACTGAGCCCCACTCGGTAGGTGGAATGAGAGAGAGCCCAAGCAATGAAGCCCTACATCTGCCCTTACTTTGGCTGTCAGTAGTTATAACTATGTACCAAAAGCACTTCATTTACTTACAGACATTCTGGTCGTAAGGCTGTTACTGTGGCACCTGCTAGTACTGGTGGCTCAGTTGGTAAAGAATCCACCTGCATTGCAGGAGACCTGGGTTTGATTCCTGGGTTGGGAAGATGCCCTGGAGAAGGGAATGGCTACCCACTCCAGTATTCTGGCCTGGAGAATTCCATGGTCAGAGGAGCCTGGCAGGCTACAGTGCATGGGGTTGCAAAGAGTTGGACACAACTTTCAGTTTCAGACATTCAATGCTGCTTGTTGGTGCCGGGAAGAAGTCAATGGTTTGGGTCACAGCCATAGCACCTGCTTGTCCCTTGTCTCGTGGGTGTTTTGTTCCCTTCCCTCTGCCCTGTTTCCCCACAGGAAAGAAGGTGCCATCACCCAGTCAATCTTTTATTCCACTTCCTCTTTCCTTTAGTGAGCTAAAGAGAAGGTTGGGAATGAGTGGATTTAAAAGTGTTGGGGACCACCCCTGCCCCCAGCCCCATCAGCCCGGGCCTGGATCCGGCCCAGACAGAGGATCTGAGGCTGGAAGGAAGATTACCAAGGTCCCACTGTAGCCTTCGGCCCCCATATCCAGGGTGACTTCTAACAAACCACCTGACCCCTCCCCACCTCCCCCTTCCCAGCTGGGAGACAGGGAGGGTGACATTGAGCGCCGGCTCTGGGGCGTCCTAAGGGTTAACTAATTAATGGTCGGAAAGTGCTTTGAAAAAATAAAGTGCTGGATAATGGGAAGGGCAATTATGTTGGGAGAAACTCCTAATTTGGCTGGAATTGATGTTAATGATAAAGTATCTGAAACATGTAGCAAGCAAGCGTGATTGTATTTTATATGACAGAGAGAGACACTCACACGCAGGGGACATGGAGAGTAGTTAATTTGGTTAAATAAAGTGAAAGATAAAAGGAACGCAGACGCCACGGACCTCGCTGTTTATCTGGACTTGGAGTAACACTTTGGAATTGGAGTGGGCCCTCTGACTCCTATTTATTTGTTTGTGATTGAAATAAATGGGGAAGTGCCAGGCTTACGTTTCAAAAAGAGCCCATGGAAAGCAGACTCTGATAGAAGGCCCCAGGTAGCTACAGCCAGCATTCCGGGAAAGAGCCAAGGTCTTTGAGAGAGTCAAGGTGGGTGAGGATTGTCCCCATGGTACCCTGTCCTGCACACAGAAGCCTTGCCCATCAAAGCTGGAGGGAGCTTAGAGGACAGCTAGTGTACCTCTCTCATCTTCCAGAGGAAGAAACTGAAGCATGGAAGAAGAAAGAGTACTAATCGGTATTGTTGTTCAGTCGCTAAGTCATGTCTGACTCTTTGCGACCCCATGGACTCCAGCACTCCAGGCTTCCCTGTCCTTCACCATCTCCCAGAGTTTGATATATTAATCGGTATAGGAATGAACATTTATGGAGCACTTCTGTTTGCCAGGCCTGGTGATAAGATATTATGGTGGTAGTGGCTGGTGGTTTAGTGGCTAAGTCATGTCTGATTCTTGCAACTCCATGGACTGTAGCCCACCAGGCTCCTCTGCCCTTGGAATTTCCCAGGAAAGAATAACTGGAGTGGGTTGCCATTTCCTCCTCCAGGGGATATTACTGACTCAGGGATTGAACTCGGTTTCCTGAATTGCAGGTAGACTCTTTACCACCTGAACCATTATGATCCCATTTAATCCCCAAAGAGACCCTATGAGGTGGGTACCATTTTCATCCCCATTTTACAGAGGAAAAAACAGAAGCTCAGAGAAGCAAAGCTACGTGTTCAAGGTCACAGAGCCAAGAAACAGCAGAGTAGGAAGGCGCAGGCAGCCCCATCCTGGGAGTTAAGCTCTGTGATCATGACTTTTGGATTAATCAAGTGCACTCCATATTCACAGGCCTCCCAGGTGGCTCAGTGGTAAAGAATCCGCCTGCCAATGCAGGAGACATGGGTTCGATCGCTGGGTGGGGAATATCCCCTGGAGGAGGGCATGGCAACCCATTCCAGTATTCTTGCCTGAAGAATCCCATGGACAGAGGAGCCTGATGGACTACAGTCCATGGGGCTGCAAAGAGTCGGACACTCCTGAGCAACTGAACATACACGCAGTCCATACTCACAGCTTTGTTCTCCTTGACTTGATCTACTGAAGTAGGGAACAGGACAAGGAAGTGGGGAAACTTCTATCTCTGTCCAGTGAGCACTCAGTGATGGGGTCTTCTGGCCGAGGACCCTCTCAGGAGGGTTTGAGCCATAGTTTTGGGCCTGATGAGAGAGTGTGAGGTTGCCCCAGGGAAGAGCAGGCGCCTTGGTTTCTGGAAGGTCTGTGAGGTCCCTGCAGGTCCAGATTAGTATTCAGTATTTATAATATTTCCATAATGGTAAAACAAAAGAAAACAAGCAGAGAGAATGCATTTTTAATCACCAATCATTTCTCTTTGTTTGTTGTGAATGAACAGCGAGGTGAAATAGTATTTCATAATCACCCCATTCGAATTTTCCTCCCCACAAAGCACTGAGAAATCTCTAAATAAAATAAATAAACAAGCTAAGACCTTAAAATAAATTCCAGAGGGCAGAGTGCTACATGTGGGTTATCACAGCTGCGGGAGACAGGAGCTCAGAGGTGGGGAAGGGAGGACAAAGGGACAGGGGCCTTGTCAGTTACCTGGAATCAGAGATCCAGGTCTAGGTGACCCACAGTAGGTTAAGAAAAGCAGATCAATGCTTTGAAGATCTACACAGTGGAGTGGAGCTGGGGCGGACTCCCCATCCTTCATCTCCTCATTCTTATTCTTCCAGCATCTTCTGTCCTCATCCTGTCAGTGTAAACCAAGGGAGCTCCTGTCCCCTGGCCCCTTGGAGCTTTACAACTTCCCAGCATTTAGGAAATCTTACCTACATGGTGTCCACCAGCCCTCTGAGCTAGTCTGACTCTCTCAATTGTTAAACAAAGAAACCATAGCAAGGAGAGAAGGGACATATCCAAGACCTTGCAGCAAGCTAGTGACAGGGCTAGACCTGGAACTCTAGGGGCTTGACTCCCTGTTTGGTCACCTCATCTACCTGCACTTATCTCTAAGTGTCTTTGAGAAGTCTCCTTTGCCATGAAAATTTTCTTCATAGGCTGTTCCCAATATTTTGTTTTATTCATCTCAGCATCTCCAGACCCTCAGGTTCTAGCAAGGTGCCTGGTGCATGGGGGCACTCATTCAGAGGTTTGTTGGATGTATGGATGGATGAGTGGATGGTTGGGTAGGTGGATGGATGAGTGGACATATGGATGGATAAAGAGATGGATGGATGGAAGGATGGATGAGTGAATGAATGGATGGATCAACAGATGGATGGATGGATCAATGGATGGATAGATGGATGGATGAGTTGATGGATGGATGGAAAGTTGGATGGGTGGATGGAAGTTTGGATAGATTGACAGAAGTTTGGAGGGATGAATGATTGGATGGATGAATGGATTGATAGATGAAAAAATAAGAGGCTAGAGCTGATTTGGTCCCTTCACTGGTCATTAGCTCTCAGTAGATAGATAATGCTCATCATACTGGGTTAGTCACTAAGTCGAGTCCGATCCTTTTGCAACCTTTTGCAATGGACTGTAAACTGTCAAGCTCCTCTGTCCATGGAATTCTCCAATCAAGAATACTTGGAGTAGGTTGCCATGCCCTTCTCCATACAGTCTAGTTAATATACAGGGTCCTGATGCCTTGAAATTATGTCTCCAAGCATCCTCTGAAAGACCCTGGGGGAAAAAATCATCTTCTAGCAAGTCAGAGCCCTTTAAGGTAGAAATTTGAAGCAAAGCTCTAGGGCCAGGCAGACCCCCATTTTCAAGTGAGACATGTGGTGGTAAAGAGCATTTTCCTGGGGTTAAGGGACCTGGGCTCTGCTCCCACTCTACCATTAACTTGCTGTGTGGTCATAGGTGAGTAAGTGACTTCCTCTCTCTGGGCCTCAGTTTCCCACTCTGAAGTGTCCTGTGTTAAATGTTCTGGGCTCTGAATCCAGTCCCTCCTATGTGGACAACTCAGCCAGAATGTGGAAGAACTACCTCTGGAGCACCTGTTTTATAGGCTGGGCAGCCCTCTCCCTCAATCTCTAAGCCCTTCCAAGTTTAGGAGCACTGCTCAGCCCTCTCCAGCCTTTTCCCTGGTGGGGCAGTTGGAATGGGATAGCTCAAAGCAACGGGGTATTCTCAAAGCCCAGCTGAATGTTCTAGCCATGGCCAAGGCCCACACTCCCTCTGAATCCTATTGAAAAAATAATAAAAAGGTAATTACTTTGTCATTACTGAACACTGATTTGTCTTTTTTTTTTTTCTTTCTTAAGGCATGACCATAAATAACCAGCCCATTACCCTTCCGAGTGGACACACACATCTACAGACCCCGCCTCCCTGTACAGGCTGGTTCTCCCCTCATACCACCACCCTGGTATATACCACACATCCACACACACATGCCCATCACACACAGAGATGCTGCTCCTTCACCTGACATTTTCTAAGCATTCTGCCAGATGCTGGGAATAATCATAACAATGGCCATTATGCGTGAATCCAGGCTAAGTGCTTTGTGTAAATGATCTCAGTTAATTTTTCCCTGTGAGGTAGATATGTATTTGTTGCCATTTTAGAGAGGGAGACACTGAGGCTGAGGAAGGTCAGGAACTTGCCCAAGGTCATACTGCTAGTGAGTACCAGAGCTGGGACTTGAACCCATGTGACCCAATTAGAAATCCAGACTCCAACAGACCAGTTGATTAAACATGGATTTAACACACACTCCCCTCCACACACACAGTCTACCAAGATAATTATAACCCAGTGTGATTAGTGCTGCAACAGAGGAGTCAAGAGGGCTGTGGGAGCCCACATGGAGGCATCTAACCCGGTTTGGAGCAGAAGGACTTCAGGGAAGGCTCCCCAGAGGAGGTGACACTTGCTTAGGCTTCCCAGGTGACTCAGTGGGAAAGAATTTGCCTGCCAATGCAGGAGACACAAGTTTGACCCCTGGGTCAGGAAGACTCCCCCAGAGAAGGAAATGGCAACCCACTCCAGTATTCTTGCCTAGAGAATCCCATGGACAGAGGAGCCTGGCAGGCTACAGTCCATGGGGTTGCAAAAGAATTGGACACGACTGAGTGGCTAAACAACAACACAGAAATAAAGAAGGGGAGGTGAGGCCTTCTGGGAACAGCCTGGATGAAGGCCTGGAGGGGAGACCCAAGCAGGTATGTTTGGAGCCCTGAGCAGCTCTGTGTGGCTGGGGCAGAGGGTGTGCAAAGGTGTGACAGAGTGTTGAGACGTAAGGCTGGAGAGGCAGGCAGGGCTCACATCCGGGCCAGGCTGGCACAGCGGGGAGCCCTCCTCCACCCACAGTCAGCTACCTGGCACTCCTGTCCATGTGACACGAGGGCACCTCATCAGCAAAACAGCTCTTTCCTGCCTCCCCAGCCAGCCCCGCCCTCCGTGAGACACAGTGCCATGGGCAGCAGCCAGCACCTGTACAGGTGCCAGTCGGGAGCCAGCATGGCCACTTCCGGAGATTGATGGCGGCTTCCTCTTGCCCGTGGTGTGGCCACACCAACCTCAGGCAGGTTGCCTCCTGGGACAGAGCAGCACAGCCATGACTAGTCCGTTTGGCTCCTGCCCTCAGAGATATGTGCTGATTTCAGATCTGAGAGAGGGGGAGGAAGAAGCAAGGGCCTGGGGCTGAGAGATGGGTCCATGTGGTACATGGCAGGAACCACCAGACCCCGGGAGTGTGGCTGGTGCTTTAAGGACAGGTGGCCCCTTTAACTTCTCCATCACTTGGTTTCCCTTGGTCAGTAGGGTTCTGGCGGCAGGCGTGCCCCTCCCTGGCAGGCATGGGAGGGGGTAGGTGTCACCCATGGATTTATTTTTTAAGAGATGATGTCACAAGTCAGCCCTGCCCCTCACCTGGCTGTACTTTTCTGTATTCAGGTGTCTGCTGACAGCATGAACACAATCTTTCAGTGTGCAAATAGAGCGAGGTCTACCTGCATAGACCCAAGCCCTCCTTTAAAGGGATACGTGTCCCACAAATGTATGTGCATGTGCGCACGTGCACACACACACCCACTCGCCCATACAGATAAAATCAGACACATACCTCATTGCTTGGCATGAAAGACACTCCTATCCACACACACATCCCAAAAGTCTGCCGAGGTGGGCTCAAAAAGATATAACTGGTGGATTTCACTTAAATTCATTCTTTTAATTTTTAAAGTCCAGTTCACACCCCAGTACAGGGCTCTCAGACTGTGGGTGTTTTGAAATTTTCTGCATTCTGTTTATATTTGTATTTTTCTGAACTGTTAGTATTGAATGTGAGTTAATCTTTTTACCCCAGAAATTTAAAGCTATTAAAAAAAAAAAAAGAGGATATCAAAGCTGAAAAGGATCAGAGAGATCAGACTGGGATTAGGGTACATTTCCTAAAAGGAAAAAATTAGTCACCTTCAATTCTTCTTGTTCCCAGGTAGGGGTAAACATAAATACCAAAAAAGTAAATTAGTTAGAACCAACTAGAAAAAGAAAAAGTTGAATCAGAGAGCAAAACAGTCTGTCCCTTGACTAGGGCTGAGTGATAGCTCAGGCGGGGAAATGAAAGCAGGTACAAAGTGTGGATGCTGAGCTTGAAAAACAGGTAGTATTTATGGCATAGAAATCCCTAAGGCTTCTCTGTCGAGAGAGGTGTCTGCAAGGTGTGGGCGGAGAGGTAGGAGGAAGCAGGAGCTCATTTCTGTTGAGACTGACAGACCCCACCCCTCTGCCCCCAAGAGTTGAGCACATGCCCAAGAAGCCTGGGCTCAGGTAGACAGTCTAGAAGCTCCCCCAGAACCTGTAAGAGATCTCTGCTCTCCCCTCCAACTACCCACTACTAAGCATTTGTTTTTCTCATCTCTGCCCGAAGCTGTGGGTCTGAACAAGGCCGCTCAAACCTTGAAACAGCCCCTGCTTGTGGCCAGCACGGTTCTAATAAGGATTCATTACTAGAATCACAGACTCTTTCACCCATTAAATTAACAGGGGTTTAAAAAAAAAAAAAAAGAGTGAGAATACCAAAAGCTGAAGAGCATTTGGAGAGATGGGACTTGCTCACAGGCTGCTGGCTGGAGGGCAAGTTCATACAGCCTAATGGGGAGGGGGCACTGGCAACTGGGAATCAAAGCTCTGAAATGCGTGCACACTCTTTGACTCAACAGTTCCACTTGAAGGAATGTACACTATCATTTATGGACAAGGATATTCATTAGCATTATTTGTAGTAATGAAATGAATTGGGAACGAATTTGATGTCCAAAGTTTCCAATAGTGGGGCACTGGTTAAGTAAATTATGATCAAGCTCTGCTATGGGTCTACACAACATCGTGTTGTGGAATAGCATTTAATGATGGGAGAAAATGTTCATGTCACATACACATGTGTTGGTATGTGCTCAGTCATGTCTGACTCTTTGTGACCCCATGTACTGGAGCTCTACAGGCTCCTCTGTCCATGAAGTTACCCTAGCAAGAATACTGGAGCAGGTTGCCATTTTCTTCTCCAGGGGATCTTCCTGACACAGGGGCGAGTTCTTTACCACTGAGCCACCTGGGAAACCCTACATACACATAGCAGACTTAAAAAAAACCTGGAATGTTCAGTGTGCTGATTGTATAAAACAAAACAAAGCAAAAACAAAAAACAAACAAAAACCCTAGACTGGCAAGAAATACACTGAAACATCAGCAGTGAATTATTCATGGGTGGTGGGATTACAGACAATTAACTTTTTCTTCCTGTTTATCTGTACTTTCTGAATTTTCTACAATAAATACATTATATATATATTATATATATATAGTCAGAAACAAATAACACGTGCTTTGCAAAAAGGAATGAGGGAATTTGGGGGTGGAAAGGCTTGGCAAGTTGGTCAACTTGGATGAGATTTGAGAACCAAGCTTAGCATTTGGGAAGAAGCCCCTCTCTCCCCTCCTCCCACTCATGGACTCCCAAGAGAGACATTCGTAAAAAAAAAAATGCACTCAGCTTTTTTTATTTTTAATTACAACTTGCCCAGTAATCACCATAATCACTTATCCCGGGCATTTGTTTAATTATTCAGTCACTAAGTGTCTATTGAGCACCCACTGTGATGCCAGAACCAAACGAGACCCAGTGAACCCAAAAGACACAGACCTCACCCAAGGGGAACCTCAAACTTAAGGCAGCTTAGGAAAAAGGGAAACAAGCATGTAGTCTGTAATTTTTACATTTAAAAATAGCGATTCTTTGCCAATACTTACTGAGTGCTTCACGTGTATAAAATCTGGTGTTTGGTCCTCTGATTTCTTTGATTCTTTTTGTCTTTTACTGGACTGAAATAAGATTTTATGGTTAAAGAACAGATTTGTTCAACTTCTCTTCCTCCTCTTTTCTCAATGCACTCACATTCCAATTTCATCTTTCTATGAAGAGTAAAGATGTAAACGCTTGTTGCACTGGGGTAAGTCATGGAGTGAGCCTTTGGTCACCTCCCCATCCCTGCAGCTGGTCTTGGCGGTAAAAGGCATCAGCTCTGGAGTCAGGTAGCACAGCCTCAGCCTTGGGAAAGTCATTCACTGTGCCTCAGTTTCCTCATCCGTATAATGGGCATATTCCTAACAGTAACTGCTTGGTACAGCTGTTGTGAGGACAACACATACAAGTGCTTAGTGTGCTGCTGGCACATTATAACCGCTCGGTAAATAACAGCTATTGACGCACAATTAGGTCTTGCTTTCCATCACCACAGAGGACCAGAAACCAAAAAACTGTGACCAGGAAGCTGAGCTGTGATTACTTTCAAGGCTGTGCCAATTACACAAACAGAGACAGACTTAAATTTACTTGTTCAACAATCAGTCATTGAGAGCCTCCTGGGCGGCACCATACTTGGCTCCTCAGCTTCTGTGACAAAAGCACAGACCCTACCACAGGGAAACTCACAGTCTAGTGGGGAGGGTCTTCCCAGGAGATTTAAAAATGGGAGAGGCTCTTGATCATGGGCAGCCTGCCCAGAAGCAGGGGGCTAGAAGGATGGCTTCCATAGGGTCCTTAGTTGACCCCACTTCCCCTCCTGCCTATGCAGCCTCTTCTGTTGAGGCTTGGGTCACCAGAGCCATCTGCTTCCCCACTATCGACCCCTGGCCAAAAGCCAGAGAGTGGAAAACTTGGCAAAGGCACAGATCCAACTTGGCAACTCCTGGCAACCCTCAGGTTGTACCAGTTCCTCCTCCCTCCCCCAAACTTTGTCCTGGGCACTTTCTAGTTGTTCTTCTGCAGATATGTCCCTCAAGGGCAGGGGACCATACAGGCTTATCTCCATTCACCCCAAAGAGTAAGGACCTACTAGGTACCAGGCTGAGGTGTTGAACACATAAGGGGGCACACCTCCAAGGAGGTGCCTCCCTGCCTCCAAGGAGCTCCCACTGTAGCAGGGGCAGCTGGACAGGAAATACAGAAACAAATGAATAAGCAAAATCTCTGAAGACACTCAAACAGAGTAAAATGAGAGAGAAAGGCTGGGAGCTGCTTTAGGGAGAAAGCCTCCCTGAGGAGGTGACATGTGAGCAGAATGATGCAAGGAAGCAGCCAAAAGAAGGGCATTTTGGGCAGAGGGGACAAGTGCAAAGGCCCTGAGGTAGCGACAAGCTTGGTGATTTCCAGGGCAGCAAGAGGCTAGTGTGTTGGGACAATGTGACCAAGGATAGGGTGGAAGGAGGTGAGGTCCAAGGGCAGGCAGTGGCCAGATCTTGCCAACCATGGGAAAGAGTTTGTATTTTATTTTAGGGAAAGCTCAGGAAATGCTAAGATGAAGCAAATGAGGAAAAGAGCATCTGATTTCAGTCCCTGTGAAAGGAACAGGGGTGGTGGGGGGAGAAGGTACTAGAGGCTTTCAAGATGAGGGTTACTTTTTGGGTGGAGTGCTTTTTCCTGATCCCTCAGTTTGTTTGTTTGTTTGTTTGTTTTTTCAGTTGGGTTGGTGGGAAAGGAAGAGGGAGCTCTCCCTTTTCACCTCACCCCAATGTCCACCTCTCTCCTCCCAGGCTTGCCACTGTTTCCAGCTTCCACCACCCCAGATGAGGTTCCTTCAGAGGAGATAGAAAGACATCTTGGGGGATGGGAGAGTTGTGAAGCATCCGAGGAAAAAAATGGAGGGAAGAATATATGTTTTAATAAAAGTTTGGTGGTGACTGTAGCTGTTGGGGAGTATGTGGAGAGGGGCAGTTGAAGCCTTATAGTGGGAAAAGAGGGAGGGGAGAGACAAGCAAACTCCTCAATCAGTTCCTCAGAGGCAAAGCCTCTTAGTTCATTTTTATCTCCCTGGCCTTGGGAAGGATGCACTCTTCACTGGGGCTCGGCAAATGCCTGCTGAACAAATGACTGAGCGCAGGACTCTTGTGGGAGAAGAAAGGACAGAGGAGGAGAAGGGAGGGAGAGAGGACAGGAAGAAATAAGAAGAGAGGGAACACTGGATGTCCAGGGAGCAATGACAATTACTGGCATTGATCGATCACTGCCTTGGCCGAGTCACTTTTCCTGCATTAACTCATTTTAGCCTCTCAACCCGCCCTGGCAATAGTACTATTATTATCCCCATTTTACTGTTGAGGAAACTGAGGCACAGAGGGGTCAAATATCTTACTCAAAGTCGCCCAGCTGGTGAGAGACTGAGGTCTGACCCCAAAGTCCAAGCTGCCTACCACGTATTTACACTGTCCTAGGAGTGGAATGAGCCCAAATCAAAAGTTGGAATACCTACCTCCCACTTCTCAGGTCATCACTGCTCCCTAGTCCCGAGAGGCTTTGCTGAGACCTTGCAGATGATGCCCCGAAGTCTACCAAGCCACAAAGGTGTTGACCAGCTGGTAGCACTTCCTCCTTCGAGACTCAGCCTGGTGTGGCCACCTCAAACCACCTAGGAGGTGGGCAAGTTGGGCAAAGGGACAAAAGGGGGGTTGATCTCCAATGGAGTATGAAGGTTTCCCCTCAAAGAGGCCTTCTTTATTGCCTGGGCAGGGGAAATTAGCTCTCCCAAGATACTCTTTACCTTACTACCTTATTTTATTTTCCTCAAGATCCTTTCACTCTCTGAAATAATATTATTCATTTGTTTTAATGTACATTATCTGCAACTCTCTCCCGCCCTTCGTCCCGGGCCCCAGGTTCATTTTTCACGACCTATCTTGTTCACTTAGGGATTTATTTCTTGCACAATGGACTGAATGAAAAACTCCCTGGCAAAGAATAAGTGCAAAGCAGGTATCAAACAGTGAGAACATCACATCCTTTTGGGTTCAGCAATTCTAACATCCTAACTTGCAGAAAAGAGCTAGTTCTTCAGTGGAAAAGTGGGAAGCAGACTGGCTCACAAGGTTCAGAACAGGTGGAAAGTAACCCACTCCTGTCCCTCCTCTCTTGTCCCCCGGCCTCTACTCCACTCAGTCTGGGGTGGAGAAGGCTTCTCCACCCGCAAAAGGGAGTCTTGAGCTCACATGCTGCTCCGCAGGCCGGGTCTAACCGCGCGTGCCAGCAGAGCTCAGCCCGGGCGATGGGTGGGAAGAAACCGGGAGGGGAAGGTCTGGGGGTGTGAGGGTGGAGCAGAGCCCGGCCCCGCGATCCGGCCCGGGTTTTGCATGCCACCCACTCGCCCGCTCTGCCGCGGAGAATTCCATAATCACAGCGGGCGAGAGCGGAGACTGGGAGCGAAAAATCCGGGATCCGGCAACTTTGGGCAGCGCATGCGCGCCCGCGGCGCTCCATCCCAAACACACACACATTTTTCCCCCGGACTTGGAAAGTCACCCAAAGCCGCCCCAAGTGCAGGTAAGAGACTCGGCGCTCCCTCCGCCGCGCCCCCCTCGACCCCCTCAGTTCCGCAGCCCTCCCGGGGTGCTTCCTCGCCTCGCCCCCTGTCAGGGTGCAGTCCCCCACTCCCGGGGCTGCCGCTTGCAGCCGGGAGCGGGCGAGCGAGCGAGCGATCGGGAGAGCCAGCCAGCCAGCCAGCCAGCCTGCGCGCGGCGGCTGCCACCCAACTCCGGCCGTGCGGGAGGCAGGGGACACGGAGGGCTGGCACCCGGGCGCAGGGCGGCGCGTCGCCCGCCGCGGCCAGGGAATGCCCAGCGCGCGATTCCGGGGAAGGAGAGGGCTGCTGCTCCTGGGGTCACTTACTCCAACTGAGGGGGCGGCGGGGTAGCGGAGAAGAGGGGGAGGCGCCAGGCGCGAGTGCAGGACTTTGCAAATAGGGTGGGGGCGCCCCCCGCGGTGCGGGCTCGGGCGGGGGGCAGGTGCTCGCGAATACCCTGTAATCACTCCTTCCCCCTACGCTCCCCCCAGCCCCCCGAGCTGCAGGGGTTCGTGCGCTCTCCAGGGCAGAGAAGGAGGCAGGGGTGAGGGGCGCCTGGGGTGACTTTGCAAGACTTTGTTCAAGGGAGGGGGTGGGTGGGGAGCCCCTCCAACCGACTCTTGTGCCCCAATACTGGGGTGTAAATGCTACCGGCAGAGGTAGGCAGTGTTCACTGTGGGGTGCCAAGGGGTGCCTCCTGGTTGGAAAACGAAGGCGAGAGGTTGCTTGGCTGGGGGGAACGGCGCCCCCGTTTTCATTTGTGCCTGGGAAGTTTGTCTCAAGTGCGCTGCTCCGGGCGAGGCAAGTGGCGCTCCTCACTGCCCCCCACCCCCACCCCAGCCTCCCCGGGCGCAGGGCTGGCATGGCTGGGCACAGGGAGCTGGGGCGCCGGCTCAGGGCCGTGTAACTGTCGGCCGGAGCCCGCCTGGGTCCCGGGAAAAGTTCGGGGGAGTTGCCGCGGTTGTCGTGTGCGCTGGAAGAGAAGTTGCGTCCGGAGACTTGGGACGCCGGGCTGGCGGGCCGGTGGGCGGGTGGAGCCGTGAACTCCTAGGAGGCTCGGCCGAGGTGGGCGAGGGTCTGGTGGGGTCTGTACCCTCCAAAGTGGGCTGATAGTGACCTCGGGGCTCAACAGTTGGGGAAGGGGAGCCCTGAATCCAGGGGCGCACGGTTGAAATAGGCACCAGGAGGAGGACCGAGAATGGTAGCTTGTGGGAATACAGGGGGGCACCCAAGGGGAGAGGCCCGGGCCGCCTGGCCACTTGGGGTCGAGTTTCAGGGCAAAGGAGCGCGCGGTGGCAGGCGGAGGAGTGTCGGGGAGCGGGGCTCCAGGGGGCGCATCGGAATGGGGGATCCGGCCGGACCGACAGTCCCGGGGCAGGGGGCTGAGTCGTGCGCTCAGGGTGAGCCGGCCGGGCGGAGCGGCGGCCGGTTTATTTTTACTCGGTGGCATTTGCAGAATGTGCAGCTGATGGCCGTCGGCCGCCAGGAAGTTTTGCTTTCTGTTCTTTCTCTCTTTCCTAAGCCAGCGCGGCCGGGAGCGGGCGGGCTGGGGAGCCGGGCCTGGGAGGGGAGGGGGCGGCCGCTGGGGTGGCAAGGTACGAGGCAGGGGTGCACTGGGGCGGCGGGCGGGGGCTGGCCGGGCGAGGGTGGCGGGCGGGTTCTGGGCCGCTGCAGAGCTTTGGGGTGAATGTCTGTCCCCAGCGTTAGAAGCTCCTCGGCGAGGGGAACAGGTGTATGCGCCGTCAATCACGGCGGGAGGGATACTTTGGGGGCGTAGATTAAGATAATAATAATAGATTTTTCTCCAGGGGGTGGGCGCAGATTCTTCTTCCAAGCCATCCCCGACCCGGGTCCGGAGTTGGGGGAGGAAAGGAGTGCCGAGGGAGTCAGGGGCCGCTTCACCCTTCCACACAAGTTCCTCCTGACCAGCCTCAGCTTGGGAAGTGGGCCCTGGGTGCGGCCAGGACCTCCTTCCAGTCACGCTGGGGAGGGTGCGGGCGCATGTACGGTGTGTATGACTTGTCCACCAGCGAAGCAGCAACAACACCCCTCCAACGAGCCTGGAGCTCCCCCAGACCCGGCTGGACCAAGGGGTGACTCCGGGTTATGCGTCGCTGCCCCGGCGGAGTCTGAGGCCACGACCCTTAGAGTGTGTGGTTGTCCCGCCAACATCCCGTACACTCAGACATAGGGACGGCGAGGGGGGAAAGGCCAGGGTAGTCGTAGGGTAAAGTTGGTAAATTTAGGGCGCTTCTAAGCTGGTACAGACGCGCGATGAGAGCGCGCGAGGGGACTGGAAAACGGATCGCTGGGCAAATTGGTGCGCCCCCCCCCCCGCCCACCCCACGGCGCGCGCGCGCGCACACACACACACACACACACACACACATACACACACACACACACACACACACACACACACACACACACACACGTCGCCGTCCTAAAGGGAGCTGTCCGGGCTGAGCAGGAGCAGCTGCGCCGGGCGTGGTGAGGGGGGTAGTTGGTCCCCGGGGGCTGCGCCCGGGCTGCGCTCCACGTGCCCAGAGGGGGCGCTGGGCCATTCGGCGCCCGAGCGCAAAGCTCTGGGTTTGCGCCCTGGTGGCGGCGAGGCTGTGCGTCCCGGGCGGGCGTCGCGTCCCGCGCCATCTCCGGCGATTCGCACTGCCTCCGCTGACGCCCAGCCTCTTTCCCACTTCCCAAACTTCGGCATTCTGGCTTTCACCTCACTGGAGCTCTGAGACTCTCTCCAGGGCAAGGTGGGAAACTTTTCCCTTCCGGGCAGCGGCCACCGTCTCTCTCCCCGGAATCCGGCGAATTGGAGAGATTGACACCACCACCCCCATCTTGTTAGCCACCTTAGAGGCGGTTAACGAGAGTTTATGGGGAATATTGTTGAACTTCAGTAATCAGGTTTCCAGCGATCTTATGCCTCCTGTTTAATTTATTAGACTAGTTATTTATTCTGTTGATGATAATCTGTTGCTGGTTTCTATGGAGATGTTAAACTGATCTCTTTCAGAAATCAAACTCCATATGCACTAAAACGTTTAAAGGGGCAGTGCCTCCCTCCTTTTTCCGCCCCCCCTGCCTTTTTTTGTTTTGTTTTTTAGACTTTGCACCTTGCAGACACTTCGCGTCTTTCTCTGAGTCTCGGTGCGTTTTATTTCCTTCTTACGAAGGAGAGGAGCCCGGAGACTCACGCTTTGTGGCAAGTACTGCTTATTATGGCTAGAAGAAAGCCAAGGCTTTGATCCCTAAGTTGCATCATCATTTAAAACAGATCATTTCACCACCACCCTCTTCTCCCCATAATATAAGAGCAAAATTCTTTCAAGATCAAAGAATCCAATCTTAAAAAAAAAACAAAACACTATTGTTAAAAAAAAATAGGAAGTCAGTCAAATGTGAACCTCTCCTATATATCTGCTCTCCTTGTGTTTAAAGAATTTTTTAATAAGAAAAACAAAACTTGTAGCTCAGCTAATTTTTTATACTTATTAATAGTTTATCTTGCCCCCCCCCACACACTTTTTTTTAATTTAAAAAGAAGTTCAAAGTTAGATTTCTCTGCCTGTGGGGGTTGAGGTATATTTGCTTCTCATTTAGATCCTGACCATCTGTTTTTGGAAAACTAGCCTCTGGGAAGAGGGGGAAAGGAGTTTTTAGTCAAACTTAATGGAGTACTTAAAAAAAAATACTCACCCAAATATTTTAAAGTCTTCATTTTTCTACTTTTTAGGAGAATATCAGTAACCTCTGTCTGGTGTGTGAAAGCATATCAACTTTCCCCCCCTTTTCCTTTTCTCTTCTCCTCAGGTATTTTTTCTGTAGACTTCTGACTTTGAAGGGAGTGGGTGCAGTGAATTAAGAAAGTAAGGCAGAAAAAAATTATCTTGGTTTGTGACACTCTGAAGAATTGCAAACCCACTCTGAACTCAGATATTTATCATGCTGACAGATATGATACAAAGCGATTGCATTTCCTAATGATCCTCTGGGACTAAGTTGTAGGTAAAACCATTTAATGCATTTTTAATATTAAAGTAAGGCCTGGGTTCCATCTTCTTGAAGGTGAGGGGAGTGGATGTCCTTCTCTGGAGCTGATGCTTTCAGAGTATACTGTTTTGCTTTTTCAACTCGAGCCCCCCACCTCCACTCCTTGATATCTCCACTTACTTTGGGGAGAGTTGAGCCTCACACAGGGCATTTGGCTTTATAAATAAATTTATATCTGGCCAGAAAGTCCAATGCTAAATAAGAGCACACTTTTGAAAAAAAGAAGAAAAAACAAACCTCAGACTCCACCCCTGCTATAGGAAATAAAACAGAGGCAATACTTTTTTTTTTTTCTCCTTCTACCATCCTGGTTCTCTTTTATATTATTTTATTTTGGAAGAGGGTGGAGTGGTTGTTACTTCTTAGCTCAGAGGAGAGAGGAGTCATTCCTGTTATTTCCCTCTTTGCTATATTTTAAAAATTTGTTTGATTTGGATTGCAAACAGAACAGGCTTACGGGTAGAAAAGAGCACTGTGGCTTTAAACTCACGAGTTTGCATATTCTCCTTGTATCTTTCCCCTTTGCTAATTATTGTGTTGTTTTCAGAGCAAATATGTCATATCCATGGCGACCGGGCAGGTTTATTGTCTTTCTGAAGCAATAGCTCACATAAGTAATTAATGACTTTCTTTTTTTTCCTCTGGCTTAGGTTAAACAGATCATTCAAGGAAAGTCATATCTCTCTTCTCTCTCTCTCTTTCTCTCGCTCTCTTTTTTAGCCCAGTGACATAAGAACATGAGTTAGAACAAGAAGATACTTTAACCAAGAAGTCAACAGCTTATTTTCCTCCATTTCTTTTAAAAGCTAAAGTGTCAGCTTTCAGACATATGAGGCTGTCATTCTTGCAGCCGAGAGCAGTGCAGTCCACGCCTGGGTTGGAAATTCATCTGAAGGTTGTACAGCAGGGGAAGTCTTGGCATGGGGGGAGTAACCTGAAGGAATTTGCTTTTGAGCTGGGGGGAGGCACTCCAAAATGAGTATTTCTCCTGTATTTAGCAGAATTTAATTACATTGTTTACAGGAAAGAATTAATGAGTTGGTAGTAATGTGCAGGCCCCCCTCACCCCCGCCCCCTTTTCCCAGTCTGGTTAATTGGAAAGACAAAGTTTTTCTTTTTGATTCACCTTGAACTTCAGCTTTCTCCAGTCTTTGTCTCAACTGCTTTTTCCTGGAAAAGTACCTTTTGGAATCCCCTTTAGTTAGTATTTCCAGAATAATAGCGGGGGGTTATTTTTGTTTTTTATCCCTTAGACCTACATGCAACTCGAAGCTGGTTTCTGCGTCTCAGGAATCGACAGCTATGGTGATTGACTATGACTTGGATTTTTAAACTTTTTTTTCCTTTTTTGAGGGGGCAGCTTTTGAGGATGTAAAATGATAGAGACAGCACATCCCCTTTCCGTAGCTAGTAATAGTATCGGGGAGGGTAGAGGCAATGTTTTCCTTTTTTTTTTTTTAAAAAAAAAAAAAAAGGAAATCACCATTTATGTTCCACCTTTTTCAAATGGACCTTTTGCTAATAAGAAGCTTTATGATGTCACCCCGTAACTTTAGAAATATACTAAGTGTCCAACTGATATTCTCCAGCAGCCCCCACAATAGATAGACACTAATTAGGCACATTTATATGCTGCTGCCCCTCTTTTTGAAATTTCACATATAGCCAAGGGTTTGTGTGTGTCCTTAAGAAAAGGGAATGAGATAAAGAGAAAAGCATTTATGTTATACTTCTACTTGGACACAATTAAAAAGGATAGTTCCCCCATCTGAAGTAAGTTAAAAAAGGCTGTGACTCAACTGAATGAATCTTGAGGCTTTTGGCATTCACAATAAAAATAAAAAGCAGAAGAAAGATTTATTTGGGATCTGGTTTCTGAAGAGGAGAAGAGAAGGCCAGGCAAGTCTGATGCTAAGACTCCAGCGGAGTTGTAATTGAGCCCGTAACCTCTTGATGTCTATATCAGAAAAACAGACACGAGCAGAGGGAACGGAGGAGAGGCAAACAAGCCTTGTAGAGGAGGGAGTGCAGGGGGAGATTCACAGAGAGAGAGATTTAATTTATAGACATTTTAAAAACCGTAATTTCATTAGGATCTGTTCTTCCCCTTCTCTGAAGGGCAGCCCGGCAGACCGATAAGGCCGGTCCCTCTGCCGGGATGCATGGTGTGGCTGGGTGGGCAGGAACGTGGGCATCCTTGTCAGTTTCGAGGGAGCATTGTTTCCCCTCTGCCCACTTTCTGCTGGCCTCCTTATTTTGGAATTTAAAAGTCCCACATGGCCAAAAGTTAGCTGTGGCTGGCTTCTGGCTGTCTGGTTATCTCCCCTGTGGGTGCCACGCCGCTCTGTGAGTGGGTCTGTCTCCTGCTTGGCCTTTGGCATCAACGATGCGTCTTCCTTCTGTCGCCAGGCAGCCCGTGGTTCCAGCCATGCAAGACCACTGGAAAGGGGGGCACCCCTGTCTCTGCCCCCCTCAAGTTCACCAAGTTAAGTTGCTGTCGTTCGGAGGCCATGGTGTCGGGGTGGGGGGGGGGGCAGGATGCTAAAGCCCGTCGTAAATTCTGCAAAAATTAATCAACCGTTTAAGAGCTGCACGTTAAGAAGGGTGTGTGGGCAAGCTGGGCCCTTCTCCTGCTCCCCCTGTTCAAAGTCCAGCAGAGCGAGGGGTGGCCTGGACGGTGGGAAGGGAAGGGGGAATTGTGTGTGTGTGTTTTTAATCTGAATAATTGAGAACAACTAGAGAGAGGGAAGAAGAGAGAGGGATTTGTTGAATATAAATCCTCAAGTGCCCTTGTTCCATATTGTTGGAATTTTTTTTTTTTTCCCTTTTGGTCTGGATTTGTCCTGTGTGTCTTTGGTGGAAAAGACACGTAGAGAAAGAGAGCAGAGGGGGATAGGGGTGGGGAGAGAGAGAGAGGGAAGGATGGAGAAGAGAGAGAGAGAGGGAGACGTGTGGCTCCTTCGAAACTCATTATCATTCTTAATAAGTCTTAAGGAATAAAGGAGAGCATTGAGTGTAAATGCTGGGTAATCCTAACACTTCTCAAGGTGAGAGGAGTCTTGAGGACACAGAGAAAAGAGAGAGCAGAGGAGGGGGTGGGAGGGGCCCGAGCAGCTCTGGGGGAGTGGCAGGCCCAGAGTCTGGGGGACTCTGCAGGGGGCCTGGAGGCTGGGGTGGGGGATACCTGGAGGAACCCAGAGGAGACAGTTGTCCAAGACGACCCTGGGGATCTCCAGGAGACGGTGACTGCCTGGGACAAGGAGCAGGGGTGTTGGGAACATCTTCCCGGGGTCAGCCCTGCTGTTGGCTTAGGGCCTTTGCACCTTCCTGGGCACTATCTCCCCAGGCAGCTCGGCCCCGCTACCCGCCGGCTTCAGGTTCCTGGAGAAGGCCCTGGGCTCCTGCTCTGGCTCCGGTGCATTGTCCGCTCTGGGAGGCGGGAGAGAGAGCCACTGCCAGAGCTCAGCTCTGGACACTAGGTGGCTTAGAGCATCTGCGAGGTTTTCCAAGACCAGCCGCCGCTGGCTTCCTCTCTTCTCCTGGATGGTGGGCTCCCCTGTGCCTGTCCTCTGCTGGGTCTGCGGGCAGCCCTGGCTGACAGGCAGGAGGGGCAGTGGGCACAGGCCCAGGGGGCATGGCACGGCTCCCAGGGCCAGCGATCCCAGTGAGCAGCTTCCAGGCGAGGCGAGGAGGAGGCCAGGGGCAGCTCCCATGGGAGGAAGGCCGCCGGTCAGGTCACTTACAGGAGGGCCAGTTGGAGCCCAGCCCTGTGTTCTCTGCCACTTGGGCCTGAGGCACTGCTGAGTCCCTGATGGGGGTGGGGTTGGTGGGGGGGCGTGTCTTGGCTTCTTCCTCTTTTGAGTTCATGTGCGCCCCTTTGAGAATGTTCTTAATTAAAAAATCTCATCAGCACAAATACTGCTTATACTTTGAAGGATTTCACAGATCTTGTAAAGCCAACTAAGGACCCTCTAGGGTCCCTAGCTCTGGTGGGCTTCTTTCTCATGCTCCAGGACTGTAGGGAGGAAGTGGGCAGTGAGGAGGGCAGTTCTCGCGGCCACTCCCACCCCTGCTGGCCTCAGTACCTGGAGAGCAGAGCCATGTCAAGCTGTGACACCAGGCCCCCGCAGGTGGATGGGTGCCAGTACTCAGGCTCCCATCTGAAGAGCCACACCTGCTTAGGTAGTTTTCCTCCTCCAGGCCAAAGGCTGGCTCCCCCTCATCCGACTGGCATTGTCCAGAATTCCTAGGGTGTTTGAGAAAGGGTCTTAGCCAAGGTGACATCAGAACCAGGGATTGTTTTCTCTGGGGACAGAGGTGGGCAGGAAGACACAATTCAGGTTTGACTTACTGTAGTCAGGTTTTGTGTGTGTGTGTGTGTTTAAAACTCTGTTTCTTTTGGAAAGCAACTTCTGGGGAGCATGCAAAAGGGGGTGCGTGGGAGTTAGAGATGAAGGCTGATGACTGAGCTGGTGTGAAGCCCGGAGGGGGAGCAGGACGGGTTAATGGCGGGTGGATTCTGCTTTTCTGTGGTTTAAAAGCAGTAATGACCAAATTGCATGCCCTGCGTGTGCCTTGCTGACGAGATTTACCGAAAGGAAGCTGCACTGCCTCTCTGCTGCTGGTCTCGGGGTGGGTAAGCGTGTGTGTATGTGTGTGTGTGTGTGTGTGTGTGTAAATGAGAAGACGGGGTGGGGGAATTAGCTCTGCCAGGCTGGCACCCTTCCCCAGCACTAATTGCTGGCAGAGTACCCACGGGGGCTGTGCCAGCGTCTCCAGCTCCACCCGCCCCCCTCGCCCCCGGGGAGCTCAGCTGTGCAGCTCGCTATGTGAGGGCCATTTCCGGGCCCACTAGTCCCGGAGGCTCCTTTGGGAATTTCAGGGAAATCTGATCCTTGGTTAGGAGTAGGGGGGCAGGAGGGCGGGGCTGGACCATGGGCCAAGCCCCAGCACCCCTGATCTGGGATGAGGGGACAAGGTAAGTCTTGGGTGGTCCAGAGCTCTGCTGAGGTCTAGTTGCAGGCATCAGGAGACCCCATTCCAGTTTTGATTCTGTAGTAAATCACTGTGTGGCCTTGGGCAAGTCATTTGACCTCTCTGAGCCTCAGTTTCCTCTCTTATCAAATGGCCTCTGACACTCTTGCCCTTACAGGGTTCCCCTGATTGTCGGCTGCACTTGTAGCTGTGAAAGCCCTTTGAAATAATTAAGCGTAATGAAGAATTTATCATGGTTGTGTTGTCAAGTGCAGGGTGCCCACAATGTCAGGGGAGCCGGTTTTATATAACATGGTATTAGTCTCAAAGGGGACCCCTGTGAATTCCATTCCAGAAAGCCTCGAGCCTGGATATTGTGTGGTGCTGGGCTTTCATTTCTGTATCAGGTTGTGATGTGGTTCTTTTTTTGAGGGGGAGGGTAGATAAGTTGTGTAATTCAGTTTTTAGAAAATGAACAACTAATAAAAAAAAGAAAGAAACTGAACAGTTAAACGTATCAATCTGTATGAATCTCAAAAACAATATTAAGACCAAAAAAACAAGTTATCAAAATCACTGTGAGCTTGGGGCTGAGTTGGAGGGTGGTGTTGCTTTTCAGGCAGTATAGGGGAGCCCATTCCGGATGTGTGGTGTGCTTAACTGTGTGGATATGTGGATTCATTGAGGAGCTGTGTATACTGTAGAGGATGCATTCTGGAGCACGCTAGCTGGGGGCCAAAATCGTGCCCTTACATTGCTTACTTAATTAGCCTGTGCCTCAGTTTTCTCATTTGTAAAATGGGGGTAACAATCCCTACCTTGTGGGGTTGATGTGAGGATTAGATAAGCTAAAATGCATGAAGTGTTTAGAACAGGCCTGCGTATTCTAGACTCACGTCAGGGTGAGTGTGCACGCATTTGCTGCACACCAGGGAGTAGATGTGAGGGTTGGGGGAGCTAGCCCTCTATGTATCTGGGGGCGGGGGCCCTGCTAGGAGTGGGTTACTATGGGATCAGTTGGAAATTCTGAATTTTGTGTTTTATCTATGGACTGCCTTGGAGTCCTCCTGATATTTTTTTTGGTGATGAATCAGAAGGGGATGAGAAGTAAGACTGTGCCCACTTTCAGAGTTAGATGCCCCTAGTCGGGGAGGGGTCATTGGTCTCTCTTTTCTGTTGTCAGACTGACTGTTCCTGGAGCTGAGGGGGTGGGATGGGGGGAGGTCCATCACAGAAGCCGTTGGACATGGGAGGCAAGGGGGTTGGATGGGGGGCAGATCCTGGGAACTCACTCCGGGTGTCAGTGGCCTCTGTCTGTGTTTTCGCGGCCCAGGAGCCAAATGCTGAGTGCCGAGGGGTGGAGGGGCCGGGGGGTCTGCGCGTGCGCAGAGGCTCTGCTGTGGTGGAGACGTGTGGCTGGCAGAGGGTCAAAAGCTGCTGTTGGAGTTGGGCTGAGCCCCGTGTGAACTGTGTTTCTGTCAGCTGGGTGGATGAATTCCTCTAATTCTTTGTTTCCACGTCTGTAAAATGGGAGTTGGAATTCCTACCTTGTGAGAATTAGGTGAGAGGAGAGTGATCGTAGCTACTGCGCGCTAAGGATTGACGTCCAGTACCCTTTCACGGACCGGGCTTTGCCCAGCTAGCAGCATACAGTAGGGACCGTGGGCTCAGGATCAGGTGATTGACAGGCCAGCCCCTGGCCAAGCCTAAGGTGGGCCCCTGGATGCCCTGAAGCTGGCTGGGGTGCAAGTGGGCCTAGCCAGGGGAGCTAGGGCAGGGGCATGATGTGGGTGGAGCCAAGGTTTCCCCCTCTCCCCTTCCATGATCCTGCCTGGAGCCGGGATTGGGGGGAGCACTCCCCACGCCTGGGCCAAGGTGGGGAAGGAAGGGCCCAGAGCAGAAATAGAGGAGGCCCCGCAGCAGTGACCTAAGGAGGCAAGGGCATGGGGGCTGTGAAGTGGGGAGCACTGGAGGGTCGAGGGGCACTTATGGAAGATGAAGTGTATGAAACTCCATCGGCCTCTCCCATTTCACTGTGCTATGCCAAAACACCCCGGTTCTTGTTTCACTATCTGAGATCTGGGAGCAGGTTAATTTCCATGACGAACTCCAGGCCACGTGCTCTGAGGATTTATCTAATTAAATTGATGCTTTTTTCTAAGAAAGAAAGAAAGGAGGGGAGGGAGGGAGAAAAAGATAGGGACAGAGGGAGGGAAGGAAGGAGGGAGGAAAAAGAAATAGAGGAACTGAAAGAAGGAAGGAATGAGAGGGAGGGGAGAAAGGCAAGAAGGAAGAAAAGAAAGATAAAAAAAAGAAGGAAGGAAAAGAGGAAGGGAGACAGATAAGCTGGAAGCAGACCAGTGATTTCTGAAAGGCTGTGACAGAGTGGAGGAGATGCCTGGTGGTTGGGGCCAGGACGGGCTTGGGGGTGGGGTGGGGGTGGGGGGCTTACTAATGGGCCATGTTTCTGTCTTTGGTTACTTTTTGTATATTTCTAACATAGCCCTTGGGTTCAGAGGGAAACAGGGTAGCTGGAGGGATTCTATTCAACACAGTAGCCACCAGCCCATGTGGCAACTTAGATTAAGTTCATCAATGAACTTGCCACATTTTTAAGTACTCTGTAGCAGGCAGTGGCTACTTTGTTAGGCAGCACAGAGAAAGAACACTTTGATTACATAAAATTCTGTTGGACTTTGCTGCTGCTGCTGCTAAGTCGCTTCAGTCATGTCCGACTCTGTGCGACCCCACAGACGGCAGCCCACCAGGCTGCCCTGTCCCTGGGATTCTCCAGGCAAGAACACTGGAGTGGGTTGCCATTTCCTTCTCCAATGCATGAAAGTGAAAAGTGAAAGTGAAGTCGCTCAGTCGTGTCCGACTCCCAGCGACCCCATGAACTGCAGCCTACCAGGCTCCTCCGTCCATGGGATTTTCCAGGCAAGTGTACTGGAGTTGGTTGCCATTTCCTTCTCCATGTTGGACTTTAGGAGGGTACTTAAAGTACCCTTACATACCCTTACATGTAAGTACTTACATCTGAGGAAGAGGGATACTCCCCTCAGAGCCTGGGCTAAAGGGATGAACCTTCAAGGGACAGTGATGGAGATAGGGGATAGGTGGCAGGGATGTTCCCACAAGTCAAAGGGGCCTCCCTGTCTGGAGCCAAGGCCTCCATGGTGCTGGGGCTGTCCTCTCTATAGATCCCACGCGTGTTTCCTCTCTCTCTGTCCGGGCAGGTGGGGCTAGCATTCAGCAGAGCAGGGTTAAACTCCTCCTCCCATGTACTGTCTTTGTGACCTGGGCAGGGGTCTCAACTCTCTGAGTCTGTGGAATTGGGCTGACAGTGGACAATGCCTGCCTGCCTGGGTCTTTGTGATAGTTAACTGAGCTGATGAGTACCCATACTTAACGTCTGGTGCTGGGCAGATAGCGAGCAAGCACTTGAGAAATGGGGACCACTGTTATTATAATCACTATAATTATAAATGTTGATATTATTTTCACAATGATTATTGAAGAGCTTTTGTGCTGCTAAGTTGTTAGGGACACTCCCTGACTAAATGCTGATTTCTTTTTAATCAACACTTTAACGGAATCCTCCCAGACTTCTTTCTTCTGGGACCCTAATATGAATTCCTTCTTTCCCTCTCTTCTCATCCCTCCTTTTTTCAGGCAAAAGGAAGAATTGGAACTGCCCCAGAATTAATTCTTGGAGGCCTTTGTAATTTTGAGTTAGTCACCACCCCCCACCACATCCAACACACATATAAATATGCTTATATATGTACACACACACACACACACAAACACTCTTCTCCATGGGTCAAACTACATTTTAAAAAAAGTTTTGGGGGCAAAGCTGGAGGAATAGATGTGGCCCTGGCAGGGCTGGCTGGGTTATTTGGGGGTGGAGGTGGGGTCGGCGGCCTCTGGGAGGGACGTGTGTGTTTATTCCTGGACATTGCCCAGTGCCCTGTGTGCTAATGTGGAGCTGAAAAGTCCCCTGCATTGTGCAGGCTCCTTTCCCCGTGAAAAGGCAATTGAGTCAGTGAGTTCCGAATGGATTGGAGCTGACAGTAAATGAGAATTTGGCAGTGGGTAGAAAACAAGCTCCCTCACCCCTACCCCCCACCTAACACACACTCACTCTCAGCCCTCCCTCAACTCCCAGTGCTTGTCTGGTTTTGAGAGGGGGTTTGAAAAGAATTGTGGTTCCTTTCCCTGTGTACCAACATTATCAGTAGGGGTTCTGCCCCAGCCTCCTGCCCCATCCCCAGGAACAGACTAACCGCCTCCTCCAGGTTGGTGTAACCCCACCCCTCACCCCACTCCCAGTCGCCTCCGTGGCTCCGCCAGTGATCCCGAACGAGTTAAGGGCTGAATCAACTCTAGACCCAGCTGTACATTTGACTCTGGGTTCCTGAATGAAGCGATGTGCTGTGCTCAGCACGATTGGAGACTGTCTGCCCCGGGTGGCCCACCCGGCCCCCACCCTGCGGGGCTCCACCGCCTTCCATGGGACCTGCGTACTGGTGGCTGGAGAGCTGGTAGCCCATGCTTCAGGGACCTAGTTTGGTGCCTTCCCCAAGGCCAGCCTCCCATCAAGGACGTGTTGTGCTGCCACCATTTGGAGCTGGCACCATCCCCACTTTTACAAGGGAGGCATGCGATTTTGAGGGTCTGTATGTGCCACAGGCCCCCTGTCCCATGTTTTCCCTCTCCACCTTGTCCACACCAGTAAATCAGCCAGTGGATATTTACTTGAACCTGGCTCTTGCCCATGGTCCCAGGTCCCTGGAGAGGCAGGGAAGGAAATACCACCATCTTGCAGACTCTCCCGCAGTCACCCCATGTTTGTAAAATGGCTTCCTGACTGTCCTCTCTCGGTGGAGCTGTAGTGTCTCTCCTCTTCCTGAGGGGGCAAGAAGGCACTCATTCTGGCAGAATTCCAGCCAGCTCTTTGGAGGTATGTGTCTCCCGGTGGCTGGGGAAGCCTCCCAGGGGCCCCTTTCTGGAAGAGGCCTGGTGGAGTGTGGCTGCTTTAGCAGCTGAGCTGGGAGAGTGGCCCCCATGCAGAGATACAGGTTCAGATCTCTACTCCCTCGTGTATCAGTACTGTTACTTTAGGCTCTTCCCTAACCCTGTGAGCCTCAGTTTCCCCATTTGTAAAATGGGAATAGTGCCACTGCCTATAGTACGGGGCTGCTGTGATGCGGTGACAAAAGGGAGCTGTTAGTGCTCCTCTTATTCTTACTATCCATCCTTCCCATGTATCATCAGGAAGGCAGGAAGGCAGAGGGCTCAGGCCTGTCCCTGTGTCCGGGCTCCAGGACACCCAAGGTCAGGCTGGAGCCCCGGCTCAGAGGCCATGGCCACTGGAGTTTTGCTGAAGCATACGCGCCAAACCAGCAGAGCAAACACGTTGGCCCAGTATGGAGCCCTGGAGGTAGCAGGGAGGAGACTTGCCATGGCCAGGGCTGGACTCTTGGACACCCCTGAGGTAGCAGGCCCTGGGCTGGGCTGGCCTGGCCTGCCTGGCCTGGGGAGGAGCCGCCTCCCAGATGCTGGCGCCATCTTGCTTCTCTCTTGGCCTCTCCTCTGGGTTGGGAGCGTGGCCCTTGCCCTCCCCCAGGAGCAGGTGGCCTTTGCAGCCTGGCACCTGTCCCTGGAGGGTGGCTGCCAGCAAGGTGCAAACCTGGGGATCTCCCTGTGTGTCCTCTGGGTCCTCACACAAGGCCTGTTTGCTCCCGGAGGGGCTCGCCTGGGCCTATCCTGGTGGAGGGCCTCAGAGAGGGGCTCGTCCTCTCTTCCCAGAGCACCCCCCGACCCTGCAACTCTCACCCGCCAGGTGAGTCATGGGAGAGTCAGGACTACCATCCTGAGGTTTGTGTGCTGGAGCCTTGCTGGTAGGGGGCGAGGGGAGATGGCTTACAGGATTACTGGAGGAAATCGAGGAAGGGGCAGGTAAAGCATCCTGCTTTTATCTCCCAGGGGCACCAAGCAAGCTGAGTTCGTCTTATTATTTTTTTAATTTTATTTTCTATTTATTTATTTTTTGCCAAGTTGGTCTTACATTTTCATTTCATTACAAGAGGAAGGAAATAGGTATTTACCGAGTGCCAACTATGTGTCAGATGCTGTGACTTTTGTGGGACTGAAGGACACAGACAGGTAGTGGTCTGATTCCCAGGGCACCAATCAGGAAATAAGGCCCAGAGAAGCTCGGCAATTTACCTGAGTTCACCCAGCTGGTAAAAGGAGAGTCAGAGTTTGAATGCACGTTGATGGGACTCTAACACAGAGGTTCTTCTCCATATGCTGGGAAAATAGAACCATATTTAAAATGCTTTTTGAAAATGCATAAAAGGAGAAAAATCCACCTGTAACTGAACTATCGTTAACACCACCTCGTTTAGTATTTAGTATATTTCCTTGTGTTTTTTTTTCCCCTTTGCTGACTATGTATATATGTAATATACATTTTACATAATTATAATCATAGGAGAATACGGTTTGGGTTGAGACCCAGGACCAGGTGGTAGGGTCTCCTGAGCTGGGGCCGCTGGGTAGTGATTGATTCTCAGCAAAATGGAAACCTGGTTTTGGCCCAGAGCCATCATTTTGGTAATGAGGTTCCTGAAGTTGTGTTGGTGAAAGCAGACTGGGTGAACAGGGCGGCAAAAAAGACCCTTGCCTTCCCTCCTGGGTTGGTTTTTACTCAGTTAAGTGGTAGAATTTTCCTTTTAACTCACTTCCTTCTTGCTTTTGACAAATGGGAATATTTGTACCATTTTCCCGAATGACCTCCTCTCCTTGGGGTAATGAGAAAATGAAAGTCCTTGCTAAGTGCTTTGAGATATTCAGATATAAAAATGGAGAGCTGAGTGTTGTCATGGGCCTTTTTGCTGCCAGGGCGCTTTATAAAGAGGAAGTGCAGTTTGTAGGGGTGAAGGTCAGCGTGGGGATGAAGGCCATTGCTGGAAGCAGCGTCTCTCCTGGCACCAGGGCAGGGGTGCCTGTGGCCTCGCACAGGATGGGCAAGGTTTCAGTAGAGCCCTCCTCCTCAACTAGGTACACACTCCAAGTCCAAATTCCCGTGGTCAAGGTGATCCGGATCACTCAGGCAAAGCCCCCACCTTGGTTAGAATCAGGTGGATAAATGATTCAATTCAAGGAGAGGTCTCCCCCAGCGCCCTTCTCCCCTTCTCGCCTGGTAGCATCGGCCCGAGAATAACACGCGGAAGAAATACTGTCACCTAGGCACATAATAATCCTCCAGATGATTTCGAAACATGGAAAAAATGCTTATTATGTGAGTGAAAAAACAAAACAACATGCTGAGGGCCGAGGGTGGCAAACGCCAGGGTAAAAACCATATAAAAATCACAGATGCATATGGACAAAGGTGATCCTCTAAAATGAAGATGAGAGCGTGAGGGTGATGGGATGACGGCGATTTGTTTTTTATTTCACAATATTTTCTTTAAATGCCCCCCTATGATTAAAAACCGACGAAGCCAACGTGTCGGCCCAGTAGGGAGCCCTGGGGAGGGGGTGGGGGTGGGGCAGCGCCAGGCGAGAGGGCGCCTGCACCCACGGCCCCCGCAGGGTGCTGAGCTCATGGCTGTGCCAGCCACAGAAACCTATGAGATCTCCAGAAGCCGAGGCGTATCGGTGACTCAGACCTTCGTGTTATGCTGTTCAACAATAGCTTTTGTCCTTTGCCCAAAACCCTAGGCCAGTGTGTTTAAAAAAATTATAAAATTATGAGATAGTTTGTACTTTCCTTACCAGCCTGTGCCAGCTTCGGGTGCTTTATTTATCCAAGGTGGGGAGGCAAGGAAGGCGGGGTGGGGGTGAGGGGCAGACAGAAAGGAAAAGAAAAACAAGGTAGAACTCGGACAAGGCCCAAGAAACGTTTGAGCCTCAACAACAAACTTTCTTTTGTTTTCCCAGTGGGGAGAAAAAAAATAAGGAGGAAAATATGTGGAGGACCAGTTTGAACCAAATTAAACGACTCACGTTTTGGGGTGTGGGGTTGCCTCTTGCAGGGGTTTTGCCTTTTGTTTGTGGAAGGTGAAAGCTACTTCATGACGCTCATCTCTGGGGTGGGAGTGGTGGGATCCAGGCAGAAAGGGCCGGAGCAAGGACAGCCAGGTTGGCCTCTGGTGAACATTTCATTGACGGTTCCGGCCAGTACTGCCAGCAGCCTTTGCCCTCACTTCCGGTTGGGTTTAAAGAAGGTTCCCACTTCCTGATGTCCCAGAAGCGACTGTGTGGTAGTGGGACTCAGAATTTCATGTAAGTCAGGGGTGAAGACAAATTTGCCTGGTACCAGTTTGGACTAGCATGTTCCTCCCAGTGTTTACTGGAAGACATTTTGGGAATAAGATTTAGGAGAGAAAGACCTTGGGAGGGGAGGGTTGGGAACAGTAGGGAAGTGTGTAGTTGTGTGTGTGAGAGTGTGTGAGTGATTGTATATGTGTGAATGATTCTATGTGTATATTGTTGTATGAATGATTGTGTGTGCCTGTATATGAGAGATTGATTGTGTGTGAGAGATACTGAATGGTTGTATAACTGATTATATGTGTGGTTGTGATTATGATTGTGCATAATTGTGACTGTGTATACAAGTGTCCCCTTTAGTCTTAATCACTTTTTCCCCTGGTTCTAATAGCTAGGCCAAGTAAAATATGTGGGGGCTTACAACAATTTTTTTCCCTTATTACCTTTTCCTTCTACCCCAAACCATCTCTCCTAATGGACCTGTTAGATGGCCTGGACCCTGGGCTGATTGGCAATTCCTTCTTCAAAATTAGTTCAGAGGATTTTGTAGGAATAATCTGGGGCCTTTGGTAGCAGTAAGAGAAGGAGGCTTGTGGGTTAAAAAAAAGTTATAGGGTGGTCCAGTGGTTAAGACTTTGCACTTCCACTTTAGGGGCATGGGTTCAATCCCTGGTCAGGGAACTAAGATCCCTCCTGCCTTGAAGCACTGCCCCTGCCCCCCCCCCCCCCCCACAAAAAAAGAAGTCATGGAGGTCTGAGGTGGCCTGGCCTGAAACTCAAGATACTGAGGTCTGAGACCCTGATGAGCATCCCAGCCCTGTTGGCCTCATTTTGGGACTCCTACCAGCCTTCGCAGAGACCATCTCAGAAACGGATTTGCTGTCAAACTTCTGAGGCTCCATGGGCTTGAATGTGACTTCCTGATCTTTCAGTCATGGGGACCATTCTCAAGAAGGGAGCACAGGGATGGTTGCGCTTGTTCTCCAGATGAAAACTGAGGCCCAGGGAGGGGAGGTACCTTGTCTAAGATCACACAGCTAGTCAGTGATAGATTTGGAACCAGGACTTTGTGCCGCTTGGAAACATGGTCATCTCTGTTGATGACTCACAGCAGGGCTGACCAGTCCCCAAGGACAAGGAGTCCTGCTTTTGTCCGCTTACAGGAAACAAAGGGGCCCTCCTGGTGGTTCAGACACTTTGTGGCTGTGTTTGGGGTGACTATCTGTTAGGGAAAGTGCTGGATGGTAAGACAGGATGAGGGTGTTCTAGGCTCACCTCTGTCACCCACAAGCAGCCACTTCCTAAGCCCTCAGCTCTACTGTCTGTGGATTGAGTAAGAACCTGGACCCTGTGGTTTCCTTGTCCCTTTCTACTTCTGGACGGCTGAGCTTCCTGCCACAATCCAGAGGCCCCAGCTGCGCCATGCAGCAAACCGTCCCCCACAACCTGTCAAACCAGAGATGCCAGTTTTCCCAGGGCTCCCAGGAACTCTCTGCCTGCCCCTTTCTTGTGCCAGGGGCAGTCTTCAGAGGCTCATGAAGTGATGCCCCCAACCCCATGCCCCGTGCACCTGCTTATTGATAACTGCATGTCTGAATGTGCCTCGTGTCAGAGCCCTTTGCTTTGAGTGCTCAGAGGCTGAGATGTGAGAAAATTAAGAGCAGGGGTGAGAAGTGGTACCCTGTGACGAGAGGCAGCTGTGGTGAAAGGGGCAGGCGCCGTGCCCGGGGTGAGCGCCATATGGGCAGGAGGCCTGGCTTCCAGCTGTGGGGGCTCCGGAAGGGCAGAGCCTGGGAGGAATGATTTTGAAGCCACTACTATGGAGATTAAGGGGATGAGAATGTAAATCTCAAGTAAAAAGGTAATTGAATGTAATAGCAAACACTGCTCGCTCTATGTTAATTTTAGCTCTTCCCCTGGATACAAGGCGCTGTATTAGTGTTTTATTACCATTTTGTTTGCACTAATAAAATAGTAAAATTTATTTCAAGGAAGTTGAAGGATGGTTTTACAATGCAAATTTGAAGAAATTGGACTTTTCATTTATGCCTCTGCTATTTTAAACCCTGACGGGTGTAAATTAGCCACAGGGACAGAGCAGACCCCACCAACGGGGACTTGGGAAGCAGGAACCATGGCAGAGGTTCCAAACTAGCTTAGTGCATAAAGCAGAGAAGCTGGGGGGACACAAGGGCCTAATTGGGTGGGACAGGGTAGTGGGTGAGGGTGTGTCAATCACGAATGACTCTGGTTATAGGCAGGCACGTCATACACCAAGCCTGCAGGGAGACACACGTGGCCAGTCCTCAGAGCTGTGTCTTTCTTCTCTGCCCTTTGGCCTCCTTCTTGTCTTGACATTGAGCCTCAATTAACCTGCCAAACCCCCAAGGGAAACTGAGCAACTTTTTCCTCTGTTACTCAAAAAAGAGGGGTAGACCAGATGTCCAGTCCACACACCACCCCTTATAAAGGGGCTGCAGGTCTAGGGGGACCATAGGAGCATGGAAGAAAGACCCTGAGCCTAAAAAAGAGCAGGGGGAAAGACTCAGGCCAGCCTGGCAAGAGGCTCCCTGACACAGTCCCCTTCTCCATTTTTCCTTCTGACTCGAGCATATTTGAGAAACTGGACAAAAAATGTTTTCAGTAAGCCAGTATTTCTTTGAGTACCAAGTGGTGATGTCCATGAACAAAAAAGGCTAGAAGACTGAATTAAAAAAAAAAAAATCGAGTTGTTTGAGTTTTAGGAAACTGGATAAATGGCACAGGAAGGTAGAGAAGGGAAGGAAAGGGGTGATGGGAGAGTTTCATTTTGAGTTTTGGGTAAAGAATTCAGGTTGGTTCTTGTTTTATCCAAACCGGTTTGTTTATCTCTGAAAAATTATCAGCAGCAGTGGCCCGAAGCGCTGCACTGGGGGACCAGCTTCCAAAGTGTAGGGACCCGAACAAGTGTTCTAATGTCTGGCGAGGTCCACAGCTTGTATTGCCCTGGGTTCTCTGGCTGCCTGCCTGCTGTGGGGGAAACGGTGAGCTGCTGACACTGGCTTCCAGCCCCAACCCTAGGTCTTGTGGGGTTTTTCTCTATGCGTTTTCACTCCCTGTTGGGGAGTGGTGCATCTGTCTGTGTGTGTGTGTTTAATGCAACAATTCAAACTGTTGATACAGGCAAGGCCAGAGTTGAAAACCTGGGGCAGAAATGGTGGCGGAAGATGCTTGAGACTTCCCTTGACTGCAGACCTGTGAGCTCTGGGTCTTAGCATTCTGCTCTGGGGCTGCAGAGAACTTGGCACCGCGGCAGGCAAGGGTAGGCACAGGCTCCCAGCCTCCCCTGATGGCTCCTCTCGGGCCCACAGAATCATGTTTGGAGTGGAGGGGTCTGGGTTCCATGTGGTTATGGTTGGAGGAGGAAGGTTTTCCATCTGGGGCTTTTGGATCAAGTGGCCTTGGATGGAATTTCTTGGGATCCTGAGGCTTAGACGATGTGCAAAAGGCAGGGGACCCCAAGCCCAGACCCACAGCAGTCCAGGAAACCTCTTTCTTCCCCTTGCTGGGAACACAGGAGATCCTGTGGTTCTGAGGGGGCAGAGAGAGAGGACCAGTGCTGACCAAGGTAGCCAGGGCAGCTTTGAGAGTGTGGCTGGAAGAAGCCAGCTGATGAAAACATTTAAAAGGGGTGCGCCTTTTAGCTTTGGAAATGGTTTCCGATTCTCTGAGAGCAGGGAGAGTGCATCAGGGTTACACTTTGGGTGGATTGCAATCCAAAACTGTAATTACATCTAGGAGCAGACGGAAATGGGAAAAGAGAATTAGTCATGTGGCCTGCTTGGGCCTGGTGGTGGAAGTGGCAGGCCTGACCTCTGTGCTTGGATCGTAGCAAAGGTGGTTCACCCAGGAACACCCCAAGGACCAGCCTGGGCCCCCCTTTTCTTCTAGTCTACTCTTCACTCACCCTGAGCCATCTCTGGAGGGCCGAGTCCCCTCTGAGTCACTCAGGGCTGCCCCCTACCCTCCCAGCTTCTTCTGTCAGCTCTAGCTTAGAGTAGAAGAAAGCTCCATTGTGATTGATTTGACAATCTTTTTGGCACGGGGTATATGGGTGAACTCCGGGAGTTGGTGATGGACAGGGAGGCCTGGCATGCTGCGATTCATGGGGTCGCAAAGAGTCGGACACGACTGAGCAACTGAACTGAACTGAACTGAACTGATACGCGTATGTGGGCTTCCGCGGTGGCTCAATAGTAAAGAATCCTTCTGCTAATGCAGGAGATGTGGGTTCAATCTTTGGGTCGGAACGATCCCTTGGAGAAGGAAATAACAATCCACTCCAGTATTCTTGCCTGGAAAATTCCACGGACAGAGGAGCCTGTTGGGCTACAAGTCCATGGGGTTGAAAAAGAGTCAGACACAACTGAGCAGCTCAACAATCCAAGCCAATCTGTGTATGTGTGTTTCTGAGAGGTGACCCTAAAGGATACCAGCAGATTGTGCTCATAGGTGGCCAGTAAGCTCTGGAAGCTAGCCCCACCAGCTTCTTGGTCCTGGTTGGTTTGGAGGAGTGCAAGGCCTGGATTTCTCCTTTAACTGGGAGAAAGGGCAGCCAGGACTCTTAGGTCTTTGGCCCGCAAGCCTCTGACTCTTCCTCTCATCCCACTCAGCTCCCCTGGGGTGTGACGGTGATATCCCGAAGTATTCTGAACCCCCAGCTCACCTTTCTGTTCTCCCTGCCCCCCTTCCTTGCACCTGTCAGCTGTTTCATTGACTGTCTGGCTTGGCTGCCACCCATCCTATCCTTCCAGGCCAGCTCCTCCCTCCCCCCTCCCCCAGGCCTATACTTCCCCCCCTTTCCTGTCTCTGCCCACGTCTGCCTCTACCTGCCCGTCGCCAGCACACCTGAGGATCCGAGGCTGCCTAACGGAGTGTGGGGCTGGTTCAGGGTGTTTACCAGACAGCCGGGATAAGGTATTAAATCCTGTTGCTGTCTTCCCAGGGCCGGGTTCCTCAGATGGTTTTCCAAATTCCTAATCTCGGTGCCCACATCCCTGCCTGGCCCCTGTTTGATGAGTGCCTTCCTTTCCGATTGAAGCTGAACCGAGCAGGATCTGTCGTGAGGTTGGGTCTGGGTTCCCACCGGTGCGTGATGACATGGAGGTCCAGCCCCTTCCTCCCTGGAGGAAGGAGGTTCTTCCTTCCTCTCTTCCTTCCTTTCTTCGGGAATCTCAGGGAGCAGGGGCCAGGATTCTGCCTCCAGGTGTTCCAGAGCCTTCTTGAGTGCCCACCTCCCCCACCAGTGTGGTCATGAGGCAGGGGCAGGTAAATGACAACCTTTCCTAAGCCCAGCATTGCAGTTCTTCCTGTTCAGAATAAAAATGGCCAGGGTGGAGTTTTGCCCACGGTACTGAATACCCTGGATTGCCCCAGAAGAGCGTTTCTCCACAGTGTCTCTGCACTGTTTTTGGAGCACTGAGTAGGAGGCATGCATCTGTCTGGTGTTCAGGTGGACACCTATGCTTAATAAGCTGGCCTAGCCTCTGGGATGACAGGAGGGCTTAGATGAGTCCCTGTGAACACGGACACGGAGGCCATAAGCAGCTTCCAGGGGTCTTCCCTTGGCTGGGACATCTGAGTCTTGTCTAGCCTTCCTGGGATGGCAGGATTGAACAGAGAACTAGGGGGCTCTTTCCCCATCCTCAGCCTTCTGTCCCAGAAACTAGGCTAAAAGGGGCAGATTAGTTGACTTTCCTGTCCCCTATCCCCTGAGCTGTGAACTCTCTTAGTTCCTAGACTGGGGATTAAACCTACATCCTCTGCCTTGGAAGTGTGGTGTCTTAACCACCAGGGAAGTTCAGAGCTGTGAGCTTTCTACAAGGGGAAGACCAGGACTCTACACCCGTGATGGCAGTCTGGATCTACCCTCAGGAGGTGCCTGGGACTCACAGATGTGGGCTTTCTCTGTGCGGCCACACGACCTGGACAGACCTTGCTGGTTTCAACTTCTATTCTCTGGCTCTGTGTTCCCTCTTCCCCTTCCCTCCTGTGCCCTCTCTCTAACTTCCTCCAGGCAACCAGAGGTCTCTTGGGTTTCACAACATTCGGAGCTTCCCATCTCTTCACCTTGTATCTGTTCAGGCTGCAGGTGGCCTGAGACTCCACCCTCTTCCTGTTGCCTTGGCACTCTGTGCTGCACTGGGCTTTCTTCTCTCTCCAGGAGCAGAGGGATATCTCTGGGACTGAGCACAGAGGGGTTTGGCCTCAGTGAAACAGGGCTGGGGACAGAGCAATGGGCACAGTGGCAGCTGCACACTGGGTCTTCAGCCAGAACCCTCACATCAAGGTTTCTTCCATGGTCATATATATAGGGAAGGGCTCCTGTAAGAGTCCTCGGTGCCAGGATGCCTGACTTTTTTTATTTCAGGGGCTTCCCTGGTGGATCAGATGGTAGAGAATCTGCCTATAGTGCAAGAGACCCGGAGTCAATCCCTGAGTCAGAAAGATCCCCTGAAGAAGGCAATGGCAATCCACTCCAGTATTCTTGCCTGGAGAATTCCATGGATAGAGTAGCCTGGCGGCCGACAGTCCATGGGGTCACAAAGAGTCGGACACGACTGAGTGACTAACACACATCCTTTTTCTAATATGTGTTGGGCAAGAAGTAAAAAGTGGAATAGAAAAAAAAAGAGGGCAAAAAAAAAATCTGGAAGATGACATTGCCATGAGGAGGAGGAGGGAAGAGGTGAAATTGATTCATTAGAAAAACTTGTTGACTGGCTTTACTTAGGCGCCTCCATTTTAAAAGTCTACATTTACAATAAGTTGCTAATTAAAATACAAAATTAAGCAACAGCTATGTTTTTTTTTCCTCTTACACTTTAATTGCATGATTTTTTGTGATGTAATTTCTGGAAACACCCAGTGTACCTCACAGGGCTGATTGTTTGATAAACTAGGAGCACCTGAAACCAACCCCCAAAAATAAATATATAAATCCAAGGGGAACATAAGGTAGATTGGAAATGACAGAGAACTGCAGACAGCACAGAACCAAAAATCCATAATAATAATAATAATAAAAAACTTCTAAGTAAGGACATTTATCCTGCCTACCCTGAAACCTGAACAATCTGTGCATCTCAGTGGATAAAAAAAACACGTTGAATGGAAACCAGATCAAATGGGGATAATTGCTCCCTGTCTCCCACCCTTCAGGTTGGTGCTATGGAAAAAAAGCAAAAACAACTCAAAATCCAATCCTTCCTGATTCCATTTCTAGCCGGGTTCAGTACTTGCTGGGCCTTTTTCCTTCATCACAGATTTTTCAAAGGGAATTTCTTCATCCCCCTGTTCTGAACCTAATTGCAGTCCCAAGAGTGGGTGAACGAGGCCAATGACAGTCCCCCGCTGGGAGAACAACCCTCTCCATGCCCACAGAGGGCAGATAGCATATCCCAGGCTTGGGCTGCTGGCCCAGAGCTCTTGGCTCTTCTAGAAGGTAGTAACGTGGGGCTTCCCTGGTGGCTCAGTGGTAAAGAATCCGCCTGCCAATGCAGGAGACGCCAGTTCAATCCCTGGGTCAGGAAGATCCCCTGGAGAAGGAAATGGCAACCCCCTTCAGTATTCTTGCCTAGGAAATCCCCTGGACAGAGGAGCCTGCCAGGCTAAGTCCATGGGGTTGCAAAAGAATCAGACACAACTGAGCGACTAAACAACAGCAGTAACAACTAGAAGGTGGTGGGACAGGGGTGGTCTGTGATAAGAACGGCGTGTGCTGCCTTTTGCAGACAGCCCCGTGGCCTGCTGCCTTCTTTAAGACGCAGACCTGGGTGATGATTGCAAAACTGCTGAGAAACCTGTTAGGAACTGACTCCAGGGTGGGGCTGGGAGGAAACTGGATCCTACTGGCAGCCTGGCTGCTGGAGGATCCTCAGCCCACCATCGTCCGTCCTGAGGCCCCCTAAGCACCAGGCATCTGGCAGTAGGAGCAGCAGGGACAGAGGGGACCTGCAACCACACTGCCTTCTCTTTTCTCTATTCAAAAACTGGAGGCCCCGTTGGCCAGGGGCCCCAGTAATCTCTCCACAAACTTCCCTCCTGGGGAAAAATAATTTGCCTCTTTTTGGTCTTTTTAAAAAAGACATGTTCTTCCTGATTACAAGTCATGTTCATGGCTCATTGGAAAATACAAACAAACAAACAAACAAACAAAAACCTGTGAAGAGAATAGTTTAAAAATACATAGTGTAGTTAAAAGTACAGATCAGGTCAACAGAGAGACCTGGGTCTGAGACCCATCTTTGCCGCCCAGCGCTGTTACTTTGGGTAAGTTACTTCTTATTGCTGAACCTCAATTTCCTCATCTATAAAGTGGGGATAATGCTCATATGTATCTTGGAGGACAGTGACAATTCAGTGTGATGATCTGCTTGAACTATTGACCACGGAGCCTGACACATGGCGTAAACATTAATACTTTCTATTGTTATAGTTAATAATGATTATTCTACTGCCTTGAGATAACAGGTTTTAAATCTTTTATTAAGAATTTTTTTTTACATTTAAGAAAATCTTTCTTTAAACCTGTGCTGTCCAATACAGTAGCCTTTAGGCATGTGTGGTCACTTAAACTAAAATTTAATAAAATTAAAAATTTAGCTCCACAGTCACACTTGCCACGTTTCCAGTGTTCGGTAGCTGCACCTGGCCAGTGGCTGCCATACTGAACAGTACTGAGAGTTCTACTGGACAGCCTTCTAAATGGTAGAATCATATGAATTTTGTCTCTTAACAATGTCCTGCTTTCTGTAAATGTCTGTTGATGACTGTAGTGGTCCATACTATGGCTGGATCACACTTCTTATTGGTTTCGGTCCTTGTTCCTGCGATGTTGGAGCATTCTCTGGGCTCTGATTGGGCCCCCTGGGTCACCCATCCCAGAACTGGTGAAGTGGCGCTCTCTGATTGGTGCCAAGCGGCAAAGAGTTCTGGGAGGAGCCTGGCCTCACCTGTTGTTTGGCTCCCACTAGTGGTGCCAGGGAAAGGGGTGGGACTCTGCTTTTCTTTCAGTGAGTCCTGTCGGAGCAGAAGGGGATGTCCCCCTCAGCCCACCGTGAATCCCCTCAGACTGGCTCATCCACACCCTTCACCTCACAGGGCAGAGACCAAGAAGAGGAGGAATGTGCTCGAGGTGGTAATAATGAGCAATCATTATTTCCCTCCACTGACCAGAGGGTCCTAGGTGTTCCTCAGGAACCGCCCCCACCCTGGGAGTCCCCAAAGAGTGGATGGCCTTTCTTGGTGGGGAGCAAAAGCCACGGTGGGAGCTGGCCTGGCTCCTTGAGGCCTGCCCAGGCCTCCAGGTCCTAGTGAGGGTCTTCTGGCTTCTGGAAGGGCCCTGACTGAAGATGGTTGTAATATTCCAGGGTGGGGGGGGTGGGGGGGGTGGTCGTGCCAGGGTGCTGGCGGGGGGTGGGGTGGGGGACAGCTTCAGAAAGACTCAGAAAGACACTAGCAATGGTGGGTGACCATCCTGTGACCGGGGTTGGTGGAGTGAGCATCAGGGTGATGCCAGGGTGGTGGCCTGAGTCTCTTTACCAGCTGGGCAGTCCACGCCTTCCTGGGTGGCCAAGGGCAGAGCTCTGGGTGGGGGGCTGTGGGCAGGGCTGGCTGGGTAAGTAATCCCCGGGGCAGTGGGTAAGACAGATAGGGAGCACCGAAACTGGACCTGCTGATGTGGCCCTTTCTGCTCACAGCAGATCATAAAAATATGGCTCAGATTTTCATTACGGGCTCTATCGATTATCTTCTGGGACGGATGAATTATAGAGAACATTAAATTTTTTTTAAAAAGCAAGTGAGAAAGGAAATATCTGAATGAGTTTGGGTGGTCGATGGCAGAAAGGGCTGAGCCACCAAGCCTGTGTGGCCTCCGTCTCCGAGCAGGGTAAGAACCAGACCATTCAGGGTGGGCAGCCTCTGACTCCAGCTCTCAGCCTCCCAGGCCTCCTGCGCATCCCTGGGCCTGACCTGGCAACACGGGAGGCCTATGTTCTCCTTTTCTGTGCCCTGTCCCCTCCAGGAATCTGCCTGGGTTCTTAGAAGGCAGACACTTGGGTTCTTCCCAGGATCTTTCCCAGGCGTTGGGCCCTCATGGATGGGAGGTGGACCCAATAACTCTGCTGCCTCCCTTCCAGGGACCTCTTGATTCTGGAGAGCATCTTTTGTCTCCTGGGATCAGGATTGGAACAGGACCTCCTGAGGAATGTGGATACCTGAGCCTGTTGACCATTTCAGCTTTCCTCTACTTATTCCTCCCATCGGTGGTCACTGGTTCGGTGGATTTCCGTTTTCCTTTGTAAGCTTGGAAAAAAACACATCTGGATTGCACTGCTGTGCATCTAAGTCCCGTCTGGAAAGAGAACCTCCTGGAAGCTCATCCATCCCTCTCTTGCTTCCTCCCCACCCGCTTCCCTCTCCTTCTCCTTGCCAAGCAGCGTGTTGTGTAGGTGTCAGACAGGCATGGGTTCAAATCTCTTCCTGATATGTGACCTTGGGTGGGTCACATCCTTCTCTGAGTCTTCGTTCCTCAGCTATCCAGTTAGGATAATAACCTGCCTCACTGGCTTCTTGTGATGGTTATTTGTATTAATGTATTAAGGTCCTCAGCACATAGTCCTTAATAAACATGAACTATCATTCTTTTCCTCCTCAACTAGGGCAGAAGCTAGAAACCATTCCTCCTTTCTTTTCATTTAGCCCTTTTGACTGATTTAATTTCTCAAGTACTTTTAGCACCTACTGTGTGCCAGCTACTTTTCTTAGCATGTTACACATAATACAGTGTTTAATCCTCATAACCATATGCAGGAAGGGCATTATTATTTTCATTTTATTGATGGAGAGACTGAGACACAGAGAAGTCAAAGGAGTTTGTTTGCCCAGGGTCACACAGCTTGTAAATGGCAGCTCAAACCTGGCAGTCTGACTCCGAAGCTTGTACATGAAATTACTATGGCCTCCTGTCCCAGTGATCTGGTGAGGTGGTGTGTGTGTGCACACAAGCATGTGTGTGTGCACTCGAGTTCCAACAGCCCTGCCCTGGTGGTGGTCTCCGGCTGACCCCACTTCCTGACCCTCCCCAGGAGACGTGCCTCCCTCAGGTCATCAGCGATCCCAGCATTTTCTGGGGCCCTGTTCTGGGTGGAGCCCCCCCCCACCCCCCTCCCCCGGCTTTACCTAGGCTACTGAGAAAAGGTGGCGGTTTCCATGGATATCCGTCTCCCTCTGGCGACACGCCCTATTTTGTATAACTCTGTTCCCTAGAGTTGATTGTTTTTGGCACACAGCTCTGTAAACTCATCCAACAATTAAAAGGGGGGAGGGGTGGAGCAAACAGGAGACAGATAGTAACTGTGGGGTAAGTGACACACAGGAGGGGCCTTTGGGGTGTGCGTTCCCTCTCCGGCCTCTGTCGATGGCGGGACAGCACCGTCAGTGGAGAAAGCCACACAGCCAGCTGGCCTGCAGTTCCGCTGGTTCGGAGTGCTCAGAACTCCACGTTTCTTTCCACTGGAGCTTGTTCTTGCCCCATTTATTCCTCCCTCAGGAATCTAAGGGGGGCCCATGCTTGGAGCCAGTGTAGCCATCTCCAGAGGCCACCTGAAACCATGCGATGTCAGCTCGGACCAACCTGAATCTTTGCTGCCCTTGTTTTGGTTCATTGTATGTATGTTTGCCCTGTTTATGTACCATCAGACACCTCCTGCGTTGGGCGTACCCGTCGTAGGCTGTGTGAGATCACAGATGAAAAATGCAATGAAAAACATTTTCGTGCCACAACACATCGTGTAGGATTTTTGTATTAAGATGTGGATTTTTTTATTGTTTTTTTTTCCCCTTTTCCATACAGCCCTGAAGTTGGGCAATGTGCACGTCTGTGTTTTTGTTTTCACTCCAGGTGGTTTATGAAATCTGCTCATTAGGGCTCTGTCCTCTCCCCACCTGGCCTGATCTTCCACCTCTTTATCCTCTGGGATTTGGATCTTTCCCTGCCACACCTCCCGTGACTTCTCACCACTGGGGAGATGCTAGGTGACGCCTGCCTCAACTGCACATTCACCTGGTGAGGGTCAGGGGGTCTTGTGGCCCTGCTTTTCAGCCCTGCATCTCTGAAGCAGGTGTTCATTGCATCAGGAGGTATTGATGTGGGGAAGGAGGCCGAAATCTCTGTGTACCCACCCACCCACCCTGGCATAAAGCCTCTTGGCTTACTCTGGGTCTGGAGAGAAGACTTAAAGGTTGTCCCATGCCCAGAGGGCCTCCTGACTCAGAGTGGCCCTTTCCTGGGTGGCTGCCTCGTCCTTATCCCATCACGTGACAGCGTCGGGTGGCTCAACCTCTTTCTTCTCCAGGAGGTCATACCCACAGCTGGGACCCTGTTGACCAGGTGGATCCAGGGGTTCCTCCTGCTCGCCAGGTGCATCACCATAGGCCTCACCTCCTTCCAACCTAAGCCTGGACTTTGCCTTCCCTCTGGGCTGTGATCTCTGAATGCTTTCGGGTGACTCTGAGGATTTGATGGAGACCTGTTTGGAGGGCAGGAGAACTGAGATTCAGGAGGGGAAAAAACATTAGGTGTGGGTGGGGACTGAAGTCATGGGTAGGGACGAGGGGAACTTTTAAGTGAGTTGGGCCTAGGAGCCTGTCAGCCTGACTCCAGGCCTTGCTCCAGCACTTGTGAGCTATATGATCTTTGGAAAGTCACTTGGTATGTATCTCTGTGCCTGCCTTCTCCAGTCTACCCATGGGGATCATAATCCTTCCTACTTCATGTTGTAAAGATTCAATGAGGTCATACATACACAAGTACTCGGCACGCTGCTTGGTGAATAGAAGGCGTCTGGAAAATTAATATAATTTCTTCTCACATAGGCCTCTTGGCAGAGGGTGTGCCCTCCACTCCCACCATGTTCCCTGCACATAGTAGGTGCTCAATCACCTCTCACCAGAATCAGCTGGAGGAGGGTCATGTAACCAAGCTGCCTCATTGAACCTGAAAGTTATGAATTCATGGTGTTGATGGAGGAGCTGGGAGAGACCAGGACACAGGTTGGGGCTTAGAGGAACGAAACAGAAGCCAGCGTGAAAGTAGGTGATAAAATTTCCTGTCGGAGGAGGGGGATGAAGCTGCGCCAGGCCCATCTGATTCTGACATGAAATCAGGGACTAGTTCAATCTCACAAACACTTGTGCTGCCCACAGCGGGCCAGCTGTTGTGCTAAATGCTGGGGACGCAATGATAATTAAGACCTGGTCTCTGCTCTTGAGTTAAAAATCAACGATGGAGACAGACTCGTGCACAAATGACTTTAGTCCAGTTTAAATGCCACAGGGAAGGTTTCACGAGGAAGGGAGTGGAGGGGCATATGGGCCTGCTTGAGGTAGATTCTGAAAAGTTACCTTGAAGAGACTTGCAAGAAGAGGGTGCTGGGAGTCAAGAGCGTTTCTAGAACGCTCTGAAGGCCTTTCACGTCCTTGCTGGTCCTCCGCGTCTGCTAGGTAGGCGGGAAGAAGGCGTCACCGTCGTTGGCCCAGGAAGTTTCGGGCCCTGGGGAGAGTACGTCGCTTGTCCAAGGGCCCACAGTGAGTTAAGCGGCAGAACTGGGACTCAGACCCGTCTTCTGAGTCTCAGCCCAGCGTTATTTCTGTGCCTGCACTTGACTTCTCACCCCTTCACTTGCTGGCCAGAGAGCTTGGTCCTTTGGGCTCTGAACCTACTGACCAAGATTCCTGCTGCTGCCATGGCCCTAGGGCCTGTGCTGTGGGAGGGCCCTGACCATGGCAGGCCCTGGGGCCTGTGCCCTGGTTTGGTAAATGGGTCAGGCCAGTTGGTTGGGGACGGTCCTGGGGCATGGCCGCACCCTGGCAGGGCTGGAGGATGCAGGAATGGGGAGGAGGAGGAGAAGGCCTGGCCACACCCTTTATTCAGTTGTTCTTACTGCCAAAGCTGAGAAGGTCCCTCTGCCCAGGACCGGCCCCTCCCTCAGCTGGAGGAGGCCAAAGTCCCCACCAGGGTCTGGAAGACCCCCTTCCCCTGTAACTGGAAAACCCCTTCTGAACTAGGATGTAAGACCCTGGTTTTATTCATGTTCACCTTTTGTGTGTGGTCAGACTCAGGTTTTTCTAGCTCTTTGCCAGGAGCCAGGGAGGAACCCTACCCTTCGTGTCTCTTGACCTTTTCTCTGGGGAGACGTGTGTGCCTGGAAGCAGGGAAGTATCCTCCAGCTGTGTAAGCAGCTGGCTTTCAGGTGGGGCAGCAGTCCTTCTGATGGGATATCTGAGTACAGCCCCCCCAGAAGAAGCGTGATCTGGGGGTAGGGAGTGGTAGGTGATGGCTGGCACCCCATCTTCCAGCTCAGAGATGCTTGGTCAGTGGGTGAGCTGCCCCAGGCTTTGGGGGGTTCTGAACCAACAGTGAGAGGCGTGTCAGAGCCTAGAGGAGTGTCTCTCAGTGGCCCTGAAGTTCCCATTAAAGTGTTTTTTCCTCTTTTTTAAAGAAAAAAATATTCCCAAACTGGAAAACAAAGGAAATTCACTTCCCCCAAATCACACGAAACTCACATTAGGGGCCTGGCGGGAATCCATGGAAACCAGGAAACCCGCTGTTAACCCTGCCGAAGGGTGGGGTGGGAGCTGGGCTGCTCCAAGCCCAGGACCACTGTTGCAGGGCCATCCCGAAGCTTCTCCGGGGAGCTGGGCTCGGTGGCATTGCCCAGAGCAGAGGTGGGGTGGAACTGGTGCTGGAAACTCTGGCCTTCAGAGTACCGACTACCCCCTTCCACTCATGGCCCAACCTTGGGAAGCAGGAGAGGAGGGGTTCATGCACTCCAGGGAGGCCCCAGGGGATCCAGGGGCTGGGCCAAGTGGGAGAACCTGCTAAGCAGCTGCCCACACCATGCCACACTGTGGAGTCAGGGCCGAGCCCACTCACAGGCTTTAGGAATACACAGGCCAGGCGCGGGTGCTGCAGTGACCCGGCAAGGGGGAAGGGAAGGACCGGCCTTTTAGGCTCCACCCTCCCTGATGCCAGCCCTGTGTGTGCCAGGTGGGTGTGAGACCAGAGAGACAGCCCCCTCGGGGTTCCTGCACCCCACTCTCACATCTGTGAGGCTGGAACTCCAGGCCCGGGAGGCTGTGTGTCGGTGGTGTTGTGTCTGTGTTTGCACGCACATGGGCTAATTTTTCTAAAAAGGCTGAAAATATTTACAGGTTTGGAGTTGAAACGCAAACAGGAAAAGCCCTTTAAAAAGTGAGTGTAGTGGATATTCAAAACAGGAATCACCATGGAAACACCACAATATTTGCTTAAATTGACACAAAGGTTGCCGGTAGCAGGGCAAACCTCCCAAGTTTCTTTGGCCACTTTTTTCTGGCCCAACACCTATATCACAAATGATATGCCCCCCTTTTGGGGGGCATGTGTGTGTACCCTCTTTTCTTTTTTTTATGAGATGTAAGGGCACAGAGCCAGCATGGGGAGGGGGAAAGAAAGAGAAGAAGCCAAACTCACCATCGTAGTAGCTGTAGAGACACCTGCTTATTCCATTTTTAGAGACTCCCATAAGGCCACTGTGGGGGTCAGGGGAGCAGGTGGGAGCTGGTCAAGGGGAAGTCTGGAGGGCACAGGAGGCTGGAGAGGCCAAGGGTTGGTTTGGTTGTGTGGGTCTGATCTGGTTTCCAATGTCAGCTTGATTCATTGTCAGCCTGACCTTTCACCCCCGGTGCCGAGTCTAGGGTGTGGTCACTCTGTTGTTACCTGGGGTGGCACCTGATTGGCTTATTTTCGTTTCTACCCATTTGATTCTTTCTTTAGGTGGGACAACCTTGTAGCAGCTGGCTAATAATCGTGCAAAGGGTACATTGGTTATAGGGTCAGGCATGGCATGCACCACGGTGATGCCAGCTGCCGATTGCTAGGTAAGGCCTGAGAATCTCTTACCTTGTTGGCCAGTTGCCGGGCAAGGTGTCTGAACCTTACCCTCTATTGTCTTTCTCTCTGAGTAGCTCTGTAGGTCTCAACAATAGCCAAATAAATCTGTTTTCCTTTCTCCTTTTGGTAGGCAAACAGACCTCACTGAGTGAAGGTGAAGACCATCCATCTTACCTGCCTTTCCTGCTGCCTCGGCCCTTCCTATAGAAGGGGGTCCTGCTGCTCCCGTGGTGTGTGTGGGAATGGACTTCGGACCCCAGGTTCTTGGGATGCAAAGGTAACCACTCCCAAGATTCCCAAGATGTCACTGAGAAATGTGGGTGGGACTGTCGTTGGCCAGCCAGGGTTTCCTTCTTAGGGGAGAGACTGTATTGGCCTTTCTCAGCGGTGGTAGCTTAACTCCCCTAAGCAAAACCGAGAATATGCAGGTTTGAGAAAAGAGCCAGGGCCTAGGAATCTGCATTTTGGCCCTGGCTCTACTTCATCTCACTGCTTTTTCCCCTCTGGACCTCTGTTTCCCCACAAGTGAAATAAAGAGGTGGGACTCACTGACCTTGAAGAATCCTCCCAGCATCACCACTGTATGACATCGGGTGGTGCTGGCAGCGTGTAGGTACTCCAGGTGAGGCCTGTGGCAAACATGCCTCTTGGAGCCACCTGATGGGTCACTTCTGAACATCATCTCTGGGAACGGTACAACCCATCTATGTATCCAGCAACTCTGGCTCTGCTCTGAGCTCAGGTGTGACTTGTTGGGGCTCTCTTGGTGGCCCTCCAGCCCAGGCAGGACCCACCTTAGAGAAGAGGACACAGGTATTTTTGACCCTGGCTCGGAAGTTAGCCCCATGCTTAAGACAGGTACTTACACCTGGGATGGGTAGCCTATGGGGCTGGTACTGTCAGATATTTGCCTGCAGGTGTCAAATGTGGCAGATCATAAGGTAGATGTATGTGTGTGTGCTCAGTCACGTCCGACTCTTTGCAACCCCATGGACTGCCAGGCTCCTCTGTCCATGGAATTTCCCAGGCAAGAATACTGGAATGGGTTGCCATTTCCTGCTCCAGGGGCTCTTCCTGACCCAGGAATCAAACCCGTGTCTCTTGCGTCTTCTGTATTGGCGGGTGGATTCTTTACCACTACACCACCTGGGATGCCCATGGGGGGAGGGTTGATACAAAGCAGGTAACTTACTACATGCTTATCATTAGCCAGTATTGTCTTACGACCTGAAGGGACCAGCCCAGAGGGCTTGGGTTGATAAAGTTGATGGACAGCATCTTAGGGTGGGGGGCTGAATCTGAGGCCCTGGAGTGTGGCTGGGAAGGCAGGCCTGGGGGCTGCTTCTCCTGTGTGTGCCAGACTGGAGGCGGCAGCCCGGACTCACCCACCTGTGCTCTGGTTGTAGGGTCAGGCATGGCAGGCACCACAGGCGCCAAGGGCAGGCGTGTCCCGCCCCTCCCTCCAGTGGTCAAGTGCTGCAACTCTAGACTTTGAACTTGCAGGGAGGAGGTACTTGCAGACATGGGTGCCTTGGTGCTCCTTGAGGTTTGAGTGGTCCCCAGAGCTGCAGGCCTGGCCATTTTGGGGCATGCCACCTTGGGAACCAGCAGAAGTCATGGATCAGGGCTAGAGATTTGCAGATCAGCTGTAAGCATGGCCTTTGGTTGCTGTGGTGGAGTAACTGTGTGGCTGAGACTTGTCTTCCCAGTGTCTAGGAACTGGTCCATCCACATTGAGGATGTGCAGCTGTTTTTCCCTGATGGCAATGGGTCTGTATAGACTGGTGGCTGTGCAGTCGTCCAGTTGGGTCAGCACCAACTCCTGTACGTCTCTGCTCCTTTCCTGGGCTTTTCTTGTCCAAGTCTGCTTCCTTGATGATCATGGGTCTTGGGATGACAAGCCCAGGCACCCTCAAGCTTCTGGATGGTCTCCCCAGCTGCCTGTGCCCTGAATGTGAACAAGTTGCCAGAGTGTCTGTGGAGCCCCTTTTCCAGGGGGCAGTGTTTGGTGGTTCTGTCCTCAGTGGCAGGCTTTTTGTTTTCTTCTTTCCTTTGGCAAAACATGCCCATTAGTTTTTCCCTTTCTGAAGTTTCCACTCACTGTTGACTCCCAGGGGCCACGCCAGCTGGGGTTTGTACCAGGCATAGGGTATGGGCTCTGGGAGTCCTCGGGGACTCCTATATCCTGGCATCGGCCGTCTTGGCCCTGGTAATGAAGCTTGGGAACTCAGAGGGCTCCTAGCGGGAATGTCATGGCCGAGCCCCTCCTTACTCACCTGGCCCTTTGGCCACAGCCTAGGGTCCTCTGTAGTCTGAGTGACCCGAGGTCTCAGAGGTGTCCTGCCTCACCACACAAGAGTGTGGGCTTGGGGAAAGTCTGTGCTCAGGTCTGGTCTGCAGACCTGGTCCTGTCTGACTCAGATTCTCCCCACTTCTGGCTGTGCCACAGAAGATCTGGTTATGTTTATTCAATACTTATGGAGGGCCTGGTGTCTTCTGATCATTAGGGATAAAGTGACAAGACAGTCCAGCTCTTGTGGAGTTCTGGTTGGGTAAGCAGACAACAGATAAACCCACACCAAAAGAATGACAAGGAAATCTTCAGTGCAGAATGGAAATAGGATGAGGTGGTAGGAAGTGACTGGGCAGTACAGGGGCCTCCTTTGAGGAGATGACAGTTGGCTGAGATGGAGGAATTGAAAGTGGAAACCCATCCTAAGAGGGGTGGAATATTTTCAGCAGGAGAGAAATAGTCTACAGGAACTGAGGCTGAGAGCTCAAGGTGCTTGGTGGACAGAAAGAGGCCCCAGTGCTGGGAGTGGACAGGGCTAGGCCAGGGTTTGTAGGCTTGTGTTGTGCCAGGGGAAGTTGGGGCATTATTGTTTGGGTGATGGGGGAGTTGCTAGAGGGTTTAAAGCAGGGAGATGAAGTGATCTGATTTTGTTTTAAAAAGAAGCCTGGGGCTGCCATGGTGAACATGGATTGAGGGGGCAAGGGCAGAAACCAGGAGACGAGGCTGCTGCAGCCACTGGAGTGAGAAGCTGATTCAGCCAACCAGGTTACATTCTGGGAGGCGGCTTTTGGTGATTTTAGGAACCAAGTGGAACCTTTCTCTTTCCCCTGGGAACATCCCACAGACAGATTTTATTGTTGTTCTTATTCCTTTCCTCCGTTTGACATCAGTTGCAAGTGACTGAGACAGAAGGGGGAAATGGAGAAAAGAGGGCAGAGGCCCTGTGTGTTTACAGGGAGAGTGAACTGGCCTTGCTGGTGGATTGATCAGGGACAGAAGAGACAAGATCCCAGGTTGACTCTGGCATTCCAGGCCCCTGATATGTAGCCCTACATCTCCTCTCTCTCATGTTCCCCCTGACAGTGCCAAGGGGAGAAGCACCACTCTGGGCACTGGGCTGTTTGCTAAGAAAGCTTGGTGGAGTGCATTAGCACCCCTGGGTCATCTGTGGAGAGAAGGTCTGAGGCCTGCTTATATCCGGTGCCAATTTCAGCAGAGATTTCCCAGCTCATTGTCCTTGTGGCTTTAAGATTTTGCATGGAAGCCTGTTTTGTGCCTTTGCTCCATGGATTCTTTGCTGGGTCTGAGGTTGTGCCTAGAAGCTTGTATAAGTTCTCTCACTGTGGCTTTAAATGTTATTTCTGCACCTGGATACCAAGAACCTCAGTTGATCAGCTTTGAGAGCTGAGAAATGGGTTTGTCTAAGACTCCCTCATTTCCAGAAATGGCCAGTTTAGTCTCCAGCCCCAGCTCATGGATAGAGATCCTAGCTGTCTTTCCACACAGAAAGTCTTTCCACAATTCACAGTGTGAATTGCCGTAGATCCGTCCTTAGGCTTGACCTAGACCATTGTGCTTTTCCAGGGTCCTTGACGTGAGGCCCCGCTCTCCTGGGCCTGGAATCATCTGCTTGGGCCAGGACAGAACAGGCAGTCCCAGCAGTGATACTGTAATAGCCAAACCATCTACAAGCCCCCCAAGTGGTCACTGTGTAGCCCAGAGAGCAGCCAGAGGCCTGGCTGGAGCGAGTGTGAAACTGTCACAGCCAACCGCGGGGGCCCCAGTGAGGACTCGCCCACCCGTGCTGGCAACATATTCCCAGCCATATGGGCTGGCTCAGCCCTCCAGGAACACTCTGGAGGCCTGACCTCCAGGGGGAGTGACAGTAGAGAGCAGAAGGGCGGGCTGGCGACGCCGCCTTGCAGCGGGTGATGGGGATGTCCCAGGCGTGCAGCTGGTGCCTCAGGCTCCAAGGGGGTGTCAGCCAGTCTTCCCGGGTGTGTCTGCCGACATCAAAACACCGGGCTGAGCCCTGGGGGCGGGTGCGTCTGGGTGGGCAGCCGTGTGTGTCTGTGCATGTGTGGGAGGCTCTTCTGCTTTCTGCCTCCTTGGCCTGCACTAGATCCATGGCCTTCACTCATAACTGGACTGGACAGTTCTAACTCCGTTCTCCAGGGCTTTGATCTGATGTGGGGCTGGCCGCTCCAGAGCCTGCAGCTGGGGTGGGAGTGTGGAGGGGCGGGATTGGGAGAGGGAGGTGCTGGCTGAGGGGAGTGGGGGCCTATGTCCTCCACCTGTCCCCCCCATCCCCAGGTGGCAGCCTGGATGAGTGGACTCCGTGGTCACAACACTGTGGAGCTGGGCAGAGACGTGATGGGGAGATGGTTTAGGAAGAGTTACTGAGTGTTCTGGCTTCTAATCTGTGCTAGGATTCTGCTCGGTGTTGCCAACACCCCCATCTTGCGCCTCCTTCCCAAGTTCTCCCTCCTAGCAGGGTTGGAAGCCCCTGGGGTCCACCAGGCACTGACCCAAAGGGAAAGGGATCAGGCAGGGCCGGCAAGGCCGGACTGCCGGGACCTACCCAGAGTGATCTGCTCACTCCAAAAGGGACAGAGAGTGGCCCATGGTTTGGGGGGTTGATGTCTTGTGGATGAGAGGAGGACACTTCCACCCTGCCTCTGTCCTGTCACCTTGGAGCCTCCACTGGGAGAACACACTGGCATTGGAGAAGCAACAGTGGGTTTTGCACCCAAGGGGAGTCCCAATGGCTGCAATCACATCATCTTCTCTTGCAGATCTTCAGGCTCCCCAATTTCATCTTCTCCCAGCTTCCTGGGACTCTCTGATTCTAGAATGCACCCAGGTATAGTCCTAGTCCTTGTGGAAGTCCTTCAGCCCAGTGGACACCATGCTGAAGCCGTAAGAGGACCCTTGGATGGGCCCACCCGGGCCTCCCCACACCATCAGCTGCTTGCTCTGTTAAATCAGCCCCCAGGATGGTCTCCACTTTCAGCTCACCACCCAGTCTGGTTTGGTTTCTTGGCCCTTCATAAGCATGAGACTTTTCTGATCCTGAGTCTTCAGATGGTAGCCTGGTGTCGGGACCTCTGCGGCACGGGTGGTTGAAGGGAGGGAAGGTGTAATTAATCACTAGTTTCTTCTCCAGAAATGCTAATCGGAAAAAGCAATTAAAAGCAACTTTTTTCCCTTAGTAATCTGTGTTGAGAGCTGGTAATGAAGTTTAGGGCCGCTGTGACTCAATATTTCAGCTTCACCGACTCAAGTCAAAACAATCCAGGCCCAAGAGTTTGCTGGCATCAGAGCTGGGCCTGAGGAAGCAGCTGGGAGTCCTGGTGTCCCCCACTCTTTGCTGTCATCACCCTGTTCTGTTTCCAGGGCAGAGAGAGTAACAATCCCTTCTGGTAGCGGAGGGTCGGGCGGCAAGGAGATGGGTGCCCCAGGACATCCCTGGGAGACCCTGAACCTAGAAATGCATCCACAGGGAAATGCTAGGACTGTGGTACAAGTAGCACCTAGTGTGATGCAGAGCCGGGAAGGGCGGGCTCCAAAAGAGTGGCGGAGGAGGGACGGGGGACTGGGGAGCCCCCCAGGGTTGGCCAGGACGCAGCCACATAGAACTCAGAGCTAGCAGAGGTGGCGGTCCAGATTCTGACCTTTAACCTCTGGCCATTCATGTTTCTTTTTCATCCATTCCTCAAGCATTACTGATGCTTGACGACGCTACAGACTGGACTGGAAGTGCATCAGTGAACCAACAAGGCAAGAATTCCTGTGCTTGTGGCATTTGCATCTTTGTGGAGGGAGGCAAATGATAAATGCAGTAAAGAAATAGAGTAGATATTGGATGGCGATGTGTGTCTGGGAGAAAAGTGAAGCAGGTTTGGAGGACAGAATAGGGAGTGTGTGTGGCAGGAGGAGGTGGGCAGATGGTTTGTCATTTTAGGTGTGGCGTCTGGGGAAGGCATCAGTGGGATAATTGACTTTTGGGTAAGAACAGAAAGGAGCTTCCCTAGTGGCTCAGTGGTAAAGAATCTGCCTGTAGTGTGGGTAGACCTGGGTTCAATTCCTGGGTCGGGAAGATCCCCTGGAGGAGGAAATGGCAACTCCCTCCAGTATTTTTGCCTGGGAAATCCCATGGACAGAGGAGCCTGGCAGGCTACAGTCCATGGGGTCTCAAAAGAGTCAGGCACGACTCAGTGTCTAAACAACAACAAGGACAGAAGGAAATGAGTGAGCGAGCCTCCCAGAGGCAAGAGCTCCCCTGGAATGTTGGAGGACAGCAGGGAGGCATGGTGTGGCTGGAGTTGGGGAGGTGCCCTGTGTGGTCAAGGGAGTTGAACGGGGGTCCCCCAGCTCCTGCAGGCCTTGAAGCCATTGTGAGAACTGAGGCTTTTGCCCCGAGTGGAATAAGAAGCTTTTTGAAGAGTTCTGAGTGACATGATCTGCTTAGGCACAAGCTCTTTAAAAGCAAGACCCACTCTGACTGGCTTCTCCTCTCATGGGCTGTCTGCACCTGGATACAGGTGCGTCCACACACACCTGCTCCAAGATGCTCTCCTGAGTGGACAGAGGAGTGAGGTGGGGCGGAGGGTCTGTCAGCAATCACCCTGCCCTGGCCCTGCCTGCCAGCCCAGCCCCACCTCGGGGAGCAGTTCAGAAACGGAGTCTTGTCACTTTAAGCCGCCCCCCGCCCGGCTTCCCTGGCCTGCTTTATCTGAAGTCCAGGCGCATGTTGTTCCAGGACCAATCCGCTTTAGCTAATTAATAATCTGACAGGAGCCACCCAGGGGATTAGCCGCTGAACTGAGCTCCACCAGGCCCCAGCAAATGAGCCCTGTACTCCTTGGGGACATGGAGGTGACTTTGGGGGGTGTGGGGAGAGGGGACCCCCTACAAGTGAGCCATGGCGTTGGGCAGTGCAGTAGTAACCAGTGAGGGGAAAGGGTGGGCAGGGGACAGTTACAACCAGAGCTCCTTGAAAGGAGACAACTGTCCTGAGACAGCAGGGGTCTCCTGTCCCTTGACGCCCCCTTCCTCCAGTCCCCCCTTCCACCAGAGACCCTCCCCACTGGCCAGGTGTTACCTGCTGAGGGGTGAGGTGCAGGCACATATGCACGCTCGGTCCGACTGTTTGCAACCGTATGATAGCCTTGCCCAGTTTAGCCAGCAAAAATACAGGATGAAAAAAAAATACAGGATGCCCAGTGAAATTGGAATTTCAGATAAATAGCAAATAATTTTCAGTGTGTGTATGTTCTATGCAATAATCGGGACATACACTGAAACAGTATTCGCTGTTTATCTGAAATTCAAATCTTGCTGATTGTCCTGCATTTCCCCAGGCAACCCTGAGCATGGGGGGCCAGAGCCTTCAGAGCTCCCTCCCTGAAACAGCCTGGAGCTCCCTCAGGAAGAGGCAGCACCCTTGGGGGGCTGCTTGGGAGCTTGGCAAGCAGAGTGGAGCTGTGGCACAATGACCTCCACTGCCTTGGTGCCGGGACAGGAGGATGGAGCTAAGGGCAGCCACCAGCCGGAGTCTCCAGCCGCTCTTTGGGCCCAGGTGGCCCTTGATGAGTGGAGTCCACGTTTCTTCCAAAGGCACCAGGGTCCCTGGGCTGGGGAACAAGTCCCAGGGCCGCTTCTTCCAGATGAGGCTGCCTCTGGGAGCAGTCTGTGGCCTCACCTGAGATCGAGACCCGGAGTTCTAGGGTTTGCTGGGTGAGGCAGTCATCTGCTAAGGGCGTCTGCTCTGAGCCCAGAAAGAGGCCAGAGGGATGGCCCCTGTGTGGGAAGGAGGCCAGCCCAGGTCAGGCCCGAGATCAGGAACAACAGCCTGCCCTGCAGGGCCACCTCTGAGTTGCACGGCCTCTGGGCACTGACCAGAAATATCCATCCATCTACCCATCTCTCTGAGCTTATCTGGAGGTGGCCAAGTAGCCCCTGGCCAGCTTCTTAGGGAGGGGGTGCCATCCAGGGGGGCTGGGCTACCTGGAATGTCAGTCCAGGAGTGGGGAGGGGTGGTCTTTATTGGCAAACGTGATGGAGTCCTAATGCTCCCTCTCATGACCCCTCTCACCGGGGCTCCCTTCCCTGGGGTCAGAGAACTCAGGGCAGCGAGAGGGGCCTGCTGCCAGCTGGTGGTAGTCCAGCCTCCCGCAGCCAAGGGGCCTGATGCCAGGGCACTGCCCCCGAGGTGGGAGCCCTCACTCTGCCTTGTCCTCCAGGAGTTAACAGCATCCTGAGCCTCCCCCGGCCCTGGACAGCCCTCCTCCCAGCCTTTCCCGGCACAGCCAGCTGGGGAGTCTTGCGGTGGGAGCAGAAGGGGGCTGGGGGTGCCGAGCTGAGGGGAACCTCTTCCGCTTCCCGAGCGCTCAGCCTCTTCCCCAGCGTGCCCAGCGGTTTGGCCCTGTTTCGCGAGCTGTCTGCTGCCCGTGCTGCCTCTGACCGACATCGTTAGCGTGGGTATTTATATTTCATTAACGACATTAAGCCCAAATGGCATTAAAAGCAAAGCTGGTGATAAATAGCTTATTAATAAACAGGGAGTGCTCCATGTTGCCTGGCCTCTCCCAGCCCCGCGTTAACTCTTGCAGCCCCAGGTAAAGATTTTTCACCCCAAAAACCATCCCCTACTAAGATGGGCCCGGAGGAGCCCGTCACGTGTCTATGTTCTCCCAGTAGCTGTGGGGTCAGTGCCTCTTAGATCCCGGGCGGGCCAGCCCTGGGTTACTCAGGCTCAAGGAAACCAAACCAAACCCCTCCTAGCTTCCGATCAAATCAGTATTACACTTAGTTTTCATTCTGGGCATAAAAAATTCAGGAAATGTGGCTTTCCTGGGCTGTAAGCTCAGATCTTCCCCATGACTTTGTAACTCTGTCTGAAAGGAGGTTCCTAGAATATTTGGAAGCAAAGAGTGATGCTTATGAAAATGAGAACAGTCATGATCCCAGCGAACGTGTCCTGAACGCAACTGTGAGCAGGCCTTCGGCCCTGTCACGCCACATGCACCAGCTCCTGGCCACCCGAGGGATCATCCAGCTCAGGCTCATTTTTTAAGTGGGAAAACTGATGTCCAGAAAAGTGAAGCAGGGTCACCAGCTAGAGACCATGTCACATAGCTGTTGGCACCAGGGCTCGGGCTGCCGAGTGATGCTGGGCTCTGGTCATCGCGCAGTCTCCCCCAGAGCAGGACCTGTTGCAGAGGGCCGTCCATCCCGGCTCCTAGGCCTTGGATCTTCTAGGGCTTCTTAGCTGTGGCTCCTTACCTTTGGGACCACACAGCTCTGTTATTCAGCACAACTGCGTGGGCCAGTATCCCTGTACAGGCTGGCCGCCTAGAACGCACAGCTGTGCCCTTTGCAAGCCACACCCCTCCAAGGATCTGGAGGTGCCAACAGACAGCCAACGGGATGTCCGTGGTACTGAAGAGGCCCTAACAGGCTTCTGCTTCTGCTTGTGTTGTAGTTGTTCAGTTGCTCAGTCATGTCCAACCCTTTGCAACCCCACGGACTGCAGCATGCCAGGCTTTTCTGTCCTTCACCATCTCCCAGAGTTTGCTCAAATTCATGTCCACTGAGTCCATGATGCTATCCAACCATCTCATCCTCCGTCTGTAGCTTCTACGTGGTACCCTCCTGCGGGAGGAGGGGGTACCAGCCAGGCCTTGTTTGTTTGGGGTTTTAGTATTTTTTTTAACTTTTATTTTGCATTGCGTGCTAAGTTGCTCCAGTTGTGTCTGACTCTTTGCGACCCCATACACTCTAGTCTTCTAGGCTCCTCTGTCCATGGGATTCCCCAGGACAGAGATATTGGGGTATAGCCAATTAACAACGTCGTGATAGTTTCACGTGAACAGCGAAGGGACTCAGCCATACATATACCTGTATCCATTCTCCTGTTTGGGGTTATAAGTTGGAGTTTCTTGGATGTAGGACCATCTCTTAAATCTTCCAAGGAATAAGGGCAGACTCAGCCCTGGGTCCACCTCCCACCTCCACCACGCCCACCCCAGCTCCCTGACTGAACTGTCTGGAGGCAGGAGGAGAAACTGCAACCTGCCTGAACTTTGGCCCCACCTAGAACTCAGACCTGCAAACCTAAACCAGGGTTGTCATTGTCCTCCCTGCCCTTTTGGGGCTGTCTAGGCCCAGGCCTGGCAGAGATGGAGAAGGAGGGACTCTCTTGGGGTTTACAAGGAAAAGATGCAGGGGGGGTGGCGGGGAGAGGGGCATGAGGGGAAGATGCCGTGTGCTTCCAAGGGGAGGGTGGCAGGAGAGGGCGCATCGCGGGGACCATCTGGTTGTGTCTGGTGAGCACTTGAGGAAGATGGAAGGCTAATTAATTAGCAGGACTCCTGCTGCCTCTGCCAGGGGCCTGGGCTGCTGCTCTCAACCCATTCCCAAGCTGGGGAGGAAGTTGTGGAGCAGTAACCCTGGCCCTCCTCATCCAAGAGGAATTCCACTTCTCATCCTTATGGATAGAAGCCTGACCACCCCCACCCCACCCCACCCCACCCCCATGGAGGAAAGAAAGCAGGAGGGAGCCAGCAGGGAAGCCTCTTCTAACTGCCATGGTGATCTGGGGTCTACCTCGGATTCACACCTGCTTCTCCTCCTGGGAAGACCTTCCAGCTTGCTCTGGCCGTGCAGGCCTCGCCATCGCAGCAGGGCATGGTGGGTGGCTGGGAATGGGGTCATGTTTGTTACCTTCATCACACTTTGCAGGCATTAAACCGGCGACCTGTACAGGAGATAAGAGGCAGGAAGAGGTCAGCCAGGCCTCTCCTGCTTAGATGTTGTGCTCAGATGGGAGAACTAGCTGGGAGAAAGGTATGATGGACAGAAACAGACTTTGGAACCAGGCCGAACTGAGCTGCAGTCCTGCTCACCGTCCTGTACATTTGCAGCCATCACTTCGCCACACTTAGCCTCAGCCTCCTCCTCTGTAAAATGGGCACAGTAGTACCTTCTTTGCAAGAACGCTATGTCTCAAGTGCCTATGACAGGGCCTGGGACCGTCAGATGCTGAATGATGGGTTGTTGTTTAGTCTCTCAGTCGTGTTCCACTCTTTTGAGACCCCATGAACTGTAGCCTGCTAGGCTCCTCTGTCCATGGGATTTCTCATGCAAGAATACTGGACTGGGTTGCCATTTCCTTCTTCAGGGGATCTTCCCAACCCTGTGTCTCCTATATCACATGCAGATTCTTTAACTACTGAACCACCAGGGTAGCCCACTGTGTGAGGGGTATCTGCCCCCTTATGGCTAGTAGACCTACTCTTCATCTGTGGTTGCTAAAGTGCTATCCCAGAAACAGGAAAGGAAACAGGTAAAGAATATGGTGTAGGCAGCAGGGCATGGCCTGCCACTCTGGCTGGGAGGCCAGTCCACTCGAGCGAGGGGGCCAGAGGGGCTGGAGCACATCCTCCTGCTCTCGGCTTAGCAAGAGCAGGAGCAGAGGAGAGTCAGTTCTGGAAGGGGAGTCGAGTGGGACAGCTCTGGTTCTGGGCAGCTATGGGGAGCAGGATGGGGGTCTTAAGAGTGGTTGCCCCTGCTGTCACTGATGCCAGCTGTGGTCAGGCATGATTTCCCTCTCCCCTGCTGGGACGTGCCCACTTGTAGTGCGCTGGGCTTTGTTTGTGAGTCCACCTCACCATCCTGCCACCATGAGAAGGCACTCTGTGAGAAAGGACCAGTACAGCAGCTCCCACTCCATCCTTCGCATGGGCTGGGCCATGTTCCACCCCTGAGCCCTTCCCCCTGCTGTGGGGGCAATGCCCGCCTTATGTCGTTAGGACCTGATCATTGTTTTAACATCGCTGGAGGCCACTGCCTCCATCATGTCTGGCATGTGCTTCTCGGCACCTGGCAAGTTCCCCTCACCTGTGGCATTTGATTGGCCCACTGGGTTGTCCCGTTGGTATGAGAGTATGGACATCTGCCGTCTGCAGGCCCCCACCTTACCAAGCACAGTTTATCCTTTTATTCCCAGCACCACCCTTTGTCCCAGGTCGCCTGTGTTTTCCCAAGGCCAGAGGTTGGACAGGGGCTGGGGAGAGGATCATGGAGCAGCCTTCAGATCCCTGAAAGGCCTGTGTGAGCTTTCCTTGTCTTGGCAAGATGGAACAGTGGCTGGGGGTTTTCCGTCACGTGACACTTGTCACCCAGAGGATTTCTGAGTGTGTCCTAGTGAGGGGGTGTCCCTGAGGGGAAAAACCTGCTTTGCAGGATCTCAGAGCCACCCAATTCCACATGGGCCCAGGAGAGGGGTTGGAGACAGCTCCAGGTATGGGGACATGCTAAGCAGAAATATTGGTCGGTGGCCAAAGAGATGGGCCTTGTGGCCAGATGGGCAGACCTTTGAGTGGGTCAGAGGCCACTCCAGACCTAAAGCTTTCTCCTTTCTGGGCTCCCTCAATTTCTGGGCTGGTAGAAACAGCTCACCTTCCGCTTGACCCATGGCGCTTCAACCCCAGGCCAGCCTCCGCTGGCTGTGGTGTAGGGAAGTCCTGGGAGAAGGACCCAGGACCAGGGCTGCCCTCGCCCAGGCTGTGCACTGCTGCCTTGGCTCCGTGCCTGTCCCCGCAGTGGGCAGTGCCTGCCTGTTCAGGAGGCTCTCTGATGCCTGCCATAGGCAAGAGTAGCCTTCATGCGAAGCCACTGGACTTGGGATCGGGGGACCACATGCCTGTTCCTCAGGGAGCCTTCGCCTACTTTCATTTTCTTTTTGCCACTATTTTTTCCTGGGGTCTAATTAAAGACTTGGAGCCATTTACAGCCTGTGGTTGGCTTTTTATTTGGGTCCTTGGCAATTACCTCCTGCCCTAAAATAAGTTTCGATGGAACAAGGGTAGGATTTTTCCTTTTAGCCAAGTTCTCAGCTTTAATTTTGCCGTCTGTATGTGTATATGTGTGTGCGCATGCATGCATGTGTGTGTGTGTGTGATGTAGTGTAAAAAGGTCTTTCCTTCCTCTTTCCCAAATCCTGCCGTCTACTCTTCCTTCTTACTGTCCGCATCTCAAGTGTCCCGTGACCAAGGCCACTGGACAGTGGGAACAGTATGTCCTCTGCGTGTCTCTGCCCAAGGCAGCTTTGTGACAACAGGCAGATCAGCTGTCCCAGTTTCTTCACCTGTGAATGGGGCCAGCCAGGTCAGGCCTGCCAGAGGCCTCCCTGCCACACTGCTCTGGAAGGAGACCTCTTACCACATGGAGTAGGTCATTCTTGGGTGGGGAAAGCCACCACCAACGCAAACAGGCCTCACTTCCCCCGCTGGTCAGCACACCATGCATTTGAATAGGAACCTGTAATTGTGTTCCCAAAGCTCTCTCCCCACTTTACTTCTCCTGGTCCTCCCGGCCACCCCAAGAGTGGTGTGATCACCCCACTTTATAGATGAGGCTCCCTGCAGCCAGAGATAATTAGTGGCTTTTCTGATGTCACTCAACTTATGGGGAATAGAGCCTTGGGCTTGAATCCCAGGTCCTCTGATCTTCTAAAGCCCACACCCAAGACCAGCTTCATAATTAGGGAGGGGGAAACCTTGTTCAAAATGAAAATACAGGACCCCTCATTCTAAATTTATTAAGAGGACTTCCCTGGTGGTGCAGTGGGTAGGAATCCACCTGCCAACATGGGGGACATGGGTTTGATCCCTAGTTTGGGAAAATCCCACATGCCACGGAGCAACTAAGCCTGTGCGCCAAAACTGCTGAGCCTGTGCTCTAGAGCCCACAAGCCGCAATTACCGAGCCTGCACGCTGCGACTACCAAAGCCCATGCATCTAGAGCTTGTGCTCCACAAGAGAAGCCTCCACAATGAGAAGCCCAAGCACTGCAAGGAGGAGTAGTCCCGACTCAATGCAATTAAAGAAAGCCCACGCACAGCAACAAAGACCCAGCACAGCCAAAATAATAATAATAATAAAATTATTAAGGATTGTATAATGGCGACTGCAGGCAGGACATTGAACCCCCATGCGCTTCTGAGCATGGGGCCCTGTGTGACCGCACCCCCTTGAATCTCCTCCCTCTGTTTGCCTCTTTTCCCACCCGTGTGGGAAGTTAGATAGGAGGCACCTGTGCTGTGTCCCTGGCCACTGGAGTTTTTCCCTGTGAACAGAGGCTCGGGTCCTCCCCAGTCTTGGCCTGTCCAGCCCACCCCTCATCTTATGAGAAAGCACTCACAGTGCCTTAGCATGCCATGAGCTTTCTGGGGTTCCCTAAGCCTCTTAGGGGGCTTCCCTGGTGGCTCAGCAGTAAAGAATCCATCTGCCAATGCAGAAGACGTGGGTTTGATCCCTGGGTCAGACAGGTCCCCTGGAGGAGGAAATGGCAACCCACTCCAGTATTCTTGCCTGGGAAATCCCATGGACAGGAGTCTGTCTGGCTATAGTCCATGAAGTCGCAAAGAGGCAGATACGATGTAGCAACTAAAAGACAACAGTACCAAACTTCTTAGGATCCAGGCCTATTGAAGACTACCTGAAGTTTTAGGTCAATCAAAGGTGAAGAAATTTTTTTTTTAGTGGACAAAGAGGATTTGACAAGCACTCTCTTTCTTTGGGCAGAGTGTGCAGCTTTGGGGAGATCAGTCCCATACAGTGTCATTCATGAGCTCTACAAGGTCAAGGTGAACTGAGTGGTGACCTGCTGAAGTATGCAGGTCTTGCAGGACTCTGATGGTTGTACTTGGGGTGGCAGGTCAGGCAGCCATCCGTGGTCTAATCTGGGAACTTCTAGCTGGCTGCTGGGGACTTAGAGTAGCCTCAGAATCTTGCGGGGTTCACAGAGGTTTCCCAGGAACGGGTGGGTTGATGGAGCACATGGCTGGGCATGCGTCCACGTGTACACAGGTGTGTGTCTGCATCCTGGTGAGGTTTCAGCTCTGTGTGTTGGGCGGCTATTTAAAAAGAGCTGTCAGGCTCTCACTGGCTCCCCTGCAAGGAGCAGCCTTTGCCTGCCTGTCTTGGGACCACGGACCTTGTCAGTACATGCCTGCCCGGCGCCCTTTGTCTCTCCCGCTGAGAAGCAGAAGCCTGGGTACCCAAGTCCTGCAGCTCACACCCCACCCTCGGCGCTTCCTGCTAAGAGTGGAAACCTACTTCTTAGGGAACCTTCTGGATTCTGGACCTCGGGTGAACTTCAGGATGAGATGTGTCCTAAAAGCCACAGCAGCTGTGTTGATGGGGGGGATCGGCTTTCTGTAAGATGGGGGGACAGGCTGGGGGTGGGAATCCCAGAGGCGGAAGTTGTGCGGCGGTCTGATCACAGGAGGGAGCGAGGGCCCGAGTTTCCAAGGACTGATTAGATGGCATGCCAAGTGTATTAAATTTTGCAGACATTTTAACAGCAATATGCTAGATAGTTGGGTGTCCCCTGAGGCGGCTGGATTTTTTATATCCTTCACAGAAGGTCGGAACCCTCTTCTGCCTGCCCCCCCACTCCCTCCACCCCAGGCTCCGTGATTCTCTCTCTTTCACCCTCCCTTTCTTCAACAATTTTCCTTGCTTCTTGCTCTCTGCTCATAGAGAAACTGAATGACACCTCTAGTCCCTGCCCGACAGAAGGCATTCTCTCCCTCCTGCCCTCTTGTCCAAAGATCAAAGATCTCCAGGACCAGGTGGGGGGTATGAATTGGGGGGAGGGCTTCTGATTTCTATTTTTTTTCCCCTCTGCCCCTGCTTCCCCTCATTTTGGAGATTGTCATAAGACCTACTCCCTCCCTCCTTATTTTTATAGGAAAAAAAAAAGGCAGGAAAAGAATCCATCTGGCATATGAATAATTGAAATGGCTCAACTCTGTTCCTGTTGCCGCTGTTTGTTCTCAGCTCCCCCAGCCCCCAGCCCATCCCCCTGAGTGCGGGTCTCTGAGCAGAGGATGTGTGGGCATTCTTAGGAGCTTCTCGGCAGAGGCCCAGGGCCCTCCTTCATCTCCAGCCCTGGCTTCCTGTGAATCTGTAGGTCTGAGTCGGGGGCGTTTGGAGATGTGGTGGGTTTTCCTTCTCCTGCGGGCAGCCACCCCCTGGCTACAGTCTCCCCAGGTATCAGTCTAACTAGAGTCCTTCAACCCTCAGACCTCACTGGACAGCTTCCCTGGATCCAGATTCCCACCCCCCAAAGTGTTTCCCTTGGATTCTCTGGTTCCAAACTCCTCTCCCCCCAGCCCCCAGCCCTGTGTCCTCGGCTTCAGCGGCCGGGGGCTCCTGTTTGGGGAACACTGACCTTTGCTGTGCTCACTGCATGCCCCTGTTAGCACTCCTCTAGGGGGCTGCTGCCAGCCCCAACCCACAGCCCGCACCCAAACATCTTGCTCAGAGATCTTCAAGTCCTCGCACACCCGCTCCTCTTCTCCTGCCCTTCATCCTGCCTAGCCAAGGGCTTTGAAGTTCTTCACTCTGTATAACAGCCTTTGGGTCAGAGGCTCTGAAAGCCAGAGACTTTTAAACTTCTTTTCATGGAGAGTAATTGGGAGAAAACACAGCGGCAGCAGTTTAGGGCCGGGGCAGGAATGGGATGATAATGCACTCTGCTTGGCTAGAATTGACCACCCATTCCCTTCCTGGAGGCTGGACCAGCTGTACACTGAGCCCCCCATGTCCGGGCCGAGAATCCACCGTCTCTTGAAAACCATTTAGAGGAAAAACAGAACTTTAGTGCATTAATTCTAGATGAAGATGGGTCTCCAGATGACAGGCTGATCCACATTATTCCCCATAAGACAACTTCCCCTCTGTCCTCTTCCCCCTCCCCCCTTCCTGCCCCTCTGCCCAGCACTCTGTCGTCATCCACAGCTTGTGGATGGAAGGCTGACACACGAGATGTGTGCTTTACGTTAGAAAAGTCAATACTTCTGTTTGTCTGCTTGGGACCTCATGTTTGTGTCATGTGTGAGGTATTGACTTGCAGCCGTGGGTCCTGTGGTTGTAAAGTGCTGTGAGCAAGTGAGTGTGCACTGCCGAAGTGCCCAGTGGCCATGGGGGGCAGAAGGAAGGACGTGTGGGTCACGGCAAAGTGGTGCGGGGGTCTCTTTCCCGGAGCTTTCTTGGTCAGGCATGTCAGGGCTCATAAAATGCCCTCTTCACAGAGAAAGTGTGAGCAGCACTGAAAACATTCTAGCTTTTCTGGATTTGTTAAAAAAAAAAAAACTACCCACTAAGCAAAAAATAATCCCGATGAAATTCAAATCAGGTTTGTTAATATATAACTATATATGTGTGTGTGTATATATGTGTGTATATGTCATTTATAAAGACTCCTACACATGTTATAAAAGCTGCAAAATGTCTGGCATTCCAGGGCCTGCTACGAATAATTAGATATTTATATCCAATAAAACTGGTTTGATGGGGAAATCGCTTGCCTCTGTGTGGATTCTCAGTTGAGGACGAGTTTCGGTGGTTGGGTTTGTTTTCTCCCCCGACAATAAAACCAGGAGTTTGGCACCAACAAATGTTATTTGCCGTAAATATCTAAATCTCTTTTTTCCACCGTGGCTCTGCTCAACGGGCCCCATCATGCCAGCCCAGCACCGCTCCCCTCTCCTGCCTTTGCATTTTCGCTGGAGAAACATGTACACAAAGCCCCCTCCATCACCCCAAGCCCTCCTGTCTGCCCTGTTCACCCTCCTCCCACTCCCAGCCTCGGGACCCACGCCAGCCAGTCTTCTCTCTCTTCTTGTCTTTGCTTTTTCCTTTGAGCACTCCCCTGGAATGGGGCTTCTGCTCTCAGTCCTCAAAACCCAGTCTAAGTACTTTTCTGATTTCGTTAAGCACCTCCTATCCCCAGTTTTCAATTTCTCTCCCCACCTTCCTGAGCTCTGCCTGACCTCCTGGCCACTGCCCGCAGGGCCTCTAACACAGTGTGGGGCAGCCCTGGGGAGCCAGTCTGCCTCCCTGCCCAGCTGGGGGACACCCCCACCCCACCCTTGTTTCTCTTCCATCTGTTACACAGTCGGGAACAGATGGAGCCAGAAGGAACCATAGATGGCTGTGCCCGCCCTCTCCCATTCTACGGATGGGGAGCTGAAGCCCCCAGTGGGGCATCGGGGTTCCTCACGCGCTGGGGGTGTGTGAACTGGGGTGGGAGGCACAGCCTCCAAACTTCCAGCTGGTTCTGGGAGCAAGAATGGCACACCGGCTTCACTCTGCCTCTCGCCAACAGTTTCTGTGAGACCTGGATCAGGTGGCCTCACCTCTCTGAGCCTGGCTTCTCCCTATTTGTAATCTGGAATGGGTCATTCTTGTCTATGCGGTCGCTGAAAAGAGTGACTGAGCCAACACGTGACCAGCTTTGGCCCTTCCCCGGGATTTGGCGGTAGGCGTTGTTTCCCTTGACTGTAAAAGGGCTACTCACTGGGACCCGGGGCCAAGCCTGGCCCACGAAGGTGGCACCCACTTGACCTTTGCTCCTTTCTCTCAGTGAGAGGCTGTCACCTTTCGGGAGGAACCCGGCTGGGCTCAGAGAATGTTGCAGTTTCCCGGAGGTCAGGCCCTGAGCCAGGAAGGAGAGGAACAGCGAAATAGTTGGCAAAACTCACGTGCTGGAGTACTGATTTCTCATCAGGAACTGGAACCCCAGAAACAGGGCCTGAAGAAGGGAAGGGTGGACTGTAACGAGGTTTGGGGGTTGATGCCCTTGTTCTGACAGAGGCCCTTCGGATCCCAGATCTGAAATCTCCTGAAGGATGCTTGGATGGACAGAGTGGCCCAGAAGGCTGGAAAAAGGTGGAATGGGTCCAGTGGGAGTGAGGGGCGCTCTGGGAAATGTCTGGTAGCCCAAGTGGAAGCAGTAAGTTTAATTACAGAGCAGCGAATGGAGTGAAAATAGACAGCCCTCCGTGTGCAGCTGGGGCTACTGAGCTGGGCCACGCCAGCCACGCCCCCTCCCTTCCCCTGCCCCTGCCCCTCCCCATGCTCCCCTCCCCTCCCCTCCCCTCTCCCTTCCCTCTCCCCCCTCCCCCCATGCCCTCCTGTCCTCCTGCATCCTCACCAAAGGCACTGCCCTCCCAAGTGGTCCAGGCCCCTGGGATGATGTTCCCGCCAGTAGCACACACAGAATGGCACTGCAAGTTTTATCTGACCGGCTCCAGAGAGCAGAAGTGACCACAAACACCCCCAACCAGATTGCGGGCCCACACAGCTCCCGCTGCTATGGGTTTAACACACTTTACACAGAGGAGGATTGGTGCCCGGCCTGAAAACAGACGCACCCTTCAAAAGACTCTTGGGTGTCTTGTTGTTTTTTTTTTCTTTTTCTGTCCTTCTTTCCTACACCCCTTCCAAATTAAAACAGAAAAGAAAAAGAAAAACTCAGGAGAAGCAGAGCCCAGGCTTCCTATGACTGTCTCTCAGAGAAGCCAGTCAAATCTCCCCTTGTTGAGAACATTTTGACAGCATAAAATTGCTGCCGGAATGTGACTTTAGCGAAAAGTAAAAAAAAAAAAAAAAAATCCTTCCTTCATGCATATGGAGTTTTTTGGAAAAAAAAATGGTATTTTAATGCTTTCTATTAAATTGGGACTAAAAGTGGTGTCTTAATTTGCATGCATTAGCATATTTGCATATAGATCACTGAAATGGTGGAAGAGAGAAGAGCCTTTAAATGAAAATTCTTTTAAAGGCACAGGCCTGCCTCCCTCTTCATCTCCCTCTGGGATTTATGCCTGATCTTTTCCCCTCACCTCGCACCCCACCTTTTGTGTCCTCACTGGGAATGGACAGGGACCAGAGAGTCAAGGCTCTTGTCTCTGGAGCTGGCTCAGGTGGAGTCAAGGGGCTGAAGACAGCCTGACCCTTGGTCACCCCACAACCCTGCAGCTCCCATGCAGGCAGGACCCATGCAGGCCTGGCCGGCCTCCCTTCTGTCCTGGTGGTGGCTCTGGATGAGGGCCTGTATTCACAGCCAGCAGGCAGGTGGCCTCGAGCCCTTGGTCCTCTGCCAGCCATTGTCCTTCCTCCCCTCCTACCCCTCCCCAGCCCATGCTGATGCTCTACCAGCCTGCCAGCCGCTGGCCTAAGCCTTTGGCCACCTGGCACCAAAGGAAGGGGTCTGTGGGTGCTCCTTCTGGCATCTTCCCCTGTGTCAACCAACTCCCGGGCCTGAGACCTTTCCCACCCGCCTTCCCACCTTCCTTAACCAGAAGGCCCAGTTGCCGTGTTCCCTTTAATCATTCACTGTATCTCTGGTTCAAATGTCACCTCTTCAGAGGTAGCTGCAGTCGCCCTACCTGTCCCCTCTGTCACTCTCTATTAAGTCCCTTGTTTTATCCTCCTCTAAACTCGTTAATTGTTTACTGAATTATTTGTCGGCCCCCACCTCCCACCCCCATCTCACCCCCACCCCCACCAACGCTAAACCTCATGAAGGCAGGGATTTGGGTCTGTCTCATTCACAGCTGTAACCCTGGGACAATGTCTGGCACACTGTGGAGTTTGGGAACTGTTTGTGGAATGAGTGAGTGGGGGAAGAGTTGGTAGCAGGACCCTTCAGGGCTGAGACTGCCCCTGGGGTCAGTGGCTGGCTGGACACAGTGCCCCCAGGTGCTGAGCCCCAGCCTGCTGGAGGAGCAGGGGCCAGGAATTGGCTGGCACCTTCCAGTCTGATCTGAGGCCCTAAAAGAGAGCGCAGCAGCCCACTCTTATTCTTTTGGATGGTAAGTTGGAGCCAGGCTCAGGATGGCTTGGGAGGACAGGAGGCCAGGGTGGCCCGTGTGTAACTTCCAGCCCAGAGGAACAAGGGTCCCCTTGTGGTAGCCTCAGGAACCCAACTCTATAGCCAATGGAACTCCTTCTCAGACTTCCCCGAGATGTAAGGCATTGGAGGCGCCCCAGAAGTTTCAGGATGAGCAAAAGAGAGCCTCAGCTTTCTATCACCACGTCACCTTTGCTGGAGTCCTCAGGAAACCCCACCACCCTCTGTGCTGCACAACGGGGCCAGCCCGTGAAGTGAAGTCTGGCCGCGGGGGCCCTGCACCTCCCTGCTCTCCCGCTCCGGTGGGTTGGGCTCTCTGAAAGGCCCCTCCAGGCTGACGGCTGCCTTGGGCTCCATGCCCAGCCCAAGGAGGGAGGGCAGAGGAGGGTGAGGGGGACGCCCAGGCTTGCAGCGGGGCTGTGCCTCCACCGCTAATGAAAATCGGAAACCAATTGAGCAGGACAAGGTGCCCAGCCAGCAGGTTGTGGGAACAAGGGGCCTAATGGATGTGGCTGGGGGGTGGAGGGGGAGGAGGGGAGCGGATGCCTCATTGATCGCCCCATGGCTATATTTATCCACCTTGGGTCCGTGGCCCCAGCAGCTGGGTGGTGCAGGGATAAATAAATGGCCACTAAAATATTCATGAGTTGTACATGCACATCCGTGGTCAGGGGGACCGCCAAGGGCCTTCTCTTCCTTCCTTTGCCCCATCTCTCTGCAGAAGCCTTTCAGGAAATTCCTCCCACCTGGGCCAGGTGAAGTGTGGCTCAGCCCTACTGGGCATGCAGCCGGCTTGGGGACCCTGAGGGAGCGCCTCCTCCCCTGGGCTGGCTGACGGGGTACATTTGTCCCTGCCTTCCCTTTGTCCTCACCTTGGCTCCCATGCCCACATCCCTGTCCCTTAGTGATGGATTGGACATGTTTGGCCTTGCTTTTTGCTTGCCCCTCTGTGTCCCCACTAGGCTGTGTACTCCTTGGGAACAAGTTTATGGTTCACTGGTCCCTATTTCCCATGTGGCCTGGCAGGGTGCCTGACACAGCCTTGAGGGGGGCATTGCATGGGATGGGGAACACCTCAGAGGTAGCTTTGAATCTCAGCTCTGGTCTGTTTTCAAAAGTGATTTAACCTCACTGGGACTCAATTTCTTCATCTGCACAATGGGGCTAATAACGGTGTTGCTGGTGCTTCCTAATTGGGGGACTTACGGGGACTGCCAGCCTCAGATTCCCTTGTGGAGCAGGTTGTTGTTTAGTCACTCAATTGTGTCTGACTCTGCGACCCCATGGTCTGCAGCATGCCAGGCTTCCCTGTCCTTCACCATCTCCCAGAGTTTGCTCAAATTCATGTCCATTGAGTCGGTGATGCCATCCAACCATCTCATCCTCTGTCACCCCCTCCTCCTTTTGGTTTCAATCTTTCCCAGCATCAGGGTCTTTTGCTCTTTGCATCAGGTGGCTAAAGCATTGGAGTTTCAGCTTCAGCATCAGTCTTTCCAATGAGTGGTGGTGGAGCAGGTTAAGAATCCAGAATCAGAACCTCTGAAGCAGGGGCCTGAGGACCTAACGGGTTTAATGAGCTTCTCCGGTGATTCACTGCTCATGAAAGTTTGTAACTCCTGGTGTATTGCCTCATGATACCTGTGTCCAGGTAGCAAATGGAGTTCTCCTCTGTGTTCTCCAGAACCCAAGAAACAAGGCCAGGCACAGGAGGAGAGAAGCATGCTTCTTGAGCGTCTGTGGACCCAGTATTGTGGGAAAGCTGCCTGGTCTGACCAAGCAGAACTTGGTCCAGCAGTGCCTGATGTCAGGGCCTAGAAGTGCTGCCCATCAGCGACAGGTGGGTGGGACCCAGGCGTGGGCATTTGGGCTCCTTCCACTTTCCATAGGGCTTCCCAGATAAAAAGCCCGCCTGCCAGTGCTAGAGGTGTAAGAGATGCAGTTTCGATCCCTGGGTCAGGAAGATCCTTGGGTGGCAACCCACTCCAGTATTCTAGGCCTGGAGAATCCCACGGACAGAGGAGCCTGGTGTGCCACAGTCTATAGGGTTGCTCGCACAGAGCCGGACACGACTGAAACAATTTAGCATTCACATACCACTTTCCAGCCCCAGCCTCTTTGGTGTTCCCACAACTTGGGCAGGATAGTGCCAGTCAGGGTACCAGGGGACCCAGACACGGTGCTCTGTGGGGTCTCCTCTGCCTTTGACTCTCAGCCATTCTTCCCCGTTCAAGGAAGGCAGGGTCAAGCTGCCTCACCCTGGGGTATGAGCGAGTGGCGTGGGGTTGGGAGCATAGTTGCCTAATCAGAGCTGGCCAGCCGGTAAAGCACTTTCTGCAGCCAGATGTACCTGCCGCCGCCCGAGACCACAGGCTGCTGCCCCTGGCTGCCCCAGGCACCTGCAAAGCACACTGCCCAGCTGGTGCAGCCCTGACCATGCGCATTTGCGTGTCGGGTGGCACCAGGCCTGTCCCCTGGTAGGCAGATGCTGGTGGCTCAGAAACCGTTTGACCCTGTTTAACTGAAGAGAGCGGGGTTAAGCCACCATCTGTGGTGAATTCTCTGAGGGCTCAGGGCACAGAAACTGGGAGCCAGTGGGGTCGGGTGAAGGTACAACCTCTGTCCCTGGCACTCAGCTGAGAGGCACCAGCCAGCCCTGCTTCTTGCCTGGCCTCCCCCGCCCCCATCCGAAGTTTGATCCAAACAGAAGCAAACTTTGGGGACAGCCCTGGCGCTTCGAGGAGCCAGCTGAGCCTGCGAGTGGCAGGGAGAGCAGAGGGAGGCAGCCCCCAGCAGCCCTGGCGCCTGACTCCACCGGTCCCCCGTCCCCTCCAAGAGCTCCCCATACGCGCCCGCGCTTGCAGGCGCCTCGCTCGTCAGCTCAGAATGCAGCTTGGGACCCGTGGCGGCTCAACCTTTCCCTCTCCCAGAGCCCCGGTCTAATCAACCCCTATAATTTATGCAGAAAATATGATTTATATTTAATTTCACCACACTTGCATTGTTAATTTGAGATGTAATTAACCCGTCGCCATGACAACTAATTTTGTGATGCCGTAAATTACCGCCGTCTTTTCATCAAAATTCAGTTACTTTGGCTCCTGTGTGCAATGTACTGATGCAATTAGGTTGCTAAGGGCAACTCAAAAGTGTTCAATTTCTTTTGTGCAACTGCAATGGGGTAGAAGCTCCCTTGCGTCCTCCCAGGGTCCCGTTGGCCGTGGGGCGGGGAGTTGGGGGTATGTGGCCCGCCCTGGAGGAATGCCATTGGAAAGCCGGACTGGGTGGGCGCCTGCTGCCCCGTCTTCTCCCTCTCCCACCCTCTTCTCTCCAGTAATTATTTTTCAAGAGTGACCCCTGGACACATGCTCCCCGTGCCCCCCACGGGACCCCAGGGCAGGCAAAGGGACTCCCCTCCAAGCCCCTGACCCTCTCTCTTACACTTTCCTGTCCCAAGCATGCTGGTGCTCCAGTTAGAAAGGAGAGAGAACCACCTCGCCTTTCTTGTCTCCTGGTGTCTAACTTGTTTATATAGATCTTCCCCTCTCCCTCTCTCTCTCTCTCCTTTTTTCTTTATTTAAAACAAAAACCCTCTGTGTTGCTTTTGTCACGTTAATTCCCATTTTGCCAACACCAGGGGCCCAGGCAGACGAGTTACCAAGGAACACAAAATTTTAATTAGTGTATTTTAATCATTCAGGCTTTCCGAGCTAATCCACATGCCCTAGAGAATTCCCGAGATGCAGCTCTGCCCTGCTTTACCATTTATTGTTGAGTCTATTATAATTACTGTTAGCAGGTGGGGACTGGGAGATGTTTATTATGAGTTTTTCATCTTTAGTATAATTACCGAAAAAAACAAAATAAAAAGATGTCGTTGTATTTTGTTTCCTAGAATTTTTTTTTTTCCAGGGGAGGGTATGGCCGTGGGATTTTTTTTTTTTTTTTCCTGCTTCTTCCCAGGCAGGTGACTTGGAGTTTCTGGGCTGGAAGATAGTCCTGAAGATCAGCAGAGTTGTGCTCAGTACCCCTCAGGCTCAGGAGAGGTGGGCAGTGCCATCTCTGCCTATCACCCGCTGGACCAGGCTCCAGGGGTGTCCCTCCTCCGCTTCCTTGTATATATGGAAAGGGTCAGAGGTTGAGGCTGAGAGGGTCAGGGGTCTATCAGTTCTGCTCTGGGCTGGCAGCTCCCCCTGGTATGGGCTGGTCTGGGGCTCTAACCAGGGTGGGCCCGTCAGGAGTGAGAACAGAGCTTTGCATGGTTATAAATACAACAGTTAACTCAACCCTGAATATTCACTGGAAGGACTGATGCTGAAGCTGAAGCTCCAATACTTTGACCACCTGAGGAGGAGAGCCGACTCTTTGGAAAAGACTCTGATGGTGGGAAAGATGGAGGGCAGGAGGAGAAGGGGGTGACGGAGGATGAGATGGTTGGGTGGCATCACTGACTCAATGAATATGAATTTGAGCAAACTCTGGGAGATAGTGAAGGACAGGGAAGCCTGGTGTGCTGCAGTTCATAGGGTTGCAAAGAATTGGACATGACTTAGCAACTGCACAACAACTTGTATTGAGTTTAGTACATGCTAAGCCCTGTGTCATACTCTTTTACCTGCATTATTTTACTTAATCCCTCAGCAACCCTATGAGGCAGGTACTAATAACATCTCTGATTTATAGAGGAGGGGGCCATCACTTGGGATCACAGAGTTAAGAAGTAGGATTCAAACCCAGGTGTGTCCTCTGTAGCCCAGGCTCCTACTACCTACACTGTACTGTCTCTTCTTCTGGGTCCTCCAGATGCCACCTCCTCCCAAAAGCCTTCCCAGATTACTCAAGACTAAGTTAGGGTTTTCTTTCTGTTTTCCCTCCTCTTCACAGTCTGTGTGCCTGTGCCACTGAGTTGTAGTTGTCCTGTTACTTCTCTAAGAACAGAGACCTGTGAGGGTGGAGGGCTTTCTGCCATTGCCCCTGAGGACCCCTAGCATGTAGTGCGGTGCCTGTACAAAGCCAGCTCTTGGTGCAATCTGTAGGGTGGGTTGGCCTGCAAGTGTGTCTGTTAGGGTACTTCCCCCTGAGCCTCCACTTAGGGTGTCAGATGGTAAGGACTCAAGGCAGACATTCAGCAGGTTGAATGTCCAGAGATGCCCTCTTAGGTGCCACACTCAGCAGAAGCCATAGGGCCTGGGGATCCCTGAGCTTCAAGTCTCAAGAGGAGGGGATGACCTGGGGCCCAGGTCAAGTTTGAGTACTGTTCTGAGGACTCTGTGTGTGAGATGAAAACACACAGCTTCAGCTTTCGCTTCCCTAGCCCCGGGGTCCTAGGCAAAAGCCTGGTGTGCCCTTTCATTTCTTTCTCCTCTTCAAGGTAGTTTTCAAATGCCTTCTCTTCTCAGTGATGATTTTGAAATTTTCCTGGAAAATTCCACATCTCTGCACCAGAGCCAAGCTCAGGGCTGAGGACCACTGGTTTTCCCAGGCAGAGCAGAGTGAAGTGAGCTGGAGCTGACTTTTGCTCATTTCCAGCCTGGTTGCCCACGGGACCAGTGGGGGAAGATAATTAACACGTCCCTGGGAAGGGGCCCAGAGCATTCTGTGAATTGCACACAGGTGGCAAGAATCCCTGCTCCGCTCTAAATTCTTGGGCACCCCCTCCAACAATTCCTCTTTACATTCTGATGGGGCAGTGGGGCTCAGGCCCTACATTATTAGAGGCCACCTTGCCCACATCCCTCGACTATCGCCCCACCGGGCTAGACCCTGCTCAAGCCCAGGGCAAAAGTGGCCGCCTCCTTTCATTCTCCCTTTTCCCCTCCAGGACCTGAGTTGTTTTTTCAATACCTGCTGGTACCATCTTCTTCAGTCACCATGCTGCCCAATGCTGTATCTTTCGCCCTCGGATGGGATGTGGAATTCTCAAATGCCCTGGCAGTGCTGAGCATGCAGCCCTCACCCAGTTCAAGGCCAGCTGCGGGGGCAGAGGCTGATCCCAGCTGAGCCCCACTCCACAGAGCCCAACAACATCATATTCTTTGCTCCTTTTTCTCTCTGTCCCACTGTCCCAAGCCAGTGGTTCTCAAACTGCTGGTCAAGCACCTATTTACACTCGTAAAAAGTATTGAGGATCCCAAAGAGCTTTGGCTGATGTGAGTTACAGCGATCAATAGTCTCCATATTGTAAATTAAAACACAGAAATTTTTAAAAACATATTTATGAATTCATTCAAGATAGCCATGAAACACCAAGGACCTACTACTGTATAGCATGGGGAATTATATTCAGTGTCTTGGAATAACCTATAATGGGAAAGAATCTGAACAAGCTGAATCACTTTGCTGTACACCTGAAGCTAACACAGCATTGTAAATTAACTATACTTGAATTTTTTTAATGGGGGGAAAGAGAACAATGATAAACCCATTATATGCTAACATTAAGAGCATATTTTTATGAGAATATCTGTATTTTCCAAAACAAAATTTTAGTGAGAAGAGTAGCATTGCTTTTTATTTTTGCAAGTTTCTTTAATATCCAACTTAGCAAGAGTAGCTGGATTCTCAGATGCACTTCTGCATCCAGTCCTTGCTGATGTGTTGTTTAGTGAAGTGAAACTGTTAGTTGCTCTGTTGTGTCCGACTCTTTGGGACCCCACGGACTTGTAGCCTGCCAGGCTTCTCTGTCCATGGGATTCTCCAGGCAAGAATACTGGCGTGGACTGCCATTCCCTTCTCCAGGGATCTTTGCAACCCAGGGATCGAACCTGGGTCTCCCACATTGCAGGCAGATTCTACTACGTTAGTCTATGAAGAAAACCAGTTTCCCACAGATGTGTAGTTGGAGAAGAGAGGACAGTTTTAATAACCTTTGCAGATAATGGTGGCTATTCTCCTTTGATACTACACTAAAACTTGCTGAGTGGTGGTTTCTCAAAGGTTAGCTGCAGTGTGGACTCTGAAACTACATCGGTGAACCTTATGAACTCTTCTTACATGAAAACCCTTTGGTCTGTCTTGCACTGTGAATGAATCATCCCCCTGAGTATGACTTTGGTCACGTAGGGGTCATTTGGGGAATACGGGTGGCACTGAGGAACAGAGATCTGCTGTGTGTGACACATTGCACTACACGACGTGTGAAAGAAAATGACTCTCGTTAGTATCATCACCTGTCTCATCAGAAAAGCTGTTAAGTTTTAGGACACTGTCAGAGTCACGGTGGCAGATATTTTCCCCAAAGTCTGGTTCCCAGACTAGGAAACTCTTCAAAGCTCAGATTTTACCATTGGCAACAAATATTGCCAGTTTTTCTTCCCCCGCAAAGTGACAGTCTGACTTTGTTCACTTTTGAGAAAATGTCTGCCAAATCCTCAGATCTGAAAAACCAGAGTGTATCTGTCAGTCAGTCGCTCCTTCAAGTTCAGAGAGGGCTCTATGAAAAGAGCAGCTGGCTCAGCGTCAGCGCAGTCACCTGGGCACTTTCCCGGGGTGAACTTCAGACCATGGGGTGCAGCACAGTGCTTCACGAGTACTTCCCCCTCCATCCTTCAGAATATTAAAAACACATGTACTCAGGGCTCAAGAGTTCGTAAAAATTAACACTTTTTATAGCTTTGTCAAGCACATTCTTAAGTGAATATGGCTCTTTCTTTTAACTGAAGTGCATGGCACTGAAGAACACAGTAGTTGCCAGTCCCACACTGTGGTCTGTGCCAAGGCATCAGCCCTTTTACCCACCATTGCTTTTGTACCATCAATGCCAATGTCACCACAGCAGGGGAAAAAAAAAGGCAAATTGCATTTTAGTAGTATCATGAAAGGGTCTCAGGAATCCCAGAGGCCTGCAGACCACACTTTGAGAACCGCCACCCCTGTCTCTGTCTCTCTTTCTCTGATCAGAGCCCACAAAAAGCATTTCACTCTGGCACTTGCTTTCTGTCCTCAGAAAGGGCTAAGTTCTTGGGCTGATCCAGCACCACTTCCTGGCTCTTCTGGCCTCTGTCTGGAGCTGCCGTGTGGCGATGTGACTGTGGGGTCCTCATGGGCAGCCTGGGAGAAAGGCAGGGACTGCCTTGCAGCCTGTGTTTGTGGATGCCAACATCCTCTGGGCCCGCGGCCCAAGTCTCCCCTGCAGAACCTTGTCCTCCCCCAGCAGACCCTCCCGCAGCCTCTGACTCCGTCAGGGCTCAGGCCTGTCCTGAGCTGGGGCTCCAGCTGCCCCGCCGCACACGGCCCAGTTTCCCGTCGGCCACCTGCCTTCACGCTGAGGGCCATGGGGGGGGCCGGAGCCAGAGGCGGGTCTCCGCCTCCCTCTGCTTCCCCTCTCCGCTTCCCCCAGCTGTCCCCCAGCCGCCTCCCCCTGCACGGCAGCCTGTCCGAGACACTGGGTTTTGTCCCCTCGATCCCAGCACCCTGAGAGTGAGAGAAAATAGCTGTCCGGTGAGCGGTGGGGGAAAGCCTCTTGTTTTCACCTCTCAGCGGCTGGTTTCCCAACTTTCCCATCCCAGCTCCTGAGGAACAAAGGGCCTCTGGCCCCCGTGTGCTGGGCCGGGCCCAGCGAGGGGACTCACCAGCAACTCTTTATTGAGTCTTCAAGCGCCGGCCAGGCACTCCATTAAAAAGCCATTCCCCTTTGTGCTGCCCGGCCCCCAGCTGTCCCCCCTCTCATGTGACGGTCGGTCACAGTTGTAAAACAACAACACACAGAGTTGGCAACTAACGAGGCTTTTTTTCAAGCCAGGGTCTCCATGGCAACCCCTGTCAATCACCCCTCAGGAGTGCTTTAACCTGACCGAGAGGGGGAAATAAAAAATAAAATAATAATAATAATAATAATAATAATAAAAAGCCAAGAAAGACTTGGAAAGAGAGCGAGAGGCCAGTAGACAACTGGGGAGGGAAACAATTCAGAAAGTTTCTGGAGTTTGCTCCGTCAGTTGGAACACAAATGAAACTTAAGTCTGTTGGATGGGAGTGTCCCACTGACCCGAGGGGAAGGATGTTCATTGTAATTTTTACATATAGTTTGCAGGTTGCAACTCATTTTGTGAAGGCTTCCGGCATTTTCCCGTGGTCCATGAAATGATGGAACATGGTTGTCTGTGGGCAGCCTGGGAAGGAGGGCAGTCCTATGGGCTGTTAGAGAGAAGATATGGTGCCATGGGCCCAAACCCAGAGATGCCCAGTTCATGGCCTCAAGCCAGCAGGGAGAGCCATTCGGAGCCTGGCTGGAGTCCAGCAGAGTGTCTGAGTCCTTCCATGCGAGGCCTGGTGCCAGTGGGGATGGCCCATGGTATGTGGTGGGCGTGGCGCCAAGGGGACATTGGAGGGCCCCACGCGCCATGCCACACGGGGCTAGAGTGGACCTACCCCCGTGACGTGTCAGGGGGAGCCAAGGGTGACAGGCGATGCTGGGACCCCTCATTCCTCCTACGATGCCGTGCCAGCAGATGCCCACTCCCTGGGCACGTGGCATCCCGCCAGGGGTGAGTTCAACCTTCCACGTGTTGGCGTGGTGCCGGGGGCATGGTAAGCCTGAGTCCACCCCCCCAACCCCACCCCGGCACTCATACATGCTGTCTGGCTGCTAGCCAGGGGCTCCACAGGTTCCGAGGTCTGCACGGTCTGGGCACGGGCACGGTCTGGGCATGGCAGCGGGCAGCCTGGCAGCCACTGCCAGGCCCTCCTGAGAGCTCAGATCAGGAAGGAAGAGAAGGCCAGCGTCTTGGCCCAACCCTCATTTCTCAGCTGCGGACATCTGAAATTGAGAGCTCAGGCTCCTTTTCTCCATGAAAGTGTTGAAAGGCCAAGAGTTCCTCGCGGGTTCTCTGCACCTTGGGGGAGGTTTTACTCATTTGTGGAGTCTAGGAATCTGACTGGAGGCCTGAGGGGAGTAAGGAAGGGAGCCCTGGGGCAGAACCTTTCAGAGAACAGGCACAGGGTTCCCGCCATCCCGGGCGCTATGGGGCTGTGCGGTGTCCCCAGGTCCTGGGGATAAAGAGGCTGAAATTCTTGAATCTGTGGGTTTCTGGGAGGCTGGATTTTTTTTTTTTTTCCCCTGGACTTCCAAGGCCTCGTATGAACCTGGCACCCAGAATAGCAAACCCAGAACAGGCAGATTGTTGTAAATGGATAGATAGACAGATGACTGAGGCAGAGCAGGCGTTCCTTGGGCCACTTCCTGTTCTGAGGGCTGCAAGCCGGGCTGGAGAGACACGGGGTCACCGGCTTGCTCCCGCCGCTCTACCTTACACCCAGGTAGCCCGGCTTTGGCTGGCTTGACGCTGCTGCTCGACGCTGCTCCAGCCCTTCCTCCCTGACCATCTCTCTGCCCGTGCTCCTTCCACTCTGGCTCTGCCCTCCCTCACAGGCTGCAGGCCTGACATTGGCTCCCCAGGTGCCCCCTCTGCCCTCACTCAGTCCTCAGTCCTTCTTGCACACATGCTCAGGGGCTCTGTTCACTTCCAGAGCGAAGTCGGTGAAAACCTTTCCGGTGGCGCTGCAGTACCCCCCCAGCAGTTGGCCCTCCTTTGTCCCAGCTTCGACAGCGGGAAGCTGGCCCCAGGCCCCATACAGCACTGTTTACATGACATCTCAGTGGGTCAGGCAGGGACTGACTCAGCCTGGGAACACTTTTCCCCCAAGACAAGAAGGTCAAGGACAGCCCCTGCTTTCAGGCAGCCCTGTCCAGTGGCTCTCTGGCCTCTGGATCCCTCTGCTGGAGAGAGGACCCTCTAGGGACTGGGACAGCCTTGGCCAGGGCCCCATCTCTGCTTCTCCTTTCCTGGGTGCCCTGGGAAGCTCCTGCAGGAAAGGAATGCTAACACTCTACTGGTGTAGTAAGCTGGCACTGTACCCAGGCAGGGGCCGCTGAGTGCCAGAGCCTAGTAAAGACGTTGGCGAGGCCTCCACTCCCCACGCCCAGAGTTTCCTCTGTCCGGATTGGCTTGCGGCCTTCAGCCGAGCCCCAGGCAGCACGGGGAGGGGGTGGCCTGCTCTGCAGGCCCCGGCCCAGCCAGCCCAGAAGACCAGAACTCCTCCCCACTTCCCTTCACCTGTAGCCAGAAGGACCAGGGACAATTATGGCAATACATATTTTGTTGTTGCTCAGTCGCTAAGTCATGTCCGACAATTTGCAACTCCATGGACTGCAGCACGCCAACCTTCCCTGTCCTTTACAATCTCTGAGAGTTTGCTCAGACTCATGTCCATTGAGTCGGTGATGTCATCCAACCATCTCATCCTCTGTCACCCGCTTCTCCTCCTGCCTTCCAACTTTCCCAGCATCAGGGTCTTTTCCAATAAGTAGGCTCTTCTCCTCAGGTGGGGCCAAAGTTTTGGAGCTTCAACTTCAGCATCAGTCCTTCTAATGAATATTCGGGATTGATTTCCTTTAGGATTGACTGGTTTGATCTCCTTGCAGTCCAAGGGACCCTCAAGAGTCTCCAGCACCACAGTTCAAAAGCATCAATTCTTTGGCACTCAGCCTTCTTTACAGTCCAACTCTCAGGTCCATACATGACTACTGGAAAGTATTTTGTAGCATTTTTGTGAAAGGAGAAGCAAGGTGTGGGGTGAGCCAGGGCAGACGGGATCCTAGTAGCAGCCAAATTGTGAGACCTGACTTCACCTCTCTAAGCCTCAGTTCCTCCTCGGTAAAGTGAAGCTATGAATAGTATTCCATTACCACTTAATGTCTGGGTTGGGGAAAGCCCTCCATAAATGTTAACAATGAATGTGATTAGCGGTAGTGGTCATGATGATAGTGGCTCCCCCATAGTTTGGAGGTGTCAGTGAGATGATGTGTGTAAAGCATGTCAGTGTAAAGCATTGCTATGCAGTGAGTGCTCAGCAAACGTTAGCTGTCATCATTATTATTGTTATTGTTACTATTTTCTGGTGCGCTGAGGTAGAGCCTCACGCATGCCCTGAGCCTTGCTCTTGCTCCTGGGAGGCCTGGGGTTGCTGCCTGCTGATGAGTCCAGCAGGTCCTTTTAGAATGCTCCACAGCTCCATCTTCCCCCTCCCATTTACTCTGAAGCACCCGCCCTGCTGTCTTACAGGCCCCTTACTGTCCTCTCCCTGTCCCAATGTCACTGTCACTCTCCCATCCAGGATTCCCCAGGCGCCACCGCTTTGGGGGTTTCCTGGGAGAATGGGGTCCCCAGAACCCTGTTTCTGCCTCTTACCCCAGCCTGGCCTCCCCCAGGCCTGGAATCTGACTGGGTATTGTAACATAGTAGCTGAATGAACTCCAGTTTCAAAGGTTAATATCAAAATCTGGAGTGGATTACCTAAAAATTACTTACAACACCATTAAAATTCTGAACTCTTTTTGTTGTGGCTGTAAATTAATTTAAAATGTCAGGTTTTTTGAGAAATCCAATAAGAAATTGAGCCAACAGAGCAATCTGCAAACTGTCTGGCAAAGAGGAAAGTGTGTCTCTTCAATCGACAAGGAAAAATATGGAGCTTAACTGGAACCATATGGCTTAGTACTTGAGAGAAATCTGCTGAAGAGGGAGGGCGGCTAGGGGGGAGAAGGGAGGTAGGAGCTCAGCTGACAGCCACACACATGCAGTGCGAGGCCAGAGGGGAGCAGGGCCAGCGCGGCAGCCTTGGCGCGGCCGAGGGGCCTGGCAGGCGCCTGGCACATGGCCTACTTGGCTGCCCCCTGTCCGCGGTCACCAGGAGGCCCCAGGCGGCAACTTGGTCCGTCCACCGTCTTAACACATTCTCGCTGTGTCCATCCAGCACTTCCCGGCCAGTTTGGGACTCCTCCCGGCTCCCCTGGGGGAGCCCAAGCCCCCCCCCCCCCAAATCTGCCTCCTTCCAGGGGAGCATGGGCATGAGTGTCCCAGCCTGGGACGGCCACCTGCCTGTCTTGTGAAGGCCACCTCCTCCCCTCAGCCCTCTTTGAGCTTCCTCCAGCCAACATGTGGTCCCCATTACTCCTGAATTCCCCAGATTTACAACACATTAAGTAATTTGTAGGTTATTTCAACTTCAATCTGCTAAAGTTGAGAAAATCAAAATTAAATTCAAACCACAAGGGAACTTCAAAGAAAGAGGAGGAAGAGGACGAGAAGAACCCTCGAGTGCGTTCTCCTCTTCAGTCGCATGTGTCCCCTGATGTCATCCTCAGTGGCGGGCGGCCCGCTCTGCCTGCCTTCCTCTGTGCCTCCCCTCTCCCTCCTGCAGGCCCCCACCTCTGGACAGGACAGTGTCCCGGGTGTCCCCTCTGAGTGAGGATGCAGAAGCCCAGGGGCACCCTGGGGTCTTGTGCGGGCCCCGTGGTCTGGGTTGCGGGTGAAGGCCCTCTAACTTGTAACACTCTCCCCACTCCCGCTGCCCAAGCCCTCACTCTGCCCCAGCTGGTTAGGGTATTCTGGAGCTCCAAGGCCTGTCTGTTTCATTTTTCCGACCCATTTTGAGGGGAATCTCCATCAATGGCTGTTCTAGCTCCCCACGCGCCTGGGACAGCTGACAGCTGGTAGGTACCACCTGGCCCCCTCAGTTTAATAGCTCAGGTTACCTTATTTTGCTTTCTACCCTTTAAAGCAGCCTTGTAAATAAGCAAACACTCGGTGCCAAGCACCTTCGGCACCTCGCCAGGCTGGTAAATATTTTAGTAGTGACTTGGTAACAGTTGTGTTCACTTTGATTTCCTCAGAAAGGTTCTTGGTGCTGGGGAGGGGGCTGGCTCTGGGAAGCGATTTGCTGGTTATTTATAGTCCAGCTCTGGCCACATGGCCTTTGCTCTAACCCTGCAGATTGTATGCTGGGGTATTTTAAAGCTGGTGTGGCCTGACTTACACCCCTTTCTACAAAGATGTGGGGGGCATTCTTCTGTCTCTCTGAAAGTGCCCCATGAAGAAAGAGCTCCAAGGTCCTGGATTTGGGAAACAGAGTCTAGATTTGTCCCCACCCAGAACTAGAATGAACTGAGAGACTCGGGCAGATCCTATGTTGGGTGTGAGTTAGGGACTAACCCCTGCTGATGTGGTTTGAATTTAGGGAGAAGCCCAGGATCTGGGGAAGGGATGTCCTTGGGCTTGGGGTGTGTGACACTGAAGCAGCGCCACCTGAGATGGCCAGAATCAAGCTGACCATGAGAGCAGCCAGGTTTCGGGAGGGAAGTAGGTGGAAATGCATCCATGGGATGTGTTGTCTTGGCATCTGGTTCTTAGAGGAGTAGCACCACAGGGAAGGAGAGCCAAGGTAGACGAAGCAGGGTAGGGAGCCTGGAATATGATACCCCGGGGTCCAGGTATTCCCTCTAAGCCAAGGGTCCCCAACCTTTTGGGCACCAGGGACCAGTTTTGTGGAAGACAATTTTTCCACGGACCCTTCAGAGTGGTTTCGGGATGATTCGGGTGGATTACATGTATTGTGCACTTTCTTTTTTCCTTTTTTAAACAATTTTATCTCTTTATTTTTGGCTGTGCTAGGTCTTCTTGCTGCTCAGACTTTTTCTCTAGTTGCAGCGAGTGGGGAACCACTCTCTAGTTGTGGTGTGCTGGCCCCTCATTGTGGTGGCTACTCTTGTTGCGGAGCACGGGCTTTAGGGCATGAGGGCTTTGGTAGTTGCAGCTGCCGGGCTCTAGAGCACAGGCTCAGTAGTTGTGGTCCCTGAGCTTAGTTGCTCCTCGGGTGTGATCTTCCTGGATCAGGGATCCAACCCCTGCCTGCTGCATTAGCAGGTGGATTCTTTACTACTGAGCCACCAGGGAAGCCCTGTGCACTTAGTCTAATGCTGCCGGTGATCTGCCAGGAGGCACTGGTCTGTGGCCAGGAGGTTGGGGACCCCTCCTCTTAGCCATGAAGGGGCCCCGACAAGTGCAGGGCCTCTCTGCCCAGTGCTAGGAAGCTGGTCTCACCCAACCAGACCTTGCTTATCCCGCCTTCCATAGCCTGGGTCGCCATGTGCTGCTCCCAGGCTAAGTGAGAGGCCATGGGGTAGGGGGTGGGCATCTTTAATAAATAGACTGCTCACAGTCTCTTTTGTTTTATTAGAGGTTTCTGTGCAGATGGGTTGGTTTTAAAGGGGTTCAGACTCAGCACAGTGAGGCCATATCAATGGTCCCTGAACCCTAGTGCCCCAGGATGTGCTTGTGAGTGTCCGCAAATGGACCCAAGCTAAGCAGGAGCAAGGCTTGTCTGCTCTCATTGGCTAGTGGTGGTGGGGAAGGCTGGGGAACATGGGTGCTTCTGGGCCACCTAAGACAGGATCAGTGTTCCCTGAGGACCCTTCTTTGGGTCCCTGCCTGGGGGTGGGGCCTTCACACCTGGCGCTTACAGCTGAGCTCTGTTCAGCTGACCAGCCAACCTGCTGCCACTCCCCAGCCGCCCGCCCTTCCCCCCTGGGCCCCTGGCGCCATGATGCTTGCATCCCGTCTGCACCCACGCACATCCCATTGGTGCTCAGCTGTCGTGGGCGCGAGTCAGGTGAGCGGCAGACCAAGTGGCAGACCGGCTCACCTCCTTTCCTGCGGGACTGGTGCCAGGGCTGTGTTCTTCCCGGAAGGCTTCCAGGCTCCCCCGCATGGCATCCTGTTGAGCCTGTTCCCGGGGTGCGGGGGCAGGCCTTTTGGGGGGAGAGCATCTGCGCCGTGCTGCCCTGGCGCCAGCTCTCCCTGGAGGCCCTGGTGGAGTTGCCAGAGGGAAGCGGCTGGGCCAGGGCAGGAGATGGGGACAGCTGAGATGGGGGTCATTGGGAGGCGGCCACCTTCTTGCCACCACCGTGGCCCTGTTGGGAGTGACCTCTGACCCCTGTGCTGGTGTGCATTGGTGTTCACTAGATCACTGTTGCTTCCCTGACCTCCACTGACTTTTCCTGAAAGATACAGAGCCCTCACTGTACCCTCAGCTGGGCCCAGCACCCGCAGAAGGTCTCTGGGAGGACCCCCATGGCTCCTTGGCCTTGTCACACTTGTTCCCCAGTCCCCAGGTTTCAGTGTCCTCAGAATCTCTGGGGAGTCCCACAGGGGAGACGGGAAGGTACAGAGGCCTTCTTTGAGTGCCCAGAATGTTTATGCTCGAGGGCTCAGCGATCAGCCTTCTAAGCTATTGGAGCTCAGAGTCTTGCCTTCTAGTCTTCACTTGTCCGCTGGCCCCTATGTGGGAAAGAAGCTGCTTTAGCGAATCTTCTTCTGCCCCTTGGCCTCGAGTGTGGACTCTCTGGCACCCAGAACCCTGTTGTCCTTTACCCGATAACTTAAGCAAAACGTGTCTTTTCCAGTCCCCCTCTGTGGCCTTTGGAAACAAGGATATCCATCAACAGTCATTCCCCTCCCTGGTCTCCCTAAAGGAGGCCTCATAGTCCTACTGAGGGGTCAGAGCTGCTCAGGGGAGATGAGGCTGTGACAGCTGACCCTTCAGTGCAGTCAGGGGAGAAGGGGTGACATGATACCCAGTTGCAGTGGGTCCCTTGTTGTTCAGTCATGTCTGACTCTTTGCGACCCCATGGGCTGCAGCACGCCAGACTTCCCTGTCTTCCATCACTATCTCCCGGCGTTTGCTCAACCGTGTCCATGTGGCATATTAAGAAGAAGATGCCACACCATGTGTCAGTTTCCCCAGGTGATTTCTCTCCACAAGTGCTGTGAGGACCTCAAGGTGAAAGAGCATTAGAAGCAAGAGAAGAGGCAGTGAAGGGCGGTAACCAACAGGACCCTAATAGGCTTTCTCTCCTTGGAACACTGGCCGGCCTCCACCTCACCTTCAAGAGGGTAGGAGCAGATGGCAAAAAAGCAGTTGACCTGGAGCAGGGCAGGAAGGTATATGGGCTGAGGCCTCCCCCTGCCTATCAGATCCAGTGGAGATCAGGCCTCTTCTCTTCCAGTCTGAACATCAGCATCTAAGTGGCGAAGTGCACTGCAGGAAGGAAGATGAACCAGCAAGTTCTGTAGAAGGTCGGGACTGCCCTCATGGGGCCAGAACTAATCGGAGCCTCCACCCTCGTTGGCCCCAGACACAGTTCTGGTGGGAGGGGCCTTGCCCACAGGTAGCCGGTTGCCCTGTTTCTCCTTGATGCCTCATGGATGAGTCCTGGTTTCAAGCTCCCTGAGAGCTGGGAATGGAGGAGATCCTATGAAAATGATGATATGTGACAATCAGTCACAGCAATTAGTGTTTTGGTTAACAGGCCTTTTTTGTTTTCTCTCACCCAGACAGAATGTCACAAATAAATCCTCTCCTGCATTTGCATATTAATTGGATCGGAGACGTCAAGCATCTTTCATTAAAGAAAATGATCTGCATATTTGGAGACATAAAATAGTTATTTTGATGGGTTTTTTTCCTAAGATCAGGGGGTGGGGGAGGTAGGTGATGGGAGCAGTAGAAATTGAGGTAGAGTGAAGGCAAAGCCAGCCAGCCCCTCCTCTGGAGTTAACCCTGTGCAGTCTGGAAGTTGATGGGCCCCGCTTGGACAGAAGATCATTTATATGTGAATAAACTCAAGATTCAGGGGCCCTCCCAGGCCTTGAGTGGTTGTCCAGGGGCCCAGCTTGACCCCTGAATAGAAGGGGTCTCCACTGGCGTTTTGGCGAGGAGACAGGCTGCAGGCCCCACTGCCATCCTGCTGGGAGGGGTCCGGCGCCCACCTGTGTCTTGGAGCTCTGGCTGGCTTTGCCCAGCTCTCTGTCCTTCCCCTCTCACCTTGACCCCTCCACTCTTCCAGCCTCCTGCTCTTCCTCTCCCCTTGGGTTGCCCGTCTGTGCCCACTTTCTGCATCCTCTCTGACCTTCGGCTTCTCTGTGCCCTTCTCATTCTCTGCCAGCTGTCATCCCTCTCCCCAGATGGAAAAGTTGTCTGGGGGCAGCAGACACAAAGCCTGGAGTCATTATCACACACACTCGAAATAACCCAGAAAGCTGCTGGACCCATATTAGGGCATGAGTCCCCATGGAAAGCTGTGTGAATGTAGGGTTTTGATAGGCAAGTGTGACCACCACAGGTCATCCTGTTTCTCCTCCTGCCTTAAACCCTAGGTCCTCGTTGGCTGCAGTAGCCGAGGGTGATGGGCAAGACCTCTCCTAGACATGTCTGAGCCCCCCGGGCTCTCTGCCATCCCAGCTCCAAAGGCACAAACCCAAGTGCTGTACTCTGAATAGAGAGGTGTTTAGGTGATGACGACGATGATGACAATTGCCATCACTTTTTGCACGTATAAAATGTGTAGACGCTTTGTAAGAGCTTTGTGCTCATCGTATCCCAGAATCCCCACCACAGCCCTCTGAGAGCAGCACTGTGAGTGAGTGAGTGGTGCTCAGTCATGTCTGACTCTTTGCGACCCCATGGACTGTACCCCACCACTCTCCTCTCTCCATGGAATTTCCCAGGCAAGAGTATTAGAGTAGGTTGCCATTTCTTACTCCAGAGGATCTTCCCGACCCAGCAATTGAACCCGAGTCTCTTGCGTCTCGTGCATTGGCAGGCAGATTCTCTCTGAGAAGGGCACACATTTCATGAATCAGGAAACTCAACCTCAGAGAAGCCAGATAACATGCCCTTCAATACCCACTGGGGTTCAGAACTCGTGGCCAGAGCCAAGCTCTTCACACTGGGCTTGGAGAGGGGGGCCTCTGGGCCATGGGCACCAGTGGGAGTCTGTTTCCTGGATTGGTGGCAGCCAGCTGTAATTCCTGGGCATGAAGTCAGAGGACTGGTGTGGAGACTCTGTCTCTGCACTGCTGCCTCCTGTCACCCCACCAGGAAGCCCTGCCCATGTTCCCAAGATTCACCTTCCTTTGAGGGGTACAGAGGGCTTCCCTGGTGGCCCTTGGTAAAGAATCTGCCTGCAATGCAGGAGACGCAGGTTTGATCCCTGGATCAGGAAGATCTCCTGGAGGAGGAAATGGCAACCCACTCCAGTATTCTGGCCTGGAAAATCCCATGAACAAAGGAGCCTGGTGGGGTACAAGTCCATGGGGTCGCAAAAGAGTCAGACATAGCTTAGCGACTAAACAACAGTGAGAGGCAGAGAGCTGACTCCAGTGTGTTCTGTGGGCCTTGGGACCCTGGAGGTGCCTGTTCCAGGCCTGCTAGAATCACTCATGCTTTTTGTGCGTCAAGTTGGGCCAAGAAATTTGGCTCTAATGCTGGGTCTTGCCTTGTAGTGCGCAGGCTCCTGGATGCACAGGGGTTGGGCTATGCCCCAGTGCATAGCCTAGCTCCCTGGCTGAGTGGTACATCTGCTCACCTGTGTACCATCCCCTACCTGTGCCCTTCAGGTGGGCCAGCCCCTCTTCATGCCCTGGTGTGGGCTTGGGCATCTAGTGGGAACCAATTGGTTTCATGCTGCTGCTGCCCCACAGGGCCATCACCTTGAACTTCAGGTCCTCTCTCTCTTCTGCCATCTTCTTCCACTGGCCATGGCACTTGGGCAAGAGCACTGCTCCCAGATTAAGGAGAAGGCAGAGTTCTTGTCGAGTGAGGGTTTTTCATTTAAAAGAAGGAATCAGTTTGGATTCTGGCCTGGCTGTATTCATGAGCTATGCACCCCGGGAAGATCACCTCTCTTCTGTGAATATCAGTTTCTTCCCTTGCAAAAAGTGGGCCATCATTCCTCCTGTGGGCAGGGGCTGAGGAGCAGTCTGGTTCCTCTCTGTTGAGTGCCCCAATGCAGGCCTGAGACATAATTATATTCAAAAATTCAAATAGCAGTGCTCAGTCATGTCCAACTCTTTGCAACCCCTTAGACTGTCAGCAGGCACCTCTGTCCATGGGATTTCCCAGCCAAGAATAATGGAGAGGGTTGCCATTTCCTTCTCCAGGAGATCTTTCTGATCCAGGGATTGAACCCACATCTCTTGCATCTCCTGCATTGGCAGGATTCTTACCACTAGTGATAATAGCCCCCGCAAATGCCAGCTGAGGGGTTTGTGACTCCCCAGTGGATCAAGACTCTGGAAGGGTCTCCGGGCTGAGGGATGGAGGTGACTATTTCCCAAAGCACCTGGCAGCTCAGCCCCAGCATGTTCCTTTTCCATTCTCTGGCCCTCAGCATCTTTGCGTGTGCTTCTAGCCGGGCACGGGGGAGGCCTGGTGGTCTTCAAATTCGGGGTCCTTGGAGAAGGGCCCCTGGGTGCCCTCCTTGGGGAGCACACGGACAGCCTGGGCATTTTATAGAATGTGGGGGAGTCCGGCGGCAGCTGTATCTGTTCAATGCCAAGAAGCCAAGTTGGTTTAATATGATTGTAGCTGCTGCTTTGATAAATCAAAATAATTAAAAATAATAAATTTGATTCCTCAACCAACAGGCTGTGTGTGGGCGCAGGGCCTGGGCTGACAAGCTAGGGCCAGGGAGGTGGAAGGGGGGCACTGGGACACGGGAAGGCCTGTCTTGGTGGGATCGTAAATGGGGAGGTGGGCGTGAACTCTGCAAATCGATTAAGTGAAGAGTCTTTCGTTCGGCAGAGCTGTTGGCCAGCCTCGGCTAGAGCTGCAGCTGGGCTTGCCGCTGGCTCTGAGGCCTCAGGCCAGCCTCGATTTCCTCATCTATCAAATGGGGTGATAGTTCTGCCAGCTTCCCTGGTGGCTCAGATAGTAAAGAATCTGCCTGTAATGCAGGAGACCCGGGTTCTATCCCTGGGTCAGGAAGATTCCCTGGAGAAGGGAATGACAACCCACTCCAGTATTCTTGCCAAGGAGAACTCCATGGACAGAGGAGTGTGGTGGGCTACAGCTCGTGGTGTCACAAAGAGTCGGGCACAACTGAGCGAGTAATACCCAAATGGGGTGATAGTTCCACCACCTTGCAGAGCTGTGTAAGGAATCAGGGCTTTGCTGAACCCGTGGTCAAGCCTGACAGGAACATGGTCAGCCCTGTGTTTCATGGGTATCGTTGACCCCTCTTGGCCCTGTCCTTGTACTCTGCTTGGGTACCGTAGTGGCTCAGGCCACCTGATGTGTGCGCAGTGGCCGAGCAGCCTGGTGGGCCCGGCGGTTTACTGGGGGTTCTTCTAGCAGCTGCTGGGTATTGTCCTAGCACAGGACTACACTGTCATGAAGTCACCCCCCTCTCACCGCCCCCACCCACCCGTTGCAGGGCGTGCCTATTGATTGCTCCCTCTGGCTCCAGAGCTGGGACAGGAAGCACAAGCCACTCCCTGTGGACCTGAGTCCCTGGTCAGGGTGCTGGCCGCTCTGACACAGGTGGGTGGGAGTTGGAGCGGGCAGCCCTCCCGCCCCTTGGTTTCCCCCACCCCCCACATCCTCCCGGAGGAGCCGTATTTGGTGTCTGATCCACAAGAGCCTGAGCTGCTGGAAATCTGAACTGAGTGGAGGGGGCAGGGGCTGGTGGGAAGGGAGGGACAGGGTGTCTGTCTCTTTAAATGCACTTTGTGTCAGTGTGATAAGGAATTTGATGGCTTTATCAGAAATACCAAAGCTTTATTTAGCAGGGTGAGGCTCACACCACTCAGCTCCACACAATCTGCTGATAAATTGCAAAAAAGAAAAAAAAACCCCACCGTCTCACCAACACCCAGCACAGCAAGAAAGGGAGGACGCGGCAGAAGGAAAGGCTGAAAAGCAAAGTTGGGAGTTTTGGGGGGCTGTGATGTTGTCAGGGGTGGGGGCCGTGGGACTGCAGAGACTTCCTTGAAAGAGCTGATGGATGGGCCTTCTTCCACTGTCCTTCATTTGGATAGATTTTTCTGTTATTAAGTAAAAAATACAGTAATTATTTTTGCTCTTCCAGAGAAAGGGCTGGCTATAGAGATGTGTTACCTAATTCTTGCTTCTGTTACTCCATCAGCCTGGCTCACCCCGGGCTCTCAGGGAATCCGCCAGGTTACGCACTGGTTGTGCTGGTGAGGGCAGGACCAGCCTCGGGATGGGGATGTTGGACAGGATGCAGGACAGACTGCCAGAGAGTAAGGAGCCACCCCTAGTCTAGCCATCCCCACTCCGTAGAGTGTGGCTGTGGCCGAGGAAGCCGGGCAGGGGAGGGCGTGAGACAGCCTGCATGGGATGGGACTCCACGCCAGGGTGAGGTCTCCACCCAGGTCACAGGGGAAGCCGAGGAGCCTGGAGTGACCCTGCCTGCCTGCCACATCCCAGCACTTTCCGTGCTCCCTGTGGGTTGGGTGGCTCTGGGGGAGTACCCCCGGCCATTCTAGATCTCTTATGCCTCCAGAGGGTCAAAGAGCAGAGCGACATTTCCATGCCTGTTTTCCACTGTGAGCCTTCTCCTTGTGCCCCGTGTGTGTCTTCCTGCCCCTGCTTTGTCCAGGAGAGCCCTGTGCCCGGATCCTCGAGTTAGCACACAGATCGAGTGCAGCCGCCCGTGCTCTTCCCCTTGACTGTCCACAATGCTCCTGGTGCCCTCTGTTCCCCAGAAGTCTTCTGATGTGAGCAGACTAGATTCAATCTCATGGTCCCTACCGATGCCTCTCCATAAGGCTTTGTCTCCTCTGACCAGCCTGTGTGTGTGATTTTCCCTGGAAATCGAGGCAGGTATCAGAGCTCTGTGTCCACACCAGAGCTGTGAAAAAGGGAAGTTGGGTACTGGGCATGGTGGGTGACAGAGAAGGAGACATCTCTGCGTCCCTGGCGTCTTGGGGGGCTGTCCTTTGTCTGGCTGCACAAGGGGGCTTCTTCCGGCCCAGCTCCCCCGCTCCTCACCCCTTTCTGATGGCGCTGGGGGCTCTCACTGCATGCCCTGCCCATCCCAGTTTCACTTTCCACCACCCAGCATTCCTCTTGGTGGCTTACAGACTTCGCTGTGGGGAGGTCTCTCCCTACAGAGGGGCCCCCAAGCATGGCTAAAGGGCCAAAGCTTTCCAGAGCCCACAGGCTGCCCCCTCAGACAGGATGGAGGCTTTGTTGTTGTTCAGCCGTTGTGTCCGACTTTTTGTGATTCCATGGACTACAGCATACCTGTCCTTCACTGTCTGCCAGAGTTTGCTCAAATTCATGTCCATTGAATCGGTGGATAGAGGCTGGGCAAGGTCAAAGGATGCCTCAGGGGCAGTAAAGTCAGACTGACCGCAGGCAAGGTTCAGCGGAGTTTGAGAATAACTTTGCACTGAGGACCCTCTCCCGAGCCAAGGAGGGCCGAGCCTATGCCCTCCCTAGAGGCGGTGAACCAGAGGGACCCCAGGCAAGGTGAGGCCAGCAGGCCTAGAGAGCCCTGAGCGACAGGTCAGTCTCAGAGGAATTCCTCGCTTTAGATAGTGGAGCAACAGGATTAGCCCAGCTGCTCAGAGAGGGGAAGTGCAGGGAGGAGAAACAGGGGAGCTTGGAGGAGAGGGCGGGGGCTGATCTGGCCAGGGAAGGGCAGACGGTGGAGGAAGCTGCAGAAAGGCCGCGGCTGGGAGACAGACAGGAGGAGTAAATGGAAGTGACAGGGTCAGGCCAGACCTTTGTCCTGAAGCCTGATTAGAGAGTCTGCCCTGGATTTCTGAAACTTTGGGATGTTGTCGGACAAACTGGAGCTTAATTCTGTCAGAGCACTGGGGAGATTAGAATTGACATCCTGGGAGCACATTCCTGGCTGGGCAGAAATCCAGCCCCTGCTGGGAAAAACCTGTGAAAGCATGGCCAGCCCAGTGGTGGTGGCAGGGGGTGCCCAGCGGCCTGAGTAGCCACTCCAGGCTTGTGGGTTGGAGCCAGGACGTTTTGGAAGGCCAGGCCGTGTCATTAGACAGCTATGGACTAGGGGAAAGAATGGAGGCCCAGCAGGGTCACTTCTGAGTCCAAATCCTGGTTCTGGGCCTAGCTGTGTTGCCTTGGGAAGAGAGCTTTGGTTTGTTGAACCTCAGTTTTCTTGTCTATAGAATGGGCCCACTAAGTCTGCCTTCTGGGCCCACTAACTTTTCTTTCCTTTGAAGTGGGAGGCATAACCTTGGGAAGCTGAGAGGAATGGATCAGACTTCTTTGTTTTAAATTTTTTTCCTCTTTTTGACCATGCTGCACAGCTTGTGGAATCCTAGTTGCCTGACTGGGGATTGAATGTGGGCCCACAGCAATGAAAACACTGAGTCCCAACCACTGGCCCACAGGGGATTCCCAAGTCAGACTTTTCTGTACTCTCAGCTGCAGCAGAGCCAGGGCTTGCTGGTGCACAAGGACGGTTTCCCTCATTGAGCACCCTGACGTTCAGCATTTGTTCACTGGTCAGGCGAACCTTGGCAGTGTCACCCTGACAGAGTGCTCCAGCCTCTTGCCTCTGCACCAAGGGGGTCCTTTCCAGTAGCCAGGCTCCTCAGCCACAAGCAGCCCACAGGAACCCCTGGAGATGGCCGCCTCACTCTCTAAGAGCTCCAGGGAATCCCCTGCTCAAACTGAGTGAGCTGAGCAAGCCAGACCCCCACTCCAGGAGATGGGCGTGGAGGACCAGAGTGAGGACCCAGCCCTGCAGCTGCAGAGCAGGCTGTTTCTAGAAGAACAGAGCGGTCCCTCCCTACTTCCCTCCTGATCCTAATGACTTTCAAATATTGGTAAATATTTTGGCTAATGCAGGCTCTCATGGCAGAGAGCAAAGCTGTGTGCAGTTCAGGACCTACAAATTATTTATTAAAGATCGGAGATGCGGTGCAATTATGTGGAAAGAACCCCAAAAATTAAATAAATAAGTAACAAAATAAATAAATAACAGCCACACTGGCCTCTTGAAGGCTTGGGGAGCTGCATACATGATTGCCGTCTTGATGAAATCCCCTCGGATGTAATGAGCTGATTTTCTGCTGTTAATATTGCATCTGCTGATGAAGGATTCGTTAGGATAATGGAACGAAGCTAAAATATAAATGACTCCCTGTCAAGAAGCAGCTTTTGTTTGTTGATCTCCTGACAGTTCCCGGGCCAAGACAGGGGTTTCTGTGTGCACACGCATTCGGGAGCAGCCAGGAGGGTGGGCTGAGGGCTGGTGGGGGCGAGAGAGACTGTCCCGAGGGCCCGGCTCCCTGGTTATCCTTGGCTTTTCCTGCAAGGTGGAACTCCTGGTCCTCGGGGAGCCTTGGAGTCCTGAGCAGTGGGGAAGCCGTTGACTCAGACCCTTTTTCCCCCATGTGGAGGGCAGCGTATTGCGCTAAGATGCTGGGCAGCAGCAAGTGTTATCTGGGGAGCCTGGCAGAGAGATGGGTGGAGTGGGCTGTGTGCGCTGAGATCCACATGTGAGAGGAGCTGGACCACGTGTGTGCAAACGGTTGGCAGTGCTAGAGAGACTGGACCGTAGGCTCTTGAGTGACATGTTCTCCAATCTCTGGAGCCACCCTAACCTTCTCATGTTATTTATTCCACCAGCGCACATGTGAGGCCTAGGAACACCTGGGGCAGGAGTGCACGATGTCCTTGAGGACAAGAGGGAGAGGGGACCTATCTGAAAGAAGGCTAATTCACCTTCCGCCCCCTCGCTTGGCTTGTCTAATATCCGTGCCGAGCCACCACGCGGGAATAGCCTTCTTCTCCTAGATGGAGCTCCCTCTTTTCTTTTTTTAAAAAATGTATTTAGTTTTTCTTTTAGCCACACCACACGGCGTAGGGAACGTTAGTTCCCTAACCAAGGATAGAACCTGTGCCCCCTGCAGTGGAAGTGCAGGGTCCTAACCATTGGACCGCCAGGGAAGTCCCTCCTTCGTCTCTTCCTCCTCCTCCTTCCTCAGCTATAGCATTTCTCTGTGTTGTGGTAAAATGCACATAGTGTAAAATTTACTGTTGTAACCCTTTTAAACTGTACAATTCAGTGGCATTCCATCATCTACAGTGTTGTGGAACCATGACCAATATCTGGTTCCAGAAGGTTTTCATCACCCCAAACAGAAACTCTACACTCGTTAGAAGTCCCTCCCTGTTTCCCTCTTCCCTCTGCCCCTGACAACCACTAATCTGTTTTCTGTCTCTATGGATTTGCCTATTCTGAATATTTCATGTAAAAGGAACCATATAGTGTGCGGTGTTCTGTGTCTGCCTTCTTTCACTTAGCATAATGTTTTCAAGGTTCATTCTTTGTAATGGCCTGTATGAGAACTGCATTCCTTTTCATGGCTGAATAATATTCCATTGTGTGGGTCACTCCATGTTGCTTATCCACTCATCTGCTGATGGACCTCTGTGTTGTGTTCACCTTTTGGCTATTGTGAATGGATCCTCTATGACCATTGGCGTACCAGTTTTTGTTTGAGTCCCTGTTTTCCATTCTTTCAAGTACATACCTAGGAGTGAAATTCCTAGACCTTTCCCCTGCTTCTTAAAGGCAGGACTTCTGAAAGCTAATAACAGGTAATATTTGTTGAGCATGTACTATGTGCCAGACCATGGTGCAGTGTGTTATTTCACAGAAAGAACCATAGAACGGGAGCTCTATGAGGACTGTCTTTGGTTACCAGTGTTCTCCAGGTCTAGGGGAGTACTCAACATACGGTAGGTGCTCAAGAAATATTACTGAATGAACTGTGTTTGAGGTGGGGGTTCATACCCTCTGCCTCTTTGGTTGAAGAAGCTGAGGCCATGAGAGCTTAAGCAGTCTGCCTGCCGCAGCAGACACCACGGAGGGTAACAGAATCAGGACTCAGAATCGGGTCTTACCTACTCTGCTGTTGCTCACAGAAGCAGTGTATTTTACCTTCCTGAGGCCTAGCACAGTGTCATGAGCACAGGACATACTCAGTGAATATCTGATCATCATTGTGAAGTAGGGACGGGAAGAGATCTAAGTCAATGCCCTAGAGGAGGGCTGGGCAGCGCCCAGAGCAGGTGTTGTCCGTCTGTGCATCTGTCTGGTAGAATGCACCGTCTGTCCAAGAAGGCACCGCCTCACCCACAGCGAGCCCTGAGCTACATAGACCACATTGGACACTGCTGAGCGCCCCTCCCAGCGCCTGGCTTCTTGCTGACAGCTTTGCCAGATCCATTCTTCACCTTGACCTTCGAGGCCCTCAGACAGGGCAAAAGCCCAGCCACTCACCTGGGCCGCTCTTCTTGGGGAGAGCATGGATGCCAGGAAGATCTGAGCCACCTCTGCCTGGAGTGATCAGGCGGGGCCTCTGAGGGCTCGGGAGGAGCAGGGAGGCTGGCCCTTTTCCTGCAGCCCTAGGGAGAAAGGCACGGCCTCCCCTCACAGTCCAAGCCTGTGGCGGGGCCTGTCTTGGCTTCTGAGACAGGAAGAGGGAGGGTGAGCCTGCTGGGAGGACCACAGAGGGCAGCATCAAGCCAAGGAGCCAGGGGCCTGGGCAGGGAAGGCATGCGACCCAGAGGGCAGGGGAGGGGTGCTGAAGCTGCAGAGGCATCAGCCCCTGCAGGACGGGTGGGTCAGCTGGGTACCTACTGAGCCAGGATTTTCTCGAGAACAAGGTGGGAAAATCCCTTCCCAGCTCCAGACTCCTAGACCCTTCCTCTTGACTCAGTGCAGAGTTTTCAGGATTCTGGCCAAATCCCAGCCCAGGCTGTTTGCAAACCCCACTCTCCTCCAGAGCCAATCCAGAGGCCTGGCGCTGACCCCCACCTGCCTCGGGCCAGCCTTGGAGTGCGGGGCCCCAGCCACCGCCTCATCTGGGTCCGGCACCTGCTGGACTGTGCGGGCCCTCGGCCCCCCCAGCGTCCTGCTAACCACTGTGTAAAAGCTTGGGGCTTCCTTTGACCTTTCCGCTCTGCCTGGTTATGTGGCGGCCATCCCGCTGACATGCCTGCCCAGGCGTCATGGCCGGGCAACTGCTCAGGCCCTGCCCATGGCCTGCGCCCAGCAGCTTTGCCATCCGCTTTCTCTCCTTCCCCCTGGTTCCTCGCTCTCCCTCTCGTTCTCTCTTTCTCCTTCTCCCTCTCTCTCTTTTTCACTCTTTTAACATGGTTTTCCTAAAAAGTTTTTTAATCAATCAAATTTGAGGCAGAAAATAGGTTTTGTCACGCCTGGTCCCGGGGTGGTGTGGCTCTCACTCAGGCTCCTGACAGCTCCTCAATGCAGGAAGGAGGCCAAACAGAATATTTCTTGGGGAAAGTGCCCGTTTCCATGACACTGCCCCTTGTTGTCTGCGCTGCCCCCCTCCTCAAGCTGCCGCTGACACGGCCTCAGCCCTGTGAAAGGGCCTGGCCGGGGAGGGGGCTGTGTGCGGGTGGGGGAGGGGGCAGGAGGCAGCATGGGGATTTGGGGGGGCGGGTAGATGGGGGGGCGGGTAGATGGGCCGACAGCTGCCCCGGGCCGCCCCTTGTGGCCTGAGAGGGCTGGGGAGCAGGTAGGGGCGGCAGGGCCGGGAGCCTGGCCCTGTGCTGCGTAATCAGCTGAGCCTCATAAATATGAAGCCAGGGAACTGGGGGTGAGATGCTCCGAAGCCAAGTCCCAGAGGGTCGGCGGCTCCAGCCAGAGGGGACTGACTGCAGGCGAATGAGGCCTCTTCGGGTCCTGGTACGCTGGTCACTGCAGCTTCTTCACCCTTCCCTCCCTGCCCCCCTGCTCTCCAGCCTTCCCTTCCACCCCTGGCCTGTGGCAGCCCCCTCCCCACCATCTCTGACTCCCTGCCTGCCCTCCCTCTGCTCCAGCGCAGCCTGGGCCTCTGGTCCCTTCCGTCTCCCGGGCCGGCAGTCCCGCGGCGAGCTCCTGCAGGCACTCTGCACCTTGTCTGTCCACCCCGCTTGCCCTCGCCTCCTTCCCACCTCACTCTTTTACCCTCTCCCCTCTCTTCTACTCTTCTTGCTCTCTTTTATAATTAATGATTAGTTTTAATTGGTTTGCTTAGGCAGCCTGACAGCAAATTAACAGAAGCCAGCTCAGGGCTGCCAGGCTTGGGCGAGAGACCACTGCACTTCCCAACTGGTCAGGGGAGGGCAAGGGCGAGGCTGACCTCCAGACTCTGCCTGGGCCTGCGGGCTGGCCAGGCGGGCTCTCAGCGGATGAGAGAGGCCACACCTGGTCTGGCGCGGGGGCCAATGGGAAGAAGGCAAGAGGATCCTCGCATACAATCCAGGCTCACTTTTGTCATCTTTCTCTGTGGGCTTTTGTTCTCTTTCTCCTCCTCATGTCCCCTTCCATATTCTCATTCATGTTAGGCATCGTCCACATCTTCTGAGATTAAGGTCAGGTAAAAGGAGGGCAGGGGCCCTGTCTTTAGACGGGGACAGGGCTTCATTCTGATCCTTCCCTGTAGCTTTATGGGGTTAGAAGCTTGATGGGTCTGGGCCAAGATCTTGCTCTTTCACATGGACAGGAGGGAGCAGGTAACAAGGCTTGTCGTCATTGTTAGCTCAGCTGCTGGTCTACAGTCAGCTACCGCAGCACAGAAACCAAACAGATCCGGTTCTGTTTCTGATTTGCCCTGTACCTACCTCTGCACAGAGCTCAACCTCTTGATCCTCAGTTTTCTGGTCAGAATACTTAAACATTAGATGAATGCATGGATGGGTGGATGGGTGGATGGATAGGTGGATGGGTGAATGAATAGCGGGCAGAGAAAGTGGCCAGCATCCCTGAGCATGGTACTTCTCTTGCTTAGCTTAGAAGGGTTGCACTTATTCAACCTTCCTAAGTGTGGGGGCTCCTCTTCCACTGTGTTTTCCTACTCTGTACCTCCCCCCGGCCTTGCAGAATCCTGCCTTAACTATAGCAGCTTTCTGATTCTCCACCAAGCCCAGAGTGTGCCCAGTCACTCACTCACACAAGCCAGAACCAAACTTCAGCAGCAGTGAGAGGCAGAGAGAGACAGGAGAAGATGCCCAGGCAGGACAGAGAGATAAAGTTGAACTTCTCAGGTCCCCTCCTCCGGGGTTCCAGGATCCACCGAGTGTCCCAGATCCCACCCAGAGACAGCCTCCATGCTCCAGTCAGCCAGGCCCTTGCCCCAGGGGCAGGGGAGGGACAGGACCCCAGTTCTCGTCGTGGTCCCCGCATGGTAAGCGTCTCGGCCCCTCCCCATCTCTCCGCCACCCCCAACCAACTCCTGGAAAGTTTCCTCCCCGATTGTTCTGTGTGATCAGATCTGTGAGTTGCTCTCTAAGCTTCTTGTCACATTTTGACTTAATGAAGTGCAACTGCTGAGGGATTTGGGTTCAGCGCTCCGGTCTCCTGCGCTCCCTTGTTGTCAGAAAACAGGGGTGGTTGGGGACGGCAACACTGCGCTGCAAGTCGTTATCATTCCGGTCAGTCTGTTTAACACAAAATTAAACAAAGAACTAATTAGTGCCTCATGAATTAATAAATGCACAGTTGCCGGGGAGGATGGGAGGGGAGAAAAAGGTGGTAGAAGGGAGATACTGGAGTTGTGGAGTTGGGGGGCTTTGGGGGTTCAAGGGAGGCTGGCCGGGGTGCCTTGAGAGATCTCAAGCAGTCGGGTGTGGGATGGACTGGACAACGACGACGCCCCGCCAGGTCCCTGGCTGGCTGGCTGGGATGTGAGCTCTGACAGCCAAGCCCGCCCGTTGCTTCTCAGCAGAGGCTCAAGGTCTCCATCCTTTGCCCTGCGGCCCAGTCCCGCTTGGCCTCCACTTCATCCAGCTCTCCTCTCCGACTGCTTCTTTTTTCCACTCTGCCGACCTCTGCCCTGTCTTCCATCTCAGCAGTGCTCCCCTTTCCTCTCTGCTGCCCCCTATCTCCGTCAGCCCAGCTCTATGCAAAATCCTAGCTTCTCACCATCTTGGTCAGAAGGGCTTCCGCAGTCTGTGAGCAACACCCCCCACCGCCGCCCCAACTGCTCACAGCCCACCAGAAAGCCCTGTGTCCAGCAGGGTAGGCTCCGCCCCAGTGGACATCCTCCGCCCAGGCAGCCCAGCAAAGGCAGCGAAAGCTGGCTGAGGACCCAGCCCTCCTTAGGAGGATGAGTCAAGTACAATTAGCATTATCTATCTAAATATGTCCTGGGAACTCGAGGGCGGGCGGCGGGACTGGGTGGCATTCCGAGAGCCGGGTACAAGGTCACCTCCCCTCTCGCAATCCCCCCAATCTGATTTGGGGATTACACAGCCTAAGGAAATTGGTGTTATTCCTCTTACATCATTGATAAGCCACAAGTAAGGGAGTGGGGAGAAAAAAAACAACAAGTAGTAAACAGAAAAACAGTGTGGGTGGAGTCCTGAAGGCCATGGGGATTGGAGTGGGGGCTGGGAGTGGGGGTGGGGATGCAGGGCCTGGCTCAGGCAAGGGCAGGTGGGCACAGGTCAGTGGGCAAAAAGCTCCTTGGGTTTTCTGTCCACACGAGGAGTCGGTCCCATTTGAACCTGGCTCCCCAAATTCACACTCTGGGCAGGAGGGACTGGGCCTGGCAAACTGGGCTGAGTTGCATGTTGGCTAAAGACCACCTATCCTGTTGGACCATCTTCCCTCTCCCTGCGTGGGCCCCTAGCATGGGTTGGGACTTATCAGTGGGACCGCAGGGTGGAAGGTGCTGTTTGCAGCCTATCTCTGGGAGCTGAGGCTCCTTGGTCCCCTGGCCCCTGGTCCGCCCTGGCCCCTCTGTCACCCACCTGCTGTAGTGAACAGCTTGGCATCTGTCGTTTTTATTTTCCGGGGCCAGGGGAAGAGAGTGAAGGAATGAGTACTGCTGAGTCCTGTTACTCTCCCCAGGCCCACTTGCTCAGCCGCTGGAGCTCCAGGGGAGCACCCAACCCTTACGCACGCATCTCTGCTTCCACAGACGTGCGTCCAGTGCAGCTTGACTTCTCTATCTTTGGTTAGGGAAGCCCCGAGGACCATATTTTCCACTGTGATCAGCCTCTGCTGCTTTCTGAATTTTTTCAAATTTTGGTTTGGCATGTACTTCAGTGGTCCAAAATCAGTGCCCACTCCAGGTATCTGAATTTTTGACACCCTTGACCAACCTGGAGCATCAGTCCCTTGGCCCTGGGGTGGTGGTGACACACTCTGGGGAATTGTATGGGTCCTGCCTTGAAAAGCTAAGAGGCTCTTTCTTCTCTGTCCTTCCTCAGGATGAAGTGACAACCCCACCGCAAGAGAGGAGCCTCTAGGACCCACGACAAGGTAAGGCCTGAGCCCTTCTGGATCCTTGCGTCCTTCCCCCTGCTGGAGACCATGCACCTGGTATATGGTCTGAGCTGGGCCCAGTCCTGCTGAGCACCCAGGGTGGGTCTGGAAGATGGAGATAAGGAATCGGAGGCACACTCTCCATTTGAACCTGGCAGGAAAAGATAACCCTGGTAGAAGTGTCTCAGATTGATAGGCTGGAAATGGGCTGGGGACCTGTGGATCACTGACTGTGGGCATGAAATCTGTTCAAGGCAACATCAGGCTAAGGTGTCAGGTGCCTGGCAGGACCATGCACAGCTCTCCATAGTGCTGCCACCCCCTCTGGCTGCTGCCTCTCTCCCTGGAGGCTCTGCTTGCAGCTTGTGCTTGGGAACCACACGGACTTGAAAGCCCTAGAAGTCCAGTCCTGCCTCTCCTGGGAGCTGCCGCCCCACCCCCTGGCCTCCTCCTCCCTCCATGGGACACTGGCAGGGAAGAGGCCCCAGACTCTGAGCCCAGAGCAGGCTGCTGTCCTTCCTTCCCCTGGCCTGGCTGGGCCTTCACAGACTGTCCCAGTCCTCCAGTGGCTGGAGGAACCTCGGGGGCCACTGGGCCTCGGCCCCAGGCAGTGCCGTGTCAGAGGTGACCGGTGGAACGCCAGTGTTATGTAAATAGCGGGGCCTGCCCGGCGGGCGAGCTAGCTGGCTGCAGCCATCCATCATCCGTGCGCGGCGGGGCGGGGGACAGACACAGCACCGTGCGCCTGGCTCCAAACCTGTTTGTTTTCCCTTTGTCTCACGCGTTTTGGGGGCCCGGCTGTGACCGGCTCCGGGTTTTGTCCTGCTGGCCCCCTCCCCTGGGAGGATGGGGGGAGGGAAGAGATTCGCGCGGCTCCCACCGCGGCATCCCTTTCGGACTTCAAAGGCTCCCCCAGCATTGTCTGTGCCGGCGGGCAGTGGCCCTGAAAACGTGATCAGAGGCGGCCGGTGTAGGGCAGGCCCGGCCCGCGCCCTGCGCTCTCGCTGGGGCCCGTGGATTCCTCCCTTTGCCGCCAGCACCACCCTGGTTACAGCTCTGCTCCCTGGGCCTCTCTCCTCGTCTTTCTCTCCCCTGGCATCCCTTCTGGCCAGCCCAACCTTGCGGCTGCCCACTCCCATCCTCTCTTAGCCATAGCCCAACACCTCTCTCTTGGCATCAGGTCTCCTGGAATGTTGAGAGCTGCAACTCTCTGCCCCTTCATGCCATCTGAAGCACAGTGGAGGGCTTTTGGGATGCTAGGAGCTGGGAAGGACTGGTTTCTGAATATCTGTTTCCCATGCCAGCCCTAGTTTTCTTCTTTTCCTCCACCCTCTTCGGGTAAGGAGACCCTGACTTGCCCTCCGCCCAACCTTTCTTTGTACTTCTTGGCAAGGTTCAGATTGGCTATTTCTGTCCTGAAAGTCAGCCCCAGGTGCTTCCATTCTCTGGAGCATGGCTTGGCAAAATATGGCCAGAGGGTTAACTTTGGCCCCCTGCCTGTTTTTGTAAATAAAGTTTTATTGGAACATAGCCACACCCACTTATTTGCGTATCAGTTATGGCTGCTTTCACTCTAAGATGGCAGAGCTGAGTAGCTACAGCAAAGCATGTTTGGCCTGAAAATTTTACAGTATTTACTCTCTGGCCCTTTACAGGAAAAGTTTATTATCTCTCACTCTGGAGTTTCTGGCTCCTGTCTGCTGCTCTCTCTCTTTTTTCAATTAGTCAAATAGACATACCATGAAGTTTACCATTGTAACCATTTTTAAGTGTGCTGTTCCCTAGCATTAAGTACATTCACAGGGTTGTGCAACTGCTATCCTGCTCTGTGCTCATGTCTTGCTCTGAGGCGCCTGGGCAGTTGTCAGGGAGCCCCATCCCTGAGCTTATGGGACTGCTTGCAGTCCTGGTCCCTTTGGGGCCCCCCTTTCTCTCTCTCGTCTTTGTAGGACCTCATCTCCTCTTGAGTCCCACCTCCCGAGAAGTCCCGATTGTCTTCTCCTTGACAGTTTCCTCAGAGCTCTTGCTCTCAGCATCCCAGGAGCCTTGTATCTCCATCCTGTAGCCTCTAGAAGTTCTCAGGTCCAGTTTCCTCTTCTGCAAGGTAAGCAGGTAGTTGTTGCGGTTCAGTTGCTTGGTCATGTCCAACTCTTTGAGACCCCAAGGACTATAGGCCACCAGGCTCCCCTGTCCCTCACTGTCTCCTGGAGTTTGCTCAGATTCATGTCCATTGAGTCAGTATGCTTTCTAACCATCTCAAGCATGTGAGTGGATGGGACTGAAGGTGTCTGACAGGTAAGCAACACCTACCTCCTTTGTTCCCTCCCTCCTTTGTTCCTTTATACCTGCCAGAGTGGGGGTCTTCCCCTGGGCATTTAGGAGGCAGCAGTCAGCCCTCAGCAGGTTCCATGCAGAACCCCTCTCCTGCCCCAGGACCTCTGAGTCCCTCATCTTGGAGAAGCTGAGGCTCCTCACTTGAGCGAGTGCTGTGCAAGATGTCCCTCTCCAGGGGGTGGACTGGGCATCCCTGAGTTCTCAGGTCAGTCCCACGTCCTGCCTGTCTGCTGCAGGGCCCTGGGAAATTGCATCACCTCTAGAGCACCAGTTTTTTCATCTGTGAAAGGGATTGCCATGCTCTCTGGTCTTCAGGCTTGTTGCAAACAAGAGCTAGGATACAGGGGGAAAGCTGTGATCCTGGGGGCTGCTGAGGGCAAAGGAGGCTGAGTTGGGCTTCATTCTGGGAAAGGTGGGAACCAGGCTGCAGTTCTAGGGAGCAGGCCCTGGATGTTATGTGGGCACTTGCTCTGTCCAGGGGCAGGGACCAAGGCTGCACATCACTACTGAGCTAATCTGGGATCCGGGCTCCAAGCTCCAGAGGAAAGGTTGGCAGGGAGAGGGAGAGGGGAGGAAATTGAAGCTGTGCAGCTGTCAGAGGTCTGAGCTGGAACTGGGTCCCCGCACAGATCACTAACTGCCCTTTCCTGCTGCTCTTGCTGCCCTCTCTCTTTCCGTCCTGTCGTTGAGGGCTCCCGGCCTTTTGTAGGCTTGTGTTCCCCTCCAAGCCTTCTCTCTATATCCCATTAGTTTCTCTTCCTCCTCACCTCCCCACCACCCGTGCTGCCACCCCCAACTCCATGGCGCTCTCTCTTTCTCCCTCTCTCTCCTTTTCATCTACTCCGAAGGCTTTACTTTACTTCCTTGTCACCCTAATTGATTGCATTAACCTTTCAGCGTATTGGATTTCCTCGGCAGCGTGCAGAGAGCCCTGCGCAATATGCTTATAATCTGAGCCATAATGGACAGTTTGTAGTCAACAAGCCCCTTCTCCCATCTCTGCCATCGCTCCCGTTGACATCTCTCTTGCCCAGGCCACCATGGCCACTTCCCCTGCCAGCAAGGGTGGGGCAGCAGAAGGGGGCTAGGAAGCAGCAGGCAAGAGCTGGGACCCACTGATAGATTTCCCTGCCTCTCCTCTCGTGGCTCTGCCCTTGCCCCGCCTCTGCTCTTCCAAGCCCCCCAGTCCGGGTCTTTTTCTGGTGAGTCCTCGCTGCTTCTAGACTCTCTGCCTAATGAATGACTGATGGAGCCAGCTTGGATTTGGCAAATAAGAGAGTTCCTGGGCTTCCCTGGTGGCTTGGTGTTAAAGAATCTGCCTGCCAGTGCAAGAGACATGGGTTTGATTCCTGGGTCAGGAAGATCCCCTGGAGGAGGAAATGGCACCCCACTCCAATATTCTTGCCTGGACAATCCATGGACAGAGGAGACTGGAGGGCTATAGTTAATGGGGTTGCAAAGAGCCAGGCATGACTACATGACTGAGTGTGCGTGCATATGATGATTCCACCAAATGGTCCTCAGAGGAAACCTCGATTGCCTGGGAGGTTTGGGGGAAGGTGACGGTGACCACTCCAGGAGATCAAGGGGAGCTAAGAGGAAGAGTCTGAGGTTTCTGGGCTTGCCTGGCCCCTGAGCTAAGCAGAGGCCTCTTTGGAACTTCTGGAAGCCAGGCCCACTCCTGGAAAGGTATGGTAGCACAGGGGAGACACAAAGAAGGGGATCTGCTAAAGGCAAGGGAGGAGAGACAGACAGTGCTGGGGCTGGCCTGGGTGCTCCAGGTAGCAGTGGCCTCTCCCAGTGGGTGAAGAAGTGGACTTGTGGACACAGCGGGGCCCTGTCTTCTCCATGGTCCCAGGATTGTATGATCTGGATCCTTGGTGGGTGATGTCTCAGTCTCTGTTTCCCATCTGATGTTTGTCAGCAGCTTTGAGCAGAACTGCTTGCCAGGTGACACTAGGGGTAAAGAACCTGCCTGCCAATGCAGGACATGTAAGAGACGCAGGTTTGATCCCTGGGTCTAGAAGATCCCCTGGAGGAGGGCATGGCAACCGGCTCCAGTATTCTTGCCTGGAAAATCCCATGGACAGAGGAGCCTGGTGGGGTACAGTCCACAAAGAGTCGGACATGACTGAGCAACTCAGCACGCACCCATGCACCTGCCTTCATCAAAGGAACACAGACGTGAAAGAGGCAACAGGGCTCCAAACCAGGGAGAAGCCTTTGCAGGGCCAGGGGGCTTGGCCGGGCAGGAGACTGGCACTGGGAGAGGCCGGAGAAATGAGAGCTGGCTTCTCAGGTTGGTAAGAATGGGCTCCCTCTGGTGGGTTCTCAGATGGGCACCTGCTCATCCAGCATCAGGCAGAGGACAGCCCGTGCCAGCCACCTGGTTCTGGGATCTCAGTGAGTTCTGGCCCCGTTGGTCCTGGCCAGGGCTGCCAGCCCTCAGACCCGAAGCCCGGTCAGCTGAGTCTTCATTCATAACAGGATGGACACGAGGTTGAATACATTAGTGTCAGGCCCGAGGAGTAGGATGCAAACTCCCCTTAGCCCTGGTGGTACTGCTCTCTCCCTCCGCCCTCTGTCCATCATCTTCCCCTTCTCACCATCCCTGCCCCCAACCTCCCATCGCTCCATCACTCCAAAGGGCAGGCTTTGCTAGAGGAGGCTGGACTAGGTTCTTCCCATCCTCTCCCAGGGATTTGGGGGGTGGGCAGAGGGCACGGCAGGGAGAAGCCAAGCAGCGAATTAAAGTTTGGTGATTGTCAGTGTCAGGAGAGGCTAAATAACCCTGTAACTAGTATGAAGGTGAATTCACGGTCTGCTGCACATGGAAAATATGAGTGCTCTGTGAGACGGGGAGAGTGAGCGCAGAGTCTGCCCGCTGCGGTGGGTAGCCTCCTCTCCAGGGACCCGGGCGGGGAGGCAGGAGGAGGGCCGCACACTCTCCCATGCCTGCCAGGGAGCAGACGCCCAGGAACCCCAACCAAGTATTGAGCAGGGGTGGGTGGGGGGCAGCTCAGAGGCTTGACAACCTGCTGGCGGGGCCCCCGGGCCCCAGGTAGACATTTGCAAGGCCCAGCAGTACGCGCTTATGGAGACCAGCCCAGGCCCAGGACGCCAACTCATCCTCCCCCGATCCACACGAATTGACTAATCACCGGTCCTTATTGAGCACGTCCTCTGTGCCAGGCTGTGTGCTGGATATGCCCTTATGACAACTCAATGCCGTAAGTGCTATTAGCATTCCCCCTTTTTGTCCCCACTTTTTATAATCGCTTTATTGAGGTGTAATTCACATGCCAAGTGCACAGTTCAGTGGTTTTTAGTATACCCACAAGGTTGTGCCACCATCACCAGGATCTAATTTTAGACTATTTCCATCACCCCAGAAAAAAAAAAGCCGGTGCTCATTAGCAGTCACTCTCCATTCTCCCCGACCCTCAGCCCTAGGCAATCACTAATTATTATTCACTTTGATGCTGAGAAAATGGAGGCTCAGAGAGGGTCAGTGATTTGAGTGAGGTTACACAGCTGGTGAGAGATGGAACTGGGATTTGAACCCAAGTAGTGGAACTCTGGTGCCTGTATTCCATGAGGGACTGCCTGATGTCCTGGCCGCCCCAGCACATGCAGGTGCCCTACCAGATGTTTCTAACAGCATGGGCTCAGGCGTGTATGAGCACCATCCAAACACGTAAGCCCAGGCGGCAACACGCATTTCTCTCCCCAGGTACACTTGCAATTCCACGTAGAAAAATTCACACCCCCTAGAAGGACAGCCAATCTCCGCCCCCTTCTCCCTCAGCCAAGCTCCTGGAGGGGAGGGGTTGGCACAGGGACTGACAGCAACAAGGGAGCCAAAGTGGCCAGTGAGACCTGGGTGGTTTGGAGCTTTAAAATGAAGAATACCCATTATCTCCTGTAGCTGATAATTGTAACTGAAATAAAATGCCAACACTACATTCCAGAACAGGTCCCTGCCCAGGTTGGGGCCACAGGCTGGGCCGTGCCCCCGGGGGCGAGGTAGCAAACTCAGCTCTCTGCATCGTACTTTCTCTGTCTTCTCTTCTCTCCTTCTGTCTCTTTCTCATTCTCTTTTACTTCTCCCTGGTTTCTCTTTCCCTTTTTCCCCTCCCACCTGCCTCTTTCTTCTCCACACACCCACTTTCCCACCCTAAAACAAAACAAAACAACCTTCTGTGACCATACTTTTGCACTTGAGAAATTAGGAAATTAATGTGAAACTGTTACTGTTCTGATAAGAGATACATACAAGGATGAGAGACAAAGGGGAAGGGAGAGAATGAGTCTGTTGAATTTGGTTTAGGGTTTTTTTCCTTCTTCTTCCCTCTCCCTCCAAAGCGGAAGATCCGGCCGGGCCAGTTTGGATATTTATTAAGAAAAAGCCAAAGATAATTAACTTTTTTGTTTTTGTTTTGTTTGCGGGTGCCTCCCCTGCTGGCACTCCTGACTGCCTGGCAAATTAAACCTGCTCCCTGCTCCCGGGAGCTGGGCTGCCAGCAACTCGGCTACTGCCCGCCCCTGAAACTGCCGGGCCCAGCAGCTGCCCACCCAGCCACCCACCTTGGGTTGGAGATCTATGATCACTTTATGCTACCACCGGTGCCACCTCCCCAGGCTCTTCTGACTCCAGGAGCAGCCTTAGAGAGTGGGGTAAGTGGCCTGGGATGGCGGGGGGTGAGAGAGGAGGGCCTACTATTGGGGTTACGGCCAGCACTTCCCTAAAAGGAAATGGGGGTGAAAGAGTGAGCTTTCCCGTGGGGCAAGGGTAGTCCTTCTGTCCAGTTAAGCCGGTTGGCTTCCCAGAAGAGGGGAAGAACAGGGAATGAGCTGGAAGTGCAGGGAGAGGCCAGATTTGGGCCACGTCCATCCCCGGCTCTTCTCCCAGAAGGCTGGTACACTGCCAGGGCCATGGCTCCTGGGAATGCTCTGGAGAAGGCTGGGGGCCACAGGACCATCCCATGATGTCTGGCCACCCTGGGCATCAGGCCCTGTCCTCCTCTCACCTCTGACCCAGCCCAGGCCATTTGGGGACCCGGCCTGGTGCCTGGAGAGCCAGCACCTGGGTCAGAAGCTGGCTGCCTCTGGTCTGCTGCCCCAGAACCATGCAGAGCCCTGAGGCCGAGCTGTGACCTGGGCCCAAGCCATGTCCGTGGGCCAAGGAGGTGGCACTTATAGACCTCGTTCTCGGTAGGGGACAAAGTTGAGGGCATCTGAGAAGCCAGGACAGCGAGTGAGGAGGCGGGTCCTCTCCAGGGCCTGCCCCGGCCCTGATGCTCGGGGGTGGAGGTGTGCTTTGCCCCTTTGCTGAATCAGTGTGCCTCAGCCCCTTCCCTGACAGGGCCCTCTCCCTTGCCGCCCTAGCTTCGTCCCCAACCGGGCAAGCAGGCATCAGTGCGTGCGGTCCCTCCAGGTAGGGAACCTGCTCTGGAGCTGGGCACAGAGAGGAGGGCATCTTCCAGGGATTTTGCTGGCCCCCTTTTTTTTTTCTCTGAAATATAAGGATGTGCAATTTTTTTGGTTTCAATTTAGCATTGGAGAATTTTATAATTTAGTAATTAAAATCTCTGATAGGCTTTAGAAATTGCGGCTAATTGAATTTAATGGGAAGATGATTTTCAATTTTATTTGATTACCGGGACCCCTGGCATCGGTATTTATGGGAAAAAAATGGGAAATGTGCTGTGTGGGCTAAGATGGCATAATTGAATTAGGGATAATCGGATTTCTCCGTCATGAATTTCACTATAATTTTCCTATAATTTTCCATTAGATATCTAGTTTACAAATATTCACAAAGAAATGAAGCTCTTTCGGAATGGAGATTGCTGGCTAACAGGATTACGGGGCCGAGCGTGCGGCGGCTCTGCCAGCCCCTAAACCGCCATAATGCGTTCCTTGTATCTGCCTTACATTTAGCTTGAGCCCGGCCTCAGCCCCTGGCTCTGCTAGGCCTCCCTGCCCTTTGTTTCCTCTTCATCCCGTCTTCCCTCAACCCGGACACCAAAACCATCCAGGGCCCAGGACCTCTCTCACCCAGCCTCAGGCTAGCCCTGTCCCCTGTGCCAGGAGACGGGGCTCTTCCCTCCGTCCCCACCATCCGTCCCGTCCACACTTTGCTGACTTAGGGCTTTCTGACACTCTTCCGCTGTCCGCCCGGGGAGGGCACTCACACGCGGGCACACGGGCTCCCTCGCAGGTGCGAACATGCTGGCTCACAGGCACACAAAGTCGTCTGGCCAAGGCTCCAGTGCCCTGGCCCAGTCGCCTCAGAGGGAACCAGTTTATTGGGATCCTGGGGTGGGGTGCAGGAACAAAAGGAGCTTTGTTCAAGTTTATGTGAAAGTTACGAATTCAAAGTGAGAGCAGATAAAGCATGAGATACCTGGTGTGTAAACAGGTTGCTGAGTGAGAAGGCCCTGGGCCCGGGAGGGAGAGAAAACGAGTGGGCAAACCGGGGATGCGAGGGCACTGGGAGCCGTCGAGGGAACCTGCCCGGGAAGAGCTGACAGGTTTCCCGAGACCCCTGCGAGGGGCCTGATGGGTGGCATGGCTGTGTAGGGCTCCTCATTTTCCCTCGGGGGTGGGGAACATGAGGAGGAGCTGGTGGCTCCCGGCCCAGGGCCTTGAGACCAGGAGGAGCTGTGGCTTTGGGCTTTCCATCCCCGGGGCCCTGGGCACAGAAACTGTGGCCTGGCCTCAGGGTTACAGGAATGTTACCACATCAGGGTTCTCAAGGCAAAATGGGCCACAGGCTCAGAGGTGCCAGAGTCTTGGGCCTCTCGCCTTCACATAAAGGGAAAGAGATCGGGGGACCCCGCCGTGACATGGCCTGTGACTCACATCCATGACCTCAAAGCCTCAGCCTTCTCAGGTCTCAGATCATAACATGCCAGGATGGCCTCATTTTCTGTGTGTCTCAGGAAGGAAGGCCCCTCACTCTTGGGCAGCGCTTCTTATGCCAGCAGTGGCTGATGGTGGCCATCATCTTGGCAGAGCTGAGGGTCTCTGGGCCATTCCTGCCTCCCTCTACTACTGGCTGTGCTTGAGGGGGCCCCTCTAGCCCACCTTGCCTGCTCCCCCTTCCTTCCAGCTCTCTCGGTTCTACCCTTCAGCCATTCCTCTCCAGCCTTGGTCCACCAGAGGTACCAAGTTATTGTGCAGCCAATCCTGTGGGCCCTGTGGTGGGTAGCTGGGAGGCAGGCCTTCCAGGCCCTGATCACCATCCTCAGAAGCCCAGAAGGACATTCATAGGCAGCCCATAGGCCATGTGGGTATATATGCAGGGAGCTCACCATAGGTGCATATTTCAAATGCACCCAGAAATTCCCCTTTCACACCTATGTCTTCAGGCTTCTGTCTACATCCCAGTTGCCCACATCGGGAAGCAGACACTCAGATTGGGATTTGGGTTGTACTGCCTGCTGTTACAACCCAAAGCTGTAAGCCTTGCTTTGGGGAGTCAGGGGTGAGAGTACCCAGAAGCATGTGTGTACCCCAGAGCAGTCCTGGAAGCCGCAGTGCCCTCTCTGAGATCCTGTGTGGGGAGCGGAAGCTCGTGGCCTCACTGCTTGATTGCCCTGTGCCAGCAACATCTAGGAAACACTGGGCTTGGTTTGTTTAAGGAGCTCGGATCACTTATTCAAGATTTTAGGGCTGGGGTACACTTAGAGTTCTTGGGCCTCTCCAGCTATTCATCCTCTGTAATGATGGGGCAGACCTGAAGGGTAAAGGTGAGGCCTTTTGGCCACTTGAGGACTGTGAGGCCACTAAAGCGCAATTAAAAAAAAAAAAAGAAGAAGAAGAACAAAAATAAGGGAAAAGTGGGAGAAACAGTAGATTGTTAAACTCCCTGACTTCTTTGCCCCAAGGCCTCCCTGGGCCTCTCCCTTTGCAAAATAGAAATATTGCAAAAATAATCCAGCGCCATTTTGCTGAACTTTGCCCAAAGAACAGAGAGCAGAAAGCCTGGGTTCTGAGCCCCTCATTGAAGTGTGGCCTCCCCTGAAACAGGATTGGGAAAGAAGGCAGCAGGCTGGGTGCAGGAGGGCCCGAGGGAGAGCTGGGGACAGTGAAGTCCAGGTGTTTCACCTGCAAAACCGCCAGCTTCCTGCTCACCTGCCTGCTTCCTTCCTCGGCAACCGCGCCCCCCCCCACCCCCCAACCCCCACCCCCGTGGGTAATCTAGGTGACTAAATTTGAAGGAATCTCAACATATCTGGCTACAGCGGGGACTTCTGGGAACAGAAGGACCCACCAAAGTACTTTCTCAGAGGGTGAAAAGAGGGAAAGGAGAGAACAAGTTGCCTGGTCCAGCGATGAACTGGCAGTTAGGAAATGTGGCGATGTCCGAGGGGGCAGGCGGCAGGACTCGGCGGAGGGTTGTCTGGGCCCTGTCTGCCGGGCCCTGATGGGGTGTGGCGGAGGCAAGAGGGCGGGTTGGAAATCCAAGTGACAGCGCGGATCCGTGGTGGGGGCGCTCCTAGGACTCATAGCCAAGGTGGGGTGAGAGAAGAGATGCTGCCCCGGCTGCGGGGCTGGGGGCTGAACTTCCGGGCAGCAAGAGGAGTAGGAAGGTCCCGAAAGTAGAGACGCGGAGGGGACCTGGGTAGACCAGGGATCGGGGTGGGGTGGGGTGCCAGGGTGCATTTAAAGGCAAGGCCAAACCGAAGTGGCGGAACCCCGGGGGTCCCTGCACTCGTGAAGCCTGCGGGGGGCCACGGTGTGCGAAACACCGCGAGCCGCCGCGCGTGTTCCGCGGGACACCCATGCCCACCGCCCCCGAGTCTTTTCTCCTCACAACTAAAAAACACCACCAACAACAGGGATGGGGGAGGAAAGAAAGCCCCTGGTACCCCCGCACCCGAAACCCGAGGGGCGCGCGAGGGGGGAGCCGTGGAGTAAGGCTCAGTAGGCGCGACCCCGCGGCGCTCACACCTGCGCCCACCCGCGCCCAAAAGTTTGCTCGGCCGCGCGCGCCACGAGCCCTTGGCCCGCCGGCGCCGGGGAGTGAGTCCGCGCGCGGCCGCCATCGAGTCGCGCTCGCGGGGCCGGAGCGCAGAGGGGAGCTTGCGAGCGCGCGCCCGCCGGAGTCCGGCCAGAGTTGGCGCGGGGGCGCGAGAGCGGGCCGCCGGCTCCTCTCGGACCGCCGAGCCCCCGCCCGCCTCCCTGCTCCCGCCCGTCCCCGGCCGCCGAGTCCCCGCCTCCCTCCTCCCTCCGAAGTCTAAGGTTTGGGCAATCGCTGAGCCAATAAGGCTGGCCGCCCGGGCCGGTGCGATGAAGTCGCGCGCGCTCGCGCTCGCGAGCGGGCGCCGGGCGGGGGCGCGCGTGTGAGCAGAGCGCGCGGGGAGCGGGAGAGGGGACCAGACGGAGGCGCGCGTGAGGGAGCGGGCGCGGGGCGGGCGAGCGCGAGCCCATTCACTCCAGCATCCCGGCGGGCGGGCGCGCGCGGGCGCGCGGGCGCGGGCGCGCCGAGCTCTGCTCTTTCACCTGCCGGGGCGGCGCGGGCCCGGTCTGGAGGAGGCGGTGCCGCGGCCGCCCTGCCAATCACCTCGGCGCCTGGCAGCGCCCCCGGCCGCTCCCGCCCGCCCGCTCCCTCCTGCCAAACTGTTACCCTGAGTGTTACCGTCAGGAGCAATGACATCAGGGCTTTAAAACAACTTGTTATTCGGGGAGTAATCAGTTGCAATTAGGCATTAATTAAGTATTATGAAAGTTGATTATTTAAGTGAATTCGGCTTTCGACTCTCCGACTATGGTGAGTACGCGAGTGGGGCGGGGGAGGGCAGGGGGCGCCGCCGCGGGGCTCCGACCCGGGTGCTGGGCTGGGGGCGCGGCGCGGCGCGGCGCGGCTGGGCGGGGCGGGGGCGGCGGGTGCCTAGCCGGGCCGGGCGCGGGCGGGGGCGCCCCTCGGTTTCGCAGGCCGGCCGGGACCCCGGACCCGAGCCGTGTCTATAAATAGTTTCTCTTTTAGTTTAATAAAGTCGAGAGCGGCGAGGAGCTGCTTTGAGTGTGCAATGCCGGAGCGCGAGAGCCAGCGGGGCGGGAGGGAGAAACTTTCGCTCTGCCTCCGGGTCCCCGTTCTCATCGCTCCCCTCGTCCCGGGGACTTGACCGCCCCTCGATGGGGGGAGGGTGCGGGGAGCCGAGGGGGGAGGCTGGGGTGGGAAGTGGGGGGCACTGCGAGAGACTAAACAAATTTCTTTTCTTTCCTCTTCTTTTTTTGGCGATCCTCGCAGAGTTTGGGACCAAAGAGAGGAGAATGGATCTTGGTACAGGTACCGGCCGGTGGGAACCAGGGGGTGGCTCTTTCACTTTTCTTTCGGTTCTTTTACGGAAGTTATTATTTTTAGCCCAATGAGGTAGCAGCTGAGCAGGGGGTGGGGGCTGGCCTGGAGAGGGTCTGGTGCCGGCTGCGCTTCTCGCCCTGGTTTCTGGATTGCGAGGCTTCTGATGATATTATTGTTATTATTTGTTACTTGCTTAGTGACTGTGACTAATTTGATGCTCGTCATTATGAAAGAACAGAGAGGAGCGGGAGCTGGGGGGCACCCAGAAAGAGGATTTAGGGGTTTTTTGTGGGGTTTTTGTTTTTTTCTTTTTTCTTTTTTGTTCTCCGTGTTTTTTGAATGGCTGCGTGTTTTTTCTGTACCTTTTTTTCCCCAGGAAAGATCTCTATGCGTCTGGCTGTGGGGTGTGTGTTTTTATTTTTTTAGTGGGGGGGGGGTTGGTTTAGTTTTTGAAAGCAGCGTCCTGTTGGGAAAGGTGGTTAGTCTGGTTTCGGGGCGACTGTCTCAAGGTAAAGGAATTTAATTTATTTGGGACAAGGCCTTGTCGGATGAACAAGCTGCTTATTATGGCTAATGAGTGTTTTTCACCTGAGAACCCGTGGGATGAGGCGGCTGTTATCAGTTCAAAGTGAGGGGCCCAGGACTTGCTCCCATCCCCCTTAGCCCCCACCCTGGGAGAGGGTAGACCAGACCAACTACTCAATTTGGACGTCTGGGTTTTGGGGTGCCTAGTATGGCACCTAGTTTAGGGTTCAGATAGCATAGTGCTGGCCTGGAGTAGAGTTTATCCTGAGATTTTGGTGTTTTATTGGTTTTAATTTAATTGTATCAACACTTCTTTTCCCATCTGAGTCTAGAATGATGGTTTACTTTAAATTCCTCAAGACTTCGCATTAGCCCTCTGTATTGAAATGGAATTTTGACCAGGACCGTCATCCTAGACACTGTCTTCTTCCTAAATGTTTTTAAATCTGTGCTAAACAGGTTGATAATTCCTGGAGATTGATCTCTGAACCCTTCTGTTTCATTTATGGAAGGTGGTTTGGGTCTGAGTTGTTGTTTATAATGGCCCAAGTCCATGGCATTGCCCCTTGGGACAACATTTGACCTTTTGAAGTCAAAAGGGAGTGGGCAGAGAGGGCAGGAGGCAGCACTGGGGGGCCCAGTGACAGGACCTGGTGGCCAGCGTTGGGAAGGAGGGAGATGTGTTTGTGGGGGAGGGAGTATTAAGACTGTGTTCCGCCAGGTGTGATCTTGGTGAATCCCATGTGGAGGTCCACACGACCTCCGTGCCCAGGAAGGGTGCGACACCCCCTGCTGGGCAAAGTGGTTAAGGTGTCTGAGGCCAGGGCTGCCACCCTGCCCCTCCCTGCTCTTCCCTCCGAGGGAGAAGCAGCCCGCCCCCACCTCTAATCAAGTGTCTCATCAACTCCCTCTCAGGCCCCACCTCTTTTCTTTAGAAACAGGGGGCCCCCACCCATCCCAGCTGAGAAGCAGACCTTATAGATGGACCAGTGGTGATAATGCACTGCCCGATACTCAGGGCAAATGATCCTGTGCTTGTGGGTGGGCACAGGGGACTCAGGCATTACTTAGCTGAAAGTTGGGCCCTCTTCATCTTCCTCCTTCCAACCCCGATGGCAGCTGGAGCTGGCGTCCATCCTCCCGCACTACATCAGCCTGCTCTTGGGGCATGCTCCAAAGCCCTTCCATAGGGTATCCCCAGCTGGAGAGAGGGCCTGCTGGGCTTGTGGGTGGCAGAATCTCTTGTCGCACTTACTTGTCCCTGCACTCTAGAGACAGACTCTGGGAACTTTTCCTGGAAGTTAGAAGGGCCCCTGAGGTCAGCTGGTTCCTCCCATAGCTGGAGCAGGGCACTCTCAGCAGGACCCAGGCCTGGGCTCTGGCCACTCAGTGAGGGGAGGTCCAGGGTGTCAAAGTTCTGACTGTTTCCTGGAGGAGTCATCTGGTGATACCATCTCAGCCTTTTCTTTGAACTTGGAAGTTTCACTTAATCTCAGGGCTTCAGAAGAAAAGCACTTTTTCCCCTCTTCACAAAAAAAGGGAAGCAGGTGGGAACTCTGAGATCCCCTCTGAGCCTGTCTCTGGGCTCACACCATCTCATCTTTTGTCGACTTCTTGAATGTACTTCTGCTCACAGCCAAGGCCAGGTGCCTCGTTTCTGGTGTAGTGAGGGGCTCTCTTCTTTGAGGCCATCACGGGCAGCTAGCACTGTACAAGGCTGGAAACACAGGCCCCAAAGGGTTGCTGGCACGAGGGACCCAGTAAACATCGGATTGTGGGTTAACATCATCTCCAGCCTCGGACAGGTCTAGGGAAGCACTCCAGCCATAAGTAACTCAGTGGTGGGAGAACCATGACTTCACCCGGGGGCTACCTCAAGCAGGACTTCAAGGCCCTCGGGGACCATGTGGACCCCTTTTCTTCCACCATAGTTCAGCCAAGGGCTGGATCAATCTGGACGTCTTTAGCAATAAAAAATGCCGATGTCGTCCTAATTCACCAGGCCCCGAGATGACAGCAAATTTACATTTTTTAATTAAACTAGCAGCCAGTTTTTATGAGAGGGGGTTGGGTTATGCAAATCAAATGGTTGTGTACGGAAGATTAGGAGAGTTTGGGAATAAATTCCACAAATGCTAATAAAAAAAAAAAAAAAAAAGGAAAGAAAAAGAAAGGGAGGGAGGAGAGAGAGGAAGAGAGGAGGACATAGTTCCATTAGGCCCTTTTAGAGTGATTTCCCTGGGGGAGGGAGCCAGGAGGGGGAGGGGAGGAAGAAGGAAGCTTTCAGACACAGGTGAATCCAGGCTGCACTTGGGAGGCTCCCCAGGATTAGGCCCCACTAGGCTGATTCCCAGGCCCTGAGAAAACCTGGAGGCCAGGGTGAAAATGATTTTGAAACAGCGGTTAAGCTTTAAGAAGGAACTTATGCCCTTGATTCTTGAGGATCTAGTTGTAAGTGCCCCCCAGCTCCCTAGGGAGATCCTGAGAAGATGGGGAGGGGCTCTCCAGGACTGGAGCTGTCCATCAGAGGACCCAAGGTGGACTCTGCCAGGTAAAGGGCAAAATGGGCAAGAGAGCAAGTTCAAAGAGATGACCAGGGACCCCAGCGGGAACCACGAGGGCCAGCACTGCACACTGAGCCCTGTGGCTGCCGCTGTGTCGTCAAGGTGAGTCAGGGGAGGGATCAGTGGTGCTCACTGAACCAGGCCTGCTTCTTTTTCCCTGGGATCAGCTCAGCTGGGACTCTAGACCCAGACCCCCTTTCATGGCATACAAACCCCCCGCGTTGTATCCTGGCCATGGGCTCAGTTGTGGATGAGGCCAGGAGTGATGGGGTCAAGGGAGGCTGAGACAGATTGGCTTAGTAGCCTAGTTCTTGGAGTGGAATAGCGTAGTGGTCATGTGCTTGGAGGATTCACAGTCTCAAGGAAGGAGAGGAAAGGCTGCAGACTTCTAACCCCAGAGAACAAAGACTTCAGCTTCCCCAGCCCAGCCCCTGCTGGGTCTGAGTGTCAGACCACCCCTAGACTCTCAGGACTGTTGTAAGCCACGGTTGAAGGCCAGGGCCTTGCCAGGAGTAGAGGCTTCTAGGAACCTTGCTGGCTGTGGTTACACTTTCACCCCAGTGTACACTGGGGACTGGGAAGGTTTTTGTGGTGTTTCTGAAGGAAGAGATTCCATGCTGGGCTTGGGGCAGAGCAGGTTGTCCTCTGTTTTCCTTCCTCGAGCCTTTACTTGGCCAGATACACCCACTCGACCAGTCTAAGTTGGGGCCGGTCCCTACCAACTGTCAGGTTGAGCACCGGTTTTGCCAGTCTGCTGCAAGGTGTAGGTGCTTTGGTGCCATCTTGGCAGGAAGGAGCAGTCAGAGCCAAGCACAGACTGGGCCGCCTCGGAAGTTGAGGGTTTCCTGGTACCATTCAAGCAGAGGCTGGCTGTGACATTTGGAGGGATGCAAGCATCAGATGACCTTTAAGGTCTCTGGTTCTCTGACTCCCAAACTAATTTTCCTGAGAGGGTTCAGTGGGACACCCTGGGGAGGGGTTGAGTGGACCTGCTCTTCGTAAGAAAGCATTTGAGAGAGGCAGCTGTGGGTTGCGAAGTGGCCCCTTGAACCAACCCCAGCACTAGTTATGTGATATCAGAGCATTACTCTGGATCAAAAGCCTGGCGTAGCCATTCTCCTCCAACAGGAGACAGAGGCAGTGAGGGCAGGTCTGAAAGAGCCCTTGGGGGACCCCATCCCAGGCCCTTTTTCCCTTTGGGATCAACCCAGACGAACCCATAAGTCTCCCCTCTAAGGAGGGCACTGGGGCTAGTTAGTCAGTCCTCTCTGGGCCGGTCTTCCCCCATCCCCCATGGCCGGGGAATCTGGCTGAGTTGCAGCTTGGGTTTTTTTATGATGGAAAAATAAAATAAATGGAGGCACCTTTGGAGGGCTGAGTCACGCAGCAGCATCTCCTCATTAAAGCTGCTGCCCCTGGCTCGAGTCCCTGGGCAGGGGATGGGGTGGGGCTCCAGAGGCTCTGAGCCTGGACTCCTCTTCCTAGACCTGGCAGGTTAGTGATGCACCCACCCCGGCTCGGGCAGCCTCCTCTCCCTGGCCCAGCATTCTTAGAATATAGTCTGGCCACTTTTTTACACACACACACACACACCTGCTCCCCACCCCCAACGCCAGCCCCCAAGGCGTGTCCTTTACACTGCCCTCCCCGCACTGGTTTTCAAACCTTGACCACCTGGTGCTGCCACACCTCCTCCTGCTCCTCCTTGTCCTTCTCCTCCTCCTCATCTTCGGGGGGAAGGAAGTTGCTCTGTAGTAATTACAGCCTGTGGGTCCCCACGGCAGGCAGCAGCTGTTCCGGGGTAGCTGGGCCAGGGTTCGGGGGAGGAGATGGCAGTGGAGGAGGGCTGGTGGTCCCAGGGAGTGGAGGGGGAAGGGGCCGCTTCTTGGGGATGAGTTGGGACAGGGGGCAGCTTGGTGGTCCAGCGCTCACCCCTCTGGCTGTCTGACCACAGTGTAGAATCCTCATAACCCCGACTCACGAGGACATACTGGTGACCCCCAGAAGGGGAGGAAACCCCAGGCAGGTTGTGGGGCCTGCAGTTCTTGGTAAGCACTGGGGAGCACCCACTGTAGGAGCTGCAGCAATGAAGGCCACCTGGTCCTTCCTAGCTTTCTGGGGTCTGCCTGGTGGAGGGAGACGGATGTGTTTACCTGTCCCACCAGGCAGAGGAGCGCCCGAGAGGAGAGCCCAGGGAGTTTTGTGAAGGAGTGGCCTTTGAACTTGATAAAGGATGGGAGGTATTCGGACAGATGGAGATGGGCAGACGATGTTTCCTGCGTCACCCACGCCTTCCAGACTTCCGCCAGTCCCTTGCCTCTCTTGCCTCGTACTCTTCACTCTCCTCTACCTCTCCCCTCCCCCAACCTGAAGAGCAGAACTCTTGCTTCCCATTATGCAACCATAGTTTTCTGCCCTTTTTGGCCCAGGCGACCCAGCTCCCTAAAGCCAGGCCCTCCTGCCTACCTTCTTGCCCCTCCCCCTTTGCAGCCTCACACCCAGTTGGCCCTGGAAGGAGATAAGAGATCAGAGCTTGGCCAGGGGCCTGCTGCTCTGAGGATCTGGTTATACCCATGACATTGGTGTGTCAGGGCAGCACTCAGACTACTGTACCCTCCCCCAGGAGGCCAAGGCCAGGAGCCCTGCCTTCTGCTGCTGCTGCTGCTCATAATGGTGACCATTAGAGTTAGCCCGGCATCCATGTCTCCTCCAGCGCGTGGTCCAGGGCCGGCCCCGTGCCTTCCCACCGTTAGTGCTGGTGGAATGGGTTGATTAATGTGCCTCTCCAGGTTCTGAGCGGGGGCAGCAGGAGGCAGGCAGGAAACACTTGGCTGATTGCCTTGGGACCTGAGCTTTGGCTCCTCCAGAGCTTTCTAGGCCTGGTTTACAGGAAGGAGTGGGGCTGGGATGAGGGATGACATGAGGGGGAAAGTGGGCATGAGGATGAAGACAGGCAGCAAGTGGTTGTCAGGGGCCCCATTAGCTGCTAGCCATGACCGTGGTTTGGGGTGGGGAGGTCACACACCCACAGTCTGCTGCCCTGGAGGGGCCCGGGGCAGTAGCCAGTGGAGGGTCCGGAACTCTCCTCTGCCTCCTCCTTTGCCTGTCTCTGTCTCCCCCAGCAGAAACCTCACTGTGGCATGTCCGTCTTCTCTAGGTCCTGCCCCCCAGGCCCAGGACCCCTCCAGCTGGGTGTACGCAGTGCCTGGAGCAAGGCCAGAGAGCAGGGGTGGCGTATACCAAGCCCCTCTGCCCCTGGCGTGGTGGTTTCGGCTGTTCCTGCTCTGGCTCTGGGATCTGTTCTTAGCTTCCCACGGAGTCCCTCCTGGGGGCTTTTCTGGCCAGTGCTGAGGGGTTAAGGAGTCCTCCTTATTGTCAAGAAGGCCCTTTCGTGTTGCCTTCCACCCTGAGGTTTTGTGGGAGCAGGTTGGCCCAGGGGAGGCACAGACACATGGCGTGGCTCCAAAGACCAGGGGTTCTTAGAGGAGACCTTCCCAAGTGGAACTTTGGCCTATGTTGGCTTTTTCTTCTAGAGCTTTCTCCAGGAACTCAGGGACCCCAGGGAGGGTGGGGGACGATGCGGCATGAGAGCTGGAGGTGCACTAGATGGGAAACTCCAGCCCAGTGAGAAAGTCAGAGGCATCCAGGAAGTCAGCGGGGAGAGAATTATAGAGCTTTGTGTCATCAGGCAGTGCATCGCCTCCTTGGTGATGATCTTCATCGCCTCTAGGCCCATGCCTTCCTCCTTGCCACCCCTTCAGCCCAAGAGTGCAGGGCCCAAGGCCAGCCAGGAGGGCTGCCTGGGAGATAGGGGAGCCTGAGGAAAGGACAGGCCAGGTGCCACACCGTCCAGCAGGGGGCGCCCCCCTGTATCTGCCCCAGTTCAGGGACAGGGACGTTGATCCCCAGTCTGGTCCAAGCCTTTCAGCCGTGGGTGGGGGAGGAGAAGCCTACCCTCCCCACCCCCCAGAGGTTCCTTGGCTGAGTTTGTTTTGCCAGGGTGACCTGTTTAATCATCTCATTTTCTGGTGGCCGTTTATTCCTCGTTTCCACGGTTACGGCCCCATTAAGGGGAGAAGCAATAAGGCAGCGAGTCAAACAGGTAATAAAAACATTAAAGCCCATGTGCACTGAGGGAGGGCGGGCGGGTGGGCAGGAGCTCAGCGAGGTGAGACGGCCCAGGGAGAAGCAGAGGTGAGAGGCCGTCTGGCCTCGTCCCCCAGAGGCCCCCAAGAGAGCTCCTGGCGGGGTAAACAGAGGGCTGCTGCCCACACCCCTGCCTCCAGGCCGTGCTCTTTCGGGGCCAAGACCCGGTGCTCCTGTAGAACCATCCCCAGCCCTTGGTCCCCTGGCAACAGGCTCTATGTTGGGAAGTAAAACAGGAAGGAGAAAAGTGAGAGAGCGTGACAGAAGCCTCCCCCAGGAGCTGGTTGTGTGACCTGCTCGCAGGCCCCACCTCACCCTCCCTGTGTGGGGGTAGGGGATGATTTCTGACATTGTTTCCAGCTCTAGAACTTTTTTTTCTGCCAACTTTATCAGAAAGCATATTTGTGGTGAGTGCTGCTAACAGGGCCAGTCTGGTGAGTAAATATTCCTGGTGTGGACAGCCCTGCGACCTTGAGAGGGACGAGCCCGGCAGGGGGGCCAAGGGCAGGTAGGGCGAGGAGGCCAAGTGGCCCCGCTGCTGGGTTGGGGGGTGCCTTCCGAGGACGGGTGAGGGGGCCCCCCGGGGTCCAGTTTGTCCCCAGCAGCTCGGGCAGTGGCTGAGCCAGGTGACCCTCCCGTCGGGGCTGGGCCTGGAGCCCTTGTGTTTCTCCCTGGAGGCCTGGCTGGCAGGTTCTCCGGTGGCTCCACGGAGAGGCTGCCCTCTCCCCCTCCCTCCCTCTCGGAAATGGCAGCTGAAAGGAAAGTCAGCCACTGAGCCCAGGGCCACGTGCCTCCCTCCCAGGGCCTCCGCCCTGGGAGGCTCCTGAGCGTCCCGCCCCACTTGAGGTTGACGAGTGAGCAGACTGGGTCAGTGGGACTGACCGGAGGGGAGAGGGAGAGGCTGGCCAGGAAGGGGGAGGGGGGAGCAGCGGTGCCTGTGGGTGCTGAGCCACCTGCTCTGCCTGGTCTGGCTCTGAGGTCTGCTCGGGGCACGCTGGCTAGTGAGGACCTTATTTCTTTCTCTCTCTCGTGCGCTGATCCTTTGCAAACTCACAGAGGTCTGTGCTTCCAGTTATTACTTTCAAAGTAGATTTCCAACTGGAGAGGGAGAGAGAAAAAGGTCTGGGGAATGGGGGAAACCCTCTGGCTGGGAAGTGTGTCTTGGGAACGGGCGGAGATGAGTTAATATTCCTATCAAACAATTAAAAATAGAAAATGCTCCCGCGGCACCAGCTGCTGAGGCTTTTCAACAACTGTCACCAGTGGGTTCATGGGGCAGGTGGTGCTGGAGAGGAGCGTTTCCACACATAGCAAATATCAGACACGGTGGTGTACCCCCCACTTCCCTCCCAGGACCCAGGCCAGTTGTTTGGGGGCTCCCAGTCCTCCTTGAACTCCCCTCCAGGGCCGGGAGCCAGGAGTCTGTGCAGCTTCAGGGCCGCGCTTCTCCCCTCCAGGGCCCGGCCGCAGCGGTGAAGTCATTGCCAGATGCCTGGGTAATTGCTTTAAGAATCGAACTTAAAATAAGATGAAAACTTATATTCCTGGGTAAGGAGTAATTTTCCATTGAATAGTAAATTAATGAAAGGATTATACCAGGGGGTCTGGCTGGGAGGCCGTGCTCATCTGATAAATCCAAGTGGCTTGGACAAAACAGCTCTGGACCCTGGGGCTCCCCTGAACCTCAGGCCAGATCTGCTCCTGACTCATCTGGGGCTCCACCCTGACCTATTGAGTTGGTGGGGGACACATTCCATGTGTGTTCAGAGTCCACCTCAACGATGGGAACCAGCTTTTCAAATCCCTGAAGTGGAAGGGGCTCAAGTCCTACCTCCCACAGGCAGCGTACCCAGGAGGTGGGGTGCTTGCCTTGACACCCAAGAAGGCGGGGCTTTGGAGAGGTTCCTAGCTGTCACTCCACATAGTCAGCCATGTGGTGACCACCCGCCCTGGTTGGCCCAGGACTGGAAAAACCCATGTCCTGTGAAGCCCCTGGGGCCTGGAGGCAGGAAGATGGCCTGAGTGACATGGCCCCTCCCTCAGGGTCCTGGGGAGCCCAAGCACCTGTGGAATAGTCTCCGTCCAGGCCGGGTTACTTACAACTGCGTGTGCGGGTGTGCTCAGTCATGTCTGACTCTTTTCGACCCCATGGACTGGAGCCCATCAGGCTCCTCTGTCCATGGGATTTCCCAGACAAGAATACTGGAGTAGGTTGCCATTTCCTCCTCCAGGAGATCTTTCAGACCCAGGGATTGAACCGTGTCTCCTGTGTCTCCTATTTACAACTGGCTCCACCTAAACTTGCCCTGCTCCGGGTCCATGGGCTGTGTTTAGCCACGTGCCTGTGGACTCGAGTGGGTGTGCACACACACCTTCCCTGGCACAAGAGAGCACCACCTGAAAACCTCTCCTTGGCATGGGAAGGGTCTTGCAGCTGAGTCCCTAACCCGCCCTCCCCTTTTAACAGTGAGCCCCCTCCTCCCTGGAGAGGACGGGGTGCAACATGCAGAATCACGGCAGTGGAAACCCGCTCAGCCTCCTCAATGCCTCCTTCCGACAAACTCTAACACCACACCGACTATCCACTTCTTCTCAGCTCCCTTGGAGAGAGACACAGGGAGTTGTCCCATTTCACCAGTGGGGCAACAGGAGGCCCAGAGACACTTAGGGATTTGTTTCCAAGTGCAAAGAGATGGGGTCTTCCCTGGTGGCTCAGATGGTAAAGAATTTTCCTACAGTGCAGGAGACCTGGATTCGATCCCTGGGTTGGGAAGATCCCCTGGAGAAGGGAATGGCTACCCAGTCCAGTATTCTTACCTAGAGTATTCCATGGGCAGAGGAGCCTGGCAGCCTCAGTCCATGGGGTCGCAAAGAGTTGGACACAACTGAGCGACTAACACTTTCAAAGGGAGACAGACCCAGAGTAGGGCTGCCCTTGAAGAAGGGGGCTTCCCTAGGGACAGTTCCAATGGCAGCATGGAGTACAGTCCTCTTTCAGCCCTCCAGGGCCAGGATGGTAACTCTGCTGCCTGGCCTACATCCCCAACACCTCCGGGCCCCACCTACATCCTCACCATAACCCATGGACACATCCCTGGGCCTGCCATTTTGCAAGATAAAATGCAATTGTTGATGCAAATGCATTTTGAACTTTTTGGAGGAAGCCTCCTCTAAAAGCTTTCATTACTGCCAATCTCCTGAGAAAGGGGTGCTGCCACCTATTTGCTGGGAAGGATTGAAGGGGAGTTGAAAATATTCTGACTTGTTTCTGTTGGAAATGAACGGATGGGTCGAAGAGCTCTTCAGAAAGAAAATCTAAATGAACGGGCGTTCTCCTGGGAGGCAGTTGTGTGGCTGCACGTTTGTCAGATATGTTTCTGTGTAAGTGTGGATTTTGCTGGAAGAATGGGAAACCCTTGCCGCTCAGCTCATCACTGGCCCTCATCTCTTCTGGAAGTAACGGGGCCACCTTGGGAACTGTACAAGATTGACTTGATGCTCTGCAGACAGTTGCCCCTGAGTGGGGGCTCTCATCTGGGGACTGGGTTGTTTGTGTAGGTGTTGTCTGAGAGAGGACCCAGCCCCTTGCCTGGTGTTAACCACACCATGCTTTCAGGGGTAGAGAGCAGCCAGGTGTTCTTAGGAAGACTTGTGTTGCTCGAGTGGCCGACTCTGCCCTCCCACCCCCAGGGGAAGGAATTACGGGGCAGTAGGACTGAGAATTCCTAGTCTAAACAACCCAGCAAAGCATGCTCAGAGAGAGCCAAGCCAGAGCCACAGATGGTGTGATCCGGGATTGTAACTGGAAGGATGGTGGCTTTGAATGTTAGATGTTATGTGGCAGTTGCTGTTCAAGCAGACAGATTGGTGAATTCCAGGCTGCAGGGATCTGAGTGGGCCCTCTTTTATTTCTCTTCTCTTCCACCCGGGGTCAGGAGGTAGGGACAGGAGTCGGTCAGACAGAATGGACAGGCAGCCCTCGAGAGCAGGAGAAAGGAGTCAGCCTGGGAGCACCCTGGCTCCAGCCACTCAGAACACCTAGTCCATGGCCAGAGGTCCTGGCCCCTTGCTCAGACCACATGGGTCCCTTTCCCTGGCCCGCCTGTTCGGAAGGGTCACTTTGGGGCTCCTGGGGAGGCCTTCAGCTGGATAGCTGATGGAGCTCCTCCCTCGAGGCCCTGGGGGCAGGGCCAAGAAGGAGATGGGGATGTTTTCTGTTTCCGGGTCCCTTGGGGGCCCAGGGGCAGATTGAGACAGGCTCCTTGCAGGGAAGGTGTTAACAAACAGCAGGTGATTAAACATGACAAGCGGTGACATTTCTGTGCAGGGTTCTCAGTCCCGGCAATGCCAAGAATGAAGCTATAAACCCTGACATTTTGTGTTATGCACTGAGAGGTTTTTAATAGACCTCTCTCCCTCTTCCCCAGTCAACTTCTCGTTTCCTCCTTCGCCACCTCCCCCCCAACCCCTGCCACTGTACCCTCTGCCCCCACGTAAACCTCCTGCCTCCCCATTCAGCCTGGTGTCCCAGGGCCTTCCTGGGCCCTCTGGTTCTAGGTGTCTCTGCGGGTCTCTGCCCTTTCCCTCCGCTCATCCTCAGGGCCCTTTCCTGTGACTGCTGAGCTGGGCATTCAGTGTTCTCCAGAGTCAGTTTTCTTTGATCTTTCCTGTTGCCCCGTGTCCCACCGCCCCCCCCCCCAATCCTTCCCTCCCTCACCTCCTTTTTTTGGGTCCTGATCTCACAGCCTCACCCTTTGCTGCGGCTGTCCCAGTTGTCTACAATGGCAGGTGGCTGTCCCCATGCCCTCTGCGTGTTAATAACATTTTCAGACAGACTGGATAGCTGGGGCTAGGAAGGTCGTAGGGCTTGGGATGGGATCTTTCCCCATTTTTTTTTTTTTTTTCAATTTCCCTTTCTCCTTTTTGGGACAGAGACAGGAGTAGTGGGAGAGAATCGCGAATCGCACTATCCTGCAAACAGTTGCTGGATTTATTCAGCCAGGGCCTGGCCGGCAGCAGTTGCTCCTCTCCCAGAGCAATGTGGGAACAACTGGGGCCTCCTTTGTTCTCCAGGCAGAGCCCTGGGAAGGGCATTTGGAGGTGATCCTGAGGCTCCAGAGGGCCAGAGACCAAGGAGAAGGGGTTTCAGCCTCAGTCCCACCTAGTCCCAGCCTCACAGATAGGAAAGACCCTGGAGCTCCACAGGGGCTTGGAACAGAAGTCAGGCCACACACACCCCAATCCCAGCTCTTCCCATGATGAACTTGAGAAGCACTTAGTTTTCTGTATCCGTTCAGTAAATATTTATTGGGTCAGGCGCTGTGCTAAAACAGTGGTCCCGTCCTGCAGATCTTGCAGTCTAGCAAGACAGAGGGGTCATTAACCGAGTTATTACAGAAGTGCTAGCTAACAGCAGCATGCAAAGAGAGGGCAGAGGAGGGGGGGCCCTGCAGTTTGGAGGGCTTCCCGGAAGAAGTAAAATTTCAGCCAAGACCCCCTAAGGAGTGTGTAGGAGGAGGGGTGAAAGTGTTGGTCGCTCAGTTGTGTCTGACTTTTTGTGACCCCATGGACTGTAGCCCGCCAGTCTCCTCTGTCCATGGAGTTCTCCAGGCAAGAATACTGGAATGGGTTGCCATCCCCTTCTCCAGGGGATCTTCCTGACCCATCTTCCCAACCCAGGGATTAAACCTGGGTCTCCTGCATTGCAGACAGATTCTTTACCAGCTAAGCCACCAGGGAAGCCCAGGAGGAGGGGTAGCCAGCCTGAGATACAGGAGTGTTTCCTCAGTTGAAGGAGTGAGTGGGGTGAGAGCCAGGTGCTCCTGCTCCACAAGCTTCTGGAGTTGAGGTTGGGGGCTGTGAGGAGGCACGCAGAGGGGAGGAGAAGGGTGCTGGCTGGCGGGACGGGTGGGGACCTCACCGCCCTACTGGGGCTGAGCCCCTTCAAACTCTGGGCATCTGGCCCAGAACTTGCTCTTCCAACCACCCTTCTACCAACTGTGCCAGGTCTGGTGCCTCAGGAGCAGAGCCAGAATGCTGCTCTGTTAGCTGCACCTCAGCTCTGCCCCCAAGGGGAGGGAGAGTGATCAGGAAGTCCAGAGATGCCCCTGAGGCCGGGGTTCCTCGTGCCCTTCGCGGCTCCCTCACCCACCCTGCTGACAGCTCGCAGAGGAGGGGACCAGGAGACAGGATGCCGACCTGTGTGGAGGGCAGAGCGTCTGGAGGGGCAGGAGCCCCGCGGGGCCACGCCCTGGTCCCCCACCTTCTGCACCTGCTGGCCTCCCAGGCACGATCTGGGCCTGGACACCTTCCTGGAACTCACAGCTGGCCTCCCCTCTGTGCTTTCCATGGTGTGGGGAATGCTTTGGTGCTAGTGGGTCTTCCCCATGAGAATCTGAGCTCCCTGATACCTGAAACCATTCTCCCTAGATCCCTAGGGCCAATGGGGGACCGTGCCCATAGGTACTTAGGAATGTATTTGAGAAGCTCAGCTGACCCAGGAAGGGGAGGACTTGGGTTAACCCTTAACACAAGATCCAAGAGGAGCCTGCAGACTGACCGTGGGTCCCTGGTGTCTGGGCAGGCTGGCTGCCAAGATCCAGGTTCCACTACCTTGCCCAACCCCAGAGTCCTTCAGCCAGAGCAATAGGGTAGCCGTGAAGCCTGCTCCCGGAAGAGCCTCACTAAGAGCTTCCAGAAGTCAGACCCAGGACACCCCACCTTCCTGTGGGTTCTCTGAGGGGGAGAACCAGATTGGCTTCCTGTCCCTGTGGAGGGTCCAGGGCAGGTTTCAGCCATCAGTCCCCTCCCCAGCCCCTCCCAGTCCTGCCTTCCCACCAGACTTGGCCTGAGTCCCACATGCTACCCATGACAGTCATCGACAGTCCAACCAGGACCCCATGGAGGACCCAGAGGCCCAGGCTTTCTTGGCCCTTGGCAGCTAAGAGGGAGGGGGTATGTCGAAAGGGGAGGTGAGGGGAGTCCAAGGGCCAAAACTTGGCCCTCGGCCCCTGTAGATCCGGAGCCAGGTTTTATTGTAATCCTTACATCCTGTTGCAGATCCTTAATCAGCTGGAGCCCAGGTTGGGCTGGACCCTGTGGTGACACTCAGGGCTGTAGCCTGGAAAACCTGAAGTGGAGCTTCTGGAGTTGAGGTTGGGGGCTGTGAGGAGGAGGCAGGAGGATGGGAGGAGAAGGGAGCTGGTGCAAGCACAGGACGTGGATGGAGCCCAGACCTGCCACCCACCTGCCCCAGGCCGGGGGTGGAGGAGCCCAAGCAGCTGTCACAGGCTGGAAACCAGGGATATGGGAGGGTGAGCAGGGGCCTTCATGGGGCCCCCTGGAGAACATGGGAGCTGCTATAGTGCCTGTTAGCACCATGGAGACAGCTAGCCCTGGGGTTGCTCTGATAGTGAGCAAGGACTCCAGCCAGGAGTCAGCAGAGAGGTGACCCCGGGTAACATGGGTTCTGGTGGTTTTTACTGACTAGGGGCCAAGTCCAAGGCTGGAAGTGGTCCTGCCTGGCTGGGAGGTCTGCTTCATGAAGATGGATGAGGCAGAGGGCCCTGGGTCTTCCCATGGGTTTGGGAGCAGCGGGTGCCCCTTATCAGGGACCCCAGGATTGGCCCTCCTTTTGCCAGGGGCAGCTGACGCTGGCAGTCCAGCCCAGCTCTACGGTCCCCACACGAGTCAGGGGAAGAGTGGGGGCCAGTGGGGAAGGTACCCCATCTGGGACCTCACCTTTCAGCCCAAGGAGCAAGGACAGAAGATAATGAGGGGAAATACACGGACTAGAGATAGCCATGGAGCGGAAGCCAGGAGTGGGCTGGCTGGCAGCGGGCGGGCAGACGGGCGTCTGTCCTGCCGGGTGCCCAGGCTGGCTATGCAGACAGCCTCTTTTCTATATGGAAATGAAGAATTTAGGCTAATGGAGCTCAACCATCTCTAATTTTGCGATGGCAGGAGGATTTTGATTGAAAGTAATTAAGCAAGCTAGCTGTAAAATTAATTAAAGCAAAAGGGGGGGATTTTTTATTGGATTGGATAGCGATATAGCGTCTGTCAGGCGGGGGACGGATGGGGGTGACCTGAATCCTCTGCCCTCCCCCCTCCCACTCGGGACGTTTATGTCACTTTAATCTCCTTACAGCGGCTGCTGTGCATTTGTTTGAAATAATCAAGGAAATATGGTCAGAAATTGTCAGCTTTCAGATCTAATTTACCTGACGGCCCCTGCGCGAGCCGGCATGGCCCAGGGAGTGAGCGTGCGTGAGCGGGCGGGGGAGCTCGAGTGGGCGCAGAGGACACTGGGCTCTCCAGTCCCCTCCCCCGGCCCCAGGCCCCCTCCGAGGGCAGAGAAGGTGCTTCCTAGCCTGTGGGCATCTCCCTGGGACAGGCCCCAGCCCCCACCCACCTGCTGCCTCCCCCCTTGAGCTGTAACCAGCTTTGGGTTTAGGGACTATAGGATCAGGAAGGTGACAGTAATTCCTTACTCCAGATGGCTGACAACTGCTAAACCCCTCCACCAGGGCCACAGTTTTAAAAATACTCCTAAATTAGTCCCCTCATGTCGTTGTCATTGGCCTCAGCCGGGGGATTGTGGAGATGGGCTATAGGGAGGGTGGGGGCAGCACATCATCCGCAGCACCCCTCTGCCACCTGCTACCATCCCCACCTTCTTCCCGGGGGCTCCCGGAGGCTGTGCTTACCTGCCCCGGACCTGTCTCTGCCAGGTCTCTCCTCTCCTCCCAGAATGGTGCTTGCCCTGATTCCCTTTCATAGCACAGCTCACAAGTTCTGGCGGGTGGCGGGGGTGGGGGGGTCGTCCCAATTCTTGAAAGAGGAAGTCCCTTCCTGCAACACGTTGTCACCCATCCAGGTGTCCTGCCCATTTCCTGTGGTAAGCCAGGTCACAGAGCCAGACACCATTTGTGCTTCCCTGAGTGAGTTGAGGAGCCTGACTTGCGGCCCTGCACCCTAGGGGGGCTGCTTTAGAGCCATCTAGGGTCCTTGCCCAGGGGAGTGAGTGAGGGGCTTAAAGCCTCTCCAGCAGGGAACCCTTGTGTAGTTCGGGGCTGATGGGCCCTGGGGGGGCGGGGGGACTTGTCTCCAAGGCTGCAGGAAATTCAACTTTTAAACACAAATGAGCAGTGTGATCATTTGTCATGAGAGGGCCTAGGTGAGAAATTGGGTTTCTGGATTTGTTTGGTCCCGACAAGTGAGTGACCTGGGCTTTCGACAAGTCTCTCAGCCATCTTGGGCCTCAAAGTCCTTCTGGTTCTAAAGTTCTGTACACATTTAGGACAGCCTCTGCCCCGAGAGCTGCCACACTTGGGAGCGCCTTGTCCAGCCAGGGGTCCTTGCTGGGCTGTGGCGGGCAGGGGAGAAGCTGGGGATTCTAGAAACAGTGGATTAGAATGAGCAACCTGCCCCCAGTTTGCCCGCCTTAGAGCACAGCGGTTAGAAGTTCTCTGTCCCCACCTGCCGTCCTTGGGGCCCTGCCTTCTGCCAGTCCTCCTCCTAACCCCCAGCACGCCCTCCCTGCCCCTGACGCTGGGTAACTCAGTCGGCCTCCTCTGGCCAGGGCGTTGGAGCCCCTGTCATTCTTTGCAGCCTGGCTCCTGAGCAGAGCAGCTGCGCACTTGGGAAGTGTCACTCTCCCCTCACCAAGAGTCCTTCATCTTGGGGCAAGGGGTGGAGCCCCAAAGAACTGTGCCTGGGAAAGAGGGAGAGGGAAAGCTGCTGGCTCTTCTCCATGTCTTTGGGGCACAGTTTGTGCCCAGATCCCGGGCAGCACTGAGAGCCTTGGGGCCCTATCCTCCCTGGCCAGCTGGGTCTGCAGGGGCCTTGCAGGGAGGCAGCAGCATGGCCAGGCACCATGAAGGCCCAGCCTGGGTGAGTTCCTGCCCTCTATGCACGCCAGCAGCCTGGGAACCTGGTCCCAGGAGACATGAGGCTGGAGAGAACCTCTCAACTCAGCCCAGCGTCTCGCCTCCATGCACGGCTTGCAGCCGCTCCTGTCAGCCCCTGCAGCTATGATGTGGAGGAACCAGCAGGGGAGCTGGTGCCAGGACCTGGTGGGGCTGCTTGCCTGGGGCCAGAGGCTGCATTCCGGGCTTGACGTTCGTGCAGGCTGTCCATGGTGGGCACCGGGGTGGAGGGAGGCTATGGCAGAACTGGGGTCCCCAGGCAGGTGGGAGGGCAGGTTGGCTCACGGAGACCCAAGGGAGATGGAGAAGGCCAAGAGAAGGGTGGAGACCGCTGTCATGGTCCTCATGGTGGCCCCACACTGGACTGTTTGCTCTGCTCTCGTGGGGAGAACCTGAGTTGGGGATGTCATACTGAAAAACACTTTGGAGAACTAACGTTCTATGGTGAGAACAGTGACTGCAGAGAGGCTCTCCTTGGACAGGAAGGGCTGGCGAGGGCAGCAAGACTGGCTGTGAGCTCTGGGTTAAAAGAGGACAGCCTGCGAGAGCACCCGGCAACACAGCCTGTGACGGCCAGGGCCTGGGGAGTCGGGAAGAAGTGAGAGGGCAGCCTGGGGGCCGGTGTGTCCAGGGCCCGCCCAGTAGTACTTTGGTACCCATCGCCTGGTCAGCGTGGGATAACACGTGTGCACTGTGGCCACTTACCATTCCTGCAGTCCCTCCTTCCCCAGCTCCCAAGTCATTGAGAAAACAGTACCGAGCTCACTGGCCTCGTCCAGGTGGAGGCCCTCCTCTCTGGTTCTCTGCTGTCCCCTTCCCCCATCCCTCAGGATCTCTGTCTGCCCCCAGCCCAGGTGTCTAAGTATCTAGGTAGAATTTGTGGAGGTAGACCAGGAGAGGCGAAAGATGAGTGGTCTGGCCTTAGGCCAGCCCCCCAGGGCTGGCTCCCTGAGGACCTTTGCAAATCAAGGGCCTACCAGTGGGGCCCACTTTGGCCTAGCCAGCCAGGTGCTTCCTCCCTTCAGGCAGGACCCAGCGATGGTGGGCCAGCTGGTCTCCACCTCCCAGAGGGTGGAGAGGAAGGCTCCCCCTGAGTCTTTACTCATGCTTAGTAGAGGCCAGGGGCTTTGGGACAGTTCTCAGCGCTACAGTGCCCCAAGCACAGGAACAGGGAAAAATCCCTGCCTGACTGGGAGAGAAGCCAGAGTGGTCAGGGTCCAGCCCCAGGAATGAATAGCTGCAGGGTCTGGTGATGCCCACAGGACCAGGGTACCCGATAACCCCCCTCCCCTGGTCAGGTCCATGCTGGCGTTGGCTGGATGTGACCAGGGCACTGGACTCCCAGCAAGGCCCAGGGCCAAACTGGGCCCTGGCATCACAGAGCCTCTGCAGCCTAGCTCGGTGGACTTACTGTGGCTATCAGACTGCTGCTCCTGCTCCCCCCACGCCCAGCCTGCCACCCAGGATCCTGGCGGGGCTGGTGGCCCCACGGATTCCAGAAGGGCTTCCCAGCAGCCTTCTCATCCCCTCCCTCCCGTCCAGCCTCAGTTTCTCATCCTCCAGGCCCGGAGTCTCCCCGGCCCAACCCTGGCCCAGCCCTCTGTCCCCCCTGGCTTCACAGTCGCATTTTGCTGCCAGCGCAGGGCACTGAAAAACTGCTGGCACTGCCAAAAACCCTGTGTGCGCTATGACTCCCCAAACATCCCTTTATTTTTATTGTTCTGTTAATTACTGTTTAAACTTTAATAAGTCACTTCGTCAGGAGGGGGGACCTGCCGTGAGCTTTTCTGTGCAAACACGGGCCCGGGAGTGACTCGGGTGTAATATAACCCTTTATGTGATGTGGGAATGTTTAGATTGTAACAGAAACTTGTTATTTTAATGACAGTTGGGGGGTAGAGGGTGGGCTGAGCACCAGTGAGGAGGAGGGTGGGCGCAGCCCTGCTCCACTCGCATCCCGAGAGGGCTGGGGTAGCCTGACCACAGGCTACCCCAGGGGTGCTCCCATGTGGCTGCCGCTGAAGGTCGAGGATACCATGGGGCCCTTCCTGGGCTGCCCATGGTCAGGCTCACCAGGGAATGGGATGCGTCAGGAGAGATGCTCGGGGGCTCCAGGGTGGAAGTGTCCCAGGAGAAAGTTGAGCTTGGGGTGCAGGGGGAGGCAGGAAGAGGCCTCCCAGATCTCTGGGCAAAGGCTGGGCCGTGCAGGGCTGGACTCTGCGCTGACCGCAACAGCCCTTCCTGCTCCCAAGGTGGGGACCCTGTCCACAGTCACCATCCAGTACAGTGGCAGGCACCCTGCTGCACAGCACTGTGCCAGACATGTCACCCTACATCCTCTTTTTTCAACAATCCGGCATCTCAGGTGAGGACACGGATGTCCAGGGCAGAGATATAACTTGCTTCAAGTGACACGTTTTTAAGAGGCGGTCCAAGTTTCTAGGACTTCCCAGGTGGTGCTAATGGGAAAGAACCCGCCTGCCAATTCAGGAGACATAAGAGACACAGGTTTGATCCCTGGGTCTAGAAGATCCCTTGGAGGAGGGCATAGCAACCCACTCCAGTATTCTTGCCTGGAGAATCCCATGGACAGAGAAACTGGCAGGGCACAGTCCACGAGGTCGCAAAGAGTCAGACACAACTGTAGTGATATAGCATACACACCAAGTTTCTAATGTCAGTTTATCTTATTTGGAAGCTTCTAAAGGCCAGGAAGAAAAGTTATGACCAACCTAGATAGAATATTGAAAAGCAGAGACATTACTTTGCCAACAAAGGTCTGTCTAGTCAAGGCTATGGTTTTTCCAGTAGTCATGTATGGATGTGAGAGTTGGACTGTGAAGAAAGCTGAGCACCAAAGAATTGATGCTTTTGAACTGTGGTGTTGGAGAAGACTCTTGAGAGTCCATTGGACTGCAAGGAGATCAATCCAACCAGTCCATTCTAAAGGAGATCAGCCCTGGGTGTTCTTTGGAAGGAATGATGCTAAAGATGTCACCCACTTCTGCAGGAGGTGACAAAGTACTCCAGTACTTTGGCCACCTCATGCGAAGAGTTGACTCATTGGAAAAGGCTCTGATGCTGGGAGGGATTGGGGGCAGGAGGAAAAGGGGACAACAGAGGATGAGATGGCTGGATGGCATCACTGACTCAATGAACGTGAGTTTGAGTGAACTCCGGGAGTTGGTGATGGACAGGGAGGCCTGGCGTGCTGCGATTCATGGGGTTGCAAAGATTCAGACACAAGTGAGCGACTGAACTGAAACTGAACTGAAAGTCCAGCTGCCCAGGTGTGGCTCAGCAGGGTGAACGCAGTCCCAATCCTCCCTGGGAACCAGGGTCATCCCTCTCAGTCTTGGGACTGGGCACCCTTCAGGCCCTCCACCTGCCCCAGCCCTCAGGATGAGGGTCTGGAAGGCAATGGGGACATGGAAATAAGGATCGTCCTTAAGTCTTAAGCCACTTGCCCTCTTCCTCACAAGGTTTGGCTCCATCTCAGGGAGTTAGGGGTTCAAGTGTAGGGTCAGGGTGGTAGTGGCCAGGACACCCCTTCTTCCTCTGGTAGCCCTGATCCTTTACACGCAGAAGCATTCCTGCCCCAGACCCACTTCTGCAGGAGGTGACACCTGGAGAGGGAGCCTTTCCCAGGCACCGTGAGTCTCCAGCGTGGACCCCTGTGATCTGGACAATTTCCTGCTTCATTTTCATTTGGTCCCTCTGTCTGTTCATCCACAGAGCTGAGTGTCCACTCTGGGACAGCCCTGGAGTCCTGTGCTTGCCCTCACGGGCTCATGCCTGACTGAGGTTAGCGAAGGGGTGTGGGGGGAGCATGACCACGGGGGCCCAGCCCCTCCCCAGGCTGGGTGTTCCCAGGGCTCTGTCTGGTCCCTCCTCTCCCTCTGTGGCTGTGACCCTCTGGGGCCCCTCCCCGCCTCCTGCCGGGCAGGGCCCGAGGTTCAGGGCTCTGGCGCCCTCTCACTGGGGGCTGGAGGTGGCAGCAGCCCCCCAGATGGCAACGGCAGTGTGGGCCACAAATCGCTGAGGTTTTCCTTTTCCGAGCAGCGCGTTTCCCTAAATTGTCTTTGACTGCGTGCATGGGTAATGAAAGTTTATGCCCTTGTTAGAAGGACAGGCGGCCAGTTCCAGTTAGAACTGGGGCTCTCTCCCGGCCAGCCCCCCGCCCCCTCCCCCAGCAGGAGCAAGAGCGTGAGCGCGAGTGGCGAGTGTGCGTGTGCGCACACCCCCCCATCCCCGGTGGATAAGAAGGCTGTTAGGGGAAGGGAGACGGGACGGGGAAAAAAAGAAAAAAAAAATTTCCATATTTGTGTAAGTTGCTTTAAAAGCATTTTATCATGTCATAAAAAAGGGAAAGTACTCTCAGAAATTGATCCTCTCCGCCAGCCCATTGGACAGAAGGACGTTGGGATGTTAATGGCCATCCTGCTCCAGGGTGGCTTATTAAAAAATTTATACATAAATGCTTAAAATTGCATAAATTATTTAAAAAAAACCAACAAAGTAAGCAATTTGAATTCCCTCCTCTCCTCCCCTTGGCTCAGTCCCACTTCTGCATCCCCCCTTTTCCAAGCCCTCATCATGATCCTCCCGGTGGTCCCGGGGCCCATCCTCTCCTCTGGGCGTCCCCCCTTTTTTCCACTTCCCACCGCACCCCCAGCACCATCCACCCTGCCCTCCTCCGGGGTTTCCCTGCCTCACCCACAAATTAACGCAACAGCACACTCACATGCACACGCACTAATAAAAACACCACTAATAATGCCCCAAATCGCAGAATTAAATATTAAGGCCAGAGGAGGCGGACGTGGAGAGGAGCAGCCGCCACCGTAGCCGAACTTGGAGCTGATGAGTGTGTGTCTCGCAGGCGTGGAATGTCACCCACACATCCTGGAGACTGGAGTGGGGAGTTTTATGATGGTTTTTCATTGATTTGTTTCCCCAGCGCAGCTGCCGACCTCTATTGAGGGACAAACATAATCAGCACTGACGCAAATTAGATGGTTATTCGTTTTGAAAATTGACAGAAAAACAATAAAAAAGATGAAATGCTCCCAAATCAATAGATATAATGAAATTCAAATAATCCGAGAGATGAGGTCTCCATGGCAACTGATAATGTGGAAAAGAAAACAATTTAATAAAGGACAGACACACTTTGAAAACAGATTGGGCCCCGGGAGGGGGGCGGGCTGGCGGGCGGAGGGCTGGAGCGCGGGCTGGCGAGTGAAGGATCACTGTCCGTCCCAAGGACACCCGCCATAATTAAGCGAGGCTTTCGGCCCCAGAAAGTGCAGATTCAGGTTTTAATACACAAAATTATTTCAGGAGCAGTGAATCGGAAAGTCGTTTGTAATGACCTTCCTGAGAGGCCCGGGCGCAGGGCATGTTGGAGGCTGGGCGGCCGGGCCGGCTGAGTTATGGCATATTTGTGTTTTTATAGTGCGGAGGGGAGGGGGTGGGGGGGAGGGGGGGAGAAGGTTAAACAGTATTTACAGCTCAGTTGTTTTCAGAGAGGAAAGAGAAATAGAGTTCATGGGGAGATGCAGCGGGCAGGCGGGCGGGTGAGCCGGGGAGGCCTCTGGGCGAGGTGGGAGAGGCGGTGGGCCTGGGCGGGTCTTCCGCCCTCGGACTGCCCGGCCTGGCCTTGGGGACCCTCAGAGAATGCCAGGAGCAGCCTCCCCACCCCCGTTCCTGGTGGGGCCTTCTAGGTCTGGGGCCTCTTCTCTGGGGACAGGGTGGGAGCCTGTGTCCAAGCTCTGTGCATCCAGCCACATCTCAAGTGAGGTGAGGCATTCCTGAGGCTGCTGCAGAAAGCTCGCCTTGCCGGGCATCGTCCTGGGCTCTGCATCGAAGCTGGTCGATCGTCCGGATGGTGCTGCCCTCCTTGAGTCACGTGCTGCATCTGGGGTGTGCCCAGCCTTGGGTACAGGGGACGAGGGCCTGTCAGTGGCCTGGGGCTGACAACCTCCCTGCCCCGTCCTTGGGCACCACCTCCCTGCCTCCCGCACACAAAAGGGAAAAGCTTGGCCCCTTGGGGTTTGGCAGAGGCAGAGGCCACAGAAGGGGAAAGCACCCAGCTGAACCCCCTCCTGGTCCCACCGCCCTCCAGAGCCGCCTGCCTGGGCAGGGCGGCGCAGGCACTGAGAGCGCAGCCCTGGGGGCTCACCCCTTCCTCAGGTGTGTCCCCCTCGGGCTGCAGTAGCCACGTTCGTGCATCCATGTCGTGACGCACGCGGCACAGCCAGTCTCCGGGCCGCTGTGTGTGTACACATGTGACTATAATGTGATGGTACAAATACCGAGACGCCCGAATGTGTGTGCGCGCGCACAGTCTGCGTGTGCGCTGTGTGTGTGTGTTTTAAATCTCCCCTGGGTGGTAACTCTTTTTTTTTTTTTCTCCCCTTCCTGTTTGGCTGTGACCTGGGGGAGATTGATGGCCAGCCTGTGCGGTGGATGCTAACAGTTTCCCTGATTTATAGAGTTACTTACGCTAAGTGAGGCCACTTAGACGCGTCTGGATAGTAAACCTTTTAACTGGACTAAAAAATCATAATAAATAAATAAACCAAGGGGCACACGTAGGGCCCAGCAGCTGGGCCCCCCCAGTTGCCCACCTGGAGCTGTTGGGGACCAGGGGGCCCAGCTGAGGGCCTCGAGGAGCAGTGGCTGCTCCTCTCTGCCAAGTGAGGCACAGGATTGGGCCCAAGAGGGAAGGAAGGACACCCCTGTTCTCCTAGGGCACAGGTCGTCTCTGGGGAGACGGGGCTGGAACTGTTAAGATAGAGTTGGGCTGCGTGGTAGGGGGAAGAGGGAGGCAGGGGGATGGTGGGGCCCCAAGGGAGCTCGTGGGGGAGCAGAGCCAGGACAGGTGTCTCTGGGAACCCTTCCTTGCTTCCTAGACTCACCACTCCTGTGGGACCGAGACTTTTCACCACAGTGATCACACTTGTAATGACTTGAGCAAGCATCTGCCCCCTGGTCTAAATTGAACCATCCATCCTGGCAGGAACCAGGGCAGTCCGCTTGCTCTTGTCGTGTCCTCGGAATTCAGCCCCCGGCACCCCAGCCCTGGGGCTGGTGGCCCATCAAGTGCAAGTCCTTACGGGTGGCAGGGAGGCTCCGAAATTGCTGCCACCCTGGTTGGGAGGCTGTGGGAGGTACACCTAGGGTCTCAGATGGTGAGACATCTGAGTCCAGCTCTCACACGGATGCTGGATGACTACGACAGTTGACAGCCTCGCTGGGCTCTGCTTTTTCATCTGGAAATGGTCAGGATGATGGCTGCGCTGGGATGGGGGTGGGTGTGTCACTGAGGCTCTGAGTGGTTACCCAGTGCTGTCCCCAGCGCAGGGGAGGTGCTCAGGGTGCCAGCTACCATATTGCTCTATGCTGTGCGGGCCAGGGCGGCCACCAGAGTGGCCTAGTGGTGCCCGTGGCCCCCGAGCCACCTGGCAGCAGACAGGCCGGCCCCCTGGACCACCCCCACCAGAGGGGACGGGCACCTGGCCCCTGCCTCGCCACTTCTTGATATACAGCGGGCATTAGGCCGCCCAAAGGGGACACTGCATCCTTAGGAAGAAATATGTCCTCATTTTTCTTAAACACCGTTTCCACTGAGTGAAATGTTTAGAAGGGACGCGCAGGGAGAACTTTATTTCCTACCAGGGAGTTCAGAGCCACCAGGCAGAGCCCATAAAGCACCCGGAGCCTGGTAGCTGACAGTCCGCCCGGCCCCAAAACACATTACTCACCGGTGGGGAGGGGCTGCCAGCCCTGCCAGCCCCTGGGGACTAGCCCCCACCCCACCGCCCCAGGCTGACTCTGAGACCCAGTCGTGGGCATCAGGCCCTGGAGTCTCCGGTCCCCTTGAGCCCAGGCTACCCAGGGCTAGGAAGGACCTGGCCCTGACCAGGAGAGGAGGTGGAACCAATCCAGCCACCCGCTTAGTCCCCAGGGATCAGGGATGAGGGGCCCAGGTGCAGCTAGAGGAGCCCCCTCCCTCCCCCAGAGCTGGCAGTAGCCCTGGCCTTCCCCAGCCTGTGGAGGGAGTGATGCGGTTCCTGCCATAACGGGCCCTTCTCCCGAGGCCCTCCCTTCATTCGATTTCTGAAGCTGGCTGATTTGCATATTTATAAATATCAGTAAATTATTTATTGTAGCAATCTGCTGCACCATTTTACCCATCACAGTTAACACTTTAGGGGGCTCCGTGTTATGGGAACCGGGAGTGGGGGTGAGGAGGAGATGGGCAGGAGTGGAGAGGAGCCCTCTCGGGGTGGCCTGGGACTTCCTGGAGTCTCCGGAGCCGCCACGGGGACATGGTGGCAGCCCCGCACCTTGCTGCACCCTGGCCTTCAGGCGCTCGGGCTCTGGAGTGTCTGCACGGCTCCAGGGTCAGCTTCCTCCTCTGTCAAATGGGACGACGGCAGTACCTGCCTCACGGGGTCATGGTGAGACACCATGAACTAGCGCCTACAGGTGTGAGGACAGGCCAGTTCTTGCCCCTCCCTTTCTCCACCCTGAGCAAGACCCCCCAGCTTGGAGACAGAGCTGCTTGCAGGGGGCTTGTTGAGTTTGGAGCCCCTGGAGGGGAGGCTTAGAGACTTTCTGGGAGCCAGGGAGAGGTCATTTGTTGCCCACAGCCTGGGCCTCCAGCCTCTCCTGTGCCCCCACCAGCAACCTCTTCTGGCCCAGGTGTGGTTTCCTGGTCTAGCTAGGGATCTCGTGCCCAGAGGTGGCACCACACTTGCCTGTTTGTCCCCTCCCAGAGCTCAGCTGCCTTTTCCCAGATGCTTGACTGTCAGGACCTGTGCTTGGCACAGACAGGCACCCTGTCACCTTAGTCCTGCAATCCTTTCATGGTGGGGAAAGCTCGCTCAGAACCCAGAGCTTAGCGAGGGGCAGAGCCAGGCCCTGAACTCACAACTGTCTGCCCCAGAGGCCAGGGCACACCATGGTGCAGTGCTGCCTCCCAGGGCTCACCCTGGCCCATCCAGCGTCCCTGGGGCCAGAGGTTGCAGGCTGGGAGACGCCCTGGGCTGGCGGCCCACAGGCAGAGACCGGCCTGCTCCTTTCCCCGGGGCCCAGCTGGGCCCACTGCAGCCGCCCTGCCCCTCACCTCCTCTCTGGAGCCGGGTCTCAGGTTAGCGGTACGGGAGTCCCCGTGCCTTCCCACCCTCCAGCCCAAGCCGGCCTCCTGGGCAGTATTGTTCCCAGAGGAAGTTCCCAGTGTAAATAGAGCAGCGGGCAGGCTGGTGGCGGGAAGGAGATGAAAGGGGCAGTGACAGGGCCGGGGACGGATGGCTTCCTCCCATTGAGGCCCGGCCACGGCGTTTATATTTTAGGGAAGAAAGTCAGGGGAATGTTTACATGGACAGGAGCCTGGGGTCAGACCACGAGGGGGGTAGTCTGCAGGTCCCAGGGTCCCGAAGGAGGGGTAGAGGAGAAGGCCCCACGGGGTGGGCCGGAAGGCGGGCGGGCAGGCAACTTGAACCTCAGCTCTTACACACACACACACCCCTCTACGCACAGCCCCAGACTCTCACGCGTGTGCACTTACAAGGAAGGCCTGCTTTTGCCTCCTGCCCTGCACCCCAGGCTGACATGCCTTCCCCACCTCCACCCCTGGGAGCAGCGGGAGGCAGAGGGAGGGCAGCATCTGGAAGGCAGGTGGGCGGGGCAGAGCAGCAGCTGGAGGGCAGGTGTCGGGGGCGTGGGCGGAGCCACGGGGCCTGCAGGCTGGGGGGGCCCCCCGGCACACAGCTGCAGCACATCTGGTAGGGGCCCGCAAGGGACTGAGCCAGGCACACGGCCGGCATCAGGAAAGGGTGGGCAGGGCTGGGTGGGCCCAAGTGCCAGGAGGCTCCAGGATGGGTGGGGGCCCAGGGACGGGGTGTCACCAGCAGCAAGTGCAGCCCTGGGAGCTTCTGCTTCCCTCTTCCTTGGGATAAATATTTATAGATTCATTTGCCGTCTGCCATACACACTTGGCTGCTTACCTCCTGGTAAAAATAGAGCAGGCTCCCCCACTCCCACCCTCCTTCTCTACCAGGGCCGGGGGCAGAGGGGCCCAGGTGCGGCCTGCCCCCCATAGATCTGCCTGAGGAAGCCTGGTGTCACAGAGCCTGGTGGCTGGCCTGGAGGTCAGGTGGGATGGCGTGATGAAGGGCCCTGTCAATGAGCCTTGAGAAAGAGCCCATGATGGTGCTTGGAGACTTGGGTGTGGGCAGTGCAGACTTCGAGATGTGGACAAACATGGGTAGAGTGGGCATCCGGCTAGGGCGAGGGTGGGGCCCGGAAGAGCCAGGGCCACAGGACTGGAAGAACTGGGCAGCTGGCTTCAAGACAAGGACCTGGGGCTGCCGGGCATTGTCTGTATCGAGGGGCCACCATCTGTGTGCACAAGCCAAGTCTGCCTACAGATGAGGTCCTGGCCCAAGTGTGCCCATCTCTGTCCGAGTCAGCCTCTCAGTGGGTTCCTGGCATGTGTGTTTAGGCTCTTGATCCATTATAGTGAAGCCCCTTCTGACTGTGGGCCTGGGAGCAGAGTTCCTCCCTTGGCTTAGCCTTTTGAGCTGTGTGGAGATGAGGCCATGCCCACCCCCTGGGAGCCCTGCCATCTAGAGGCTTCGATGGGGCCCCCTGTGCAGAAAGGGAGTGTGAGCCACGACTGTGTCTGCCGTGGCCACCGCCCCACCCCTGGCGCTGCCATGTAGGAGCTCGCTGAATGGATGGGTGGACAGACAGATGGACCGATATACAAATAAACCGGTGTAGGTGTGTCAGCTTTGGTTGGCATTTGTGGCAGGTTCCAGCTGTATGGGGGTGGTCTTGCCATTCCCCTCCCAAGACCCTGGGCTCCCTGCTCAGTGGCCGAGAGGGAGGTGGCCAGTGCCCGGGCAGCCTACTTACAGTTCCAGGCCGTTTGCATCGCACTGTCATGCTCAGGGATGAGGCACTAGAATGGCAGCCTCTGGGCATTCCACTGGGGATCTGAGGAATCCCAATCTATTCCCGCTTCTCAGATCTGGAAAGTGGGCTTCCTGGGGCTAGCCAAGCCCCCCAGGGCTGCAGGAGTTGGTGGAGGCAGAGTGACATCCTGAGGCACAGCTGGCCTGGCTCCCAGGGCCAGACACGGGGAGGAAGTGCTTCCAGAAGCCAGGGCTGAGAAGAAGACTGTTCCTGTGCGTGAAGTCATTCGTCCATTCGTTCGTTCATTTACAAGATATTTCTGAACCACGGAGTCCATGCCAGGCTCTGAGAATAGAACCCACAGTCTAGTGAGGGGACAGACATGCCTGGTGTCAGGGCAATGGGGTGGAATGTGACTGGGCAGACCTCTGGCTTGGGGGATGTGGGGCTGTTGAGGTGGGTGGCGGTGCCTCTGACCCCTCTCTTCCATCCCCACAGCTGAAGGCACCCGGTGCACCGACCCGCCCGCAGGAAAGCCCGCGATGGCGGCCAAGCGCAAAGGCGGCCTGAAGCTCAACGCCATCTGCGCCAAGCTGAGCCGCCAGGTGGAGGTGGAGAAGGGTGGGGAGGCCGGTGCCCACACTGAGGGCAGCCCGCTGCGGCCCCGGGACAAAGAGCGCAGTGGCCCCGAGTCTGGGGTGGCCCGGGCCCCCCGCAGCGAAGAAGACAAGAGGCGGGCGGTGATTGAGAAGTGGGTCAACGGGGAGTACAGCGAGGAGCCGGCACCTGCGCCTGTGCTGGGGCGGATCGCCCGGGAGGGCCTGGAGCTGCCGCCCGAGGGCGTCTACATGGTCCAGCCCCAGGGCTGCAGCGACGAGGAGGACCACGGCGAAGAGCCCCCCAAGGACAGCAGCGTCCTGGAGGAGAAGGACTCAGACGGGGCAGCCTCCAAGGATGACGGTGGCCCCAGTGCCAAGCAGGCTTCAGGTGGGTATCTAAGCCCTGGATGGGACAGAACCCCACGAGGAGGAGGGGTGGTGTGTCTACAGAGCACGCCCTCTTCCCTTACTCTTGCTCCAAGTAGTGACCCCTCTTTAGGGCCCATGGAGGACTCCTGAGGGGGTGGGGGCTGGGGCCGAGGTCACGGCTGGCATGGGGGAGAGGAGTCGGGCAGGGGTTGGGGGGGTCGTGTGGCAGGGGTGAGAAGGGAAGGGCCTGAGAAAGCAGCTTTCCACATGTGTGAACAGGGTTGCGATGAGCTGCTGAACACACAGTGGGTCTTCAGGAAGACAAATGAATGGGTGGACAGGCAGATGGATGGATGGATGGATGGATAGTGTGTGGGTAGATAGCTCACCACAAGTACCTGCTTGGGAAGGAGCCTGTTGGGGGGCGTAGTACCTGGATATGTGGAGAGGGACAGCCAGCCAGCAGATCCCATTGCACCCACCTGCCCTGGACACGGTCCCCTGGCTGACGTCTCTCCCATGAGATGGCTAAGGCCTTGCTCTTCTGGGGTCCACGTGTCCTTAGATGCAGAGCAGCCCTGAGCTCCTTCTGCTCTGCGGAGGAAGGACCTCAGTTCTGGGTGGGAGGGGGCATGGCCAGGGCTGGAACTTGGGGCTCGGGCTCTCCTCAGCTCCCCAGCCTCCTTGCAGCGGGCGCCTAGCATCCCGAGCCTCCCCTTCCCCTGCAGCAAGGGGCGCATCTCCTCCCTGCGCGGGGAGCCCTGCGCAGCCACATAATTATGCATATAAGATATAAACAGAGCTGTTTAATTATCCTTCGCCACATCAGTGACAGAGTAATTAACAAACATTGCAAGATCAATGAGGAAAAGTGTGACCTTCAGTTTCCTCTGATAGGAAAAGCCCTTGCCGTTCCCAGACACAAGGTGACTGTGCTGGGCCTGAGGAGTGGGGAGGGACAGGGACCAGGGCCACTGTCCCTTCAGCGCCCCAGTTCCTCCCGGGGGAGTGGCGAGCCAGCACATCAGGAGGCAGGGCTGGAAACTGCCGGTGGCCTCATGGCTCCAGGCCTCACCCCCTCGGGTTTGGGATAGCAGCGGGATGGCAGCATGATGCCAGGCAGGCTCCTCAGCCTGGGCCCTGGAGCTGGGCAGCCAGAGCCCAAGCTGCCCACAGTGGCCTTGGGACTGCAGGCCTCTGGGCTGCCCCCGGGACCCCTGCCTGGCCCCCTCCCTGCTCTAAGCCGTCTGCCCTTCAAAGCCTTCTGATTCTCTGCCATATATAGCGAGGGCTCAGCTGCCTCCAGCTATTTTTAGCCCCTTTCCCTGGTCCCTGAGCCACTGAATCTAGCATCCAGAGCCCACCCCTCCCAGGCTGGGTCCCCCACCCCAAGTGGCTTGAGGTCAGGACGGCAGCCCACCAGCCAGCCAGCCCAGGGGGACAGCCATCTGTTGGTTCCCTGAGTCACTCTCCCCACCTTGGGGGCCGGGTGCTGTCCATGACTGTTCTGTCCTCACCCGGAGGGCCCCAGACCCCACAGAACTTCCCTCCTCCCCTCCTCCCAGGAGCGCGGAGGCTCTGTCTACATGCTGCTAGGTTTTCTCTTGTGCTGGAGCCCAGACCGGCTCTCAGACCACCTCCGGGTGGGGTTGGGGGTGGGAGAAGAGCCCGCTGCTGGGGGCTGGCCACACCTTTCCCTGGCTGGGCTGTTAGGACCTCCCAGCCTGGAGCTCTGTGCCCGAGTGTGCAGGCTCAGACAGGAGTAGAGAGAACACATGTCCTCTGGGGCCCGACGAGTCTCACCCACCTGCGTGTCCCCACCCCTGACTCGGGGTGGCGTATAGCTGGTGGTCGGTGTTAGTGAGTGCGCAGGAAGACACGTCCTGGGGGTGGGGGCGTCCCACAGGCTTGCAGTGGTGGCACATTGTGTGTGGAAGGGGGTTCGTCTCCAGGGAACAGCCCCAGGCCAAATGGGACAGTCTTGGGAAGCTGGATGTGGAGTTTGAGGTGGTCTGGATACACTTGTATGTGTGTCTCGGACGATCACTAGGACATGAGCTTGTGAGAGTGTGTGTGCATGCACGGCCCCACGGGGAGGTGGCTGCGGGGGACTCCCCGTGTGCCCTGCCATGGACACTGAAGTGAGAGATGCGGACTGTCAGCTGCTGTGTCTCCGGCCCTGACTCTCCTCGGGGTGGCCCACCCTTGTGCGTGAACACGAGTGACCAGAGGGTGGCAGGGAGGTTTGTAGGCCTCCCCATGTCATAAGTCTTGGCTCGGGTGGGGCCTTGAGGGAGTCTGAGCCTCACATCAGCAGGCTCTCTGCCCCCTTGGCCTTGTTGTCTGGGGCCGTTAGCAACTTGGGGGTCTGGGAGGGGCCAAGAGGACAGGTTCTGAGGAGGCTTCGGGCAAGCCCCTCGTCCTCCTCCCGAGGATCAGGGGTCTGTGTGTCCATTTCTGGGGGGAGTGAAGGTCTGCCAGGCCAACTCTGCCAGGCCCACCCCGACCGGTCCCCAAGGGTCCTCCTGACTGCCCAGCCACTGGCTCACAACCCTACCTGTCCCCAGCCCCCATTTCCACCCCCACCCCAGAGGCAGGTTGAGATCTGGCCTTACTTCCAGTAAAATGACTTCTCTTTCATATTAGGCCAAGGCGAGAGAGCGGAGACATTTATGAAACTTTGTTTAATGTACTGAAAAGCCATCGGCCAGAACATTTAGGAAATTGATTTTCCTGGCATTGATGAACTCGTTTTATTTTACCCCAGTATTAATTACTTTTTTTTTAAACAAATTAATTTAAGAGTCGTAAAACCTAACAAGTGAGCCAAATGTCCATAGATCATGTCCTGCTCCGCCCCTCCCCAGGCCGGCCCTCTCCCTCTCTGGGGGTGGCCTGTCCCTTGGCTACCCTGCTCCCTCCCAGAGGTGACAGCCCCTCTCCTCTCCCATAGGAGAGGCCTCTTCACTTCGGGACTACGCGGCCTCCACAATGACTGAGTTCCTTGGCATGTTTGGTTACGACGACCAGAACACGAGGGACGAGCTGGCCAGGAAGATCAGCTTTGAGAAGCTGCATGCGGGCTCCACCCCCGAGGCGGCCACCTCCTCCGTGCTGCCCGCCTCCGAGGACGCCCTCAGCAAGCGGGCGCGGTTCTCCAAGTACGAGGAGTACATCCGCAAGCTCAAGGCTGGCGAGCAGCTGTCCTGGCCGGCCCACGGCACCACGGCTGAGGGGCGGGCAGGCAAGGAGGCGCTGGGCCCCCTGCCTGGCCTGCGGCTTCCCAGTAGCAACACGCACCTGGAGACCAAGGCCACCATCCTGCCCCTGCCCTCGCACAGCAGCGTCCCCATGCAGGGCCTGGTGGCCCGCGCCTCCAAGTACGACTTTTTCATCCAGAAACTGAAGACGGGCGAGAACCTGCGGCCCCAAAACGGGAGCGCCTACAAGAAGCCATCCAAGTACGACCTGGAGAACGTCAAGTACCTGCACCTCTTCAAACCCGGGGAGGGCAGCCCCGACATGGGTGGGGCCATCGCCTTCAAGACGGGCAAGGTGGGGCGCCCCTCCAAGTACGACGTCCGGGCCATCCAGAAGCCTGGCCCCGCCAAGGTTCCGCCCACCCCCAGCCTGGCTCCTGCACCCCTCGCCAGCGTGCCCACCGCTCCCAGTGCCCCTGGGCCAGGCCCTGAGCCATCTGCCTCCCTGCCTTTCAACACTCCCGAGTACCTGAAGTCAACCTTCTCCAAAACAGACTCCATCACCACGGGGACCGTCTCCACTGTCAAGTAAGGCGCGCGCCACCCTCACTGCCAGCCCTGAGTCCAGCACTGGGTGACCCAGAGACCCATTTTCTGCCTCTGAAGCTCACACTTGTGGACACATGTACCCGCATCTTACGCACATCCACTGTGCACCCAGATTCTCACACGTACTTACACACACACACAGCCTACATAATCACTCACACCCAGTTCACAGACACACACACTATACATCTTGCTGTGTGCACACACCCTCACACACCACATACAGGCAAACCTTGTTTGCGCTTCGAAGATGTCGCGTGTTCTTGTGCACTGAAGGTTTGTGGCAACCCTGCGTTGTCAGCTGATGGTTAGCGTTTTTTAGCAGTAAAGCCTTTTTTAATTAAGACATGTGCATGGTTTTTCCAGACATGATACTATTGCACAATTAATGGACTACAGTATGGCATAAGCATACCTTTTCTGTACTCTGGGAAACCAAAAAAGTTCACGTGACTCGCTTCATTGTGACCGTCACTTGATCATGGTGGTCTGGAAGCGAGCCTACATCATCTCCAAGGCCTGCCTGTGCTTCTGTGCACTTGCTCCCCTGCTGACACACCTGCCACAGAGTACTGTAACCCCATCTGCCCACAGCAGGCTTTCTCTGCCTGCCACCACGAGGGTCAGCTGCGGGCTTACGGTTGGCTGGGAAAACCCTACGCTGGGTTGGGGGTTCTGGGCTCCAAGCTGGTGGCCTTGGCTCCTGGATTCAGAGCCTGGGCTGTGTGACTGGCAGCAGGAGGTGGTAGGAGGCTGGGGCGGGCGGACCCCACGTGAAGCCCGCGGCAGTGGCAAAATGACAGATGGATCCATGTGTGGGGCTGAGAACACCTTTCCCCACAGCCATCCCTCTTGGGGGAGGGCCAGAAACCTGAGAGCTGGTCTAGAGAGCCGCCCTCGGCACGGGGGGTGTCGGGGAGCTTTTCCGACCCCTCAGCCACACTTGCTTGGTGCTGCTCTTGCCCTTTCCCCCGGGGTCTTCCCCAGTGGTCCCTGGTACCCCTCTTCAGCCAGCAGTGTCCTGACCCCGCTGTGTGCAAGAGGGGCTTGGCCCCAGCTTCCCAGGCCTCCTGAGGGTTAGACTCTAGGTCAGACCCATGTTCAGGGTGGAGCCCTCCAGCCCTGCCAGCTTGAGACAGCCTAGTCCTTGCCGAAGGTGGGCCAACTGAACCCAGCTGTGCTAGTTTTCTGCCAAAGGACTTTTCCCATCCCACCTCAAGTGCCCAGGATGCTACAGAGCAAGGGAGATGAGGGTCAGGACCCCACGGCAGGGAGCTGCCCCCAGACACGCCTGGGGCAGGAGGCCGCCTCGTCCACTCATCAGCTGTGCCCTGTGTGTCTCTCACCAGGAACGGATTGCCCACAGATAAACCAGCTGTCACTGAAGATGTAAACATTTACCAGAAATATATTGCCAGGTAGGCCCCTCGGGAGGAGACTGCCCTGGAGAGGTGGGCGGGGTAGGAATGCTGGGGACCGTGGGATCGCATGCCCATCTGACCGCTAGTATCAGCTGCCTGCTGCCTCCTCACCCCCACACACTCCTGCTTCCAGATTCCCTCCAGGGACTGCCCTCTGCCCCATCTCAGAGCCCCCGCCCCCTTCATGGGGTCCAGACCACAGACCCTTAAGTAGCTTGTACCCCAGGCAGGACTCGGGTACCTGAAAGGGCCCGCTAGCAGGGCCCGGCCACAGGTGAGCACAGGGCCCCCCTCCACAGCTAATCCAGAGCCTTGGTGGGGGTGGGGTGCAGGGAGGGCAATGCAAGCCACTGTGGAACAGTAAGGGGATAAGAAGGGGTGTGGTCAGGTGGCCTCAGTGTGCAACGACCCCCCCCCAACCCCAGGCTAGACCTTGACCCTCACCACCTGACTGCAGGCCTGCCCCTTTACCTCCTTAAGGCAGCGGGCTTGGCAGGTGAAGAAACTTCACCTCATCAGATTCCCCAGCTCAGGCCCCCGGCGGGCAGTACCTGGCGGAGCAGCACCTGGCTGGGACAGCACCTGACCGGGCCAGGCCCCGGCAGCCGTCTTTCTGCTAATCTCCGTCCCTCTCTGTGTCTCCCTCCTGTCCCTCCTTGTCTTTTCAGCTTTGCTGTGCTCTCTTTATTATTATTATTATCATTATTATTAGTGCCTCAGCAGATGGCTCTTTTGGCAGCTTCAGCTTAAATCTTTATTCGCAAGTGGTTCTCCCCGTTACATAGGCTTCCCCTCACTCGCTCCATGGTGGGGCAGGCAGGCTGAGCCCACCACCGTGTCCACAGTTGTCATGGTGTGTTCTCCCCAGGTGGTCATCATTCAGGCTGCAGGATCCCCCACTCTGGCAGTCTTGGACCCCGGAGATGGCCCAGGGCGCTCTGGACCACAGGCGGTGGTGGCCAGGCAGCTAGTAGGGGCTCCGAGCTGGGGAGTTGGCCGGAGAACATGCTCCCTACCACGGGAAGCCAAACAGATGCTGGGCTTTAAAAATTCATCACTCTGGACTGTTTCAAGTGTCGAGAAAACCCAGGACAGAGAGAGCCCTTTAACACTTCTCAGTCACAGGGCCGTGAGCTGGCCCGACTGGGGTCCCCAGCACCTGACCCGGCGCTGGGTGGGGAGTGGGAGGGCAGCACCTGCAGAAACAGCGGCTGGGCTGCCTTGGGGCTCATGCCTTCCCCACCTCATCCCATCCCATCCTAGGCTTCTTCCCCTGACCCTGCTCTGGCCTCTGCCTTGGCCCCGCTTCCTCCATGCAACATTGGCACCAGGCCTCTGTGCCCCCCAACCCGGCCCGGCATTCCCTCTTGGGGCAGATAAGGCTCATTCTGCAACTCAGTGGGTCTGGGATTCCCAGCGGCCCCCTCACTCTCCTTGGCCTTCTCAGCCTCTGCTTCACGGACACAGGGGCTACCTCTGCCCCTCCAGATCTCTACCCAAGGCCCCCACACCCCAGAAGCAGTCCTCTGGAGCACAGACACAGACTCTTCTCAGCCACAGAGGCTGAGGACCCTGGAGCTGGCATCCAGAGAGGCCTGAGCCCACCCCCTCTTCCCTGCAGGTTCTCAGGCAGTCAGCACTGTGGCCACATCCACTGCGCCTACCAGTACCGCGAGCACTACCACTGCCTCGACCCCGAGTGCAACTACCAGGTATGTCCCGTGGGCACTGGCCGTGCTCCTGCAGGCTGGCACAGCAGCGGAGGAGCCTCCTGGAAGTAGGACAGGACTGCTGGGTTCTGCTTGGGCCACCTGAACTTGACTTGGGCAGGAAGAGAGGCCAGAAAAACTCCCAGCCTGTCCACATTCCCAGATTGCTGCCCACAGGTGTCTGATGGGGTCTGGAGCCCTCTGCCTCCCCAGTAATAATTATTCTTGCTCCAATGCACTGAGTCCACCACGCACCAAGGACTTCTCAGACAGCCTGCATACCTTGTCTAGTCAGCTCTTTCCAGTGTCCTCATGAGGCTGGTACTACTGCCCCATTTTACAGATGATTATGTTGAAGTTCAGGTAGACTGTCCCTTATGTTCAAAGCTCATCCTCTGGTGAGTGCAGAGCAAGCAAATGAGAGGGGAATGCAGGTGGTCTGTCTCACCAGGGAGCCCAGCCTGGCAGGGCCCATTGGTGATACTAGACAAAATGAGTTGTCACCTGTCAGAGGCCTTGGCTGAAAGGCCTGGCTCGGATTCATCTTCTCTGCTTCCGGGCCTGATGATGGAGAGACATGGAGAAGGTCAGGGAAGGATCTGTGGTTCTGGAACCTTCTAAATTATTCCCTCCCAAGTCCAGGGTGCTGGCCTTGGGGCGGTCTGGGCTGCTTCGACCCAAATAGAGTTCTTTGTAAGGAGAACAGGAGGGCCCTGGGGCCAGGCGCGGCCTCCCACCCACCAGGCCCTCTCCCGGCAGAGGTTCACGAGCAAGCAGGACGTGATCCGGCACTACAACATGCACAAGAAGCGGGACAACTCCCTGCAGCACGGCTTCATGCGCTTCAGCCCGCTGGACGACTGCAGCGTCTACTACCACGGCTGCCACCTCAACGGGAAGAGCACCCACTACCACTGCATGCAGGTGCCCCGCCCCCACCCTCGCCCCCACCCTGCCCTGGAGGCTGGCCTGCCCAGGGCAGGGCGCCTCCCCTTCTCCTTTCTGTCAGAGAGGGTCTCTGGGGCTCAGGCTCGGGCAGTGCCCGGTGGGCCCGGGTGGGGCCTTCCCCATGGCCATACTTGGTGTGGGTGCAATTCAGCGAGCTGTTTATACAGACCGACATTTTTCAGGCTTTAACACCAAGAGCAGCATTGCAAATGGTTCCTGAGGAGGTTTTTGTTTAATTCTTTGTTTTAATGCCACGCAGAGTCTGGGCTTTTTCAAGGTGTCAGGTCCAGGGGGAGCGACTTTGGGTTGCAAATAGCAGCCGCCGCACCTCCCCCGATATTTGTCAGGGGGTTGTTATGGCCTCTGTGAAACAACCTGGGCCAGGAGGAGAGGGGGGCTTGCTCTCCGGGCTCTGAGATGGTGCAGACACTGGCACGGCCCAGCCCTCAAGAGTGTTCGGATTCCACTGGTTTTTACTCAATATGGCAACGCTGCCTGCCTTGGCCCAGCTCGGGTGGGGTAGGGAGGGCCCGGTGCCAGGAACTGTCCGCCAAGCAAGTCCCTGGGCTAAAGGTGACTGCCAGGCCCCTGGGTCCAGCCCTGCTCACTCAGGGGGCTTCAGAGGTAGAGCCACAGATTGGGGACCCAAAAGCTACCTCCTGCAGCACAGGACTCCCACGCCTGTGTGGGGAGGTGTCCCAGGCTCTCTGAAGACAGACTGTACTCAGCACAGACCAGGCCCTGGGGGCCTGATGGGTCATCCTTCATTAACTGCAATCCCACCAGTTGGATGTTGATGGGTGCTGAAGCTCCCCCACTGGGGTCAACTGCACCTGGAGGAACAGCCTCCCTGAGCTCACCGGGTGCCTGGCCCCCCTGACTGCCGATCTGGCCCCTGCAGGTGGGCTGTAACAAGGTGTACACGAGCACGTCAGACGTGATGACCCATGAGAACTTCCATAAGAAGAACACCCAGCTCATCAACGACGGCTTCCAGCGCTTCCGTGCCACCGAGGACTGCGGCACGGCCGACTGCCAGTTCTATGGGCAGAAGACCACGCACTTCCACTGCAGGTGAGCGGAGGCGGCTGGGGAGGCTCCTGGCCTGGGGAGGGCCGGAAGGCAGGGCCCCAGGTCCCTGGGTGGCTCGGAGCCCCGCCTCCTCAGGGCAGTAGGAACAGGAGCCAAGGGCTGCTCAGAGGCCCCGCCTGAGCGTCCAGCCTGGTCTTCCACCCCGAGGCCCATCCCTCCCGGGGCCACCGTGGGAGCAGGGCAGGGAGTCCTCCTGACCTCGCGAGGCCCCATGACAGCCTCCCTATGTGCCCTCCCTTACCCCCAGGCGCCCCGGCTGCACGTTCACCTTCAAGAACAAGTGTGACATCGAGAAGCACAAAAGCTACCACATCAAGGACGACGCCTACGCCAAGGACGGCTTCAAGAAGTTCTACAAGTACGAGGAGTGCAAGTACGAGGGCTGCGTGTACAGCAAGGCCACCAACCACTTCCACTGCATCCGCGCCGGCTGCGGCTTCACCTTCACCTCCACCAGCCAGATGACCTCGCACAAGCGCAAGCACGAGCGCAGGCACATACGCGCCTCCGGCTCCGGCGTGCTGGGGCTGCCACCCTCGCTGCTGGGCGCCAAGGACACGGAGCACGAGGAGTCCAGCAACGACGACCTGGTCGACTTCTCGGCCCTGAGCAGCAAGAACTCCAGCCTGAGCGCCTCCCCCACTAGCCAGCAGTCCTCCGCCTCCCTGGCCACGGCCACTGCCGCCTCCGAGGCCGTGCCCAGCGCCACCAAGCCTCCCAACAGCAAGATCTCGGGGCTGCTGGCCCAGGGCCTGCCCAGCTCCATCCCCCTGGCGCTGGCCCTCTCCAACTCTGGCCTGGCCAGCGCCGCACCCTACTTCCCCATCCTTCCTGGCCGGGGCAGTGCCTCCCTGCCGGTGGGTGCCCCCGGCCTCATGGGTGCCATGTCGTCCGGGACAGCAGGCTCAGCAACCCCTGACACGCCCGCCCTGGCAGCCTCGGGAGCTGGTGACTCGGTGGCGGCGGGGGCTGCCTCAGTCCCCGTGCCCCCTGCCTCCATCATGGAGAGGATCTCAGCCAGCAAAGGCCTCATCTCGCCCATGATGGCCAGGCTGGCCGCGGCCGCCCTCAAGCCCTCTGCCCCCTTTGACCCAGGTGAGCAGGCTGGGCCCTGCCTGGGAAGCCCACTCCTCTCCAACCCCAGGAGCTCACTGACCCCCGCGCAGAGCAGAGTAGGGGTGTTTGGCAAGGGGGCCTTTCTATCCCTGGCCCCAAGTCCCCTGCACCCCTCTTTCCTGGTCTCTGCCTCCATCCTCTTTATTTCCTGTTTGGGGCCCCTTTCTCTGACCTGCCCATCCCAGGCAACTCCTGTTTCTGTCTTTTCATCTGTGAAGTAGGGGCAGTAATCCCGGCCTCACAGGGTACCTGTGCATCCCCAGGGCCTCTGCAAGCTCCCCCTACCCTGCCATGTCACAAGTCCAGCCCCAGTGGGAGCCGTCCCTGAGCCCCAGGCTTCCCTGGGACCTCCTCCAGATGATGGGAGGGGACACAACTTCAGCCCAGGGCTAGGGTGGCCACACTGCAGGGATGCTCAGGGGATTCAGGCCTGGACAGCCCCTTGAGACCAAGGATGCCTTGCCCAGGCTCTCGCTCTCCATCAGCACTGTAACAGTCGCACGTTCTGTGATAGTGGAGGTGTTCCATTCTGCACTGTTCAATATGGTAGCCCCTTGTCACGTGGCTGTTGAGTGCTTGAAATTGGCTAGTGGGACCAAGACCTGGATTGGGGTTTCTTTCAGTTGAGCCACATCCGGTCAGTGGCTGCTGTGTTGGAGTTGCCAGGATCATGTCTCTGTCTTTCATCTGGCCCATCATGGAAAGTGATTCCCCTTTCTCTCAAATTTTCTGCTCCTTAAAAAATTGTTCTACTTTTTTTCCCTCTGAATTTTTTTTTTTTGGCTTTTTTGTTTCCCTTGCTCCTCTTTATCTGTTTCCCCCCATCCAGGTAATAAGCATTAGTAAGATCTTTAAGAAGAGTTCTGCTTTTGTCTGGGACCGGGCTCACTTCATTCATCCATTCATCAACCACTTTTGCTCACTGAGGGCAGCTTGTTGCAGAGCCAGGAGCCAGGCTGGGGGCTGGGGACATGGCGGGGAAGACAACAAAGTCCTTGCCTTGTAGAGCTGATGGAATAGTGGGGGGATATACTGATCCCAAATACACCCCCTGGGAGGTGGCCAAGTTGGCCCTCAGTAGTCTGGCTCCTGAGAATGTCTCGAGACTCACCAAGACTGAGAGTCCCTGTGGTCCCCCCGAGCTTGAGCTGGCTGGAGGGTCAGAGCCCTGTTTCCCTGGGGACCCTGCGCTAGTGGCTTTGGGCAGCTCCTGGAATGTGGACTCTGAGTTCTGAAAACTAGAGCGTCTTCCCACTGGGATACTCCTGTCAGCCGACACCCACCTTCTACTCCACGTGTCGGGAGGGTCAGGCCAGACTGCCCAGGGCCGTGCACCTCTGGTCAGGTGCCTGCAGGCTGGGGCCACACAGGGCTTGGTGGCCAGGCTGTCAAGTACTTTCTTTTCTTAAGAAAAAGCTCCTTCCCCGAAAAGAAAGGTCAAGTGAAGGGGAGGGGGCCATTTTCCTTTATTTTTTAATAAAATGACACTTGCTGTCTGTGAAGCAGCTCTCTGTCAGCTGCAGTGCCTTGGGGCAGATTAATATTTCAGTCACTGGGGATTGTGGGGAAAGGCTCCGTGGACATGTTCCTGTCAGCAACTTCTTTGGCCCTGTTCTGCTTGGCCTCCTGAGTCTTCTGCCCACCCAGCTCCAGCCTTTGCACCCATGCCCACACCCCGCCCGCTCCCCCCACCCACCCCATCCAGCCCTGCCTGGCAAGGGTGGGCCTCATATCCCTGCCCTGGACAGCTTGACGGGCGAGGTCACATAGTTTGAACCGCTCTGATTGGCTGTCAGCTTCCATAGCCCTGACACAGCAGATGCCCCTCCTGGGCATGCTCAGTGGAAGGCAGGGCCGTCGCCCCGGCAACAGTGGGGACGGGACCCGCGGAGGGGGCGCAGCTCCCAGTCTAGATCTGCCACTTTCCCTCAGCATTAACAGAGTCTTTAATAAAAGCCTAAGCGGCAGCCCCACAAATTGACTGTGACAGTCGGTGGAGAAAATGAAGGGCCCCCACCCCCGTCACAGCCCCCTCCCCAGCCTACCGCCCTTCTCCTCCAGGAGGCCCTGAGCCAGGACAACTTTGACATAATTTTGCAATAATTATCACTTGAAGAATTGCCACACAGGGGGAAGCGTCACAAGCGATCTTGTCAGTGGGGAGAACCACTGACCAGCAGTCAAGGCTCCCCGAGGGCCTCAGCCCACCCGGCCCGCCGTCTTCCCCTTGGGGGGTTCCGGTTGGTGCCCCTATGAAGCCCTCGGTCCCTCTAACACCGTCTTCCCTCCCCTCCCCTGTAGGAAACGGGCAGCAGGCCACCCCTGCCAGGTTCCCCCCAGCCCCGGTGAAGCAGGAGCCCGGTGAGAGTGCTGGCGCCCCAGGTCCCCACGAGGCCTCCCAGGACCGCAGTTTAGACCTGACTCTGAAGGAGCCCAGGTGAGGGGAGGCCCAGGCCTCCCAGCTCTGCCCCCTGCAGGAGGCTCTGGGGACAGCACTCTCAGAGCCAGACCCCTTGGGGCCAGGGGCCCATCTCTCCTGACCAGGGGTCACCCACCTGCCCTGGGAAATGTAGCTGGGCGGGGCCAGTGCCCCATGGGCCGACTGGGAGGGGTGACTCTCCGGGCTCGGTCCCACGAACGTCTGAGCTAAAGCCCCTTGGTTTGTGTGTTCCAGTAATGAATCAAATGGCCACGCAGTCCCGGCAAATTCATCTCTTTTATCCTCGCTTATGAATAAGGTAAGAACCATCCATCACACGCCTCCCATTCCCCCACCCAGAGAAATTAAAGCTATGCTGGGGGGTGGGGGGGATGTGTTTGTTTTTTAATGTTTTGCCTCTAATAAGATGAGTTTGTACCATTTAAATTTTGAGGCCATTTTTCATCGGATATAATTTCAGAGCCACTGCTTACAAATTAATTTAATGAACTGGCTGAAGAAATATATTCCAGCCTCTGACACCCTTTTTTTTTCCCTTCAGATGGAGGGTTCCTAAAGCTTTTCCAGAGCCCTCTAACTTCTTTTGCTCTTAGTTATTAATTTTATTTATTTTATATATTTTTTGTTTGTTTAAAAAGGTGGGGGGGGATTAAAGTGGGAGCAAAGCATCAATTTCCACTTTTCGGGTTGAATAATGGTCTTGGACGCCTTCTGCAGAGGTCGCTCCAGAATATTTATTTTAAATAATGCAGGGTCTTTGTAAATTATACATCATCTCAAATATATTTCCCCCCCTTCACATGATAAATTTGACTACGGCAAGATTAATTTGGTTACTGTACACAAGTGACTGCCGAGGAGGGAGCTAGGTCTGGGCCGGACCTCACTGGGTGGGAGTCCCACTGGGCCCTTGGGCTCCTGTTGGCCTTGGCTCCAGGGCGCCCATGCCTTCCACCTTTCCCCCTCCCCTGGTTGCTCTCTTGCCCCCTTTTTCCATCCTGGGGTCACTGCTCCCTGCACCCCCTTGTTCCTTCCTGTCGGAGCCCTGCACCCCGCCTGTGTGGGTCGAGCTTTTCCACGGGCTCCCCGCCCCCCTCCGCTCCCAGCGGCAGTCTGCCTGTCTTGCTCTCACCCCGTGAGCCTCCCTCCCTCCTTCTCGGCTCCTCCTTTGTGTGCCTTCTCTTGTTCTCAAGGAATTCGTGGGGGTTCCCCCGCATCCCTCCTCCTCCTGCACTTCTTTTGAAAACCTGGCAGGAAAATAACCAGGGAGCCGCGAAGTCTGGGGAAAGCTGGGCTGGAGTGTGTGCCCTGAGTCTCGGCCACAGATTGAGTGATGGCTCCTAGCAGCACGGGGTTTGTGTGGCGGAGCCCTGGCAGCTCTGTGGGGCTGAGGAGGCACAGCAGGCTGCCTGCGGCGGCATCCATTCATTGTGGGCTCCTGTGCAGCCAAAGCTGCGTGGGGTCGGGCCTCCTCTCCTCCCAGCTGCCAGCACCGTGATGCTCTGGTCAGTTTGGAGAGATCCAAGCAGCCTAGAGCTGCTGCTGGTCCCAGGGCAGTCGGGCCAAGTGTCCTGAGGTCCCCAGCCTGAAGCTTGGGCCTGTCCTCCTGGCAGATGTCTCAGGGCAGCCCCAACCTCGGCAGCCTGTTGAACGTCAAGACGGACACAGAGGGAGGCCCCGCTGGGGAGTCCCCCCCATTCCTGGGCAAGGCTGTGAAGGCGATGGTTCAGGAGAAGCTGTCAGAGCCCTGGAAGGTGTACCTTCGCAGGTGAGGGGCTCTGGGTGAGCAAGGGAGAGGGGAGGGCCAAGCCCACCGGTCCCGGGGGCCAGGGGCCAGGGGCCAGCCCCACCACCCACCCTGGCCTGCCTAGAGCCCCGGGGTCTCCTCTAAGCGGCTGGCTCCTCTGCCAGGTTTGGCACCAAGGACTTCTGCAACGCTCAGTGTGACTTCCTCCACAAGGCCCACTTCCACTGCGTGGTGGAGGAGTGCGGCGCGCTTTTCAGCACCCTGGACGGGGCCATCAAGCACGCCAAGTGAGTGGGGGTCGGGGACCCGTGTAAACCAAGCCCTGTTCATCCCAGCCTGGCTCAGGGCTCGGGGCTGCACAGGCCTCTAACCGCCTTCCAAGCAGGACCCCTGAGACCTCAGAAGCTGAGCTGGCTTCTCAGGCGGTGCTGCCTGGCCAAAGGCAGACTTTCCCATCTTCCCACTAGGTCAGCCCCCAATGAGACCCCCTCAGCCCACCCAGGCCCCACCTGGAGCAGGAGCCCCTTCCGCCCCCAGACCCACCCCCATGTAGCCCTCAGCCCTCCTGCAGACCCAACTCTGACCGCAGCAGGGACGCCAGGTGAAGGCCCTTTCCAAGCCACAATACTGCATTTGTAGATTCTCTTTGACCTAAAAATAAAAGAAATTAATTTGTAAAGTTCATTGAGCTGAAAAGCAGCAAGCCCAACCGTCTGCTGTAATTGAACCCAGAACTTGTAAACATTTAAAACAGATCTTCACTGCTCTTTAAGCCGCAGGTCAGGCTCTTCTCAGTGCTTAGGCAGCTCCAGCTCTTGGCCTGAGACCCATCTTTAAATCTCAGAGCAGGTTCTTAAAGGGTGGGTTTCCTGAGCCGGGACTTGCTGTGTCCCTAGTAGGGAGGAGCTAGGGACAGTGCATCTAGAAGGTCACCAGGAGGTGTCATTAGGACAGAACCAGGAGCCCAAGAGCTGTTTGCTTTCAGTCCTTCCCTCCTGGCGGCACCTGGCACTGAAGACAAGGTGGGGCACCGGCCCCCTAGGCTTGAGATGGGATTGCCCTCAGGCAGGCAGGCAGGTGCATGGGGAAGGGCGCTCTCCACCCCCACCTGAGACACCCTCTTCTGCCTCTCACAGCTTCCACTTCCGGACGGAGGGAGGAGCAGTAAAAGGAAACCCAGAGGCTGCCTTCCCGGCCTCAGCTGCTGAGACCAAACCCTCCTTGGCCCCCGCGTCCCCTCCAGTGCCACCCGTCACCACAGCCACGGCTTCCTCTCTCGAGGGGCCCACTCCCAGCCTGGCCGCCGTGCCCTCCACCCCCACCCTGCTCGCCTGGAAGCAGCTGGCTTCCACCATACCCCAGATGCCTCAGATTCCAGCATCAGTGCCTCACCTGCCCACTTCGCCCTTGGCAACGACTTCTCTAGAGAACGCCAAGCCCCAGGTCAAACCCGGATTCCTCCAGTTCCAGGAGAAGTGAGTCCCTCGATGAACCGGGAGTCCTGTGTCCCCCGGGTGTCTTGGGAGTAGGTGCTAGCCAGGGCCACTGAGGAGGCACTGTTCCTCGTCTTGCAGGAGCCCCGGCTGTCCCCAGCCTCTCTGGGACCCGGTCACCGGGTCATGTCCTTCTAGCCAAAGCTGCTGCTGCTGCTGCTCAGACCTCACTGCCTGTTCCTGGAGCAAGCGGCCGGGGTGGGGGGTGATGGTGGAGGTAGTGGCCACGGTTCTGGAGAGACCGGTGGCAATGCTGTGAGGACCAGCCAGGGTGGGCTGGGAGGGGTGGGCCTCACCCAGCAAGGAGGGCTACGTCTCCCTCTGGGCCTCCCTGTTGGTCTCTGTGGTTCCCGCCCATAACTGAATCTCTGCAGGGCAAGCCAAGTCACAGGGGGCAGGGGCAAAGGGGCTAGACCCTCCTCTGGGCTCCCGCCCGCCTGCACAATAGCCTGAGCTCTCAGGGGGTGGAAGGGACCTTCCTCAATGGATGGGGTGGCTCCTTGCGGCGAGAACGGTGACTCTGTATCATGATGCGTGTGGCTTCCTGTTCTCAATAAAAGTAATAAATTGGATGTGAACACACACCGCCTGAGTGGCAGCTGTCCTCCCTGTCTGAGCACCTGGGGCTGGGCCCACGGCACGGAAGGGCACCTGCCCTCCGCTCTGACCCTTCCCCACCTTCCCTTCCTCTGTTCACCTCCCAGCCCTCTTAGCATCCTGGCCTTGGTCAGAGTTTCCACCCAGGCCCGATGTGAATGTAGAGGGCAGCCGTGTTGTCAGCCAGGCCAGGAAGGGTAGAAGCCAGAGCACAGTACCCTCCACTACTGCCAGAAGCCTGGGAAGCAGGGGTCTGGGGCGGGGGGCTGCCACTCAGGACAGGCAGGGCAGGGCTCACGGGGCACCCCGCCCCACCACTGAGCTGGCTTGCGTTCTCTGCGTGGGTGGGCAGCCCCGAGCTCCAAGCTGACCCTGGAACCAGGACCTGACACCAGGCACAGGTTCCCACTGGCTGAGGCCCCGCGGTAGCAAAGCGTCCTGGTAGGGCTGCCCACCCATCTGCATGCTGTCAGTCAGCCACAGCCAGGGCAGCGCCCGCGCCACGTCAGCCAGGCTTGCGCTGGCATCCCGCCAGGCTGGCAGCACCATCTCTCATTTTCATATCCAAGAAATGATTGCAGCCATCCTTATCTATAAGCCTGAGGTGTGGCCGTGGAAACTACGTGTCCCAGCATGCAGTGCTCTGGGCAGCCTGCATACCGCAATCCCTCATGCTCCAGCAGAGCTCCAAAAAGAGGGCAAGGTTGCATGCTGGGATTTGTAGTCTCCTCTGGCCAAATGGCCCTGTTGAGCAGGAGGGCAGTCCTGGGGCCATTCCTCTTGAGGGCACCACGGGAGACTGGGGAGAAGAACCCCAGCGTGAGCCAGTGTCAGGACATCGGCGGGGAGGGCACTGGGAATGCCAATGACCTGGGCCGTGGTTTCATTCCAGCGATCCTTGCCTCGCAACGGACTGCAAGTATGCCAACAAGTTCCACTTCCACTGTCTCTTTGGGAACTGCAAGTACGTCTGCAAAACCTCTGGCAAGGCCGAGTCCCACTGCCTGGACCACATCAACCCCAACAACAACCTGGTGAACGTGCGAGACCAGTTTGCTTACTACTCCCTGCAGTGCCTCTGTCCCAACCAGGTCAGCAAGGTGGACGGGCAGGGTGGGGCCTGGGGCGGGAGCAGGGAGGCACAGGGCCATGGATCAGCTCCTCCTGGCAGAGACTCTGTTTCTCACACCCTTTTTAATTGGCTTCCTCCAGACTCTGGAAAGGACACTGTCTGCCCCAGGTCCCTGGAGACCCCTGGGCAGCAGTTCAGCTTGGTGCTCATTTGGTGAGGTCTGTCATTTTATCCTAACCCTCAGTGATGACTCTATGATGAACAGCCACTGGGCACTTGGCATCATTCTGCCCATCCTGGAATGGCTACGCTCCTTTTCTCTAGAGGCCTGGAATTTTAAAACATTGGACAGATATTGAACTGTCTGCGCTCCAGACAGGAAGGGCAGATCAGATTCATTATAAAGGCCTACCTCCAAGATTTGTAGGGGCCACCTGACAGTGCCTTGAGGAGGAGTCTGAACCTAGATCCGGACAAAGAGGTGTACCAGGGTAGATGAGTGATGTCTGCCTGGGTCTGGGCACGCAGAGAAGAGTGCTGGGATAGATTAATGATGTCTGCCCAGGTCTGGGCACACAGAGAAGAGTGCTGGGATAGATTAGTGATGTCTGCTCTGGGTGTGGGTTTAGAGAGATTGGTATGACACCAGATAGGATGCCTTAGTCAAATGACAGAAGGGACTTATGGCTTTTTAAAACGTGAATGATCTTTACACAGTTGTGTTTGCTGATACTAAATGCGGAAGGACACACAAATGCAAAGGGCCAGCCATAGCCCAGAGGCCTGGGGCAGGTGGGGCTTATGGCCATTGCCTGCCTGGTCCTGACTTTCCTGTCCCTCCCTGCAGCACTGCGAGTTCCGGATGCGTGGGCACTACCACTGTCTCCGAACCGGCTGCTACTTTGTGACCAACATCACCACCAAGCTGCCGTGGCACATAAAGAAGCATGAGAAAGCCGAGCGGCGGGCAGCCAATGGGTTCAAGTACTTCACCAAGCGCGAGGAGTGCGGCAGGCTAGGTACCGCAGGCCAGGGCTGGGGGCAGGAAACTGCCGCGGTGGGCAGGGCTGTGGCTCTGGCCCCAGAGGCCCGGGTGCCACTTCTTGTTACCACACATCAGGCTCCATGGGTTTTTTTTTAAAATGTCACAGACCAGGCATTGTCAAACTGGGAAAACAGTCAAAACCCCAAAAGCCTGGAAAGAGGGGTGAGGGTGACCCAGAACACTCCAGTCACCCCCAGGGCAATGGCCTGGAGCCTCATCTCTGGTCTCCAGACTTGGTTTCTTTTCTTTTTCAAGAGGGCCTTGCAGGTAAGTTTTAAAAATTCCTGACATTCTCTGCCCTGGGATGTCTTTCCATGGTTTTAACTATTAGGTTTTTATCCATAATGGGCTGTATGATGTTCATTTGTTCATTCACTCACTCAGCAGACATTTTATTTTTTTTATTATTATTTTTTTTTATTTGACTGTGCTGGGTCTTCTTGCTGTGCAAGGTCTTTCTCTAGTTGCAGCGAGCAAGGGACCACCCTCATTATGGCACATGGGCTTGGCAATGCGCTTGTTTTGTTGCAGAACACAGGCTCTAGGTGTTCAGCCTCAGTAGTTGCGGCTCTCAGGCTTATTTGCTCTGTGGCACGTGGGATCTTAGTCTCCTGACCAGAGGTTGAAACCCATTCCCTGCATTGGCAGGTGGATTCATAACCACTGGACCATCAGGGAAGTCTCTCAACAGAGGTTTATTGAAGAGCAGCCATGGGCCAGGCTCTTTGCTGTTGCAAGAGGTGCAGGGGGTGGGGGGTAGACGTGGCAGCTGAGGTCTTTTTTGTCTACTGTGACTGGCACCAGGCTTGGTGCTGGGGATCTGGTGGGACAAGCAGGTACTTGGTCAGTTCAGGCCAGGGCATTTGTAACCTGGGGTGACCTGGAAGGAGGTGGCCACGGGGCAAGAAGTGACCTTGAGCTCAGGGACAGGTGCTTCAGAGTTAACTTCACTGCTGAGAGCTGGGCTGTTGGCCAGGAAGCTGCCCCCAACCCCAGAACAAGGCCTCCCTGAGGAGCTCGCTGGCCCCAGCCCCAGGATGCTGTGGGGAGCGGGCTCCATGCAGAGTCCACACTCTTGCCTCAGGATGGAGCCACGTGTCACATGCAGACATGGGGCAGTAATCTGCCCAGGAGGAGACCGGACACTGGAAAGCAGGTGGGAGCCAGGCAGGCTGGGTGCGGACACCTGTGCCCAGGTGACTCAGGTGGCCACGGCCACAGGGTCCAGTGGGTACAGATGGGGGCTACTGCCTGCAGCCAGCGGGCCATTACCTAGGGGAAGGCTGAGAGATTCAAAGTCAACTGCCAGAAATGAAAGGAAACAAACCTTTCCTTCAGGTATTCATTCAAAAATAATTCAGAGCCTGAGAGAGGGCTGGTTATCACAGCAACAGATATCAACACTTGGTGACCCATGCTGGTCCTGGGTTCGGCTTACAGGTGTCGGGGATTCTGTAGTTGCCGTTATTGACTCAGTTGGGGTGTTTTGGGTGGTAGCTGGAGCCAAAACAAAGCTGGGGGATGATATAAGACACCTGGCCAGCTCAGGTGCCATGGCAACGGGCAGGCCTTCACCTGCCCTCTGCTGATACCATTTCAGTCTGGCCGCTGTGTTTGTCAGCCCAGAACAAAACCCAGGTGGGTGGGGGCAGGGCAGAGGGCTAGCCGGCCTGCAGCCATCTCTACAAGGTCAAGGGGGTGGGGGGCAGCACCTGGGGTCCCCAAAGGAGAGCTGGGGACAGATGGCATGCTGGGAGGCAGCTGATCAAGTGGACAGGTCACTAGGGTCCCCTGCCCTGGAGCCCATGGACCTCTCAATGTGCGGCACAGGGGAGGGGGCCAGCCTGCCATCGTCCCGCAAGTCCATGCTAGACTGGCGGGGAGACCCAGGCTCTGGACATCCAGGTGGCCGAGGACTTTCTGGGAGTGGGGGGTGGGAGGTTCCTCAGGGGAGCACCATCACGGGCAAGTGCCCTTTCCCCATACGCCATCTTCCTAGCATGTGTGCCCGTGCCCAGAACAGTGCCCGCCATGCAGCGGGTACCATGAGTGCCAGCTGGCCCGCAGGGAAAGCTCACAGCCGAGTGGGGCTGTGTCCACAGGCTGCAAGTACAACCAGGTGAACAGCCACTTCCACTGCATCCGGGAGGGCTGCCAGTTCTCCTTCCTCCTCAAGCACCAGATGACCTCCCATGCCCGGAAGCACATGCGGAGGATGCTGGGGAAGAACTTCGATCGCGCACCCTCCTCCCAGGTGAGCCGCCCCTCCCCCGCCTGGGGGCCAGAGGGCATCATCCGTGTCCCACTCTGGCAGCCGCCGGAAATGACCACATGCTCCTTGTGGGCAGCACCGCCTCCAGCCCAGCTTGCTCAGGGGCCCCCTGCTTCTTTTCAGGGCCCCCCAAGCCTGATGGACACCGAGACAGACGAGTACATGGATTATACTGGCTGCAGCCCAGGCGCCATGTCCTCCGAGTCCTCCACCATGGACCGAAGCTGCTCCAGCACCCCTGTGGGCAACGAGAGCACCGCGGCAGGTGAGCAGGCGGCCAGGACAGGGCCGCGAGGGTCTGGGAGGCGCCCGGCCTGGGACGGGCCCTCCTCCTGCCAGGTCTGGCTCAGGACTGGAGCATCATGGCCAAGTGGCCTCAAAGGAGGACAGGCCAGTGTGTGGCCGGGCCGGCTGGTCTGTGGGACATGAGTCCCCACCTTCTGCTGTCCTGCCCACCTCCCCCGTACTCTGCCCTCGGCTTCCATTTCCAGGAGAGGACCCGGGTTTGAGCTAAGAGCTATAGCCAGAGGGGCAGGTGGGCCCCACCCAGCCCTGGCCCCTCCTCTGGCCTCTCTGCCATGGTCCCAAGCACAGTTCCTGGGCCCCAGAGTGGGGTCCTCCCCATGGGCCCTCCCCAGCCCACCATGACACCCCCGTGCACTGCCACGCCCTCCTAGTCTCTCTCCTCTGCCACCCCCTCCCCTCTCTTCTTCGTGGCATCTGTCTGCTCATCTGTCCACGTATTTTCATATCATACTTGCTTCTGCCATTGGGTTTCTCATTTTGGTTCTTTTGTTTGTTTGTTCTTTGTTTTGGTTTTCTTTTTTTTTTTTTTTTTTCTGCTTTTCTCCACCCTCTCCAGGCTGCCCGGCTCCTCCTCCTCCTCCTCTTCCTCTTCCTGCTGCTGCCGGTGACGAGGCTGCCCGCGGGGCTCTGCAGCCCCCACTGACCCCATCCTTCTCTCCGGCCGTGCTCCGGGCGCCCCTCCCCTCCCTCCCATGCCTCTTTTCTCCACCCTGTCTCTCATACTCTCTGCTCAGTGCCACTCTCGGAGCCACCCGGGGCCTGGCCCACCCCATCAGCAGCCCGCCCAGCTTCCCGCCTGTCACTGCCACTCCATCTCCAGTAAAAAGTGACGCCCCCCTAGTTCAGGATGCCGCAGGTAACTCACACACACCTTCTCCACCACTGTCTTATCACCCTGGCCGAGCCCCAAGGCCATGGTCCAGGATCTGGCCCTCGTCTGTGGCCTGCCAGGCCAAGGACAGGGCCATCCTGCTCTCCTCACAGCCTAGCCCCACCTCTCCCCAACCCCGCCCGAGACCAGACAGCCCGGCCCCTGTCCCGAGGACACCTTCTCTTGGTTCCTGCTCGGCAGGCCAGAACATCACCACCAGGGCTCCCTGGGGCTCACCCCATCTCAGCTACTGGCCAGAACCCTGAGATGGCCGTGCCCACCCCACTCCCCCCCAACCCTGCAGCAAAGCAGAGCCTGTCTCCCGCGCTCTGGGGCATTCACCCAGGACCCAGGACGAGGGAGGGACAGAGATGTTCTTGGAAAGCTCCTGATGTCTGGGACCCACCCAGGTTTGGAGGGTCCTGACACCAGGCTGAACCCCCATCCCTGGAGCCACACAGGATGAGGCCTGAGCCCCGGGCAGTGCTTCATAGCAGAGGTGACTCCCAGCCTCCCCCTGTACCTACTGCCCGGCAGGCGCGGGGCCTGCCCGCCCCTGCCCTTTGCCGCACCACCCCAGCTCTGCCTCTTCCGTTTGTTCTTCCCCGGGGGCTGACAAAGAGCGCGGCAGAGGGCTCCCCCTCATGGAGTTAAGCCCCTGTTCTGTTGCTGGCATAACCAGTGATTTCAAATCCAAAGCAGCTACTCCTCACCCACCTGGATCCCCAGGCCCCAGACCCTCCCTTGCCTCATGCTGGGTACCCCAGTCCATCACAGTCCTTGTTTCTCTCCACCTGCTGAGGGGCTGGGATGGGGGAGGATTGGGTCTATTCCCAAGATGGGTGGTACTGAAGCCTGGTGCCTGGGGTGGGTGTTCTAGACAGGTTCAGAGAGGGCTGGGTGGGTCAACGCGTTGGGGGAGCTTGGACGGTGCCTACCCTGCCCACTGCGGGGGGGCCAGGCCTGGGGTGTGGAGCAGGGAGTGACTGGGACAGCCACCCTTTCCCCAGCTACCTGTGCAGAAAGTGGTCTCGGAGGCATGACCGAACAGTGCAGTTGTGGGTGGCAACGGGGCATCCTGAGCCCAGCGAGGCAGTTGGGACCAGGTGGGAGAGCACAAGTGTGGCCCATCTGCCGGCCAAGCCTGTGCTCCAGTCCTGGCTGCTCAGCATACCTGCCCTCTCCCAGCCCAAGACATTAAAAACCTTCTGGTACCAAGGAGAAGGTTGCACACGAGGCAGGGAGTGACTGCTGCAAACAGTTCCAAGGCACTCGGCATCCCTGTGGCAAACAGGCTGGTCCCAGGCGCAGACAGGCGGGCAGCCCGGGAAACTGGTTAGCAGGAGGGAGAAGGAGCCGGCCTGTCCCTCATTAGAGGCAGGCACATGATGGCGTCTGGCCCCGGTCCAACTTGGGTAATTACACTGCCGACCTAGATTCCCCCTTCAGCTTCAATTAGCGCCAGGACGTGTCCTCACTTCCCAACTTCCCACCCAAACGGGCCAGGAAGCAGCCACCACATCCCCCAGAGCTGCATGCTCTGCCACCCACGAGGGTGGACGCCTGTGCGATCAGCCTGCAGACAGGGATGACTAAGGGGGAAGCCTGGGGCTCCCCCGGCTATCCTGGGGGGCGGGTCACGGGAGAGGCCCGGGAGCCACGGGGAACCGAGGGGTTGTCATCGAGTGCAGCCCCCTGGCCAGCGAGCCAGGATCAGGGGCCACGAGTGAGTGTGATCCTGGGAATGGTGCCCGCGCTGATCAAGCCCCCCTCCCCAGGGAACACCATCTCCATGCCGACAGCCTCGGGGGCCAAAAAGCGCTTCTGGATCATTGAGGACATGTCTCCATTTGGCAAGCGGCGCAAGACTGCTTCCTCACGCAAGATGCTGGACGAGGGCATGATGCTCGAGGGCTTCAGGCGCTTCGACCTCTACGAGGACTGCAAGGACGCGGCCTGCCAGTTCTCGCTCAAGGTCACCCACTACCACTGCACGCGCGAGAACTGCGGCTACAAGTTCTGCGGGCGCACGCACATGTACAAGCACGCGCAGCACCACGACCGCGTGGACAACCTGGTGCTGGACGACTTCAAGCGCTTCAAGGCCTCACTCAGCTGCCATTTCGCCGACTGCCCCTTCTCAGGGAGCAGCACGCACTTCCACTGCCTGCGCTGCCGCTTTCGCTGCACCGACAGCACCAAGGTCACGGCGCACCGCAAGCACCATGGCAAGCAGGACGTGATCAGCGCGGCGGGCTTCTGCCAGTTCAGCTCGAGCGCCGACTGCGCCGTGCCCGACTGCAAGTACAAGCTCAAGTGCTCGCACTTCCACTGCACCTACCCCGGCTGCCGCCACACGGTCGTGGGCATGTCGCAGATGGACTCGCACAAGCGCAAGCACGAGAAGCAGGAGCGCGGCGAGCCGCCCGCCGCCTCCCCCGGCCCCGAGGGCCTCGCGCCCGGCCCCGGCGCCGCCGCCCGCCGTCGCCGGCCTGGGCGGCGCGCCCCCGCCAGCGCCGAGCCCGCCGCCGCCACCCTGCTCTTCTTGCCCGGCCCGGCGCTGGGGCGAGCGGCGACCCCGCCCGCCCGACGCGCCCGGGCCCCGCGTCGGTCCCGCCGCGCCCGGCCCAGCGGCCGGCGAGTCGTCGCAGGAGGACGACGAGGAGGAGCTGGAGCTGAACGAGGAGGCGGACGATGACGACGACGAGGAGGAGGAGGACGACGACGAGGACGACGACGAGGACGACGACGAGGACGACGAGGACCTGCGCACCGACTCGGAGGAGTCGCTGCCCGAGGCGCCGGCTGTGGCGGCGGGGCCGGGGTCGCGGAGCCCGGAGCTGGCGGCCCTCGGCGCCCCCGCGCCCCCCGGGCCCGCGCCCGCCGCCGCCTCCCCGTAGCCGCCCGGCGGGTGGCGCGTCGGGGGGGCCGGGCGCGCGCGGCGCCCTCGGGATCTTGCCGCTTTATTCTATTGTTATTATTATTATTAATTTTGTAAGAAACGGTATTTATCTGTAAAGCTTCCCTTGTCCAGAGCTAGGTGTCGGCCGCGTCCCGGCGTCGGGAGGCGCTCCGGCCCGGGTGGGCCCGTGCGCCCCGCCGGTGCTTCCGGACCCCGAGTCCGTCTCAGGACAGAGGCGGGGGGCGGGGGGGGGCCTTCCTCTGGTGCTTCGGGGCCGTCCCCGCGCCCGCCCGCCCTCGCGGCAGCTCGGCGGCCGGCAGGACAGAAGCTGCCCGGGCGGGACCCTCCTCCGCCGCGGTCCGGGGATCTTCTTCAGGGAAACAGAAGGTGCTCTTGTCCGGGGTGGGACAGGGGCCCCGCAGGGTGAGGCGGGCGCTGACCCTGCCGCCCCCCACCCCCAACCCCACGCCGCGCCGCTGGGATTCCTCATTGCTCAGGGCTGGGACGGGCGCCAGGGGTCACCGTGACCCCCGCCCCATACCCCCGGAGGCGGGCGGGCACCTGTAGCATCTGCAGGGCCTCCCATTCGTGCAGCTAAGACCCTCCCTCCTGGCCCCGGGGGAGGGCGGGGCAGGAGGCGGCCGGCGGGTGACACTACAGGGACCGCGGAGGGAACCTCCTGGAACTGGCCAAGCTGAGGGCTCCGGGACACTCGGCCCCTAGCGCGGGGCCTGGCCGGGTGTCAGCCCCGAGGGCTGGGGCCTGGGAAGGGGGCACCTCGGCCTACCCGCTGCCTGCCAGCCGGTGCTGGGATGCTGGGCCCTCAGGGGGTCTCCGCCACCCAGGTGGTAAAAACAGGAAGGATGCGACTGTTTGGGGCTTTAATAGTCAACATGGAAAAAAATTCGAGGAAGTTGTACAGTATTTTTCCTGTAAAGGTTTATTATTCTACACAGAACAAAATAAAAACAGCAGGCGGGCGCCCAGAGCACAGACCGCCTCCGGACCAGCCCTGAGGTTGGAGACCCGAGTGCAATTGCTCACGTGGGGTTTTGTTTAGCGTTTAGTTAGAGGCCTTAACCAGGTTGAGGCTGTCTGTCTTTACACTAGCACTGATGGGAGCTGCGTGATTCCAACTTTTAACTTGAATTTTGTAGAGACAAGAAAAAAGGACTATTACTGTTGATAGAAGTTTGTAGTTAATTTAACATTTGAGTTTTTCTCTATTGGTTATGCGTGTGGCTTTATAGGGCTTTTTTTTTTTTTTCCAGTTTGTTTTATTATTTTGTTTGGGATACTTCTTTGCTGGTTCAACCCACCCAGATTTGGTTCCCTTTGCAAAATACACCCCTGTCCCCCATCACCGCCCCCTTCAACGATGAGGTCACCTACCCCAGAGCTGGCCCCCACCTGCCAGGCACACACCCAGCCGATGGCTCTGATGGCGACAGGGACTGAGGGCACGCTGCCCAAGGCCTCTCCTGTTCACCTTCTCTCCAGGTCAGGCCGCGTGCCCCATCTTAGTTGGACCCTGTGACATGGCCACAGGGAGAGCTCTAGGTCCAGCCTTGGGGAGGGGCTGTCACCATAGCCTCCTACCCCTGGGTCTCCAGGGGAAGCCTGACCCAGCTGTTGGAGGCGGACAGGGCAGTCGTTTCTTTTTTTTTTTTCCTTTTCTTCCCAATTTTTTTTTTTGTCCTCCTGGCTGCCCACAGCCAGAAAGCCAGGACCATCTGAACTGGAGAGAACGCGGGAGGGACTGGTGAGACGGATGTACCTGATTCAACAGGAAACAAGTGGTTTTCTAGAACAGCCCCTACCAGAGCCTCCTGAATTCTGTGGGCACCATGTGCTGCTGCTGAGCATTCGCCCAGACTTTGTGCCCGACCACAGAACCGTGGAGTCTGTGGAAGGAGTTTTGTAAAGGAAAATAAAATTTTTTTCAATGTAGCAAAATCAAAAAAAAAAAAGAAAAAGAAGATGCCGACAGTGCGAAGTCTAGCCTTTTGTAACCTTCATATTGCACACTAGGACTATAAGCCATTGCTAGCTCATTTTGAATTTTAATGTGTAATTTTTGTTTTATTTTCTTTCTGTGGGGAAAACAATGCTTGATCCACCAATGCTCTTTTTAATGTTTTATAACTATGTATGTGTATATATATAAATATAAAATAATATGTATGCACATATGTGTGTATATATCTATATGTATATACATATATAGATATATAGAGATATATAGAGAGGTTTTGAGACGAAAATGCAGAACGTGAAAACCGAACTGAACAGCGTGTGCTCTGATTACTTGAATCTGGTCTCCTCGGCACCTGGTTATTAAGAACTGAATATTTTTCCACTTGAATTTAGTGCTATTAGAAATTTAATATATGTGTTTTATTTATTTGATTTTTTTTTTGCATGACTGATGCAAGGTTTGACATTTTCACTCAATAAAAACTGGAAAAAAAAATCTATCAAGTTATCTTTTATTTTTGAAATCAGCCCCAAGCGGCTGGCAGTGACCCAGCTGTGCAGCGCGGCACAGCCTCCATGGAGGCCCGGGCTCCCTGTGCCAAGGGAGGGGAGGAGGGTGTCTGTCACCCTTCAACTCTGGGAGGGAAGAGGGCAGCCTAGTTTCACCTCTGGGATGGGGCCAAGTGCTCCCAGGTGGCTGGGAACAGACAGTGGGGGACTTGGGCCCAGCCCTGCCCGAAGGCCCCATGGAGGCTCAGAAGCTACGTGGCCTAGACGCCTTAGGCCTCCAGCATGGCTCCAGGGGCTCCCAGGCCCCCACCCTGGCCAGCCCTCTCCCCAAGCAGCCAGGGCTACTGGGCAGGCGCTTGGCAGGGTCCTCCCTCTGCCTCCTCCCTCGGCTCCTTCCTCCTTCCTGCAGGGACCTGCCCGGGCTGGGAACAGCGCGTACCCGGATCTGATCCGGATGCTGGCTCGGCTCCTGCCAGGAGCACAGGGGGGCAGAGCCGGAGGGGGCTGATGCCTGAGTCTGTAGCCACCAGCCCCAGGCCCGAGTTGCCAGCTCCGGTGGCACCATGGCTGGGGCTCCCTCAGAAGCATGGGTGGCACGAGTACTCCAGTCAGGCCCCGCCCAGAGCAGGCCTCCTCCTTAGCCCTGACACTTGTAGGTGGTGGCCTGCGTCTCAGTAAACCTCCTCCTCTGTACCATCTTGCCAGCCCTGCCCTGAGTTCACCTCCTTCCAGGTGGCCAGGCGTTCAGGGCCTGGGGGAGGAGACGTGACGTGTGCTGGGCCTCCGGGCTCCTCAGCCTTCAAAGGTGGAGCCTCTCCCTCGATGTCACATCCTTGCAAGGAGGTCGCCCCTTTCCTGGGGAGCCTCAGCCAGGTGTCACCTCCCCACCCAGGACTGCAGGGGCTGCGGGCAAGGGGGACCGCAGGGGGCACAGGCGAGGGGGCTGCACCGCTCCCAGGGCCCCCCTCAACATGGTCACTTTTTCACTGTGAAAGCCTCTTCTCTAACCCAGCCCCAGCACAGAGGGCCCTTCCCTTTCTTCTCTCCTCCTGGAACCCAGCCCACAGGCTATTTACATAAATATGTTTGTAATAGACACGAAAATATATACTTTTTTCTGTCTTATTAAAATGTTCAAGTTGGAACTCGCCTATTGTTTGTGGATATCTCAATTCTGTTAAATAAAACAGTGACTAATTTATGGGCTAAAACACAAGTTCAACAAATTAAAACCATTACTGGAGCTTCACAGGCCCTGGTGGGCCGAGCAGCCCTCCCGTGGGGCCTGAGGGGAGGCAGGGAGCCAGGTTCCGACCTCAGCCCTCAGCTGGGTGGGTGGGTGCTGCGACCACAGGGCTCCATTTGGGCACTGCCGGGGGGGCAGGGCCCACAGAGGCTCCAACTCCAGGTGGAGGGTGGGGGGAAGGTTAGGACTCGGGATAGACCCCAAAAACTGCCCCTCTGCAGCTGCCCCCAGATCTCCTGGGGCCGGATGGACCTTGGGAGACCCAAACACGGGTAAAGAGGAGGCTCAGCCTAGCTGAAGGCAAGACTAGCTTTTAAGCTCCACTCAGGACAAGACAGGGCCCAGGGAAGGGTGGGCTGGGCCTCAGGGCACCCCTCAGAAGAGTCTCAGGGAGACAGGGACCTGGGACACAGGAGGAACCTGCACCCAGGTCAGCCCACAGCCCTGAGCCCCAGGCACCGCCCCTTGAGACCAGGTGACCCGCCCCCAGGAGGGAGGGGCCTGCAGTGAGGAGGCGTGGTTGGGGGGCGGGGAGCCGTCGCCCCGCCCCAGGGTGCAGGGTGGGCCTGGGTCCCGCAGTACTCCCTATGGCTTGTTGGACTCAGTAGGAATTGCAGTAAAACATGTTTTCATTCTGGGGTTTAATTAGCTGTGGTGGTGTGATGCTCCTACACCCAAACGGGCAAATTCAAGAGTTTTGTAACCTCTTGGAAAGGGCCAGAACCAGCTGCACAGGCTCATGCTGAGCTCAGTGGCCTGCCCACCTCCCACAGACCTGGCCCTGGTTGGGTGCTACCAACGGCTGAGTCACCCATGGTGTCAGGCCTCGGCATTCACGGGCAACTGGGCCTCAGACCATCTGGACCCTGGGCCAAGACAGCCTGTTATCCCGTTCACCTTCATGAGAGGTGGCTTTGGCCCCTTGGGGAGCCTTGGTCCCGGCTAGGACACAGGGGTAATGAAGTGCTGTCGCCCCCAAGAAGGCCTCCAGGAAGCAGGTCCCCTCGGACCAGCTGGCTTCCTGGGGAATGAACAGTGGCTGGGCCTGTGCCACCCTAGCAGGAGGAGCCACCCCACCTTAGGGGGTGGACAGGACGTGCCTCCCAGGGGTGCACTTCCCAGGGGCACACAGCCAGCACAGGCCCAGACCCAGCGGCTTCTCCTGTGAGCCCCTCACCCATGCCACTTGGGAGAAACACCGGGGCCTTAGAAAGTCCAAGGCTTTTTCCCCCTCAGAAGACCCCCTGCCCCTCAGCCCTGCCCAGAGAGCCTCCCTGACGCCTGGCTGCTGCACACTGTGTCTACAGGGCACCCTGGAACTAATGACCTGGAAACAGCCTCCCGGACCTACTGGGCTAGGATGGGAGCACTGGGCACCTGAGTTTCCAAGATGAGTTTTAAACATGGCCTCATCATTATGAAGAAGGTCCTCCCAGACGTGTCAGGCCAGGGAAGGCTTCAGGCAGCCTCCTTATGAAATGATAAAATCTCACCTCCTCTGCTAGGACAGCAAGAGCTTTAAAATGCTTGACGAAAGTAAACTGGTCAGGTTTGTTCACCACTCAGGGAAAAAGCACCACATGGCTAGAGATTTAAACTCCACTTCTGGATTAGAGCGGAACCAGAGGGAGGGTGTGGCTTGGGGAGGGGCTGGGCCAGCTCTCAGGGAAGAAGGTGGTGGTCACACACCATCACCTCAAGCACCCTGGAGATGTCTGACCTTAGCAGGGGGTAACCGATCCCGAGATGGAACACACCTGTGCAGGATGAAGAAGCAGGGACCAGAGAGGTGTCTGGGGCAGGGAGGGGTCAGTCAGGACTGGGTCTACGCCCAGGTGAGCGCTTCACCTGAGGCTGGAGCCACCACCACCTTCAGGGTCTCCCTGGTGCCTTCCTGCCTGCTATCTGGAGACGCTGACCCTCTTCTTTGGGTGCCTCGGCAGAAACAATTGTAAACAGACAGGTGAAGAAACACTAAGGGTTAAGTACACTCCTGAGGATCAGGTGTGAGGCCAGTCTGCTGCCCTGGGTCTTGGTCTGCGGCAGGGGTGGGGTGGGGCAGGGCTGGGTCTGAGGCAGGGCTCACCAGAGGAGAGGCAGGTTCTAGGCCAAAGCCCGAGAAGCAGCACCTAAGTCCTGGCTGGGTCCTCAGGGAGACGCCTTCCAGAGAAGCCCTCCCCTCCCAACTGATGTGTGCCCCGTGGGCACACACGCTTTACTTTCAGGGAGACAAGCAAGCCACACAACACTGAAGAGCAACTTCCCGTTTTTATTAAAAAAGACAGACAAAGAGAGATGGACTACAACCACACACCTGTGAAACCGAGTGGAGAGACCAAGAGGGATTTTGTCCCTTCCAGTCCTTCAATACGGGCTGGACTGTTTGAACAGCTGACATGAACCTCCACAGTACGAAAAAGAGAACATTTTACAAGCTCGGCATCCCTCTCCCCTCGCTCAGAACGCTTCCCTTCCCCACCAGGGTGTCCCAGGACACCGACGGCTCAGCCCTCGCAGGAGGAAGCCGACTGGCCAGGGCAGACAGGGCAGAAGCGGCTGCCTCGCCTGTTCTGGGGGCATCGCAAGGAGCAGGGGAGCAGGGGCTGCCCAAGGAAGGACCCTGCCCAAGGCAGAGCCCACAAACACCTGGGGCAGCTGTCGAGACCTCGGGGGCCAGAGGGCCGTCCTGCAGCCTCTGAGCACCAGGGTGAGTTCTCTCTTAAAAGACGCTTTACAAAAATACTTTGTAATTGAGTTTAATAATCTTCTCCCTTCCAGAAAGGGCCTGACAGGCGCTGCCTGCTGCTCACTTCTGCCCCATTCCAAATATTTTTACCTTATTTGGATGAAATGCATTATTTTTCTAATGAAAGGCTTTTTTTTTCAAAGGGCTGTTTTCCCTCCGTCCAGCAGCTGCCTTTATTAGGCAGCACTCACGCCGTTTTGGGGAGGGGTTTTTTTTCTCCCTGAAATCACGCCAGATTCTCTGTCCTCAAAAGCTGAAATCGTCGCTCGAGACCCACAGGGCAAAGGTCCCCCAGGCCCAGGTTTCCGTCCCTCTCTCCCACAGTGAGTTTGGGGACCCGAGAGACCCCTGACCCCCCAGGTTGGGGAAGATGTGCTCCGTGATGCCCTGCGGCCCCCACGCCAGCAGCTCTGGCTGTGTCTCTGTCCCAGGCTGTCTGCCCTCTGACCCCCTGCCTGGTCCCACTGCAGGAGAGACCTCTGCGAAGTGATAGGCCATTAGAAATGTCACCAAGCAGAGGGGGAGCCCTCGAGATGGCTCACGCAGGACCCAGGCTTCCATTCTCCGAGGAGGTCATGGGGGAACCCTGTCTCTAGCCCCCGAGGCCGAGGGGTGCTTCCGACCCAGCGGGCAGCTCCTTCTGTGCTTGCCATCTCAGGTCTGCCTGCATGACTCCCAAAAACTGGGTCCTGTATCCAGATGAGGCAGGGAGCCCTGGGGATGGAGAACCCTGGCTTCTGTGGGGGTGGCAAGAGACAGAGGTAACTCAGAAGAGGGTCCCTGGGGAACATAAGCTGGAACACCATGTGAGGTGATAAGCATCAAAAACCAAACCTGGGAAACCAGGGAGTGGGCTGGATACTCAAGAGGGGCAGGGTGAGGGCCCCCCCTGGAGAGTTAGGAAGGAGCTCGCTGCAGGAGCCGAAAAAGGGGCCTGGGTGAGAGTGGAAATGTTTTCTGAGACAAAACACCCGCCTGCCAAGTGTCTCACCCTCAGCCTGTGGCTTCCTCCCTCCCCAGAGCTGGGTGGGTGGGAGGTCGGCAGTGGGTCAGGAGGCCTCGGCCCCCTCCACTCCCCAGAGGGTACATACCCGCTGCAGCTCCACCTCCATGGTCCCTGCACTCTGTCTCCAAAGCCTGTGTCTACACGAGGCCCAGGGTGGGACCAGGCCTTCTGACCCCTGCACCAACGGCCACAGCCCCGGGCACTCCCCGGAAGGAGCATCTAGTGCTGTTTTCCTGGGTTTAGCTAAAAGCTGTGTGAAGGTTAAAGGGAGACAGGGAGGGTGAGAGGGAGTGGAGACGGGGGAGGAAGAGGGAACGAGACACTCTCTCCTGGGAGCACACGCATCCATTTAAGGAAGGCGAGCTCATCACACTCCACACCAGGTCTATATACAGTAACGTGAGGTCCCTTCTCCTCCTGGGGCGGAATGTCGCCCTGCAGCAGCCACTCCGGACCCAGGACGACACCCTCCAACTGTGGGTGAGCAGTGGTGACACCTGCCTGGTGGGGGAGACTCGATGAGGGAGGCAGGCCCACCACAGGGCTACCTGGGCCTGACCCCACGTCCCCTCCCTGGGACCCACCTGGTGCGGCCTTGACCGAGATCCACCCCCAGGGCTGGGGTGCCGTGAGCAGACAGGGAGCCACAGGCAGGAATTAAATAGTGGCAGCTCGTATTTATTACAATTATATACAGTCGGATCTTATATTCTGATACCAATACCTGATCACACAAAAGAACACGTTTGGGGGCGGGGCGGGGGACAGACAGGAGGGCCCCGGGCCTGGCTCCTGGTGGGGTAGGACACCTCCCCAGAGCGGTAGCGGAGCCACCATGCGGCAAGCCAGCGGTCAGGAGCAGTGCGCTGTCACGTGTGGCGGGCGACCGGGCTGGGGCTGCGACAAGTACACATGGGCAGCATTGTCCGGGCAGGGCCTGGATGGGGGACCGGGGGACCCTCGCTCGGAGGGGAGAGCAGGGCCATCGCTTTTGGAATCACGACAGTGTGGCCCCCGTGGCCACTGGTGAGAAGCAGTAAGGGGGCCGGGGCAGAGGGAGGGGCCGGCAGACGCCGGGTCCCCAGGCTCCCCCTCTGTGAGGGTCAGGAGTCAGGTAATAAAACTACCTCTTGTCATGCACGGTGTTAGGTTGGCTAAGACACTCAGCTGACGCCCCTGGACCGGACCTCTGTCTGGGAGGGGGCTGAGGGGCTTGAGCCCAGAGAGTTCGGAGCCCTCGACCTGAATGAGATCAAGGTCAGAGGCCTGTCTGTCCGGGGCGGGGTGGGTGGCCAGGCTCCGCCCTCAGTCGCCCGGGCCCTGCCCGCCTCAAGGCCCCACCCCACCCGCTGGGCCCCGCCCCACTCCGGGCCCCGCCCCCCAGGCCACCTAGTCCCGCTCGCTCTCGTTGCTGGCACCCTCCGGCCGCCGCAGCTTCTCCACCTGCTCGTTGATCTGCCCGTCCCCACCCCGGCGGTCCTCCCTCTGCACCCCCAGGCAGTCCTCCTCGTCCACGCGGCTCACATCCTCGTCCTCCTCATATTCCTCGTCCTCCCTCTTCTCCTCCTCGCCCTGCACCTCCATCCTCACCTGGCCCTTGACGTCTACCACCCCCTCGCCCTCCTCCTGGGGGCCCAGCAGGTGGTACGTGGCTGTGGAGCCCTCGGGGCTGTGGCCTTCCTTCACGGGCGAGGACGATGTGGACTCGTTGCTGACGGGCGAGATGTCGCTGCTGCTATGGTGGTTCACCGCCGCGGGGCTGGAGGGCGAGGGCGACTTGACCGGGATCTGCCAGGAGGGGATCTTCGGGGCCGACGGGGAGGGTGGGAACTGCCTCCTGGTAGAGGAGGGAGAAGACGGCCGGGTTTGCCCTCAGCAGAGCCGCCCCTCCAGAACCCCAACGCTAGCGGATGGTGAGCAGGGCCAGGGCCAGCCCACAGGGGATAGGACGGGGCTCCGCCACACAGGCCTGGTGCCCTCCCTTCCCTTCCTCTGGAAACAGGCCTCTTGGTCCCTTGGAGGTTAGAGAAGCTGAGACAGAACCCAGAGGCACCAGGGCTGCCTGGAGAGTACCATTCCCACTCAGGGTGCCATCTGCGGTCCCTCTGCCCGGGGCCAGGCCCACCCTCCCTGGCAGCTGCAGGACAGTCAGCCCTGGGGAGCTTGCCACACCCCAGAGCCCATTCCCTCCGGTCCTCGCAGCAGTGTCCAGTGACCTCCACTCTCATTTGGTCTGAGCAAAGATAGGTGGAGCAGAGCCTGGCCTGGGCCACGGGGTCAGAGACATCAGACCTGGACTTTTCTAGAAAACTTCCAAGCTCAACACTTGACAGAAGAGCCAGCTCTCCCCTTCCACTCCCGTATCCCTGCCCTGAGCCATGGGCTGGCAGCCAACCTAGCCCAGACCTGGGAAGTCAGGTCCGCTTGGCAATGGCGAAATCAAGCTCAAGGACAGCTGGGACCAGACCACCCCGGCCTGAGCCCAGAGGACAAAGGCCTGCTGCCTCCTGGGCTGCATACCAGCTCTGGTCCCAGACAGTCCTTCCCCTCAGACCCTGCCACATGAAGCCCACCACCAGGGCCTCAGTGTTCACCACATCCCCGAGGGGCAGCCCACTAGCACCCCAAGCTCAGCCACACCTCTCCTAAGGCCATAATTTTGTCCCCACAGAGAGCCTGAATGTGGGTGACTTGGAGAACTGGGTCCTCTGGTTGTGATCACAAGACCCTACAGGCCCCCTATCCTGGACCTGGAGTGAAGTGCAGCCTTGTTCAGCCACCCACTAAGCCCTGGGACACTCTGCAGGTGGGGCGGCCAACTGTCCCGGGGGCCCAAGACACAGGACTTTCAACTTTAAAACCAGGCGGGCCTGGGCAAGCCTGGACAAGTTGGTCACCCTCCTCTTGGGGCTGCACTGGTACTGTCCCTGCAGAGGGACACAGCGAGACCACAGGAGCTGGGGGTGGGGGATGGGCACTGCGCAGCCCTCTGCCTTGAAATCAATCACTTCTGCCCTTCAAACTGAGCGGGAACAGAGAACCCTGGCCTGGCCCTCGGGGGATCCTTCTCTGGGACCCAGCTGTCACTGAGAGCTCCAGCCAGGCCTCAGGACAGAGAGAGTGGCCCTGCTCGGAAGGTGGGCATTCTCTCCTTTGCTCAAGGTCCTGCTCTGGCTCCAGCTGTCCCTAACCAGGTATGGACAGGGCTGAGAACTGTTTGTATCTCAAAACTCTTGTGGGCCTTTCAGGCGGTCACTCCTAAAGTGGGGAGGGAGGGACTTGCCAGGGAGGGTAGGTAGAATCGCCAGAGATTCCCAAACTCCATGATGCAGTTCAATCCAGGGTGGGAAACACGGGGCACCCCTGCCCCAGGAGATGCCCCACTACCACCCACGACAGCAATAGCTGGATGGGCCCCAAGAGCTCCCTCCCCCAGTCCCAGGTGGAGAGCAGAACAGAAGCCCACGCCTTTGCAGCTCCTACCGATTCAAAAGAAGCCCCTTCAAGGAGTTAATTTCCGACTTGAGTTCATTGATGTTCTGGGACTCCAGGATCCAGTTGGTGGACGTGGTGGCCTGAAAGTCACAGCAAAGGGGATTGAGGATCAGTGTGGCACCTCCCTCCCACCCCTCCAAACTCAGACGCTGAGATGGCAGGAGGACCCAACCCCCTCGGGAAGGTTTGCTGCGTCCCATTCTGGGGTCTGCTTGCCTGGATCTCTGCTGAAATGACAACTCCCTTAAAACAAACATCCTTGCAACTCTATTTGGATAGCTGACGATCTTAGGGAAACATGACATGTATTCAGGTGTAACTGGTATCCTGGTTATGAAAAAATAAAACAACAAGAGAGCCCTCATCTTTTACAGATACAAACTGAAGTGTCTGCAGTGTGAAATGATATGCTGTCTGGAATGTGCTTCAGAATAACCTCGGGCAGGACAGGCCCGAGGCAGCGGCTGCACCGTGTGGCCAGAGCATGTGGGTTCACTGAGTGGCCCGCTACTCCATGAGTGTCTAAAACGTTCCATTAAAACCAAACTAAGAAGATAAATTCCATCTCTACACCAACTACTCCTTCCACCTAAGTCCTCCCTACAGAGATCACACCTCCCACCCCGCCCACGCCCTCCACACCCACGGGAGCCGTGGGGTTGAGACAGGCAGCCACTTCCAACCACAGGCCTGGAACCTGGAGCTGCTGTGGAGCGTCAAGGGGACACCTGAGCACCTGCCTGGCCCATCCCCCGGCCCCCCACTCTTAATCAACCCTGAAGGCAGGCTTCACCTGCCTGCCCCGCCCCACGCGCTGTGACATCAGGCCCCACTGCCTGCAAAGCCAGGAACCCCGAGTCAGGCGGCTCACTGACATGCGTTCTTTGGGATGACCCCGAGACTCTGCAGAGAGAAAGACAGTGATCTGGAGGAGGGCCCACAGGGGAAATAGCCACAATGACCCTGGACAGATGCCAGCCTCCTCTGCACAACTTCTCCTTTGAATTCTGACACCACTTTCCATGTAAACTTCAGAGAACCACCACACCTTTCTTCAGCAAATTTTGTTGGGATAAATGGAGGAGAGGGAAGCCAAAACAGTGATCCCCCAAATGGGAGCTGCCTGTGGCCAGCTGCCTGTGAGGTACTTACAGGCCAATTCCAGGTATGTGGGACTCGGGCCTCCAGGTCAGAGGCCACTTCCAGGTGCAAGACTCCTGCCCCTTGACACCACTGTTCCCACCTGACACAAAACCCCCGGGCCATAAGTTCAGGAGAAAGTAGGGAACCCCAGGCTGGCAGAACAGAGGGGTTCCACACATTCCTGTCAGCCTGCGGGGGCTCTGAGGTAGAGTGGGGGCTGCTGTGGGCACCACCCAGGCAAGCAGCCTAATGGTGGTTTAGTTGCCAAGTCATGTTCAACTCTTGAGACCCCACGGACTATAGCCTGCCAGGCTCCTCTGTCCATGGGATTCTCCAGGCAAGAATACTGGAGTGGGTTGCCATTTCCTTTTCCAGGGAATCTTCCCAATCCAGGGATCGAACCCGGGGCTCCTGCATTGCAGGTGGATTCTTTACCAGCTGAGCCAACAGGGAAGCCCCAGCAAGCTGTCTGGCTGGGCACACTGGCAGGAAGAAGCCCCTGCAAGGGGGCAGCCTGGAGCGAGCACACACAGACGCCTGCCGCCCTCACACACATCCCCTTGGGGCCGTGCTCCAGACCACCAGACAGCACAGATCCAGAAGCCACTGTGCTGGCTTCTCAGAGGCCCTGAAAGCTATCACAGCCCATTAACAAGGGAGCAATTTCCACTCACCGGCCGACAAAGAACTCAAATTTCCAAACGCATCTGGTGCCAGATGCCAGGATTTAGAAATAAAATCTGACATCTGGGGCTTTTTAGCCAGTCTCTTTAAAAAAAAAACAGTTGTAGAAAACTCCCAGCCTTCAGTTTTATATAGGTTTTTTAATTACTTAACGCTCTTCTTTTTAATTTTTTACAGTGCTGCAGTAGGAGTTTGGAAGCCAGATATAAAAACTTACATTACAGCTGAGAAAACACAGGTCTGAGTCTCTGGTTTATGGGGTAACCGAAGTCACACACATATGGGTTTAGACCAGTGAGCCTGGCTTCAGTGGAGAGAATGAGAGGGGCTGGGGTGGGGGGGACATCAAGGAAACAAGCCCAAGAAACTCCCAGGGGCAGCTCTCAACCACCAACGCCATCCTGGGGCCCCCTCCCCTCTAAAAAGCAACATGTGGTCTTAATCTTAATGCTTAGCATCTGAAAACAGTTTTCCAATTTCCGAATGGCTTCTGGCCACTGGCAGGCCGCCGCTCCCAAAGATAATGGAGGGGAGCAGGGCACGGGCTGGCAGCCCCTCCCGGGCTGCTTTATGGACTGCTGCCCATGGGGAGGGTGCGTGGTGGCTGGCAGTGGCCACTGGTAACCATGCCCATGTGCAGAGGCAGCACCTCCGTGGGTGAGGCACCCCACGAGGGGATTCCCAGGCACCCTCTTCGCAAGAGCACAGGGACCTCGAGCGGTGTGCTCAGGTGGGGCTCTCCTGGAGGAAGCCACTTCTCTCTCCTTGGGGTGAGAATTGCATGGAAGCAGCCAGAAAGCTACATGGGAGGTGGGGATGGAGGAAGGGAGGGCAGCTGACGCCATGGACCACTGTCTCCTGGACCAGGCTGAGTCAGGAAGACCGTGACACACACACACAGAGCCCAGACCAAAAGCTGCGATCCTGGGAGCTGACAGGAGCCAGGCACTGTTCCCAGCAGGTGTACACGATGAGGGAGGTAGGGTTACAGATCCATTCTACAGACAAGGGAACTGAGAATCAGAGATGGCAAGTGACTTGTCTGTGGTCACACAGCCAGCACGTGGCACAGAGCTTTAACCTGGGCAGTGTGATCCCAGGATCTGATATTGCCATGGGGGTTCCAGATATGGGAAGTTGAGGCAATGAACCCGCCTCGGTCATCCTAGGTGGGTCTGCATCTTTCAGGAGTTACTGGACCCCAAGACCAGGGTTTAGAGAACTTGGCAACAGCCACATTTTAGCCCAGGGCCTGGGCACCCTCTCCCACCCTGTTCCCTGAACTGTTCTTGGCAACGCTGGGGCCTGTGACCTAACTTGTAGGTGGAGACCATCCTGTGTCTACACCAGCTACCACCAGAACTGTAGTGTGTGCTGCCACGGTCAGGGGGGTGGGCCTCAGAGACAGAAAGGACAGCCCTCGTCACTGAATGCTGCATCGCCTGCCTGGTGACCGCCTCCTTTCTCCACAAGAGCAGTGTAACCAGAATCAGAAAAGAGCATCAGATGCGCAATGAACTGGCACAAGGATGAGCAAGAAGAGCCTGGAGGGGCCGGAGGGTCAGGGACAAGTACCTTGGCTGTAGCCAGCTCATGGGCCAGCTCCTGGACTTTCTGCTGCTGCTGAATCAGCAGCTCCTGGACTGAGGCGAGGGTCATCTGTAACTGAGTCACTGGGAGGAGAGAGCAGGCGCATCTCTGTTAATGATACATGAAGATTCCCCCTTCTGTCCACACACCTATGAGCCGCTGCCTCTAATTTATCTGCAGACATCCCCCCGCCCTCCAGCAATCCATATAATTCATCTGCACTCTGGGTAATCTACCTGCACTGTATCTAACCTCTAGTATTTCTACTTTATCTTTCTATTGTGCAGTTGTCCATGGTCAACAGTATATCCGTCCAAAACCTCTCCCCTCTAATTATATCTGCTTATGATTTGCTTGGCTCTTCCAACCTCAGGACTGCCTGCCTGCCTCATCTCCTGGGCCTCACTGTGTCCTTGTAAAACTCAAAGCAGAGTCTCCAATCCTGGGAGGCACACAGCTCAGGTCCACAGCATCCAGAAGTGGTGAAAAACTGCCAATCTCGTTTCCATATGGCTCCTTCCTGCCCTCCCCACCCAACCTCAAGGCTGCTGGAGCTCCCTGTCCACTGTCAGCCTCGGGGAGACTTGCCAGCAGGGTCTAGGCCCAGGAAGGTTTCCGGGGGCTACACAGACACACCCCTTAGGGGCAGACTCTGGTCTGGGACAGGCAGCTCTCTCTGTGCCCAAGTTTTTAGATTCTGAGCCTCCATCTAGTAAACAAGCTTATATGGGAGGAAAAACCACTCCTGGAGCGACAGGTCCCAGCTAATCTGGGCCACCAGTGGGGCACTGGGTAATGAACGTGGGCCCCGTGGAGTCGATGACAGAGGAGGTGGCCGGGGTCCCCGGAGCCACAGTAATTACAGCCTCTCTTGACCCTGTGTGGGATTCTTAGAGAGAAGGGGGAAAATTGCTGAAAACCCCCCTGAAAACCTCATGGAAGCAGAAATTAAAAATGAACTTTACAGCCCTTAGAAAGGCTGTCATTTTATTCCCCTTATTAATATTCTGAGGTTGGGAGCCTTTCCGTAAAAACATAATTAATTGAGGCCGCGCCGACAGTAAACAAGCAATTTCAAATTAAACCGAAATGACGGCGGCTTCATTTGCAAATGTGAACAGATTCTCAGAGCAGATAAATGAAGTCACCACATAAAGTGGAGACGGAGGGGAGAGGGGAGGGGGCAGAGAAGGGGCTGCTCGGAGAAGGCTTTGAGGGGTGACTTGATGGAGTCATTAATCTTTACCTGTCTGGGCCACGCTGCCACTCAGCTCCGACAGACTTGCCTCCATCCGCTCCAGCTGCTTCCGGTCCTCCCGGCCGCCCATGATGAGGGGGAGCAGGTACTTCTGCAGGGAGTGGGGGTGCGTGAGGGATGGGTACATACCTGGGGTGACTCCCCAACCAGCTCTCCAATTCTACCCGCCAACTTCCTCTCCCTCACCCCTGGGCCTTGGAAACCCTAGGCCGACGCCATAAGTGAACAAGACATCCGAAAGTTAGAAAGGCTGCGAGTAGAACCAAGTGAAAACTCCTGAGCCAGGACCAAAAGGAGGGAATGGGGACACAAAAAAATCAATCTGACCGACTGCGATGGGGCACTTTTGCGTTCTTTCAGTTTTTTAAATGGTGCTATATATAGAGTTTCTGTGGCCAAGAATACTCAGAATTCTACTTTAGAAGTTGTATGATAAAACTGTAGAAGGTTATACAGGAAAGTGGTACCACTGGTGGCTTCCAGGGAGGAGCAGGAGGGAAGTTTGCGGTACATTTTTCTGAACCTTTCACATCCTGCACCAAGGGAACAAATTATCCATTCAGAAAGAAGGGAGTAAAACTTAGAAATTATTGAAGAAACAAGATCAAAACCCACAGTAGATCTGCAGGGTGGTCACATCCAGTCTTTTCTAAAAGTCTTGTATCCTGTGAACAGGTTTCCTTCAGGTAAGAGTTAAATGGAGCTGGATTCTCCCAAAATGGAGACCCTGGGCAGAGGGGGAGGAAGGGGCAGAAGTGGGAGAAACTGACCACGAGGGGAAAAGGAAGGGGGTGCTGCGGAGCAAACCAAACAAGGGGCCCAGGACGCAGGGGGCCCAGACGAGGTGAGGATGAGAGTCCTGGAACATTCAGGAAGAAGGCAGGTGGGGTGCAGCCGCTGACCGGTGGCCAGTTCGGAGGTGTGCAGGGTGGAGGTGGACGGCAAGCTGCCCACTGGGATTGCTGGATGAAAGAATCCAGGCTCCAAACTCCGCAATCTCAGGACTCAGTGCCTGCCCATCTCAGAGGCCTGAGACCAGTCGCCAGGCTTACTGGGTGGTACCAGGGGTGCCCGGTGTGGGTCTGGCAGAGGTGGTAACTGGCAAGTATGACCAAAGGAGACTGGTTCTCATTCCATTTGAGGCGCAGACAGGAAAAGACAGCAACTGCTCCATTAAGGCTTCTGTATGGGGGAGGGATAGGGGTTCTCTCACAGGGGTTTGTGGGAGAGCTCATTTCAAGAGCAACTCCTGAGTGAAGACCACCATTTAGGACACGTAGGGAAGCACTTCCTATTTTGCAAAGTGTTTTCCGACCACTGTGTTAGTTTATTACCCACAACTTAGCTGAAACTCATCAAATGTAGCCTTATGTTCCAGGTTGGAAATTTCCTAAGTATAACGTCAAGAAATTCTATACATGTAACGGACTAAAACTCCATTTCGAAGATCAAAAATTCCAAGGAAAGGAACACATTCCCAGCCTGAATCTTCAGGTATTTATAAAATGAGAGCTTACGTTTCTTTTTTGCTTTTTAATTTTGCAGGTATTTTTAAAATTCTCTTGTCATGATCGTGACTGATCTTTTCTGTCTCTTCTTTCTTAGAGCAGAGACTAAAGATCAGAGCTTGGTGGAAACAACTGATGCTATCTCTGCTCAGCTCCAAGGGGAGCTACGCCTTCTCTTTCCACCAGATCACAGGCTGCCCGAGGGCAGCCACGTGACTAAGCGGGTCCTGCTCAGCAGAGCCAGGACAGGAATGGAGAGTTCTGTCTCAGCTGTTTCTCCTTCCTAGTGACTGTACGCACTTAGGGACTGAGTTGACAGGCTTTGAGCACACAGGGAGAGTAGATGCACCATGTCAGAGCAAGCAGTCCTGGGACCCACCACATCCTGCTTCCCGATTTCTAAGGTGGAAACTTCCAACTTCAAGAATAACTGTTACACTGAAAAGATCAACTTCACTTCAGTCAAAAATTAAGAGTCCCAGGAAGCAATGCGAAAACATATTCCATGTGCTAAAAGTTACAACCTGAGGGAATCCCCTGGGGGTCCACTGATTAGGACTTTAAGCTTCCATAGAGGGGGCACAGGTTTGATCCCTGGGATACTAAGACCTCACAAGATGCGTGGAACAGCGAAACAAACAAAGGTATGGCATGAGTCTGGATATTCATTCAGAGTCTTTTTCTTTTTTTTTTTCAGACTTTTTATTTTATATTGGGAGTATAGCCAATAGTTCAGATTCTTTTCTTTTTAAATCTCCAAACGAGGGATGGAGTTGCAGGTGGCCTCAGAAAGAAAGAAATCTCTCTCTGCAGGACCGGCAGAGGTTAAGTCCTCCAGCCACCAGTTTACCTTCTGTCTCTATTTTACCTACCCCGGCTCTGCATCTTCTAAAAAACACTCGCTTGCTTCAAATCAAAGTCAGTACGTGGTCACTAGTGTCTGATCAGGATCTGGTGTCAAAGAAGTAAATGTTACTTCACGCCTGCAGCTCTGCTGGAAGCAGTGAACTCTGGAGTCCTGGGGGCTGACTATGAAGACCGTGAAAAACCCTAGATTTACATGGAAGCCAACAAAATATACAGGAGGAAAAAGTAGTAAATATGATCACACTGAGTCTCAAAGCTGGTGTTAAATACTCAGGTGAAATGAGAGGGTACAGAGCACCTGTGATGTGCTGGGAACACAGTCCTTTCCAGAGGAGCCCAGCTGCTGTGAGCATCACCACACCCTCTTGAGGCAGATCCTACTGTCCCGTTTTACAGGTGAGCCCGCCGAGCCTGCGGTCACACAGCTGCTGAGTGGCAGGGCCCAGATGTGACACTGGCAGCCAGGCTCCAGCCTCCGTGGTCTTAACTGCACATTGTTCTGTTTCTTGCGAGGGTCCAGCCTGCTCAGAGCATGCTGGGAAACGTCCTCAGTACTTGACACGGCTCCGCATCATGGGCCCCGTCACCCTGTGCAGCAGGCAGGGTTTGGAGGAGAGATTCTGTAGGTGAGGCTGGTCTGAAGGCCCTGAGCGCACCCACCTGGGTGGGGGCAGGACCAGGACTTGACTCGGACGCCCCTCCAGAAAGCACGTTCATCTGGGCACTCAGCCTCCATGTGCAGGCCCACTGCTGTCCCCATGCTCAGGGCAGCACCAAAGGGGTGCGGGGAGGGCGGCTTACCTTGTAGAGCTGGTGAAAGCCGAACGTGATCCCTGCCATGATGATGGCCAAGGCGCTGTAGTCTCTCCACCGGGAGCCCGCAGGGCCTGGGGTCAGGAGAAAAGCTGAGGTCAGGAGGAAAGGCCCTGGCGTCCCCTAGGGGCAGAGAGCACGTGGACTCAGCCTCCTTGTCTCAGTCAGGGTGTGTCTTGTGCTCACATGGGGGGTGAGCATCAGAACGGGGCTCGGCTGTCTCCCTCCTCCTCCTGGGCCTCTAGACTGTACTGTGCCTGCTGTGGGGTGCTGTCTCAAGGGACTGAGGTGGGGGTAGGGGGAGAACAGCAGAGGCAATCTAAAGACCTGGGCACAGGCTCCACGCTCGAGGAATAAAGGATCCAGTGAGGGTGCTGTAGCACCCGGGTTGTTCGCACGCACACGCCTCCTACATGAGCTGGGAGCCACCTGAGAGTCGGGGCCAGAGGCTGTGTCCCTGCCTGTTCAGCTTTATGAAGTTCCGACAGTGCACACGACGTGTGCTGAGGGCACGGTGGGCAGTGGTGGCAAGACCGCTGTCCTGTTCTGTTCTGGTCTCACTCAAGTGAGGCTGGGGAGAGGAGCAGCCCACACATGGCTGAATGAGCTGATGCCAGAGAGGGATCGAGAACACAGACAGGACAAGGTGAGGGGGGTGGCGGGGCCTCGGTGGAGGACAATGCTGAGACCTGTGGGGTCTTGGGGCACAGTGCTCCAGGCGGGGGACAAGGAAGTGCAAAGGCTGGGGTTGACCTGTGCTCAACCAGATGGGGGAGCCCCTGGGCCTTCCCAAGGAGGGGGCACTGCTGGCCAAGAGAGACCAGAGAGGAGATGGGAGGAGTAGTGAGGGGAAAGGTGGGAAAGGCCGGGCCCAGCAGAGAACGCATCCAAGGAACCCGGCCATCGCTTCATAAGCAGCGGGGTCGCTGATGGCTCTGAATCAGGGAGTAACGTGGTTGGCTCCGTGCTTTGGGAGAAAGACATGGGGAGCACCATGGACAGCTATGGGGGGTGGGGGCTGTGGAGGTGAGAAAGCAGGAAGAGACCACCACCAGGGCCACCAAAGGCAAGCGGGACAGGCCCAAGATGGAAGGTCTTGGGGATCCGGACGTGGGCAGCTGGTCTACACACAGGAGTGGTCCCTTCAGCACAAAGCCCCTCCACCCCTGAGTATATCCTAGCTCCAAAGTGGGGAGGGGAGTTTTCTACCCCACAACCTCCCCATGAACTGCTCATGATGTGCTTTCAGGTCCATAATCTGATCTGACACCTGGGGACTGGGAGGCGCACAGGAAAGCATGAGCTCCATCTGGAGTGTCCATTGGAGCAGGCATGTCCAGGCTGCCCAGCGGCCGTCTCTCAAGGGACCAGTCACGGGGTGTTGGGGGGTGGCCAAGGGCCACTGTCTCCAGAACCGTTGGTGGTGCAGGACACCCCCAGTCTGTGGACTCAACCTCAGCACCAGGGAACGTGACTCAAGGTATGCACCCAAGGCACATGTGCATGACAAGGACCTGGGACTGGGAGGGGAGCCTGGGGGAGACAGGGGAGGAAGAGCCACCGCACTCCCGGGAACCCACGTGTGGCCAGGCCCAGCTGAAGGCTTTGTCTGCTCCAGCCATCCCCTGCCTCCCTGGACCTGCAGGTACTGGCCATGTTCTGGCCCTTCACAACTGAAGGAGAGCAGGAGGCAGTGCTTCTGAAAGGCCCTGCTGGATGTGGACACGTGGGGAGGAGGGGCTGCTGGCACCCGGTCTGACTGGGGAACCCAGAAGCAAAGACCTCCATGGGGATGAGGGAGAAGCTCCCCGCTCCCTCAGCTGCTGAGAGGGGCTCCCAGGAGATGGAGACAGAGACAACAGTGATGGAGGAGGCTGGAAGAGGCTCTTCTTGCTCTACCCCCACCCCCCACCCGCCTGTGGATTCCACTTGAGTAGAATCAATGTGGCCCAACCCCAAAGTCTCCTGCACAGACTGTAATCAACTCCCCTCTCTGGTTTACAGTTTCTGAATAGGAAACACACGCACATGGTCTGGGCTTCCCAGGTGGCTCAGTGGTAAACAATCCGCCTGCCAATGCCGGAGAAGCAAGAGACTCAGGTTCGATCCCTGGCTCAGGAAGAACCCCTTTTGGAGGAAATGGCAACCCATTCCAGTATTCTTGCTGGAGAATTCCATGGACAGAGAAGCTTGGTGAACTATAGTCCATGGGGTCGCAAAGAGTCGGATATGACTAAGCACTCACGCACATACACACGCACGTGGTCTAACATCATGCAGCACACGTCAGTCTACTGCAAACAGGCTTCCTCCACCACCACAAAACTCTGTGCTCATAGTGTCATCTTTATCCAGCCAAGAATTCTTATACAAACATGAGGCAACACATACAGGCATTATTTTCTTTCCCCTTTCCCCGTCTCTCATTCTTCTTTTTGGCTAAAGCTGCATAATATTCCATTAAACAAACTCCCTACAGATGGACATTTAGATGATTTCTAGTCTCTTACTGTTTCACTCAAAGCTGCCATCAGTAAGCGTGTACACACAGCCTCTCACATCCATGTAAAAGGCCATCTGTAAATGTGAACTCCTGGCAGGCTGGGTCAGAGGTACATGTACCAGCAGTTGTGAGACAGCCTGCCAAACTGTGCTCGCTGGGGTTTGAACCAGTTCATTCACAGCCACCCCAACGTTATGGGTTAATCACACACATAGATTTCTGCTAATACTAGAGCAAAAAAAAAAAACACTACTTCACTCTAGCTTTAATTTGCATTTATCTTATTACAAGTGAGGAGTGAGCATCTTTTCATCTGCATCTCCATTTTGGTAACTGTATGCTCCCTACTTTTCTACTCCATTTCTTTATTAATTTCCTTCATCAATTCATGGAACCTTCTTATACAACAAGGAAATGAGCCCTTTGTCTGTGACAGAAGTTGTCAAAATTTTTCCTAGTATATTTTTCTTTTGACTCTGCTTCTGGTCTGCTTTTGTGGCATGCAGTGTTTTCCTGTTTACATACACTACCCATCTACTCTTTTATGGACTGAGGGGTTTGGGTCACGGCGAGCCAGGACTCCCCCCTCCCCTCCAGGGTTGAGTAGTGACACTCAGGATCATGTCTACACACTGTCTCCAGAAGGGCGCCCTCCTGCTCTGACCAGCACAGAACATCCTCCTCTGAGGTGGAGCGACTCAGATAAGCCACAACTGCTCGTGAAATGGAAAACTCTTGAGATCATCGAGGCAGACCTTTCACCGTGACCTTGAGAAGCTCCGAGTTCCATGCAGGCACCTATCTCTTCCCAGCCTGCTCTGTTCTGAGTGTCTTGGTTCCAAAATCCAGTGCAAGCTCGTTTTTAGGAGGAAATAGTGAAGATAAAGTAACTACGCCACTTTTCAAAAGAGTCACTGTTCCATGGGGCTTCAATCCACCCCCAGAACACCTATCAGTGCTGCCCAAACCCCAGAGAATGTATTCCAAGTGGGCACATGTCCAGAACGTTCTATCCCAAGTGATTTCTCAAATGCCCACTAACACCTTATAAGAACACAGCTGCACTGGGCTGAGCACTGGACCAGAACCCCAAGTCTGCAGCACCCTTCTTCTTTCCTGCAAACACTCAGGGCATGCCTCTCATTCTGGGTACTGGAGCCCAGGCTGAGCAGACGCTGGCGGGTCAGGGGTCTGAAATGAGGACCCCTCTGACAGCTGCTCCCCATTCTGCAGAGTGCGACCTCCTGGAGCACAGGAGACACCTGTGGCTCCCTGTCGGCCGCACCTTCACCCCCGCGCTGCTCCTTGTTTCTGCCGTGCTCGCGTTAAGAACATTTTATTGCCCCCTGGTTTTCATTATTAATGAAAAGGGACCAGAATGATCTTTCCTAAAGTTCAGAGAGTCTATAAAGACAAGAAGCTGAAATGCCATTTTACTCGTTTTGGAGATGTGTGATACAATCCTGTCTTGTGGCAAAATGAAAAAAGAGGAAAACTAAGAAGGAGATAACTCTTCTTCCGCTGCCCATCTTTCAAAGGGTACAGACCAGGATAGGGAGAAGGCACGTAACGTGATGCCACACTGGCCCGCACCCCAAGCCACGACCACCGGCAGCCCTCGCGCTGCCTACCCTGGGGCCAGTCGTTCCCAAGCCCAGTGTGAACCCCAGTGAGGGAGCCCAGCGCACCTGGGAGCTACATACAGCTTCTTGTCACTATGTTCCCAAATGTCCAGAAAATACAGTCAAGGGCAGAACATAGGGCCAGTTGCTTGTCTGCTCCAGCTCAGAAGTAAGGGAAGTGGAATGAACGAGCTCTTCCAACAGCTTTAGTGCCTCCAGGCTGACACGATGTCCAACTACACACAAGGCAGACCCCGGCCAAGCAGGCAAGAAGCTTCCACACCATCCACGAGATGGGTCTCCCAAAGGACAGCTTTCTCTTCTTTCCAAGTGCCGGCCATCTGACTGAAGGTGGAGAGCTTTGCCGCATTTAAAGAACCCAGGGACAATGGTATTTTTACTAGCATTCAGATTCTAACTGTATCCAGCATTCGCCCAATAGGCGAGACCTGCCAGCTTGCCCAGGAGGCCCAGGGCTTTACCAGCACCTCACAGGCTGGCCTCTGCCAGGGATGAAGACAGTCGATGGTGGCAGCATTTTTCATCCTGCACAACTGAGCATTTCCGGGACCACCTTCATGTCTGAGGCTGCAACAAGGTCAGAGGTTGAGCTCTTTGAAACTCAATGCCTTCCGAATCTCTCGAGGACTCCATCAACTGGCCTGAACTCAGACAGTGTCCCTGGGGCCCACCTGCCCAGAGGCTCGGGTTGTGGGTGAATCCATAGCGTATGGCAGCTGGGTCAGGGGCAGGAGGGCTGCACCCTAAGGCTCCCTAACCCTTCACTGAATACCACCTAAGCCAACATTACTCAGCTCCTTTGGCTGTATCTCAATCTACCAAGAGATTGTCACCTGCAGGCGAGAACAGACATCATCAAATAAGAACACGTGTAGGGCAGGAATCACGCGCACAACACAGCAATGTTGAACTTGAAACCACTGAGCCAGAGACCCACGGACACCACAGAAATCCCACGATCCAGTAAAGAGGCATCAACAAAAGAGAGCCGAAAACTGTCATGAAACTATCTTGCTGAGACGATCTGTATCCAGGGTTGTGCTGGCTGACAACATAGAGATGCTATCTATCAAGTCCCTGGGGAGACTGGTGGCCTGAGCACAGGGCTGGGCAGTGGCAGGCACTGGGCAAGTCTAGCTGAGGTCCCCACCCCCAACCCGTGGCTCACCAAGGCTGGAGCCAGGACTACACAGTGGTGGATCTAGCTTCTTAAATCATCCCATCAGTTCTGCTCGCAAGGCACCCTGAAAATTAAATGATGAGACAGGCTCATCCACAGCGAGGTCCTGGAATAAAGCCAGTCCGCCAAATCAGTGCTTGTTACAGCAAAGGACTGGCAGGCTAAAGGCACAGGGAGACTGATGACCAGCTGAACGGCACCACAGGCTGAGCTGAGGATGGCTGGCAGTGGCCAGAAAGACAAACTGACCCAGAGCACAGCGACTAGAAACAGAGCAGCTCGGCTCCGACAGAAGCACCTGGATAGCCTGAAAGGCTGAGGGCACTACAGCAGCTCAAGAGCAGTCACACCTGGACATCCAAGGCCTGTCTTCGCATGAATGTCCTGTGAAAGACGATCTTTCCCACTTCTCATGGGCTGCAATGCTATCAGCAGTGTTATCTTCAGGCAGGAAGGACACTGAGAGGCACATCCGCGACCTCACCCACAGATTTAAAAATACGAGCTCTAATTAAATGGTAAGAATTTAGTAGAGTCCAAAAACAGACCCACACTTGAACGGTAAACTGATTTTTGACAAAGAAGCCAAGGTAGTTCTATGGGAAAAGAATAATCTTCACAACAATTGTGCTGGGACAACTGGATATCCATAGGAGGGGTAAAAATGAACATTGACCCTTTCCTTACACCATACATAAAAGTTAACTCAAAACAGATCATGTACCTAAACCCAAAAGCAAAAACTATAGTGCTTCAGTAAGAAAACAGAAAAAAACAGAAGAAAATCTTCGCAACCTTGGGGTAGACAAACATATCTTAAATATAAAAAGCATGAACCATAAAGAAAAAGAAAAAGATAAAATGGATATCATAAAAATGATATTCCAAAAACTTTTGGGGACTTCCTTGGCATCAAGTGGTTCATACTCTGCATTTCTGCTGCAGGGGGCAGGGGTTCGATCCCTGGTCTGAGAACTAAGATCCAATATGCCACAAGGTGTGGCCAAAAATTAAAAAAAAAAAAAAGAAAGGAAAAGAAAAATTAACTTTTGCTTTTCAAAAGGCCCTGTCAAGAATATATCTCTGTAGTCTGGAAGAAAACATCTGCAAAACATATATCTGATCAAGGACCTGTAACTAAAATATACAAAGAGCTTTTACAACTCAATAATAAAAAAGACAAGGTGATTTTTTTTTAAAAAAGACTGGGCAGTAGATTGGAATAGACACTTCACAAAAGAGACATGAATGGCCATTAAGCACATGACAATATGCCTGACATCATCAGTCATTACAGAAACACAAAATTATAATGAGATTCTATTACCTAAATGTTAGAATGGCTAAACTTAAAAAACTGAGAATACCAAGTGTTGACAAGGATGTGGAACTACTGAAATTCTCACACCTTGCTGATGGGAATGGAGAATGGCACAAACACTTTGGAAAATAGTTTTAACAATATCGTACAAAGTTAAGCATACACCCAGCATGTGACTAAGGCATTCCACCCCTAGGTATTTACTTAAAAGAAAGGAAATATCTGTGTACACACAGACTTCTTGCATGTGAATGTCATGGACGCATTATTCATATAGCCCTAAACAGGCAACAATCCAAACAGGCATCAACAGTCAATGGATAAACAAGTTGTGAAACAACCACACAGTGAAGTCAGGAGTCGGCAAACCCTGGCACGCTCGCCAAGTCCCACATCATCGTGCTTTTGTTCAGCTGTGAGTTCAGAACAGTTTTCATATTTTTAAAGGATGAGGGGGGAATGGTATATGTGACAGAAAGGTATAGCTCACAAAGCCTAAAATATTCATTACCTGGATCAAGCTCAAAAGTGTTATGTTACGACACAAAAGACTGTGCTGTACGAGCCCATTTACATGAAATTTTAGTGTTTAGTTATAGTTTCGCATGAAACTTAGTGTCAGTTACATGAGTTAATTGAGTTACGGTATGTACAACTCATCAAACTGTACACTTGAAACGGATTAATTATATTGTGTATAATTATACTTCAAAGAAGCTGATTGGAAAAAAAAATTAAGAATCCAGAAACATAAGACTGCCGTATGACCAAGCAATCATACTCCTAGATGGTCACCCAGGGGGAATGAGAATGGACGTCCACACACATCCTCAGCATCATGAGTCCTGTAGCCGAAACTGCAAACAGCCTAAAGGCCCACCAACTGGTGAGCTGATGGACAAAATGTGGTCCAGCTGTACAATGGAATACTGTTTATAAATGGGAAGGATGGAACCAGTGCTACACACTATCACATGAAGAATCTCAAAAACACGCCAGCTGAAAGAAGGCACATACAAGGGATCACGCTCTGTTTGACTCTGTTTACCTGGCATGTTCAGCAAAGGTAAACTGACGGTGGTGCAAAGCAGGTGAGCGGTCACCTGGGGCTGAAGTGACAGTAACAGTAAACGGGCACAAAGGAGCTTATCTGGGGGGTGAAAGTGCTCTGAAACTGATATATATCGCTTCATAAAGTTCCTAAAAATCACTGAATTGGACACTTGAGATGGGAGTTTAGTAATATCTAACATATACCTCAACAGCTTAGAAAATTTTAAGTAAGGCTATAAACGGACCAATGAATACATAAACAACTGCATTTTGATAAAGGGACACATAACTCAACAGGGACAGGACAATGTTTTTAACCTCTGGTGGTGACACAACAGGATAACCATCAGGAAAACATGAACCTTGACCTTCACATTACACACACAAAAAAATTAACTGAGAGTGAATCACAATCTCAACAGAAAAGCGAAAACAATGAAACTTCAAGAAGAATACACAGGAGAAAATCTTTCTAACCTTGGGGTAAGCAAAGGCTTCATAGCTAGGACACAAAAACCATGAATTGTTGGGGGGAAAAAAGATGTATGTCATCACATTTTACATTTCTTGTTTTTCAAAAGGCAATGTAAAGCAAAAGCAAAAGAAAAAGCTAGCCACAGACTGGGAGGAAATACTAACCATGCATATATCTGACAAAGAACTTGAATGCAGAATATACAGGAACTCTTCCAACCCAATAATAAGATAATTTAAAATGGATAAAGATTGGAACAGTCACTTGACAAAAAAAGATATGTAAATGGACAAGCATATAAAAAGATGCTCAACGCTGTTCGTCTTCACAGAAGTGTAAACTCAAACCACTATAGGTTTCCACTATACACACACGAGAGTTGCTAAAATTAAAAAGAGGGAAAATATCAGCTGTTAGTGAGGATATGCAATAACTACAGGCTCTTGTACACTGCAGATGGGAATGAAAAACAGTATAACCACTTTGAAACAGTTTGGCAATTTCTTATAAAGTGAAACTTACACTTAACCTGTGACCTAGTAATTCCACTCTCAGACATTTACACAAGAGAAACAAAAACATATGAAGACTTGTACACAAATGTTTAAAAGAGCTTTACTCCTAACAGCTCAACACTGAAAACAGTCCAAAGCCTGAAATCCATCAACGGTAAATGGACACACAAACCACAGAGCGTCCTTAACGCGGGACATGGCTCTGTGATAAAGGAGGGAATTTCTGATCTGTTCAACAATCTAGATGGATCTCAAATACATGATGCTGAGCGAAAGAAATCAGACATGAGAGAGGACATAAGATATGATTTTCTTCATACAAAACTAGGAAAGAGGAGTCTAATGGGCAGCAACAGAGAGCAGACCAGGGGTTCCCCCGGAGTCAGGACAGGATGGGCTGCCTGGGAACAGGTCACGGGGAATCGCCTGGGGTACCAGAAATGCTCCACAAAGTGGTCATGACAGCCACAGAAAAGTGAACACTTGTCAAAACTCAAACTGTACAACGAAAATGGGTGCATTATTTTACATAAAACATACCTCACTATGTGTGCTAAGTTGCTTCAGTTGTTACTGCATGGACCATAGCGTGTTAGGCTCCTCTGTCCATGGGATTCTCCCGGTAAAAATACTGGAGTTGCCATGCCCTCCTCTAGGGGATCTTCCTGACCCAGGGGTCAAACCCATCTCTTACGTCCTCTGCATTACTAGCACCACCTGGGAAGCCCCATATCTCAATTAAGTTGTCTTTTAAAGTCTGTTAAGAAATTAAAAAAAAAAAGAGCTGTTGTTCAGTCACTCAGTTGTGTCCAACTCTTTGCAACCCCACGGAATGCAGCATGCTAGACTTCCCTGTCCTTCACCATCTCCCAGAGCTTGCTCAAACTCATGTCCATTGAGTCAGTGATACCATCTGACCATCTAGTCCTCTATTGTCCCCTTCTCCTCCTGCCGTCAATCGTTCCCAGCATCATGGTCTTTTCCAATGAGTCAGTCCTTCGCATCAGGTGGACAAAGTATTGGAGCTTCAGCATCAGTCCTTCCAATGAATATTCACGGTTGATTTCCTTACGGATTGATCTCCTTGTAGACCAAGGGACTCTCAAGAGTCTCCTCCAACACCACAGCTCAAAAGCAACAATTCTTCGGTGATCAGCCTTCTTTATGGTCCAACTCTCACACTAATATAAGACTACTGGAAAAACCACAGCTTCGACTATACAGACCTTTTTCGGCAAAGTAATGTCTCTGCTTTTTAATATATTGTCTAGGTTTGTCTTTGCTTTTCTTCCAAGGAGCAAGCATCTTCTAATTTCATGGCTGCATTTATTATCTGCAGTGATTTTGGAGTCCCCAAAAATAAAGACTCTCACTGCTTCCATTGTTTCCTCAACTATTTGCCAGGCAGAGACAGGACTGGATGACATGACCTTAGTTCTTTGAATGCTGAGTTTTAAGCCAGTTTTTTCACTCTCCTCTTTCACCTTTATCAAGAGGTTCTTTAGTTCCTCTTTGCCTTCTGCCATGAGGATGGTGTTATTTGCCTATCTGAAGTTACTGATATTTCTCCCAGCAATCTTGATTCCAGTTTGTGCTTCATCCAGCCCAGCATTTTGTATTATGTACTCTGCATATAAGTTAAATAAGCAGGGTGACAATATACAGCCTTGACATACTCCTTTCCCAATTTGGAACCAGTCCATTGTTCCATGTTTGGTTCTAACTGTTGCTTCTTGACCTGCATACACGTTTCTCAAGAGGCAGGTAAGGTGGTCTGGTATTCCCATCTCTTTCAGAATTTTCCACAGTTTGTTGTGATCCACACAGCCAAAGGCTTTAGTGTAGTCAATAAAGCAGAAGTAGATGTTTTTCTGGAATTCTCTTGCTTTTTCTATGATCCAGTGGATGTTGGCAATTTGATTTCTGGTTCCTCTGTCTTTTCCAAATTCAGCTTGTACATCTGGAAGTTCTCAGTTCATGTACTGTTGAAGCCAAGTTTGGGGGATTTTGAGCATTACTCTGGTAGCATGTGAGATGAGTGCAATTGTGCAGTAGTTTGAACATTCTTTGGCATTGCCCTTCTTTGGGACTGGAATGAAAACTGACCTTTTTCCAGGCCTATGGCCACTGCTGAGTTTTCCAAATTTGCTGGCATATCGAGTGCAGCACTTTAACAGCATCATCTTTTAGAATTTGAAATAGCTCAGCTGGAATTTCATCACCTCCACTAGCTTTGTTTGTAGTAAAGCTTCCTAAGGCCCATGTGTTTTCACACTCCAGGATGTCTGACTCTAGGTGGGTAGCCACACCATGGTGGTTATACAAGTCAATAAGATTTTTTTTGTATAGTTCTGTGTATTCTTGCTAACTCTTCTTAATACCTTCTGCTTTTGTTAGGTCCACACCGCTTCAGTCCTTTATTGTGCCCATCTTTGCATGAAATGTTCCCTTGGTATCTCTAATTTTCTTGAAGAGATCTCTAGTCTTTCTCATTCGATTGTTTTCCTCTATTTCTTTGCATTGATCACTTAGGAAGGCTTTCTTATCTCTCCTTGCTATTCTTTGGAACTCTGCATTCAGATGGATATATCTTTCCTTTCCTCCCTTGTCTTTAGCTTCTCTTCTTTTCTCCGCTATTTGTAAGGCCTCCTCAGAGAACCATTTTGCCTTTCTTTTTCTTGGGGATGGTTTTGATCACTGCCTTCTGTACAATATTACAAACCTCTGTCCATAGTTTTTCAGGCACTCTATCAGATCTAATCCCTTGAATCTGTTTGTCACTTCCACTGTATAACGTAAGGGATTTGATTTAGGTCACACCTGAATGGCCTAATGGTTTTCCCTGCTGCTGCTAAGTTACTTCAGTCGTGTCCAACTCTGTGCGACCCCATAGACGGCAGCCCACCAGGCTCCCCCGTCCCTGGGATTCTCCAGACAAGAACACTGGAATGGGTTGCCATTTCCTTCTCCAATGCATGAAAGTGAATAGTGAAAGTGAAGTCACTTAGTCGTGTCTGACTCTTCGCAGCCCCATGGACTGCAGCCTACCAGGCTCCTCCGTCCATGGGATTTTCCAGGCAAGAGTACTGGAGTGGGTTGCCATTGCCTTCTCTGAATGGTTTTCCCTACTTTCTTCAATTTAAGTCTGAATTTTGCAATAAGGAGTTCATGATCTGAGCCACAGTCAGCTCCTGGTCTCTTTTTTCCTGATTGTATACAGTTTCTCCATCTTCAGCTGCAAAGAATATAATCAACCTGATTTCATATTGACTATCTGGTGATGTCCATGAGTAGAGTTGTCTCATGCTGTTGGAAGAGGGTGTTTGCTTTTTAAAAGAGAGAGCTAAAGGAAGTCAGCAGTGACTGAAACAATATCCAGCAGGGTGGGCTCTAAGTTCTCTCTCTGCTCAGTGAAGCAACTGACATCAAAGGAAGAAGCAAGAGGTGAGAGTTCTAAATCAACTTTTTAAATGTACCCTGTATTATTTGACACATATAAAAGAATAATACAACATTTAGATAAGTTATGAAACATGATACTAAGATTAACAATCCTAAACCCACCTACTTAACCAGTTAAAACTTTCCAAACACCACAGAAACTAGCCACGTCTTCCTCTCCACTCAGAAGTAACCATTATCCTGAACTTAGTATTGATTCCAACTCAACCTTTCTATGGGATATGAACACTGAGAACATGCCCATCAGGACAAGGACTGCATTTCTCAGCCTTCATGAAGAAAGGCATGGCTGCAAGGTTGACTTCCAGCCAATGGGGACCAGAGGGAAGGTGTGTGGGTGACTTCCAGGAAGTGTCCTTAGAAGGTGACTTGCCTTCTTCCTTCCGTCTCCCCATTCTTGCTTGTTGGAGAGCAGAGGGGACAGCTGGCGCTGCAGCAGTCACAATGGAGTACAAGCTACATGACCGCCAGGTGTGAGCAGTGCTGGGGTCCCTGAGGACCACAGAGCCAGTGCAGCAGCCTCGACTGCCTATGTTTACTTAGAGAAAGAGGCTTTTGTTTTGTTTAAACCACTCTTATTCGTTGCAGAATCTTATACAACTAACACAGGCTGCACTGTTAGCACAGCCATGATCCTAGCTACTTCCAGCCCAAACACTCTGTCAGTGGTCTAAGAAATCTAAGGAGAGGACTTCTCCACTCCATAGTTTAAGGTAATGCTTATGGTTTTCAATAACCACACATGGTGTTTACTCAGCACCCACAAGGCACCACACCAAGCATAACACAAAGCAAAGAAAACAGACAGGTGCTGGCCCTTGAAGAGCTGCTATTCTCAACCAGTCACAGGGACAAAGGAAGAAAAACAGTTTCCTCAAAATTAGAGAAATGCTTCCTCTATCAGCAAATCAGTAACTTTTATGTAGTATAGAAGGTGAAATCTGTGTGCTAAACTTGACAGAGAAATGGAAGAGAGAGAAACAGATTCCTCCCCTTTTATTTCTTGGTGGGAACAGGGAGGCTGTCCATAGCGCTTCCATTTACAGTCTGTTCTAGATCCACTTCCACCACCTCCCATCCCCACTTCTAGGTGCCTCCCAGGACCTGTCTCCTCCATAAGGCCTGGCCTGAGACCAGCACCTGGGGGTTTCCTTTGTTCTTAAATCCCAAAAGCTCTTACCACTCACACCATACAAGATGGCGTGGGTTAGCAATGCCTGTCCTCTACTTCCGCAGCTGTTGGGCCCGGAGGACGCAGGAGGCCTCAATGACTGGCTACCTGGGCAGCACACCTGATCCCCCACTTTAAGTTGAGGGTATCACCCGGCACTTTTCAATTCTCAAGCACATGTCCACCACCATTTATTCACTTAACAAGTGTTTCTAGAACACTTGCTAAATCAGAGCCTCGGGCCATAGATTAAAAACAAAAACAAAACCCTCTGAATGCAAGGAACTCACAGCTTAATCTGCAGTGAGGAAACGTTTCAGGGCCGTGTGGTGGCAAGCAGGAGACTGACGGAGGCCAGGGATGCCCCAGGCTCCGTCAGGATGGAGGCATTTGAAAGGGAGTTACACCTGCCCCATTCAGCACAACCCCAGGGTGTCTTCTCTAATTCCCCATGCAGCACCTGCTTGGATGGTACAAATAATTTTAATATCAGTCTAAGAATTATACGGTCAAAAGGTTAATATGGCCTCATGAATAATTAGACGATGGATTTCCAAGTACGAAGTCCATGTGATTTTGACTGTCCTCCGTCAGGGTGATGACCTGGCTGTCACCTTCCTCTCAAGTCGTCTCTTCTGATACTCCCATCCCATGGTGCAGCCACTCTGACCATCACACGGGTTCACGTCCATGTGGCTTCACTTTAGCTTGGACGCTCGGGTCCGTCCTGTCTAGTCAGGGCAGCCATCCATGCCCCAGGTCCAGTTAGGCCCCTCCCACTCTCTGAGTGCCCTTCACCTTGTCCGTCCCACCAGCCTCACCTGGGCCGACCTCACAGTACTGCTGTGTTCCCCTAACTGCCTTTCCTACTGGACACGAGGGCTGGAGGGAGTGACCAGCCAGGCCTCAATCATTCCATCCCTGGGGTCCCACACAACACCTGGCACACAGCAGGCATTTGGCAGTAAATGCTCGCTCAGGGACCCAGGACAATCAAGGCTAAGTTTCTGTTACTAAACAGGCCAGAGGGAAAACAGCCTGAGGAAGAACACACTTTCTCTCTCAGGAGTCCTAATGAAATGTCAAAGCCTTTCACCAACCTCAGACATTTACATCCTATTTTAAGAAGAGACAACTGAAGCTGTAGGGCAGTCTTTAAAAAAGCCTAAACTGTTTATCAAAGAGAGTAGGCGGGGGCGGTGGTGGAGGATATTTAAGCCTAAGAAAAATTATTATTGTATAAAATTTACACTGATCCTGCCTGTATCTCAAAGCTATCTTGATTCTTGTCTCTTTGGGAGGAAAGAAGAAAAGTCTGCTTAGAATGAATGAATTAATCAAGCGTTTATCAGGACTTAACCTTTGGGACTCTGTTAGGCTCTGCACAGACACATACACTGACTCCTGCTTTGAAGTTGAACAAAAAGAAACCAAACCAAGAAGAGAGAATGTCAGAGTTCCCCTCGCATCCTGATCTGACTTCTGAGCTTATCCCGACTTCCTTTCAAGCCCTGACAACACTGGTTTATTCTCACACCAGGTGACACCAAGCTTCCCCTTAGTGTCAACCTCCCACCACTTCTACAAAGCCTTCTCCGACTTCTCGAGCCCACATTAATTTTTCTCTTTTCTGCATTCCTGTGGAGTTTCTTGTCTGTATAATTAATTTTGGCATTAAATCACAATGTCTTATATTATTATCTTTTTCTTAAGAGTTTATCTTATCTCTCTCAGAGAGCTTGTAAGAATCTTAAAGATCATGTTTTAAATCTCTCGTGACACTGTACTGAGCTTACAGTTGTTGCTGCTGTTTAGTCCCTCAGTCATGTCCGACTCTCTGCGACCCCAGATGCCTCTGTCCATGGGATTTCCCAGGCAAGAATACTGGAGTGAATTGCCATTTCCTTCTCCAGGGGATCTTCCCCACCTGGGATCGAACCTGTGTCTTCTGCACTGCAGGCAGATTCTTTACCGTTGAGCCAATGGGGAAGCACTTCTTGTCTGTGATCTACTGTAAATCTTTCTACTTGTGCTCAGAACCAACTCCATATTCTTTTCCAACTTTCCCAGGAAACATATATTATTATTTCATTTTCCTTGTATATTCAAATTACCTCCCTCTCAAATAGTCTCCCAATGCCTTTTAAATACGCTCAAGAGTCTCACCATAGGTGCTTCATAAACACTGGCGACCTGAACTGGTCCCAGTCTGGTGGGTCTCCATGCTCTTTGCTGACACTGGCATTTGCTGTCACCTCAAAGTCAACCACAGATATCAAAAGAGGAACCGAGTGGGACACCTGCCACCAAGCGGGAGGGCGGGCAAGAGGTGATGATCTGTGAGCACTGGTCTCCCAGGGGTGGTCTTGGAAAAAACCACCCTCCCCCAGACGTGAGTGTTTTGGGGCTGAGCCCAGAAAATCCCATTTTCTAGGCTTGGGCTCAGAGATGGAATGTCCTTAAAAAGCCAAGAAATGGGAAGGAAAGGCTGCCCAAGTTCTAGATGTAAAATCGGCAGGAACACATGTGAATGGAGGCCGTAAATCCCTCCCAGGACTCAGACAATGCCTTGGTGATAAGCATGCAGATTGCACACCTAGTTCAGCAACTCCCCTGAGTTTGCTTGTAATTAAGGGGGTTAGAAAGGTAAAAAAAATATATAAACCCAATTAATCATTTAAATATTTAAAGTCAGATTTTTTTCCTCACTCCAGGATTAGTATATTTCATAATGCCAACAGCAGACAGCCCGGGTTTTTACTGGGGTTCATTTTAGAGCATGTTTAAACTAGTCAGATTGAGTGATGCTTCCAGCAACTAATCGCATGTCAAATAAAAGATATTTTATGTAATAAATTACCGCTACAAGTAATTCAAATGTCATTTATCAGTTTTATTATCAGTCAGGCAAAGTCTTGTTTCTCTATATTAATCAAAATCAAGCTTTTTTTTTTTTTTTTGGAGTAGTTTTGACACCTCTTGGCAAAAGTACAGAAGTGGAGAGGGAGAGTCACCCCCCGAGCTGAGAGGAGCAGGGTAACGGTACAAGAAGAGTGAAGCTCGACACTGACAACTAAAAACTCCAGGTATTTAAAATTACCATTACCATTGTTTTTATACTAGTGTCAAAGCAGGAAGGAGTCTGTCTCTAAGAAGATGTATTTTATTTTTAGGGCTGGGAGACTCTTAAAAATATTCCTACCTAAATACCTAAACGGAGCAATGCTTTTTCTCAGAGAGATCTGGGCAGGAGAGTGATTGAAATGACTGAATGCCCTCCCCACCCCCATTCTTCTGCCCCTCTCAGAGAGGCGAGCGTTTTAACCCTTTGTGCCCACTGAAAGTAGGCAAATGTATGATGTTTTAGGCCAATGCTGTGACTCACAGAATAATCTGTTCTGAGCAAGAAGTTGCCAAGTAGCCAGGAGACCCGCTCGGCATTAAGTCACGAAGGGAACAGCTGGAACAGGACAGATGTGCATCTTAGAGAATTCTGCACCCCAGCTGCCACTACCCGTCCTCAACGAATCCCACCAAACCCTGGGCCCAGGGACACAACTGGAGAAAAAGTGCAGAGATTCAGCCTTTGATTTAAAAGAAACACGGAGTGTATGTAGTGACCCAAGGCAAAACAATGGATCGACAAGAACGTTAGCCAGGAAGAATGGAGTCCCAGGCTGGCGAATGCACCCCACTGGCTCGGAGGCCCTGGGACAAGGCTCGGCACCTGCACTGGCTCTCTGGTCTGAGCAGGACCAGGCGACCAAGGATGAGACCAACTGGAGTTCCTGGCACCTCCTCACTGCCCAGCCTTATCCAGGGGTCAAAGGAAAGGCAACGTCTAAATGAGACTTGTAACACACAAAGTGGATTCTAACCCACTGCCTGGTCCCTGTGCTGTCTATAAGGATGACTGCACCTCCCTGTCTATGGGAAAGACGGCAAAGTGGGGGCCAGAAGGTGGTTCCAGGTCATGTGGTGGGGGTCAAAATGAGTCTGGCATTTGAAATTGTGCATTTTAAAATTGGATATCTAACACTTTAAAAGCATGTGTTGAAAAAATTAAAACTTCTGAGATAGACAATTATTGAAGAGGCATTTCGAAAGACAGCAAATCCAAGGCTGAGGTCTTCACACAAAACTGAGCAATTTTCCATTGATTTGGAATCAATTTTAAGCTTTTTAGATTTTTCATAAGTGACTTAAAGATGGGGTTCTGCCTCTATTTTGGAAGCGTACATTTATTACTGGCTTAAAGAATCTTTATTCCTAAAAACATTTTTCATTTAACAACAACAAAAACCTCTTATGGGTCATGTTCTCATGTAACAATTAAAAGTTGCATTCAAAAAGGATGTTCACATTTAATTTGAAATTCTCTCACAGACTGCCATTATATAAATACATGTGGTATAGCCAGGACAAGGAAGGAAGGAAGGAAGAAGAGGGGTGGGGTAGGGAGGGCTAGCTTAAACCTATTAATATTAACTTTAAAAGATAAAACTAGGAGACAAATCATTTCAGTGACCAAACAAGAATGTATCCATAAATTAGATGTTTATGTTCTTATTAGCAAAACAGTAACATGGGCTTCCCTAGTGGCTGAGATGGTAAAGAATCTGCCTGCAATACAGGACACCTGGGTTCGATCCCTGTGTCCAAAAGACTCCCTGGAGAAGGGAATGGCAACCAATTCCAGTGTTTTTGCCTGGAAAATCCCATAGACAGAGGAGCCTGGTGAGCTATAGCCCATGGGGTCAAAAATGAGTCAGACACTATTGAGCAACTAACACTTCAACAAGCAAAATGCACTAATATAAGAAAATGAAAACAGAACCAATAAATACTTTTACAGATTCTTGCTCAAAACCAAAATACTTGAAACAAAAAAAGAAACTCATTTATTCTTGTCTCTCATGTCTTAAACCTTTGTCACATACTTAAAAGTTTGTCTAGAAGAGGACTTTAGAAAAACCCAAGAGCCATCTCCTACACCCAGTCTCCCCTGGTTTGCTGAGTCTGAGAGACGTGAAGCACTACCCTTTGGCCAGAGTCCTGAATCCCAGTCAAGGTTAAAGCAGGAGCTTGAGCAGGTGACTTACTGTATGGCTGCGAAATGAGGTGAGGGGGCTGGACAGGAACCACCTGTGTGGCTGGGCCCAAGGACATAGGCTCATCGGCAGCCGTGCCTGACTGCTGGAAAGCCAAATCGATCTCTTCATCTGTCAGCCCTGGGGGAGAAGAGGACATAATTGCAGGTGAGTGCCTTTTGCCACTGTCCATGGCTGCAACAAAATCTTCATTTGAGAAAAGACCTTGGAGTCACAGGACGCCTAGCATCCTGTTAAGTTGCTTCCCCGATTTCGGATTCTCCGGAACCTCTTTCGGCTGCAATTTAACCTTAAGCGACAGAATATTAGCCTCAACACTGCTTCCAAATGTGGCTCATTCAATTTCCTTAATTTATCCTTGAGTTTATTGCTGCTTTTGAAGTCGCTCTGTACTGCAATTCTCCATTCTTCCCCCGAAAACAGATACCATCAACTGCAAATGTGGCTCATTTTAATCTGTAATGGTGTTAAAAAAAGAGGGGAAAAAACTAACAATAATGCATGAAAACAGACAGGGAAACAAAAAACTAATTATTGGGTGAGACGACTAATTAGTCTAGATCGTTTCTGAAGACGGGAATAATTTGCTTTATTTTATGACAAATGCAGAAATAAAAAGAAAAATCAGGACTGACTGTGATTAGTATGAATGGGATATAGAATGTAAAGAAGAAAATAAAACAAGAAAACAGATCAAAACAAGGCCAGGCCCAAACTTTCAGATGATTATTACTCTAGCCTATCGCAGGCTGCCTATATTGCCTTTGGCTAGTTTTTCTTTTTCCTTAAAAAAAAAAAAAAAATCCTCTCACACTCTAAACCACAGTGCACTTGGGACATGAGGAAATAGCAGGGCGCCATCTGCAGTGGCTATGACACGTGGAGAGGATTTGCCCATGGAAGGATAAAAGGCAACTGAAAAACCCATGAAGACCACCCGTCCAGTGGGCGCACAGCTGGGATATTTCAACAGGTCAGAGGCAGACAGGGGATGCTGGCTCTCAGGGAAGAGACGAAGGCCGCAATCAATTGATTGAGAGCTTCAGGATGGTCAAGAGTGGCACACAGGTGTGAGATTGTTCCACAGGGCAGTCGGGGAAGCGATCCTGCACAGAGAAGTACTCCAGGCGCTAACAGTGGGAGAAGCAGGTGGGAGGCCTCTGCTAGTCTGCAAAGCACTCTGGCTGTTCTGGGAATGCCGGCATCCAGCCCAGCCGCCACACAGAGCTTTTAAACTCGAGCTGAGAGTGTGGCCACATCTGCTCAGCAGCTCCCCATTAGAGGCCCTCAGCATGGTCTATCTGCCCCTGGGGGTAGATGAAGTACAAGGAGGTTCTAAGGATCAGCATCTTCCAAAGTGTGAGGCCCTGCACTCTGTGCCAAGGGGCTAATAGCTGGAGCATATTAATGCTCAAGCGCTGCCCAAGCTCAGCGCTGCCCTGCACCATGCTGGCAAGCGAGCTGGCTGCAGCTGCCCCTCAAACTCCTCACGCCCCCCACAAGTGGTCAAAGGAGAATACCTGGACGATTCTAAATGGCCCTGGGCCATCTCTCCTCTCTGCACTGAGCACTTGAGGTTCCTCCCCATTTAACACTGTGCCTCCTGTCCTCTTCACCCTGGCACACCAGCCAGTATGGGCAAGGCCACTCCTCCATGGCGTCTCAGTTCTGCTGGGTCCCCCAAGTAAGTGCAGCATCCTCTCAATAGGCTGACATCAGGGGCAGAAGAGAGGCTGGCAGGGGGCAAAGGAACCATTCACTGGTGCTTACTGTTGTTCAGTCACTCAGTTGTGTCTGACTCTTCGCAACCTCATGGACTGTATGTAGCCTGCCAGGCTCCACAGGCTCCTCTGCCCATGGAATTTTCCAGGCAAGAATGCTGGAGTGGGTTGCCATTACCTTCTCCAAGGGCTCTTACAGACCTAGGGATCAAACCCGGGTCTCCTGTATTAAGGACAGATTCTTTACTGTTTGAGCCACCAGGGAAGGCCATGGCACCCTCAAATACAAGAGTTGAATTTGAGTATGTGGGGCCAGGCAGGGGATGTTCCTCCTCCCTAAGGCCCCAGCTTGTTGCAAAAGGTCTGTTTTTCTGTGCAGTGGCCTCCCAAGGACAGGGGCAGGAGAGACAGACAAGCTGGGCAAACATAAAGAACACGCTTCCCCAAACGAGCGCCTCCCGGGCTCCAGCCCGGGTGCTGACTGCCTGTCTGTCCTTCCAGCTAGGAGGGGAGCCCTATTCCAGGTTCCAGTAGGAAGGACATGGTTTCACCCCCATCATCAATGGTTTCACCCCCATTATCAGCCACGAGAGAGACAGGGCGCCTGCGGCATCAGCACAAGCGGCTGGTCACTGGCTCACGACGGGACTTTATAAACCTGGTGGTTCGCGAGCCCTGTCAGTCGCTGGCTGCAAATGAGGGTAATTCTCCCAAAAGGAGCATTTGGTTGCATTCTCATTTTCCCTTTCGGCTCTTTCAAATATAAACAAGTATGATAATGTTTAGCACTGGGGAAATATACGGCAAGTTACAGGCTGTGCTATGGTGCTGGGAGCTGGGGCCGGTTAAAGGGACAGGACTCCCTGCCCGTGGTCCTGCCCTCAGGCCTGGAGCTCTGACGAAGCCTATTTTCCTAATAAAACGTGTTCCCTGCATTATTGCAGCCAAGCCCACAAGAGCGGCCACGGCTTAAAGGGCATCGGCACTTCCTTCCAAGCTCTGGTTTCACAGAGACCTTAACATGTGATGCGTCACATTTACATTGGCTGGAGTTCTGATATCCCCAGTTCTCCGGAGAAGCAGGATTTTGATTTAGTTACAGAAAATGAATTATTTTTATTCTTTTTTTTTTTAAAAAGAGAAGCATTTTGACAGTCTCAATGAACAATATAATTTCAGAGCTGGGCCATCACCCGAACCATCGACCTTATTTGACAGACTCAAAAAACAAAAACAAAAGAACTGAGGCTGAAGGAGGGTGAAAACTATGCCTCAAATCCTAGTAGTAAAAGCCTGGTGATGGCAGATGAAACCCCAGGCTCTCCGTCTCCAGCCTGGTGACTTCCCATGACGGCATAGAGTTATAGCACATCAAAAGGCAGACTCCAAAATGATGCCTGAAGCCTTCAGTTTTGTTAAAATATGAGGACTGATCTATCTTCCCCTACTCCCCTCACCAGTACTCCGTCTATGTTGTTCAGTCACTAAGTTGTGCCCAACTCTTTGAGACCCCCGGGACTGCAGCATGCCAGGTTCCTCTGTCCTCCACTATCTCCCAGAGTTCACTCAAATTCATGTCCATTGAGTCGGTCATGCCATTCAACCATCTCATCCTCTGCCGCCCGCTTCTCCTCCTATTCTCAATCTTTCCCAGCATCAGGGTCAGGTAATAGCCAATGAATGCGGCTATACCAAAATGACACGGGAACTTAACGCCTGGATCTAACTTGCAAATGTCACCTGGACAATTTTTTGAACACCACCAAGTGACAAGGGTAGAGCGACCTCATCTCCTCATATTCTAATCAAATAAATCCAAGGTCTCTCACAGGCTGGTGCCTACGCTTCCCTTAGTGCCTTTCCTCTGGAGTGTCTCCCAGCTTAGGGAAGACTGACTCCACAGAACTCAAGTGATTCATCAGGGACTCACAGAGCTGGAGGTGAGGTGGAGTGTTACTCCTCTCCGAACACAGCACTTACCTACCCTGTCACCAGCTCCTGGTGCTGAAAGGACCCTGCCCTTACAAATGGATGGGGCATTGCCCAGGGGCCACACGGAAGACATCCAGGTTTCCACCCACCCTCACTGAGACAAACAGTGGAGAGATTCGATAGAGACCTTGCAGAATCCAAAAGGTTAAAAGGAATAATAAAGGAAACTGCCAATTGTAAATGAATTATATTTGGCTCTGAAAGCTGAGACACAGGCTATATTATAAAAGGCATCTCTTTGGGTTGTTTACCATCACCCTGACTAATGCAGACCTTTTTTTTTTTTGTTTTAAATAATCTCATGCAAATTAGACACACACACTTCCTTCCAGTTGATTGCTATCTGCAAGGAGTAATCTAACTGCAGAGGGACTGAGCAAGGGCTGAGCAGAGCAGACAGGAGAAAAGGGTGTCGTCGTCCTGTGGCAGGCAGACCTCCTCCCCCGCCACCCCACCTCAAGTCATCCTTTAGCTGCTGCCTTTGGAAGAATTCACCAATTTTAGGAAAGCCTAACATTTCCTTTCAGCTGGGGTGTCAATGACATGACCTAATATCGTTAGCACTTTGCATTTTGATGCTCTCTCAGGGTCTTCACCTCTGCTACCTAGCGATTTGAGGAGCTACCAGCTCCTCCCCCAGTCTGTGACATGACAATTAAGCTCTGTTATTGACGGAGAGCAAAACTAAGAAAGTCCTGCTCAGTTATCCCATCCCCTCGCTAGCTTTACTTAAGAGGAGGAGAAAGGAACATGAGGGGACTTGTCCAAGGTGAGCAGGCAGAGCGGGATGCCTGCCTCTTGTCATTTCACCTTTAAGACCCCAGCTGTCTGATCTGCAAAACTGCACTGAATTCAGAGGGAGCCTCTCCCCAGCTGCCTGATTTGCAAAACTGCACTGAATTCAGAGGGAGCCTCTCCCCAGCTTCTGATCTGCAAAACTGTGCTGAATTCAGAGGGAGCCTCTCTCAGATGTAGAGGAGGAGTGAGGAGGACTTCTAGTCCTCTCGGGTTCGGTTCTCTGGAATCTACCTCCCCGAACGCTTTCCTTTCCCTGGAGAAGCCCCGTGTAGACACTGCGCAGGGACTTCTCTTCCAACACTTTCTGCAGGGTGGGATTCTTTTAAAAGGACAGAACAAGCAAGCTACATTCTGCTGATTAATAAAGCTGCAGCAACTGAAGTCAATGGCCTCAGGGCTGCCACACCTGCTTATTTTTATCCCTTAGAGGATAAACAAAATTGTTTAAAGGTTTCTATTAAAATGCAAACAAAACCAAACCAGACTTTGTCAGAATAAGGATCTGCTGGGCACTGCCTGGCTCCATACAGGGGAAGCAGAGAGACAAGAGGACAGCAGGCAGCACTGTTCTCTGTATCCTCAGGTCAAACAACCACCGGGACAGCAGGGGTAGGGAATAGCTGGGAAATAAGCAAGGTGATGAATGCCCGACAGCACTGTTCGGCCCAGCTCGAGTTTTATAATAAAAATGTGGAGTCTGACGGGGATCAGGGAACAGGGCCAGGGGTCCAATGGCCATGGGCAGCAGTTATGGGCTGGCCACTCGGCTGTCTTCTGCCCTCATCTCAGTCTATTTACAGGACTTGGGAGATTCATCTGGGATGCGGGGAAACTGAACAGGGTCACCTCTCTCAGAACACAACTAGTTATCTACCCAGGCACACTCTGGGAGGAGATGAGGCAGAGAAGACAGCTGGCTAAAAATACTCCCCAAATTAAAAGAAAAATCAACTCTCTCAGAAAAGGTTAGGGGAGGAGACAGGGGGGAAAAGTATTTTTTTTTTTTTAATTTTATTAACATTTTGTTGGAATGGTGGAGTACAATAAGGACTCTCAGAGCCTCTAAAAGTCGTTGGATGACCTGTAGACCCCTATTTCCCAGTGCCTTGTATAAAATTGAATTTTTTAAACATAAATTACACGTAATGACGACACTGTAAAAACTAACAGTAATGGAAAGCTGTGCTGTATTTCATTAGCCTGTATTATTCCGTGCCACCTGATCCAGCCGGGCCTTGTTTATGAGTTAGTGTGTTAGCAGATGCCGATGGAAGCATTTGCTTCGACCTTGCTCTTCTCATTGGGGCATGAAATTACGACGGCAGCACCTTGATATTACAGCCATAAATACAGTAAACTGCAAATTTAAGCCAACGGCTCCTATTGTCTCTGAACATAAAGCTGATCGGTATTTATTTAAAAGGAGAACAAAAAAAATATTATATATCACCTTGTTTATGGGGCCTCCCCCACCCACTTTCTTATTCCCTCCCCCCAGCCCCCCAACCTGTCTAATTCACTTGGTTAAAATATTAAGCAAATAAGCCAAATGCTTTCTCCTCCGCTGATTAAGTCTTTCCAAGCAACAAAAAACAGTTTTTAAGAAAACTAGTTTCAAACAGCATTACTCTGAATAGAAAGAGTTTTTATAAAAATTGATCTGATGGTGGGGCCAGTCTCCACTCTTTTCATATTGATATGTAAATTCAAGAACAAGATACAACAGTGTCACCTCTCCTTAAATAAGCAAAGTTTCAACAACAGGAGGAAAAGTTGCTGAGGATGCCTTGAAATTGAATGTCCTCAGTATCCTTCTAAAAATCGTTAGGCAGAAATGCTATTTCCAAAAGCAGCAAAACAGTGCCTCCTGCCACCTATGGAAAGAAAGATATCTAACCAAGAATATAATTCTCATCTCAACACAGAGAGCCAGGGACCTCTCATTAAAACTTGCACCAATCCCCTCCTTTATCCCAGTGAACCATAAAGACAATATATCCTTTAAATACATTAAATGTGCAAGAAAAATAAACACAAAGACAAAAGGACACTGGATATCACCCAGCCACGTCTCCAAGTATAAATCACTGAGTAAAAAGCCAGTGCAAAAGCTACTGCGCCACTAGATCAGACTGAGGAGCCCGCCAGGCTTGGTCCACCATCAGTCTAAGCAGAGAAGGCAGCTCTGCTTTCTTAATGTCCCTGAGAGAGGCTCTTTGTGCCGCTCAGAGAGGCAAAAGGGAAACATAAAAACTCAGCCAAGTTCAGAGGCTTCAAAGGACTAGTGGTGGAAACGGCAGAACCCCAGAAGGCAAGCTCCACAACCACTGCGAGTGAATCAGGCAAAGGGTCATTTTAGCAGTGGAACTAAATGCAAGTTCTGGGGAGCAGTTTTATTCCAGATCAGACAGGCTGGGGTCATAGGAGCCAGAGCCCAGCACCACTGATGACATGGCCAAATCAACCAAGATCAAAAGTTTCTGCACATTTACTTTTGTTACATTACTCTACAAGGTGGACGGATTCCCTTGGAGCCCTAAATTATTTCAGCCACACCAGTCGCTGAGCTTAAGCTCCTTCCGCATGAGGAGGAAACTTCCCTGTAAAATTTATTGAGCTTCTCTGGGGAGTAGTATAACTGGTGAACAAGACAGACGTGAGCTGCCCCTCTGTGTAACACAAATTGAGATCTCTCGTATGAAAGACTGGGAGGGTTTCCAATTAGCATCTATGATGTCTATTTTTAGATCCAGCCTCTAAAGGCTTTGCCTTTTTTCCCTCTTAATCCCTGTCTGCTAAATTAAAAACAAAAACAGGGGTTGCTTCTCATATATGATCATCAATTCCAAAGCCCGACAAACATTGCTGCTGGCTGTGCTGGACAGCAGCAGCTAACCCTGCAGGTTCCTGGCAACAGGCTGGGAAGCCAGCCCTTCCCACTGGGCAGTGAACAAGTCCTGGGGAGGAAGTACGTCTTAAGGACTGAGGAGTAGGAATATCAGGGATCACTGTTACTTGAACACCGAAGGCCAAGGAAGCTAGATGTATGTTTGTGCATAGATAGGAAGGCCAAGTTAATAAACACCTTTAACCATCCTTGACTCTTCCACTCCTTTTAAAAGAGGAAGTGAAGTTTGTTTAAAGAAAAAGAAAACTTCACCTTTGACGACCAAAGTAATTTAGATCTGGAAGAAAAGTTGAAGTTCATCTAACCTGTTCTTTTTCTTTTCCTTTCCTTCTGTTTTACAGGTGGAGAGAATAGAGCAGGGAGAGGGGGCACTGATTGCCAGCGATGGTGAGACCCAGGGCAGAACCAGAAGCCCAACACAGCACTCTTCTTACCGCCCTGGAGGGATGGAGCAAGTGCAGCCTGACCTGCCTGCTCCCCACTCTGCTACCTGACACAGTGCATTTTAAACAAGCAAACTCTTAGAACCAACCGTCTCAAAGACGAGGAAAAACAAAAAGGATAAATGGAACATGGGGAAAACTAGATGAAGGGTGAATGGAACCTCTATGTTTTTAAAAAAAAAGAATAGAAGTATGCACACACACAAACACATCTGTTTAGTCATGTGTATAAGCATAAAATAAAGACTGATGAGAAACAGGTAACGTTGGTCCCCGGTGGAGAGGAGACTAGCTGGGCACATAGACTGAAGGCGGCCTTTTCACTGTGTATTGTTGTTCCATGTGAACATATTTCTGACTCAAAAGAATAAATTAATTTTTAAGAACAAAGAAAATATTTGGAGGGAAAAAGGAAACTTAATTGTGAACAAAATCACTTGGAATGATTATCCCCATTTTCTGGAAGAGAAAAGCCAAGGAAGAAGAAGGTGCAGAGATGTGCCGAGAAGATCAGATTAGAATGACATTTACAGCATCTAATTTCTTGCATAACCCATTGTGGCTGTAACATCAGCAGTCAAGTACAAGGTGGCTTTCTTTTTTTTTTTTAATTGTATTTTGTGAAAGGCAGGCATCTGTTCTATTTTGACACATCCTGGCTGCCCAAATGTTTCTTTCAGCTCTAAATATTTGCTTCACCAATGGAAATGTTTCCATTGCTGCAACAAAACAAACATTTGCTTTGGGATGGGAGGGATAGCCATACGCTGTTTCATATGTTACTCGAAACAGCCTGATTTGGGAAACAATTGTACTGTGGGGCGCAAACCAAGACGGAGATTTTTGTTCCTTAAAGAAAACCCTGTCACAAGAGTTCCATGCACCGAGGGTACACTCTGTCACTCAGCTGAATGCTACAAAAGTTCAATGTTCACCTGGGGTTTTCTTTTACATCTTGAATCATAAACATATGATCAGAAAGGTTTATTATTTGCCATTCAACTTGTTTCCTAGAGTTTTAAATTACCATGCAGCTATCAGATTTTTTTAAGTCCTCATATTAATCTGATATGAACACAAAACATGTTATGTTCTAATGGGTCAATAAATTACTTTGTCACCACCTATGTGTAGCTCAAATGAATCTGGTATTGGTTACTACTGTTAACGTTATTCGTGTAGTTCTACACTACATTATTAGTGTAGTTCATTATTAGAGAAAAATATTAAGTACTCAACCATAAGCACCTTAGCACACACACACACTCAACCATATCCATAAATATTTGAGTGCTTACTTTGCTAGGCAATGTGTGAGAGTGGTGACCTCACCTATCCTACCTGTGAAATGGCAGCTTTCCTCTTCCCCCCAATTTCTTATATTGGATGAGTATTTTGGCTGTCTCCTATCTATAATATACTACCTGTAATATTGTAATATATAGACAGATGACATTTAATATACAGTTACATCTACCTATTGATAAAGATAACAGTTCAACTACAGAAAACATGGAAAATAAAGAAAAGCGTATCAGTCAATGTACCGCTAAAATTATTAAGACTGAGTTTTTTCAAATTAAAAATGACCTTTTTGCATGAGAATACCCAAAGCTGGCAAGGGTGCTATGGAAGAGCAAACCGAGCAGTTCTTGGAAGACGACTCAGCATTCTATCTCAAGAGTATTTAAAAATATTCACAACCTTTAACAACTATTTTACTCCTAAGAAATAATAAAATAATGTAGTATTAGACTAATATACAAAGGTGGCTTGTTGCCATTTTTGAATAATAACCAAAAATTTAAACAACATAAATGCCCAAAGAGGAATGATTAGGCAAATTATCACACATTTGAGTACTGTAATACTATTCAAACGTTCACAGTCATATGAACAATTTGTGATGGCATGAGAAAATGCTTTCAATACATTAAGACATAAAAAAGCAGATGTTATATTCACAGCATCAGATGATTACATTTTTTAAAAGTACGAAAGGAAGCAGTGTTGCATCACTTTTAACTTAATCTGAATTCGACTTATCCTTGTTCTGAAGGAAGGAGGGAAGGAAAAATTACATTATCAATAGTATAGAGAGGCCCACCCTTTCTTTCAACGAGCGTTGAGTCGTCAAGTGAACACAAGACAGGAGGTCTGAATTTACTACCCATTCATCAGTTCATCCCATACCCGGGCGGCCTGAGCACCGTGCTGCAAGGTGTTCTCCCCATAAAACTGGGGGCCCCTATGCGAAGCCAATCATATCATCTGCCGTTAAACCCAAGATCTGTTTCACTGTGAAGAAAAATGAGGCTGTACTGGACCTATTGAAAGGTAAGACACTGGTCTCCTGCATCACATCTTTCTAAGGGATTTTGAACAATTATTTTGAAAATTAATATTTAATAGATATATTCTCATGTGTCTGTATGTATGTCTTCAGTTGCTCAGTCCTATCCGACTCTGCAACCCTATGCCCTGTAGCCTAGCAGGCTCCTCTGTCCATGAGATTTCCCAGGCAACAATACTGGAGTGGGTTGCTATTTCCTTCTCCAGGGGATCATCCTGATCCAGGGATCAAACCCATGTCCCCTTGTCTCCTGACACTGGCAGGCGCATTCTTTACCACTGCACCACCTGGGAAGTCCCAGCTATATCCCCATAGTCCAATTCTGTATTCTAAAGATGCAAAAGGCTATATGGGAAGTTAAGTCTCCTTCCCACTCCTGCCACCAGGCCAACTAGTTATCTCTCCCAGAGGCCACCACTACTGCTAGTTTCCTATACACCTTTTATAGGTAGTCCATGAATATGAAATTGCTTTCATATATTCATATATTTTATATATAGGGAAATTCCCTGGTGGCTCAGATGGTAAAGAATCCGACGCAGGAGACGTGGGTTCAATCCCTGAATCGGGAAGATCCCCTGGAGAAGGGAATAGCAACCCACTCTAGTATTCTTGCCTAGAGAATTTCATGAACAGAGGAGCCTCGCAGGCTGCAGTCCATGGGGCTGCAAAGAGTTGTGGACATGACTGAGCGACTATCACTTTTCACTTTTTCTTATATTTCATATATTACAACATGTTCTTGTTGTTCAGTCGCTCAGTTGTGTCCAACTCTTTGCAACCTCATGGACTACAGCACATCAGGCTTCCCTGTCCTTCACCATCTCCTGGAGCTTGCTCAAACTCGTGTCCATTGAGTTGGTGATGCCATCCAACCATCTCTTCCTCTGTTGTCCCCTTCTCCTTCTGCCCTCAATCTTTCCCAGCATCAGGGTCTTTTCTAATGAGCCAGTTTTTCACATCAGGTGGCCAAAATATTGGAGTTTCAGCTTCAGCATCAGTCCTTCCAATGAATATTCAAGACTGATTTCCTTTAGGATTGACAGGTTTGATCTCCTTGTTGTCCAAGGGACTCTCAAGAGTCTTCTCCAACACCACAGTTCAAAAGCATCAATCTAAAGGGCTCAGCCTTCTTCTTCTTTTTTTTTTTTTAGGGCTCAGCCTTCTTTATGGTCCAACTCTCACATCCATACATGACTACATGCATATGTATATATTAATATTTATATTCACACATAATTACTTCTAATACAAATAATAGAATGTTACAAATACTGCTTTATACCTTGCTATATTTCAGAGCACATTCCATACTGTCAGTATTTGTAGAGCCCTCCCACTCTATTTTAACAGCTATGAGGTATTCTGTCACACGGATGTACCATAACTTAACTTGGCCCTTAGTGAACTTTTACTGTTATGAAGTCCCAATATAAGGCCTTGTACATTTGCAAGTATGTCCCTGGAAGTAGCCATTCCGTTCTCCAGGGGATCTTCAGATACGTGCAGTTTTAATTTTGATAAACACTGACAAACTGCCCTTCGCAGAGGTTATTTCCACTTACATTCCCAGCAGTGTGCACGTGTCTGTTTCCCACAATTTTGCCTATATGATCTTACCAAGGCCTTTTATCTTTGTCATTCTGAAAGGAAAAAAGATGGTCTCACTGTAGCTTTAAGTAAACATTTCTTTGGGTTCTATAAACATACAGAAAAGCATGCAAATGTTAAGTGTACAGCTTAATGAATTTTCACCCAGTGAGACGTCCAGGTAACTACCACTCAGATCAGAGCCAGAACAGCTTCAGGGGTGTCCCCCCTGCTCCCCCGACAGCTGCCGCTTAACTTCTAATACCACTGGTCAAGATTACTTAGTTTTGAACTTTATATAAATGGAGTAACACAGAAAGCATCCTTTTACAAAGGATTTCTTCCATTCAATATTATGCTTGAGAGATTCATCCTCGCCATTGCCCTCAGCCCTGGTTCATTCTAACTGCTATGTACTATTCTTATATAGGGTAAGAATGAACCACAATTTATCTGTTTCCAGTTTTGAACAACAACAATCTAATTAGTACTGCTATTAAGATCCTTATGCATATATTTCAGAGGGGAACGGCTGGACCATATGGGGTATGCATATTATCAGCTTTAACAGATGCTGTCAACAGTTTCCTAAGTGACTTGCAACTGACACTTAGGCCAAAAGTACATCCCACACTGAAGTTCTTAGTTTTTATCTCATTCTGATTTTAATTTCCATTTCTCTATTGACAACCTCAATGAGGTTGAACATCTTTCTGTATATTTACTGTCTTTATTGGGAACAGTCTTTATATCTATGTATGTATAATTTTTATATAAAACTATATAAATATGGTATATTTATTTTTTTATTTATTAATTGGTTTTGGCTGCGCTGGGTCTTCATTGCTACGCATGGGCTTTCTCTAGCTGCTACCACTCGTTGTGGTATGCGGGCATCTCATTGTAGTGGCTTCTCTTGTGGAGCAGTGGCTCTAGAGCACAGAACCATTTAGTTGTGGTACACGGGTTTAGTTGTTCCACAGCATGTGGGATCTTCCTGGACCGGAGATTAGACCTGAGTCCCCTGTACTGGCAGGCATATTCCTATCCACTGTACCACAGGGAAGTCTGTAAATATGGTATATTTACATATATGCAATATGAAAATTCTGTTCATTGTGTTGCTACAATCCTGACTGTTTTGTCTGTTTGTTCCATCAAGTATTGAGGGTAATCTTTTAAAACTTTCCACTATGATAAGATTTGTCTAGTTCTCCTTTTAATCTGTCCATTTTTGCTTTGTGCATATTGAGACTATGTTATTAGGGACAGATATACTTAGAATTGTTAAATCTTCCTGGTGGTGGACCATTCTGAAATTTCTTTCTCACATGACTTTTAAGTCTATCGTGTCTGATATTTTCTGAATGTTAAGCCTTAAGCCAACTTTTTTACTCTCCTCTTTCACTTTCATCAGGAGGCTCTTTAGTTCTTCTTCACTTTCTGCCATGAGGGTGGTGTCATCTGCATATCTGAGGTTATTGCTATTTCTCCTGGCAATCTTGATTCCAGCTTGTGCTTCTTCCAGCCCAGCATTTCTCATGATGTACTCTGCACATAAGTTAAATAAGCAGGGTGACAATATACAGCCTTGACGTACTCCTTTCCCAATTTGGAACCAGTCTGTTGTTCCATGTCCAGTTCTAACTGTTGCTTCCTGACCTGCATACAGGTTTCTCAAGAGGCAGGTCAGGTGGTCTGGTATTCCCACCTCTTTCAGAATTTTCCACAGTTTATTGTGATCCACACAAAGGCTTTGGCATATTCAATAAAGCAGAAATAGATGTTATCCTGAAACTCTCTTGCTTTTTTGATGATCCAGCGGATGTTGGCAATGTGATCTCTGGTTCCTCTGCCTTTTCTAAAACAAGCTTAAACATCTGGAAGTTCATGGTTCACGTATTGCTGAAGCCTGGCTTGGAGAATTTTGAGCATTACTTTACCAGAGTATGAGATGAGTACAACTGTGCGGTAGTTTAAGCATTCTTTGGCATTGCTTTTCTTTGGGATTGGAATGAAAACTGACCTTTTCCAGTCCTGTGGCCACTGCTGAGTTTTCCAAATCTGCTGACATATTGAGTGCAGCGCTTTCACAGCATCATCTTTTAGGATTTGAAATATTCAACTGGAATTCATCACCTCCACTAGCTTTGTTCGTAGTGATGCTTTCTAAGGCCCACGTGACTTCACATTCCAGGATATCTGGCTCTAGGTGAGTGTGAGTGATCACACCATCGTGATTATCTGGGTCGTGAAGATCTTTTTTGTACAGTTCTTCTGTGTATTCTTGCCACCTCTTCTTAATATCTTCTGCTTCTGTTAGGTCCATACCATTTCTGTCCTTTATTGAGCCCATCTTTGCATGAAATGTTCCCTTGGTATCTCTAATTTTCTTCAAGAAATCTCTAATCTTTCCCATTCTATTGTTTTCCTCTATTTCTTTGCACTGATCGCTGAGGAAGGCTTTCTTATCTTTCCTTGCTATTTTTTGGAACTCTGTATTCAAAGGGGTATATCTTTCCTTTTCTCCTTTGCTTTTCACTTCTCTTCTTTTCACAGCTATTTGTAAGGCCTCCTCAGACAGACATTTTACTTTTTTGCATTTTTTTCTTGGGGATGGTCTTCATTCCTGTCTCCTGTACAATGTCACAAACCTCTGTCCATAGTTCATCAGGCACTCTATCAGATCTAGTACCTTAAATCTATTTTTCACTTCCACTGTACAGTCATAAGGGATTTGATTTAGGTCATACCTGAATGGTCTAGTGGTTTTCCCCACTTTCTTTAATTTTAGTCTGAATTTGGCAAGGAGTTCAGTCAGCCACTGTCAGCTCCCGGTCTTGTTTTTGCTGACTGTATAGAGCTTCTCCATCTTTGACTGCAAAGAATATAATCAATCTGATTTCAGTGTTGACCATCTGGTGATGTCCATGTATAGAGTCTTCTCTTGTGTTGTTGGAATAGAGTGTTTGCTATGACCAGTGCATTCTCTTGGCAGAACTCTATTAGCCTTTGCCCTGCTTCATTCTGTACTCCAAGGCCAAATTTGCCTATTACACCAGGTGTTTCTTAACTTCCTACTTTTGCATTCCAGGCTCAACATTCAGAAAACTAAGATAATGGCATCCGGTCCCATCACCTCATGGCAAATAGATGGAGAAACAGTTGCTAAGTCGCTTCAGTCGTGTCTGACTCTGTGTGACCCCATAGATGGCAGAAACAGTGGCTGACTTTATTTTCTTGGGTTCCAAAATCACTGCAGATGGTGATTGCAGCCATGAAATTAAAAGACGCTTACTCCTTGGAAGGAAAGTTATGACCAACCTAGATGGCATATTCAAAAGCAGAGACATTACTTTGTCCACAAAGGTCTGTCTAGTCAAGGCTATGGTTTTTCCAATGGTCACGTATGGATGTGAGAGTGCCGAAGAATCGATGCTTTTGAACTGTGGTGTTGGAGAAGACTCTTCAGAGTCCTTTGGACTGCAAGGAGATCCAACCAGTCCATCCTAAAGGAGATCAGTCCTGGGTGTTCATTGGAAGGACTGATGTTGAAGCTGAAACTCCTTATTTTGGCCAACTGATGCGAAGAGCTGACTCATTTGAAAAGAACCTGATGCTGGGAAAGAGTGAGAGCAGGAGAAGGGAACGACAGAGGATGAGATAGTTGGATGGACATGGGTTTGGGCAGACTCCAGCAGTTGGTGATAGACAGGGAGGCCTGGTGTGCTGTGGTTCATGGGGTCGCAAAGAGTTGGACACGACTGAGCGACTGAACTGAACTGTATAATATTTTAATATCAAGTTTCCTGTGGCTAACATTTGAATGGTATCCTTCTCCATCATTTTATTTTTAATTCTTTCTTTTCATTAAAGGGGTGTTTGTTGGACATAGCACCGAAGGGGGCTTAGCTTTTTTAAAATTCAATCTTGATCAACTTTGCTTTTAAGGCAGTATTAGTCTAATTACATTTAATGTAAGTACTGAAATTTTACGGTTTATATCTTTCATCTTACAATTTACTTCCCTTTTGACCCATTTAACAACCTCTTTTCTCTCTTCAAGCCAACTTTTAAAAATTTTGTTTTTCCCTCTATTAACTTTAGCTGAGGTAGGTTTTGATGGATTTCTCTAAAGTTACGCTCTTCCTTTTGTAGTTATTAAATAGCTTGGAAGTGGTGGGGCGGGGAGGGGGGTGCGCAGGAGATAACTTGGCTACTTTGCTTCAAACATTCACTCTCTAATTTTAGCACATATCGGTGGATGATGTTGTCTACAGTGATAATTACTGTGGTGTTTGGTGGAGGACCCTCAGGTTTTAAGATGTTTGAGAACTAGTGCCCTAGATATCATGATACAACCTTGACTTGATAAAATTTTATGTAAATGAGAAATTACCACTTCACCAAGAATCCTAACACTCAGAACATTTTTACTCCACCCTTTAACTTTTTGTGTTACTGTCATACACTTCAATTATACATGTATTTTATTTTTTATTTTTAACTATTTATTTTATTTATTTGGCTGCTCCAGAGGAAAAATGGCATGCAGGATCTATAGTTGCAGCATGTGGGATCTAGTTCCCTGACTGGGGGATTGACCCCAGGCCCCCTGCATTGGGAGTGCAGAGTCTTAGCCACTGCACCACCAGAGAAGTCCCTATACATGTATTTTAAACATTATTTCACACAGCCAATACTGATCTCTGTTTGCCCTTTTCTTTGCTCTTCCTTTCTTCCTGTGTCTGTGTCTTCGTGCAGGATCATTTTCTTTCTGCCTGAAAACTCCAGGAGTGTCTTTCAGTGCAGGTGTGCTGGCAATGAATTCTCTCAGTTTTGTTTATCTAGAAATGTATCCTTTGCTTTTAAAAAGTGTTCTATTGTCAAATAATTTCAGGCTTAGAGAAAAGGTACAAGAATAGTAGTAGAAAGAACCCTTATATCTTTCACCCAGATTCTCCAAATGTTAAATTTATAACTCTGTGCTCTTATTCTCTATCTATCAACTTGTCTATATAATTATTTTCCCTGAACTGTTTGGGAGACTAAATTACACACATGATACCCTCCTTCCCCTAAATATTTCAGTATTCATTTCCTGGTTTGGGTAGGGACGAACTCATGCTCGTGCATAATTGTAGTGTAACTATCAAAATCAAGAAGTTAGCACTGTCAAATTTATACCTGTAGCTCAGACCTCTCCTCATACTAATCCATGTGTCCACATGAATGTCTAAGAGCAATCTCAAGGTACGGATGTCTAACCCTGAGCTCCAAATCTTGCTTCACCAAACTGCTCCATTCCCAGTTAATGGTAACTCCATCCTTCTAGTCACAAGGCCAAAAACCTTGGTTGTTGTTGCTCAGTCACTAAGTCAGGTCCAACTCTTTGTGACCCCATGGACTGACTGCAGACGCTAGGCTTCTCTGTCCTTCATAATTTCCTGGAGTTTACTCAAATTCATGTCCATTGAGTGGATAATGCTATCCAATCATCTCATCCTCTGCTGCCCCATTCTCCTGCCCGCAATCTTTCCCAGCTTCAGGGTCTTTTCCAATGATTCAGCTCTTCGCTTTAGGTGGCCAAAGTATTGGAGCTTCAGCATCAGTCCTTCTAAGGAATATTCAGAGTTGATTTCCTTTAGGATTGACTGGTTTGATCTCCTTGCTGTCCAATGGGCTCTGAAGAGTCTTCTCTAGAACTACAATCGAAAGCATCAGCTCCTCAGCGATCAGTCTTCTTTACGGTCCAACTTTCACATCCATAAAAGCCTTGGAGTTAACATTAATTTCTATTTCTCTTTCAGATTCCAGAGCTAACAAATCAGGATATTCTGTTGATTTACTTCCAAAAAACATCTAGAAATCTAAGGAATTCTCCTGGCTCAACCCAGGCTCTCCAACCCTCCATTCTTAACATGGGCAGCCAGGGCAATCCTGTTACAGCTTACGTCAGATTATATCACTCTTCTACTTAAAATCCTCTGATGATTTTCCATTTTACTAAAAGTAGAACTGAAGTTCTCACATAGGTCAAGACTTCACTGTACAACCTCGCTTCCTGTTAGCACTGTGAGCTTACCTCTCACCATGACCCACTCACCTTGCCTACCCACTGGCCTCCTTTCCATTCCTAGAATTTCCCAGACATGCTCCTTCTTCAGGCTTCTACACAAGAGGTTCCCTTTTCCCAGAACTCTTTCTCCCCAGAACTCTGTATGGCTTGCTTCCTCATTTTCTTCAAGGTCACTCACATGTCATTTTAGTAGGGCCTTCCCAAGGCATTCCATTTAAAACTGCAACCTTCCACTTGTTGCTCTTACTCTACTCACATTTGATTTACCTTTTATTCTACTCACTGCTGTCTCCCTTCTTCCCCAACATTAGAACATAAGCTCAATGCAAATAAGAGATACGGGGTGATTTTATGAACTGCTATATTCCCAGTACCTAGAACAGTGCTCAGGGTCTACTGGTACCTGGCAGATGCAGAAAGGATAAACAAACAGAAGATATGCAACACACATGAAAGTAATGCTGTTCAGGTTTGGGGAGGGCCAGTTCAAACATGGAAAGAAAACAGAACCCCACCTTCTTGATCTCCTCTTTGCCCCTGAAGAATCTCTTTAGAACCTCCAAGGAGCCCCTTGACATGAATACACCCTGCACTAAGGCGCACTATTTTTGTTTTTCAGCCCACCAGTTCCTGCACTCCCCAGTCTTCTGCCCCTGGGGCTCCAGCGATCGCAGTAGCTTTCTCCCAGGGCTTCTCAGATCTGGTCAGCTGTTCTGGATTCTGTCTTCCACTGCCAGAGCTTTCTCTGATCACCCTGGCCAGAAGCACTTTTCTATACCGATTCACAGGGAGGCCTGGCATGCTGCGATTCATGGGGTCGCAAAGAGTCGGACATGACTGAGCGACTGAACTGAACTGATACTCGCTCAGTCGTGTCTGACTTATTGTGACCCCATGGACTGCGGCACTCCAGGCTTCCCTGTCCATCACCCAACTCCCAGAGGTTGCTCAAACTCATGTCCATCAAGTCAGTGATGCCATCCAACCATCTCATCCTCTGTCATCTCCTTCTTCTCCTGGCTTCAACCTTGCCCAGAATCAGGGTCTTTTCCAATGAGTTAGTTCTTGGCATCAGTTGGCCAAAGTATTGGAGTTTCAGCTTCAGCATCAGTCCTTCCAATGAATATTCAGAGCTGATTTCCTTTAGGATTGACTGGTTTGATCTTCTTGTAGTCCAAGGGACTCTCAAGAGTCTTCTCCAACACCACAGTTCAAAAGCATCGATTCTTCAGCACTCACTTTCTTTATAGTCCAACTCTAACATCCATATGTGACTACTGAAAAAACCATAGCTTTGACCAGATGGATCTTTGTTGGCAAAGTAATGTCTCTGCTTTTTAATATGTTGTCTAAGTCTGTCATAGTTTTTCTTCCAAGGAGCAAGTGTCTTTTAATTTCATGGCTGCAGTCATCATATGCAGTGATTTTGGAGCCCCCCCAAAATAAAGTCTCTCACTGTTTCCATTGTTTCCTCATCTATTTGCCATGAAGTGATGGGACCAGATGCCATGATCTCAGCTTTCTAAATGTTGAGCTTTAAGCCAACTTTTCCACTCTCCTCTTTCACTTTCATCAGGAGGCTCTTTAGTTCTTCTTCACTTTCTGCTGTAAGGGTGATGTCATCTGCATATCTGAGGTTATTGCTATTTCTCCCAGCAATCTTGATTCCAGCTTGTGCTTCTTCCAGCCCAGCGTTTCTCATGATGTACTCTGCACATAAGTTAAATAAGCAGGGTGACAATATATAGCCTTGACTATATACTCCTTTCCCAATTTGGAACCAGTCAGTTGTTCCATGTCCAGTTCTAATTGGTGCTTCTTAACCTGCATACAGATTTATCAGGAGGCAGGTAAGATGGTCTGGTATTCCCATCTCTTGAAGAATTTTGCACAATTTTTTGTGATCCACACAGTCAAAGGCTTTGGCATAGTCAATAAAGCAGAAGCAGATGTTTTTCTGTAACTCTCTTGATTTTTCAATGATCCAGCGGATGTTGGCAACTTGATCTCTGGTTCCTCTGCCTTTTCTAAATCCAGCTTGAACATCTGGAAGTTCATGGTTCACGTACAGTTGAAGCCTAGCTTGGAGAATTTTAAGCATTACTTTGCTAGTGTGTGAGATGAGTGCAATTGTGCAGTAGTTTGAACATTCTTTGGCATTGCTCTTTTTTGGGACTGGAATGCAAACTGACCTTTTCCAGTCCTGTGGCCACTGCTGAGTTTTCCAAATTTGCTGGCATACTGAGTGCAGCACTTTCACAGCATCATCTTTTAGGATATCAAATAGCTCAACTCGAAATCCATCACCTCCACTAGCATTGTTTGTAGTGATGGTTCCTAAGGGCCATTTGATTTCGCATTCCAGGATGTCTGGCTCTAGGTGAGTGATCATATCATCACGGTTATCTGGGTCATGAAGATCTTTTTTGTACAGTTCTCCTGTGTATTCTTGCCACCTCTTCTTAATATCTTCTGCTTCTGTTAGATCCATACCATTTCTGTCCTTTATTGAGCTCATCTTTGCATGAAATGTTCCCCTGGCATCTCTAATTTTCTTCAAGAGATCTCTAGTCTTTCCCATTCTATTGTTTTCCTCTATTTCTTTGCACTGATCACTGAGGAAGGTTTTCTTATCTCTCCTTGCTATTCTTTGGAACTCTGCATTCAGATGCTTATATCTTTCCTTTTCTCCTTTGCTTTTCGCTTCTCTTCTTTTCTCAGCTATTTTGTAAGGCCTCCTCAGACAGCCATTTTGCCTTTTTGCACTTCTTTTTTTGGGGGATGGTCTTGATCACTGCCTCCTGTACAGTATCACGAACCTTCAGCCACAGTTCTTCAGGCATTCTATCAGATCTAATCCCTTGAATCTATTTGTCATTTCCACTGTATAGTCGTAAGGGATTTGATTTAGGTCATACCTGAATGGTCTAGTGGTTTTCCCTACTTTCTTCAACTTAAGCCTGAATTTTGCAATAAGGAGTTCATGATCTGAGCCACAGTCAGCTCCTGGTCTTGTTTTTGCCGACTGTATAGAGCTTCTCCATCTTTGACTACAAAGAATATAATCAATCTGATTTCGGTGTTGACCATCTGGTGATGTCCATGTGTAGAGTCTTCTCTTGTATTGCTGGAAGAAAGTGTTTGCTATGACCAGTGCATTCTCTTGGCAGAACTCTATTAGCCTTTGCCCTGCTTCATTCTGTACTCCAAGGCCAAATTCGGCTGTTACTCCAGGTATCTCTTGACTTCCTACTTTGCATTACAATCTCTATGATGAAAAGGACACCTTTTTGGGGTGTTAGTTCTAGAAGGTTTTCATAGAACTGTTCAGCTTCAGCTTCTGCAGCATTACTGGTTGGGGCATAGATTTGGATTACTGTGATACTGAATGGTTTGCCTTGGAAATGAACAGAGATCATTCTGTCATTTTTGAGATTGCATCCAAGTACTGCATTTCAGACCATTTTGTTGACTATGAGGGATACTACATTTCTTCTAAGGGATTCTTGCCCACAGTAGTAGAAATAATGGTCATCTGAGTTAAATTCACCCCTTCCTATCCATTTTAGTTCACTGATTCCTAAAACGTCAATGTTCACTCTTGCCATCTTCTGTCTGACTATTTCCAATTTACCTTGAATCATGGTCCTAACATTCCAGGTTCCTATGCAATATTGTTCTTTACAGCATTGGACTTTACTTCCTTCACCAGTCACATCCACAACTGGGTGTTGTTTTTGCTTTAGCCCCATCTCTTCATTCTTTCTGAAGTTATTTCTCCACTCTTCTCCAGTAGGATATTGGGCACCTGCCAACCTGGGGAGTTCATATTTCAGTGTTCTATCTTTGCCTTTTCATATTGTTCATGGGGTTCTCAAGGCAAGAATACTTAGATTTATTAGTAATATTTAGATTACTAAATATTATATAGATAGTAATTTTTATCCATATAATATCTATTTTATCTATAATAGTGATTACCATCTATATATTTTTCTGGTTGTCTAAACATAGATAGCTTTGTCTTGTATGGCTTTCTAATGTTGTTGAACTTTATTGTCTCTGTCTTATTCATTGACGTTTCCCCAGAAACCTAAAACACTGATTGACTTGAAATGGGCATCACTGAATATCTGTTCTGTGTGTGAGTAAATGTGAATAAAGCTTATTAGTGTTTAACTGACTGCAGATTTTTAATAACTTTAAAGAGGTACTAGTAACAACTGGTGACAATCCATCTTTTCCTTTCTTTTAAAAGAGTTATTTATCATAAAACTCATTACCACTTTTACCATTAACATTTAACATTATTTTTGAAGTTCTATCCCATGCAATAAGGCAGGACATTAAAATGTCTAAGAACTAGAAAGAAGGTCACAAAATAATCAATTGAAGACAACATGATTATATATCTAGAAAAATCAATTTAACCATAAGAAAGTTTAATGGGATGGCTATGTATATATATATTTTTTATTCAGTAGCACTTCTATGCAGTAGTAATATATAATTAAAAAGTAAAATGAAAAGAAACTGCTTCACAGTAGCAACAAGAAACATAAAATTACTATGAATAAATAATCTTAAGGCGAGTTAGATGTATATAAAAACCTTGCAAAGGGAAATAAAAGGGTATCAAAATAAATCAGAAAAGTTTGACACAATTCTAATAAAAATCCCAATTATTTTAAATTTTCTCAAAAGCTTTAAAAGCTTATTTTGTTTAAGCACAAAAGAATGCACAAATAATAATAAGGAATGTTTGGTAGTTCATTCTGTCTCCTCTAATAGATATTTAGACATATTTCTTTGTATTTTTTTAAACTGGTTCTTCTGGGAATTATAAGATGCATCTTTAACTCATCAGAGTACTCTGAATTAATACTACACCTGTTTACATATTAAGACCCTTGCATGCATGCACAGTCACTCAGTTGTGTCCAATTCTTTGCAAACCCATGGAATGTAGCCCACCAGGCTCTTCTGTCTATGGGATTTTCCAGGCAAGAATACTGGATTGGGTTGCCATTTCCTCCTCCAGGATTAAGAACCTTAACATTATGTGCCAAATTGTATGCATTAATACATTTTATTAAGAAACAACAATTTCATTCACATCCTTTTCTGTCTTAGTGCTATGGTTATGTGTGTGTATGTAAGTCCAGCAACATCTTAGTTTTACATAATTTAAGAATAAAAATTAAAATAGCATTTTATATCTACCACAGTGCTTCATATTCCTCAAGCTGTTTATTCTTCAGGATCTAAATTTCTATCTCACATTATTTTCTCTTCAGTGTGAAGGTCTTCTACTGATATTTATTACAATGCATGTCTGTTGGCAACAACTGTTCTCAACTTTAATCTAAAAACATATTTCTTCATGCTTGATTGATACTTTCACTGTGTATAGAATTCTAGGTTGACAGTTTTTTCTTTCAGCATTTTGAAGACGGCATTCCATTGTTTACTGGATACATGGCTTTGGACTGTTAGTCAGTCATCGTTCTAATCACTATTCCCTTTTTCTTTTTTAGTATCTAGCAGATTCACTATGATATACCTTAAATGTAATTTTCTTTGTATTTATTCTCCTTGGGGTTGGCCATACTTTCCAGATTGCTCTGAGTGTGGATATGCTTTAATGAAAATTGGAAAATTTTCAGTCAACATCCAATTTTTTTCCCTACCTCATTCTTTGCAACTTATGGGGCTGCAATTATCCATATGTTAAGCAAGTGGATGCTCTGTCACAGGTCACTGAGAAATGTCTTGTTTTCCAACCTTTTGTCCTCTATGTACTTTAGTTTGGATGATTTTCACCAGCCTGTCCTCAAGATCACTGATCCTTTCTTCTCCTGTGCCCAATCTGCTGTTAACCTCATTCAGTGACAGTTCAGTGACCGGCTTGATGTTCTTCAGGTCTAAGATTTCTGCTTCATTTTATTTACAACTTCCATATTTCTACAGAAACTGCCCACCTTTTCATTTGTTCATCCATTTTTTTCATGTATGTTCTTTTAACATAATTTTTCATTGTTAAAAAGTTTTGTTTTTTTAAATTTTGGTCTGTGAGTCTACTTCTGCTGACTTTTTGCTCTGAAATAGTCACAGTTCCTGTTTCTTCATTGTTACATGTCTAGTAAGTTTTTATTTTACCCTGGACCTTGTGGATGACAGGCTGGAGAGGCTCTGAATTCTGTTTTCTCTTAAAGCACTGAGGTTTTTAGTTGGTAGTTAAATTAATAGCAGATCACCTTGATCTGCAGCAACTTCAGTTTTGTGCCTTCTTTTTTTTTTGTGCTTAGCCTTAGGGGAAATGCCATAGTCCTACAGGGCAGTGTATGCTTCTAAGAGGTGGTCCTTTTGGGATTTCAAAGGAAAGCCCAATGTGTTTACCAATACCCCACTAACTTGCTGAGACTCAAATTCTAAGCTGCTGGTGGTTTCCTGTGCCTTCAAACAATGTTTTAAAATATTCTGCCCAGAATTGACATTTGTTATTGGTGAGAATATTAGTCTGATACAAGCTATTCAATCAATACTAAAAATCTAAATCAGACTAATTTTGACAGAGAATGGTAAAATGAGCCTTGTTCTTGTACATATTAAAACTAATGATAAAGATACAGCAATTAAAACAATATGGCAGGGCTTCCCTGGTGGCTTGGTGGTAAAGGATCCACCTGCCAGTGCAGGAGACACAGGTTCCATCTCTGATCCAATAAGATCCCACATGCTGCAGAGCAACTAAGCCTGTGGACCACAACTATAGAGCCTGCGTTCTAGAGCCCAAAAGCCGCATGCCCTAGCCGCATGTGCTCTGCAACAAGAGAAGCCTGCACACAGCAACTACAGAGTAGCCCCTGCACTACAGAAATAGCCCACACAGCAATGAAGACCCAGTATAGCCAAAAAGAAAATAAATAAAAATTTAAAAACAACATCATGACATATAATGTAAGAACATATAGGTCAAAAAAAAAAAAAAGAAACACAGATATCTCCAAAAGGGACCTTGTTATATACTGTTAAATAAAAGAAGTGTAACAAAGAAAGGGGGAAAGGATTTATTTATTTTAGGAATAGTTTCAGGGAAAGTGATATTTGAAACAAGTTTCACTACATATCACTTTTTTAACTTCAAGATTAAAGAGTTAAATATAAAAACATAAATCATAAAAACTAAAATAAAATGTGGGTGAATATTTAACTTATTGCTGGTTTTGTTTCTGTGAGTAAAGTATTAAATATCTCTGGAAAGAGAACCTAGTTTCTTTCTCAAATGCATGAAGATAATAAAAAATACCTACCTCATAAGGTTCTGTGATTAAATAAGGCCACTTAGCTCATTGCTTGACACATAATCAGCCCCCAACAAATGTTAGCTGTTGCTGTTGTTGTTATTGTAATTATTATTATTTCATAATTATAGGGAAGGAATCTCTTTCATAAAAATAATAGAGGAAATATCAGAAGATTGATAGATTTGATTATATGAAAATAATCACTTTTATATATTAAAAAACATAAAAGGCAAGGAACAATGGGGGAAATGTTTACAAACATGACAAGGAATTAATATTCTTAATATATAAAGGGCATTTAAAAATCAATAAGTAGAGCACTAATCGCCCAGTAGAAAATAAAGGATTGGATAAACATTTCTAAGGAGAAATATACTTATTTTAAAGGCTCAATTGTGTTATTAATCAAATAAATGCAAATTAAAACAATCTGAGAAAGTGGTCTTGTTGCTATTTTGTTGCTTTTTAGAGACTAAACACATTTTGTATGTTGAGACATGTACTCGCAGACCCTGATAAAGGAATTAGTACAACTATTTGGAAAACTTTGCTATGTACTCACAGTCTTAAAAAAAAGATCATACTCTCTGATTTAATACTTCATTTTAGGAATCTATTTTGAGGGAATATCAGACAGTACTATTTGCCATTTCTCCCTAATTCCTATATAAATAAAAAGGAAGAAAGAAAATAAATTAAGTACTCATCTCAAGAAGCTAGAAGAAGGTCATCAGGAAAATTGAAACAGAGTAGAGGAAAGGAATTCTGTAGTAGAGTGTTTTAAATTTTCCAAGTGGACAAATTTTTCTTGCAGGGCTTATCACTGTAAATTTTTGTTTTATTGCCCTATGATCACAGAAAGGGAGTTACATGATTTCTGCCTTTTGGACCTCAATGAAATTCTTCTTTGTGGCCGATTTACATAACTTTTTATAAGTGGATCATGAGTACTGAAAAACTGAATATTCAATTTTATTTACGATTTTATGTATTTATACATCAAATGTTTATTAATGGTGTCATCTAATTATTTCATATTCTTATTTTTTGCCTCCTGTTCAGTTCTGAAATGTGCTACTATTTTCAATTACATGGTTTTAAATCTTATCTTTCTAATAGCTTTTGCTTTTACTTAAAATATTTTAAGTGCATAAAGTTTCAAGATTATGTCTTCTAGGTGGAATGAACTTTGTAATGGTATAAATTAACCTTCATTCTTAATATTTTCTAACCTGGAATTTCTAATCTGTCTAATATGAATACTGCCAATTCTGATTCCTTTGGGGATGCCTTTGGGTCTATTATCTAGTAATGGAATTGCTAGGGCCCAGAACAAGCATATATTTAACTTTAATGGAAAATGTTTACATCTGCCCATCTCTTGTTTTCAACTTTCCTATGTTGTTTTGGTTTAGGTAAATCTCTTGTAAACAGTGTAAAACTGGCCTTTGTTTTTTCCTCCAGTTTTACTAAGTCTGGGATCTGTCTCTTAATAAGGGATTTAAAAAAAATCCTCTAAGTATTTATTGTGCTCACCACCTCTAGTTTTATAGTATTTTTTTCCCCCTTTCTGACCTTTGCTGATCTGATCATTTTTACTTCCCTCTGAATGTGGCTTAGAAGTTCTAAATCCTATTTTTCCTCTAGTCAAATACTGATGAGCCCTAAACTAAGAGATAATATAGTTAACTTTAAAAAGCAGAGACATTACTTTGCCAACAAAGGTCTGTCTAGTCAAAGCTATGGTTTCTTCAGTAGTCATGTATGGATGTGAGAGTTGGACCATAAAGAAGGCTGAGCATTGAAGAATTGAGGCTTTTGAACTGTGGTGTTGGAGAAGACTCTTGAGAGCCCCTTGGACAACACAGAGAACAAACCAGTCAATTCTAAAGGAAATCAATCCTGAATATTCATTGGAAGGACTGATGCTGATGCTGAAGCTCCAATACTTTGTCCACCTGATGCGAAGAGCCGACTCATTAGAAAAGACCCTGATGCTGGGAAAGATCGAAGGCAGGAGGAGAAGGGGACGACAGAGGATGAGATAGCTGGATGGCATCACTGACTCGACAGACATGAGTTTGAGCAAGCTCCGGGAGATGGTGAAGGACAGGGAAATCTGGCATGCTGCAGTCAATGGGGATGCAAAGAGTTAGACACAAATGAGCAACTGAACAATAAATAGTTAACTTTAAGTGGACAGGTTGAAGCATTTGTACATATGAATACACTGTGTAACCACCACTCAGACTGAGATCCAGAACATTTCCCAGCACCCTGCAGAGCAGCCCTTTCCATCTATGCCTTCAACCATTATGACTTTATCATCAATATTAATTTGACCTGTTCTTGAACATCATATAAATATATGGATTCTTTTATACCTGGCTTCCTTAACAGAATTCTTTAAGATTCATCCAGGTAACTGTATTGAATGGTAATTCATCTTTTTCTTTCTATGTAATAGTCCACTGAGTGTCTATACCATGAATTATCTATTCTGCTGATGGACATTTCTGCCCTGGTTTTGGTTATTTTCAATGAAACTGTAATATACAGTCTTACATGTGTTTTTTTCATGGATATATGTAGTCATTGCCTTTGGGTCTATATCTAGTAATGGAATTGCGGACATGACTGAGCGACTTCACTTTCACTTTTCACTTTTCACTTTCATGCATTGGAGAAGGAAATGGCAACCCCAGTATTCTTGCCTGGAGAATCCCAGGGACAGGGGAGCCTGGTGAGGTGCTGTCTATGGGGTCGCACAGAGTCGGACACGACTGAAGCGACTTACCAGCAGCAGCAGCAGCAGCAGAACAAGCATATATTCAACTTTAATGGAAAGGTCCAAACTGGTTTTTCAAAGTGGCTGCACTCCCACCAGCAAAGTATGAAGGTCACTCTTGCTCCATATGCAACATGCCAACACTTGGTATTCTCAGTCTCTTTAATTTCAGCCATGTTGGTGGGTACATAAGGGTGACTTGCAGTGGTTTTAAATTACATTACTCTGATGAGTAATGAGGTTGCTGCTGCTGCTAAGTCGTTTCAGTCGCGTCCAACTCTGTGTGACCCCATAGACAGCAGCCCATCAGGCGCCACCATCCCTGGGATTCTCCAGGCAAGAACACTGGAGTGGGTTGCCGTTTCCTTCTCCAATGCATGAAAGTGAAAAGTGAAAATGAAGTCGCTCAGTCGTGTCCGACTCTTAGCGACCTCATGGACTGCAGCCTACCAGGCTCCTCCGTCCATGGGATTTTCCAGGCAAGAGTACTGGAGTGGGGTGCCATTGCCTTCTCTGGAGTAATGAGGTTAGGCACCTTTTGGTATACTCATTAACCATTTAGAAATGTTGTTTATTAAAATACCACTTCAAGTCTTCTGTACGCTTAAAAAAATTATATCACTTAGCTTTTTCTTCCTGATTTGATTCTTTATATATTTTAGATATAAGACTTTCAGATACATATATTATGAATAGCTTCTTCCAGTATAAGGCTTGTTCTTTCACATTCTGTTACCTTTTCACGAACAGAAGATTTTAATTTTGATGTAGCCCGTTTTTCTTCCTTTTATGGTAGGGAGATTTATCATCTAGTTAAGAGAGCTTCACGTACTTCACGGTCATGAAGCTACTCTGCTGTGTTTTTACACAGAAGATTTATAGATTTACCTTTCTTGTTCATATATGTTGTGAGGTAAGGGTCAAAGGCGATTTTTTTTCCCCCTTAAGTATCTGATTATTCCAGTAACATTTTTCAGACTATGTCACATTCTGTTTATTTATTTATTCATCAACATATACTTATAGAGAGCCTACTAAGTCAGACTTGTATTGGAGTATTAGTGAACAAGAAAGTATCATTCTTGTCCTCATGGAATTTATTGAGCAATTTAACAAGCTCAGTCTGTCAACTCTTAATTTCAGAAAATTTCTGATCTAAGGAAATAGCTGAGTAAAATCTCTTTATCTTATGTCCAGTATCGAGCCACCTGACTACACTAAATTAACTGAAAACACCATGTTCTGTTTCAACTTCTTCAAAGATTAATGGTGGTTTAGAGAAGGAGTACAGATAAAACTCACTCCCTTTGATATTTTTCTGATCATGAAGGAAATATTCAGAAATTGAAAGCAACTGTTTAACAGAGAAAAGCTGAAATCAGATGAGAAAAATTACATACGTTCTCACCATCCAGAAGCAATTATCTTGAACATAAAATGGAATCACACCTTAGCTGGAGACTCTAAATTTATACATACAGTGCAATTTTTTATAGTCAAAATAGCTCTGGAAATTTCCTTTTAAGGAGACTTCCAGTTGGACACAGCAGCTTGAACACAGTTCTGCTCCTGATTTTCACTCATCCTATATTAACATGCTAAAAAGGATTCATGCCCAGACACCTTCCAATCAGTTCTTAGCCTCTCTCTTAAGTAACAGACCAGCAAAGGAACACCTGGCATTTGAGGCAAACCTTGAAGTGACAGAGCTCCAAGAACATAATAAAAAAGAACTCAGAGGAAACAGAAATTCCTTAGGAAATAGAAAAAAAAAATTCTCAGAGGGAAAAAAATGTCACATCCAAAAAACAAGAACAGAATACTAGGGGGAAAAAAGGAGCAATGTGAGAAAAAAAAAAAAACAAAAAAACACACAAAAAATCCCTATTTACTGTAAACTAATGATCTGAGCAGAAAACAACTTTCAAGAAAACTACTGGAAGATAAAAATTTTTAGAGGACCCACTATTGGAAAGGACTGTCCATGAAGTAGAGCAAAAAGAGACAAAACAATGAAAAACAGGAAAGACAAAGGTTTTTAAAAAATGTTTGCAGGTCAACCCAGGACAGCAACATCCAACTACCAAGAGTTTTACAAAAACAGAACACAACACAAAAGAGAGGAAATTCTTTTTAAAAAGTAATACAAAGCTGAAGGATATGAATTTTCTATTGAAAAGGCCCACCAAGTGCCCAACATTAAACAGAAAAAAAAAAAAAAAATTCCCTGACACACATCACTGTAAAATTTCACAATATGTAGAATAAAGATGAGAAGTTAAATTTTCAGAGGGAAATAAGAGTTCACATAGAAAGGCTCAGAAATCTGAATGGCATCTGATTTCTGAGCAGCAGCACTGAAAGATTAGAAGACAATAGGATGTACCCTCAAGATTCTGAAGAAACATTATTTCCAATCTAGAATTCTAAATCCAGCCACCTTAAAAATAAAACATATAGGCAAATTAATGACATTTTCAGAGATGCTAGATCTAAAAAAAGTTTACCCCACAATCACACCTTCTTAGGAAGCTTCTGAAGGATTTGTTCTACCAAACCAAAGAAGCAATCCAAGAAAGAACAACAAAAAGAAGCCAGGCAACAGGAAATCATTCACCCAGGGAAGAAAAAGGGACTACCCAGGACAGTGGTGGAAGGATGACAGCTACAAGGCACAGCTAGAAGCAAAGAGTTCAGACTGGAGCAGAAGGGCAAATGGCAAAAAGAAAAAAAAAAAAAAGCTCTTTGACATCTTTGATTGTGCTGAGGGGAATCTCACAGCTCTAGCAGAAAGTTTGAGGATTAATTAGCACATGATAAGGACATAGAACACTAAGCAATTGCCCCACCCGTCAAACAGTAAAAAAAAAAACAACAACACAACTCTTAATATTTCTTTAAGAAGACGGGAAGAGGGGAATGGAAAGGAAGGAAGAGAAGGGGTGGGAGAGAAAGAAAGCGAGACAGAGAGGAAGGGAATACCTGTATATGTGTGGGCTAACATCACCCTCCAAAGCTGACATCATGTTTAAATTAACGGGGAGACATAAAAGCATTTCACTGAGAGCCAGGAACAGGAGAAGGATGTTCACAAAAGCGTTACATTTATCACTTTTCTGGAGGTATATTAGCTGATGCCATTGGACAAGAAAAGAAGAGATAGAAATATTGGCAAAGAAGAGGTAACAATATTATTTCCAAATAGGACCTGGAAAACTAATATGAATTAACTGAAAAAAGAAAATAAAAAACCTATTATAGCAATATAAGTATTCTTTTAAGTGTCTACCTTTAAATTAATACATAAAAATCACCTTCAAATTTAAAAACTTGATGAAAGACATAATGAAAGAAGAGACATTATCAAAGTAGCAACAAAAGACAAAATATCAAGACATAGATTTCAAAATAAATGGGCAAGATCTGTATGAAGATACCGAGGGATACTAAAGAAAACCTGAATAATTGGAAAAGATTATCTTATTCTTATGTAGGAGGTATCAGTAATATAAAGATGTCATCTATCCTGAATTGATCTATAAACTTAATGTGATTCTAATTTTTAAAACACCAACATTCTTTTTCAACTGGGTAAGCTAATTTTGAAAATTATATAGAAAGTAATGAACAAGAATAGCCAGGAAAATTCTGAATACCTGAAAAGATGAGGAAAGATTAACAGATAATAAAACATAAGATAGCTCGACACTGGTACTCAAAGAGACAAACCAAACATCAACCTGGAGAGAGCAGAAAAAGAGGATTAATAACTAGAATACAGTTTAGTAAACAGAAAGAAGAAAGATGAACAATACAGATATATGGAACATGGATTAATACTCTAATGCAATTAAAACTGGAGTCCAAGAAAGAGAAGGGAAAAAGAACCAGACAGAAACAATATTTAAAGGCATAATGGTCAATAACTTTACAAAACAAACGGAAATCAAGCCACATATTCAAAGGCTCTATGAAACTCAAGCAAGATAACTGCAAAGAAAACCAACTAGGGGAAAATCATAGTTAAACTGCTTAAAAAAAATTAGAGAGGAAAAAATTTTAAAGCAGCCGAAGAAGAAAAAAGACATATTAACTTCAAAGGAACAACAGTAAGATGGATAAATGACAACATAAGTCTGAAAATAATGAAATAATATCTTTAAAGTGCTGGAAGAAAATAACTGCCAATCTAGAATTCTATGCCAGCAAGAATATATTTCAAAAGTGAAAAAATTAGAAAATCACCATTCAGCAAGCTTCATCATAATTGATACAAGGCAAGTGATATGAGGATTCAGCAACCTTCATAATAATTAAGAATCATTAATGGATCCTAAAAATAGTGAAAGTTGATGAAAAACAGGATATTTACATAGTTTCAAAGTATCTCTTCAAAAGACATTTATTAATTACAAAGGGAAGAATATAACTTTACAGTGCAGAAACCAAGATACCACCTCAACCCACAGATCAAAGTGAAGGCACCAACGGAGCAACAAACCAATGCCATGTGCCTCCTGAGAAAGATAACATCATTTCTACAGTATTCCTACAAAAAATGCATGAACTAAACCTAGTCAAGAGGAAACAGCAGACAAATCTAAATTGAGGTAAGTGTACAACACTAGCCTATAGCCTACAAAAATGTCAAGGTCATAAAAGACAAAGAAAGCTGGTGGAGCACTGCTCCGAGTTAAAAGAGTCTAAAAAGAAATGAAATTCACAATGATGGGCTAGATTGTGGACTAGGGGAAAAAAAATTTTTTTTTTTTTTTTTTGCTATAAAGGACATTATGAGGACAATTGACTAAATCTGAATAAGGTCTATAGATTACATAATAGACTTTGATTAACTTATTTTCCTGACTTTGATGCAAGCACACGTGTGAAGACCATATATGGAGGGAGGAAGGGGGAAAGGGGGTGAGAGAAAGGAGGGAGGGAAAAGTGGGGAGAGAGAGTAAATGATGAAGCAAATGGTAACATTTCAGTAATATGGGGGAAAGGTATACGGGAGTTTTTTGTACTACTCTTACAAATTATTTTAAAATACTATTAAATATTAAAGGGATCATTTCAAAATATAAAAGCCCTAAAAGTGAAATGAAGTCATTTTCAAATAAACAAAATCAGAGAATTCATCAATAGCAGACCTGGACTAAAGGAAATGCTAAAGGAGTTTTTCAGACAGAAGGAAAATGCTCCTTGCTGGAAGTGTAGAAAATGCAGTTAGGTACAAGGAGCAAAGGAAAAAACAAATATAGAGAATATAAAACAATAATAATGTCTATACCATTTGAAATCTATTTGGTACTAAACTGTGTAAAATCCCACAGTTAACACAAAAGACAGGAAGAAGGTATAGGGAACTGAAAGATAGGAGGATGTTAGCATTGTTGGAAAGTGGTAAAGATCTTCACTTACATAAGACTTAGTTAAGTCCAAAAATGCATCTTGTATGTTCAGCAGCGCTAACTGTAAGAGAAATGCAAATCAAGTACCACCTCACACTAGTCAGAATGGTCATCATTAAAAAGTCTACAGATAAATGCTGGAGAGGGTGCAGAGAAAAGGGAACCCTCCTAACACTGCTGGTGGGAATGTAAATGGGTGCACCCACGATGGAAAACAGTATGGAGGTTCCTCAAAAAACTAAAAACAGAGTTGCCATATGATCCAACAATCCCACTCCTGGGCATACATCTGAAGAAAACCATAATTCAAAAAGATACATGCACCCAAATGTCCATAGCAGCACTATTTACAGTAGCCAAGACATGGAAGCAACCTAAATGTCCACTGACAGATGAATGGACAAAGAAGATGTGGTATATATGCATGATGGAATATTACTCTGCCATTAAAAAGAATGAAATAATGCCATTTGCAGCAGCATAGATGGACCTAGGGACTGTCATACTGAATGAAATAAGTCAGAGAGAGGAGACATATTGTATAACATCCCTTATAAGTGGAATCTAAAGAGAAATGATACAAATGAACTTATTTACAAAACAGGAACAGACTCAAAGAATAGAGAACCAACTTATGGTTGCCAGGGAGAAAGATGGGGGAAGGGATACTTCGGGAGTTTGGGACCGACATAAACACACTGGTATACTTAAAATGGATAACCAACAAGGTCCTACTGTACTGCACATGGAACAGTGCTCCATGTTATGTGGCAGCCTGGATGGGAGGGGAGTTTGGGAGAGACTGGATACATGGATATGTATGGCTGAGCCCCGTCACTGTTCACCTGAAAATATCACACTGTTAATTGGTTATACCCCAATACAAAATAAACATTTTTTTTTAATCGTACAGGTGCTTATCCAGGTGCACAGGTCTATCGCTGTACTTATGGACGCAGCAGAAGTACTTTATTCTGTCACACAGAATATTACAAGATTTGTACTCAAGTGGCAAAACTTAACACAATTAACTTTTACATCAAAGGCAATCAAGTAAAACGGGCTTTTTGAAAACTGCAACTGCACAGCAACAGAAAACACAGTGAGAGGCCAGTCCTTCTCCCTCCCACTGCTTCTGCACTATCACTGCAAATGGCAACACAGTGAAAAAGGCAAATGATGTCTCGTTGCTGCTGTGAAAACTGCCTGATCTCACAGTCCGCTGAGACGGATTCGAGGAGCCACGAGGGCATCACAGACCACACTCTGAGAACTGCTAATCCAACCGAAGGACACAAATCGCTGCAAAGAAATCTTAAACTTCACTTAGTTACAGAACAATGTTGATCAGATCAGATCAGATCAGTCGCTCAGTCATGTCTGACTCTTTGTGACCCCATGAATCGCAGCACGCCAGGCCTCCCTGTCCATCACCAACTCCTGGAGTTCACTCAGACTCACATCCATCGAGTCAGTGATGCCATCCAGCTATCTCATCCTCTGTCGTCCCCTTCTCCTCTTGCCCCCAATCCCTCCCAGCATCAGAGTCTTTTCCAATGAGTCAACTCTTTGCATGAGGTGACCAAAGACAGCTTTAGCATCATTCCTTCCAAAGAAATCCCAAGGCTGATCTCTTTCAGAATGGACTAGTTGGCTCTCCTTGCAGTCCAAGGGACTCTCAAGAGTCTTCTCCAACACCACAGTTCAAAAGCATCAATTCTTCGGCGCTCAGCTTTCTTCACAGTCCAACTCTCACACCCATACATGACCACAGGAAAAACCATAGCCTTGACTAGATGAATCTTTGTTGGCAAAGTAATGTCTCTGCTTTTGAATATGCTATCTAGGTTGGTCATAACTTTCCTTCCAAGGAGTAAGCGTCTTTTAATTTCATGGCTGCAGTCACCATCTGCAGTGATTTTGGAGCCCAGAAAAATAAAGTCTGACACTGTTTCCACTGTTTCCCCATGAAGTGATGGGACCAGATGCCATGATCTTCGTTTTCTGAATGTTGAGCTTTAAGCCAACTTTTTCACTCTCCACTTTCACTTTCATCAAGAGGCTTTTGAGTTCCTCTTCACTTTCTGCCATAAGGGTGGTGTCATCTGTATATCTGAGGTTATTGATATTTCTCCCAGCAATCTTGATTCCAGTTTGTGTTTCTTCCAGTCCAGCGTTTCTCATGATGTACTCTGCATATAAGTTAAATAAACAGGGTGACAATATACAGCCTTGACGAATTCCTTTTCCTATTTGGAACCAGTCTGTTGTTCCATGTCCAGTTCTAACTGTCGCTTCCTGACCTGCATACAAATTTCTCAACAGGCAGATCATCTCTTTCAGAATTTTCCACAGTTTATTGTGATCCACACAGTCAAAGGCTTTGGCATAGTCAATAAAGCAGAAATAGATGTTTTTCTGGAACTCTCTTGTTTTTTCTATGATCCAGCAGATGTTGGCAATTTGATCTCTGGTTCCTCTGCCTTTTCTAAAACCAGCTTGAACATCAGAAAGTTCACGGTTCACGTATTGCTGAAGCCTGGCTTGGAGAATTTTGAGCATTACTTTACTAGCGTGTGAGATGAGTACAATTGTGCGGTAGTTTGAGCATTCTTTGGCATTGCCTTTCTTTGGGATTGGAATGAAAACTGACCTTTTCCAGTCCTGTGGCCACTGCTGAGTTTTCCAAATTTGCTGGCATATTGAGTGCAGCACTTTCACAGCATCATCTTGTAGGATTTGGAATAGCTCAACTGGAATTCCATCACCTCCACTAGCTTTGTTCATAGTGATGCTTTCTAAGGCCTACTTGACTTCACATTCCAGGATGTCTGGCTCTAGGTCAGTGATCACACCATCGTGATTATCTGGGTCGTGAAGATCTTTTTTGTACAGTTCTTCTGTGTATTCTTGCCACCTCTTCTTAATATCTTCTGCTTCTGTTAGGTCCATACCATTTCTGTCCTTTATTGAGCTCATCTTTGCATGAAATGTTCCTCTGGTATCTCTGATTTTCTTGAAGAGATCCCTAGTCTTTCCCATTCTGTTGTTTTCCTCTATTTCTTTGCATTGATTGCTGAAGAAGGCTTTCTTATCTCCTCTTGCTATTCTTTGGAACTCTGCATTCAGATGTTTATATCTTTCCTTTTCTCCTTTGCTTTTCACTTCTCTTCTTTTCACAGCTATTTGTAGGGCCTCCCCAGACAGCCTTTTTGCTTTTTTGCATTTCTTTTCTATGGGAATGGTCTTGATCCCTGTCTCCTGTACAATGTCATGAACCTCATTCCATAGTTCATCAGGCACTCTATCTATCAGATCTAGGCCCTTAAATCTATTTCTCACTTCCACTGTATAATCACAAGGGATTTGATTTAGGTCATACCTGAATGGTCTAGTGGTTTTCCCTACTTTCTTCAATTTAAGTCTGAATTTGGCAATAAGGAGTTCATGGTCTGAGCCACAGTCAGCTCCTGGTCTTGTTTTTGCTGACTGTATAGAGCTTCTCCATCTTTGGCTGCAAAGATAGTCATATTCATTTGTCATTTTAAAACCATTTTATTCATATTATGTGACAAAAACGATAGGCACATCAAGCTTATTAAGAACCCAGTGTCTCACTATAAGAAAAAAAAATGGAAACATGAAATAAGGAATCTAAGTAAAATCCTGTAATGTTAAGTTTGAAGATCCCCTGGACGAGGAAATAGCAACCCACTCCAGTATTCTTGCCTGGAAAATTCCATGGAAGAGGAAGAGCCTGGCATGCTACAATCCATGGGGTCACAAAAGAGTTGCACACGACTAAGCACACACACATACATTGTGAATAAACAAAACCACATGTGTGTGCGTGCACATGTGTGTAGAGTTCTGTGCATGCTCTGAAGAAGACAAAGCAGCAGCAACTGCTCAGGAACAGGGGTAACTAGGGTCCAGATCTAGGCTTCTAAGTATCATTCCCACTAAAAGAAACCTTTGGGAAATGTCTGATTCTGGGCTTGGGGCACAGACAAAATAAGGTACACCTGATACCTTTGTGTCAAAAAGCAAGAGTCCCAAAAGCCACTGCATATTGGTGCCCACTGACCAAACTTGTAACAATGTAAGCATTAAAAAAAAGTATGGGGCTTCCCTGGTGGCTCAGTGAATAAGAATCCACCTGCCAAGGCAGGAGACATGGGTCTGATCCCTGATCCAGGAAGACTCCACGTGCCACAGAGCAACTAAGCCCGTGTGCCGCAACTACTGAGCCCATGTGCCACAACCACTGAAGCCTGCGCACCCTAGAGCCCGTGCTCCACAGCAAGGGAAGCCACCACAATGAGCAGCCCACACACTGCAACTAGAGAGTAGTCCCCACTCCCTGCAACCAGAGAAAAGCCTGCACAGCAATGAAGACCCAGCACAGCCAAAATAAAAAATAATGTTTTTTTAAGTATGACATTGAGGGTCTTTTCGTGTGCCTACTGGCCATCTGCACTTCCTCAGGGAGATATAAATCAAAATCGCAATGAAATATCACCTCACACCTCTCAGAATGACCATCATCAAAAAGAACAACAAACGGTGGTGGGGATGTGCGGAAAACTCTCATGCACTGTTGGTGGGAATGTTCACTGGTGCAGCCACTATGGAAAACAGCATGGAAGTTTCTCAAAAACTAAAAATAGAACTACCACATGATCCAGCAATTCCACTTTTGGGTGTATATCTGAAAAAAAACAAAAATACGAATTTGAAAAGAAACATGGACTCCAAAGTTCCAAGCAGCAATTTCCAACACATGAAGCAACCTGTGTGTCCATCAATGATGAATGGATAAAGATGATGTGGTGTGTATATACATGTAATACTACACAGTCATAAAAAAGGAGGATATTTTGTAATAATGTGGATGAACTTGGAGGGCATTATGCTAAGTGAAATAAGTCAGACAGAGAAAGTCAAATGTGTAATATCACTTATATGTAGAATCTAGAAAAAAAAAGTACAACAAACCAGTGAGTGTAACACTGGAGCAGACTTACAGATAACAAACCTGGAGAAGGAACCAGTGGTTACTGGGGTGTGGGGAGGGGCAAGGAATGATAAAGGGGTCGGGGAGTGGGAAGTACAAACTGCTGGGTGGTAAGACAGGCTACAAGGATATACTGTACCACAGGGGAATACAGCCAATAGTTTGTAATAGCTGTAAATGGACTGTAACCCTTAAAAAACAGATGTATGATAATAACAGATTATAATCCCCTGAAATAACGAGTATATAGTGACACTCAAAAGTAAGGAAGAGCAAGGCAGAAGCGAGAAGGTGAGAAAGCTCTCCTTTAAAGATACTAGATAATAAATGCCTAAGCAATCATAAAAATAGAAAAATCACAATTTTAAAAAAATACCAGAGAAGTAGCTAATTCAAGCAAGGCTCACCAGCAGATGTTAAAACCACTGAACAAAAGGGTGCTGAGTAACAAGACAGCAGGATCTCAAAGAAGCACTTCTCAGACTCCTTACTCATTCCAAAGGTGCAGAGTGCATCTCACCTTTACAGTGGAGAGACCTGGTAGTCACCTCAGCAACAATTAAGAAGAACCTGGCTTTTCTAACCTTCTCATGTGATGCAATAGTACAGACATTACTTATCAAGTTTTCTCATCAAAAAAGTTTACTCTTCATCTTATCAGTGAAACAATTCCAATACAGCATTCTACAAAAAAACAACTGATCTGAACTCTGCAAAAAAGTCAGTGATAGTAAGACAAGAAGAATTAAGAGGACAGTTCTAGATAAAGAGACATAGCAATGAGATGCTCTGCAGGAGCCTAGATTGTCCCCTGATGACAGAGTACTACAAAAATTTGGGGACTGGGGAAATTTAAATATAGAATATATTTATCAGACAACTTATGGACCTAGTGTTAATTTTCTCAGGTGGGATAGTGTGGTGTGATTACATGGGAGAACATCCTATCTAAGAGACATGCTGAAGTAACTACAGTTGAAGTGTCATGATATCTGCAACAGTCCAAAAAAGTGTGTGTTTGTCTGTGTGTGTGTGTGTAAGATAGGAAGAGACAGAGAAAGCCAACGTGGCAAAATGTTAACAACTGAGAAACTGGGTAACAGGTATCTGGCTGCTTGTTGCACCATTCAATTTTTGGGGTGAATTTTAAACTGTTCAAGATAAAAAGATGGAGGGGAAAAAAAGACCAGGATGGTAGACTATAAACAGAACAGACTTTATCCTGTAAGAAAGAAAGGAAGAACTAACCAAAGTTCCCATGCAGGGAAGAGATGGGCTAAACGGAGGGCTCGGGCTTCTGACCTGGTGGCAACGCACAGAGGGGACCAGACGGGTGAAACTGGGAACACCTGAGCCCTGCCCGCAGCACACCACTGCTCCGTTATCATAGAACCTGTGTGCTGAGGTCACAGAGCCGGGCGTCAGTACACTCGTCCTTGAGATGCAGAGGTCTCCACTTCTGTAGAATAGTTTCTTTGATGTCCTAGAGTGTTCAGGTTTTATGTGCACTTTCAGGCAAAACTGAGCCCTTTTCTACCCACACTTCACACTGTTTGTAGGAAGGGCTGCAACAGTGCAAGCAATTACAGCAGCTCCAGTGATAAACCAGCGCCTACCCCCCACCCCACCCCCAACCACGGGGCTTTGTTTCACTAGAGAAGCAATGACTCCCATGATCTACTCATTAAGCTAAACTGGCCAGGTGACTTTGGAAGCCAAGCCCACTGTCTTTCAGATTTTCTCCCTGAAAAAAAATAAATAATGTTGAGTTTCTCCTCTGATACCAAGCCTCTATGAGCATGTCAAACAATTTTGAGCAAAGAATAAACTAAGGCCAAAACAGGTGAAAAAAAATGAAGTCCCTTGGAGAATATGAGCTTTGAAAAATCTAGGGACCATTATGATTATTTCTCTTATACTCCTATGCCCTTCATTTCTAAATTAATGCTCTGAAGAAAAGGAGGTAATGAGATCATATCCATTTTACTTCTTGAACACTCATAATCAATTAAAACTGTTCTGGAAGGCCCAGCCAAAATAAAGTCATGTAACACTGGAAATGAGAAATATTACTCTTTTCACATGATCCACTACTGAGAAGACTTAAGAGATCTGATAAGAACAAGCAAGGCTATTAAAAAGAACACAGTAAAATGATTTTTAAAAACACAGATACCAATAGTTCTCCCAAATATTAGCAAAGATCTGTTAGAAAATATAATGATAAAGGTCCTATATCAACAATAATAAAAATACTCAGAATTAAAGGAAATGCACAGGAACCGTGCAACAACTTCGTAAAACGTCATTTGTGAAAAACATGCTTTAAAGATACATCACATGAACGTGGAGGGAAAGACTAACACATTGCAAAGATGCCAGTTTCTTTCCAAAGTCACTGCTGAATTATAATCAAAACTGCAAAAGGATTTTATTTTTAATTGGCCATCGGTACAGGCAGGGTGGGATCAAGAAGAGGAGGAGATGTGATAAAGTGATTCTAAAATGAGTTTAAAAGTATACCAGGGCCAGAAGAGCCAAGAAGATTCTAAAAAAGAACAACAAAGAAACAGTACAACTTATACCAACAGATAAAATGTGTCACAAATCTCTAGTAACAAAGACACTGCAGTATTAGCAAAACAAACAGAAAGTATATCAAAGAAGGAGAACAGGATGTCCTTGATCACACATCAGTGTATTTAAGAATTTAATACATAACAAAGGTGACAGGTGTGATGGGTGTGGGAAGAAATCAACTGTTCAACAAACGCTGCAACAATCAGATTGGTCACTAGGGAAAAAATTAAGTTCTATCCCTTATAGCTCTACTTTCAACAACAAAAAAATACCACAAAAGAAAACTAAAACTATAAAAGGAAAAAATTGGTGAGTATTTCTATGCTCTTGAGGTCAGGGAGTTTCACTGCTTAACTGAAAGAAGAAATCCTAAAAGCCAGCTGGCTGGACACCATGGAGCTGAAACTTGTGCTCAGAGCACTGATTGCAGATGCTGAGGCTGAAGCTTAGGTAGCCTCTTTAGACGGCAGTCAGCAAAGCAAGGGAAAATGAAGACAAGCCCATTTTCTGAACCCACGGTTCCAACTCAAAGGGTTTTACCCTAAAGAAGTAATCCCTGAAAGCAGGAAAATACCCACCTCTCAAGGATATTAGAGAAGAGCTGCTATAATGGTGAAAATGAAAATAACTCAGGCATCCATCAAGGGGACATATATGATTATGCTCAGTTGTGTCTGACTCTTTGTGACCCCATGGACTATAGCCCGCCAGGCTCCTCTGTCCATGGGATTCTCTGGGCAAGAATACTGGGTTGCCATGCCCTTTTCCAAGGGATCTTCCCAACCCAGGGATCAAACCCACGTCTCTTATGTCTCCTGCATTGGCAAACAGGTTCTTTACCACTAGCGCCACCTGGGAAGCACTATCCATCAAGGGGATGGGTATAAATCATGGTATATGATCTAAGCAGAACACGGGACAGTGGTCAAAACCGATGACAGAGATCTATATTTATGGACATGAAGTTATGTCTAACACACAGCAGCAAGTAGAAAAAACAAAACCCAGGGTGTTTTCCTAAATGACTTAACAGTTCCAAGAGAAACCAAAAGGCAGGGAGCTCAAAACATCAGCTTCCAAAGCCTTCCCTCTGGCTCAGGTCACAGTCTCCCTTGAGGTGCCTCAGTCTCTCAGTCTATAAAATGGGGATAAAAAAACACCAGGGCTACTATCATCCCCTCTACTGTCCCCAGGGTACTCTGGGGAGTAATTAGCTGGTATTTGTGATGTGTGTTGCTGCACTTGAGTTATTACAGAAAATTTTCCATCAGGCTCACCCAAGTTCTTAAGCGAAACTAAAGAAGATTTGATGAAATGCCCCAAAGACAAGTAAGCCTGGTAATAATAAGGCAGGAGAAACTGCCCATTGGGAAGTGAGGCAGAGTCAGGGTTTCATCAGCGCTCCCCGGGGATGAGGTCAGCACACACCGATGCCTCTGGGCCTCCAAGGGAACGATTATCACACTGTAACCAGCGTCCCTGGAGCTCCTTATTAGTATAATAGAAACCCTGTCTGCTCTCATAGAGACCACAGAGACTGGGAGCCTAAAAAGACCACATGAGTCTCAGCACACCACCCCTCACCCCAGTCACCAAAGAGCACATGGCCTAATGAGGGGTGCGGGGACAGATGGGCAGGGACCTCTCTGCCGCGCATCAGCCTGTCCTGTGGAATTCCGATCGCAGCTGCCGAGCTATGGGAATATCTACGGAGAGACGGAGCAGCCTGCAGAGGGGCAGGGCATGCATAATGCCCCAAACTCTGCCAGGGCACAGAAAGACAGAGGTTATGCCACTCTGGGGGGGCAGACAGGACACACTGTCCCTCTCTGTCATTCTGAATCCTAACACTGCCTCCTGGCACAGAAAGGACCCCGCCAATGGCAGTGAACACTGGCAGGGGAGCCCTGTCTGGAGAAGGCTGCCCCTGGCCATTGCTTGTGCCCAGCGTTCTGTGGAACGTCCACCCTTCGTGAGCACCAGACGGAGGAGCTGGAATGCTTTGTCCTGCAGAGTCTGTGCTGTACGCATTCTTCAAAATTCCCCTTTCTTCCTTCCCCTAATTCCTGTCTCTCTCTTTCTCCATCTGTCTCATCCTGTCTCTCAGATCTATTCCGGTGAGTCCCAGAGGGCCAGAGTGAAGCAAGTTCTAAAGTTCTGATGCAACGCCCGGCCACAGGTGAGGCCCCGGCTCTTCTGAAAACGTAATGAACGGGCAACAGCAGCTTGTGTGCTTCTTGACAGCACACAGGTGCTGATAAATATCGATCTCCAGGGCATTCCTGGTAAACACGGCCCGAGCGTCGCACCAGCATGGGCACCAGTGAGCACATGCATGCACATGCACGCAGACACACACACACACACACAAACACTTGTGCACACACACACTCACACCTTCTCAGCTCTGCTCTCACACATCAAAAACAAATTATTTAACTATTCTCTTCCCTGAGGATTAGAGCTCTAATTTCAAACACACAGCTCCCTGGCTTGTCTCACACATGCAGCATTCTGATAGGTTAAATGCTGCCATTTAATTACCATAATGAGAGGTGCTTTTTTTGGGTTTCCTTAAAGGTTGATTTTTTCCCTCTCTTGTTTTACCCTGAAAATCATTTTTAACATGTTTTCATCCATAATTTTCCACATCCTTCTCCCCACTATGTACACAGGGAAGAAGGAAGGAGAAAGACTCTTTAGGTCGATGTCTTAAAGAGTTTCTCAGAGGTGAATGGATAACAATACCAAAGGTTCAAACCATTTATTTAAATTTTTTTTAATTTAACATTTATTTAAAGTTTTTAATGACAAAAAGAAAAGGCAGAAGGAAGAGGTAAAAGCCAGCAAAGTGAACTAATAAAGTGAGAGTCTCAGACAGAAATGGTCAGTGAGAGATGAGGTGTGGCTGGTGTAAGTTACTGGGGGAGGGAGGGTCAGTCCTGCAGGTGGTTTTAGTGGGAGGCAGGAGGGGTGAGATCCAGAGATGTCCGGATATGCTTCAAGGCAGCCTCAAATCAAGCCCTATGCTGGGAAGATCCCCTGGAGAAGGGAATGGCTACCCACTCCAGTCCTCTTGCCTGGAGAATGCCAGTGGACAGAGGAGCCTGGCGGGCTACAGTCCATGGGGTCGCAAGAGTCAGAAGTGATTGAGCACACAAGCAGATCAAGCAAGGAGGCTGTTTTCCATGGAAAGGCTAGACAAGTGAACAAGATGCCTACAGAAAAGAAATCTGCTTTCAGATATACTGACAAGTTTACAACTATATGATCTTCCAAACTGCAGATCAGAATTCAGGCCAACACGAGTTGACTTCACAGCCCGACACACAGGACTGGATGGAGCTGCGTGGCTGGTGCCTGAGGAAGGCAGACACCCTGGGAAGGCAGACACCTCCAGCCACAGTGGCCGAGAGTCCTTCGGAGGAGAGGGGCCAGCACCAGGGGAGGGGCCAGAGGAAGGGAAACACTCTTCTCCAGCCCTCTTACAAGTGACCGGAAACTAGCATATCTCCCAGGAAGACAACTGGGCTAACCGGTTACCACGTGCTACCCGGGTCTTTTTCACCCTCACTCCTGTTGGAACCTCTGACCGTTAGGCTCTCTGCCTTAGCCCCACACCTTTTACCCCTCTGACTCATTGATTTGCAGGAGTTGCAGGAGTCAAGGTACCGAGAAGGTCATCTGCTACCAGAGAACCAAGGTACCTGCAGGGTCAGGTCATTGTAACCGCCATGTCTTATAGTGTGTGGGGAGGCCCTGAGGCCACATTAACCAAAGCCACCTATCACAAACAAAAAGATCAGTGGGAATACACACAAACATGACCTAAACGGACAAACTCAGAGAGGAACAGTTAAGGAGCAGGTGCCGGGGGGAGAGAGGAGCTTTCTGGAGAATGAGTTTTCAGTGACAGGTGGGAGCGCGGCCCGCAATGACCATGGTCCGATTCAGTGGGACCCGGTTCTTGGCAGGAGAGGCAGGTTTTACCAGGAACACGGACAGGCCTCTCACTGAGAAGCCATTTCCAGATAAAACAACACTTGCTTCACAAATGCCAACTTCTTTTTCTTTAGAGAGCCTCAGATTTCAGCAACACCACTTCACAATGTCTATGTGGAGAAAGTTGAGGCTATCAGTCACCCAGTGGAAGCAACTTCGAAAGCCAGGGGCTTAACACTGGACAGCCTGAAGAGGGCAGTGACACAGCCTGACTGGGGTCTCCAACTGCAAAACCCCTGGCCACATCACAGGGGTCTGTCGGTTTCCTTCCTCTTTCCTTCCCACTATCTCCAACTCTGGGTCCGGAACTCTTCTCACTCCATCTGCTCTTCGCCAGGCCAGTTCACAGGCCAAAAACTCTGGACAGTGAGCACAGATGCCTCCCTCTCCTTCACTCCTTGAATCCTGCCCACTCTACTTCCTTACCCTCCCTAATCCAGCACCTTCTCTACTCTCGTGACTGCCCTTCTCCCCTGAATTCTTGCAGTGAGCTCCTAAGTGCCCACCGAACCCGAAGAGTGAGCTTTGGAAACACAAATAGGATCCATTACTATGCCACATAAAAGTCTTCAACGGCTTCCCCATCGTCTACAGACTAAAATCCAAACCCTTGTGTTCACACACATAAGTTCTGACCCTGGCTACCTCCCTAACTTACCAGCCTACTTCCTGATTCTCTGAATCATTTCTTACTTTGGAGACTGTGTTCCCATCCCATCCTGGCATGTATTAAAGTCACCACCACTCCCCAAACCCTAAAGACAACTAATCCTCTAGAAGGACTCCTGTAAGGGTAACCTCCTCATTTTTTAACCCATCCGCACTAGTCCTCCTCGCCCACCACGGAACCAATGACTCCCTCTTCTGGGCCTCTATACGTATACCTATTACAGCACCTGTAACACTTTATCATCCATCCTGCACTTGTTCGCATACTGTGGAATCACACTAGGCTAACGTTAAACCTTATTTTTCTAATTTCAGTGCTTAGCACAAAAGAAAGACACAAAGAAAATGTACATTTAATAAATGGTCAGTGGATGCATGATTTTTCCACTGTGTCATATTGCCTTTGTATGTAACACTGTCTGGGAACCAACAATTTTTTGTTTACCTATGTAGATATATATATAATATATATAATAGTAATAATAATATATATAATAGATATATGAAAAGAAGAGATAAAACTTGAAGCAAACGATTCTAAAAAGCAGATTAAAAACTGTTTCATCTAAAAATGCATTATAACTTCCTGATTGTGCTTCTGTTAGACTAACAATGAAACTGTTTCACATCCCCAATCCCACACTGGTTGGAGAGGGAGTACAGCTACAGGGAATTAAAGGAAAACTGGTTTAAACTTTCATGATAAATATTTACAAGTAAACAGCTGAGAACTAACTGTACCTGTGTACTCTTGGTTCACCATGAGATCCTTTTAAACAAATACCTACCATTCCCTCAAAACAGAATAATTATGATAAGGCCGTGTAAGCGCTCAGCCTACAAGATATATATTAACTGTCCTGGTACAAGCTGTAATAATCTCAAGGCCAAACCTGTGCAAGGCTTCCTATGGTGCCAGACTCCAGCGTTCTGCACACTGACATTAGAGCTGAGGGAGGCACATGCTGCTCCGCAAAGGTTCGACTCCTCAGAGTGGATCTTAAAGGTGAGGCAGGCGGCTCAGGAGAAAGCCGATTTAATTTGTTTAACATCGTAAAAAGGGACATTTCCACATGGGCAGCAAGGACATGAATATCATGTGTGTATGGCAGAATTATAAACGCATTTTTGGCGAAATTCAATAAAGCTGATTCTACTGCATAAGGTCAGCAATTTACTATAAAAAATGATATGATTGCAATTTTTAATATAACCCATGTATTTGCGGCAAGATGCTCTGGAAGATTGTGCAATGTAACCATTCGACCTCTCCGCCGGTGCAGAGACAGCCCTGTTTACCCTTTCTTGTCCTGATAAAAGCCTCAGTACAGAACAACAAAGTCAACGGCACTCACTAGCAGAGCCATCCTCCCCAGGTCTGAGCCTTCCTCTTCTCGAACACTACCACAGACTCTCTGGGTTGAACCCTTGTGGAAGACAGCAAGACAATCTCCAGAACTAAAGAGGACGAAAATTAAATTCATCTTCTATTCCTGATAATAGAAATATATATGAAATGGCATGGATAAAATAAATAATCTCATTTCTAATAATGCGATTCTTCAGGGAGAGCTCCCTGGTCCACGTGAGCGGACGATGCACTGAAACTCAATGATTCAGTGAAGACAGAGGCACGTTTCTCAAATGTGGTGGACTCCTGTTAGTCTCCATGCTCACATGCACATTTTTTGGAAGAAATAACCCAGGTTACCATGAAGATGAAATGAGCAAATGCATGTGAGAATGCTCTTAAATTATAAAGTAGAATACACAGGCTGGGGGTGATCGCATGGTCTGTATCTGTCGTCTCAGGCTTGCTCATAAATCACAGTTTCTGCGTTTCTAGGCAGTTGCCGCAGTCTCATCACCAAGTTCTCTGAGGGCATGGACCACTTGTGCCCCAACTGCACTTAGCATGGCGCTCAGCAGACACGAGACTAGGAATGCATGGTGAGCAGAGCTGAGCTTGGTGACTGGTGATATGAAAGATTCCAGATTAGGGGATATGGAACTCCAAAAGAACCTTTTCCGCCCGCCCCCCCCGCCCCCCGCAACAGCATCTCCAGATGGAAGCTGGAAAGAGCTCACTCTTCTCACTCACAGCTACAGTCTGACCATAGTTTCCAGGTCAAGTCAATCTCCTTTCCTACCTCGGAGTCTCTGAGCTGGCTGTCCTTCTGCTCTCGCTCTTCACATTCTAGTTCCAGTGATCCTCCCAAAACAAGCCTTCCCCTACTCTGTCAAAACTCTTTTACTCTTAGTCACAGCACCTTGCTTACTTCTAAGAGTTTTTGCACATTTCAGATTTCTGGAGAAGTCTGTCTCTATCCCAGATTGCTGTTTTATTTACCAGTATATATTCAGTCCCCAGGACCAGCACAGTAAGAGAAATATGCACTCAATAAATACTTGGATGGATGAACAAATGAATGATGAAAATCTTTCAAAGTCAGGTATTAAGGGCTTCCAGAGAATAATTTTCTGTTATTTCTATTTTGGTACTTAGTCTCCTCTTTGTAGGACTGCATAAAGGACAGCCTTTTGATTGAAAAAAAAAAAAAAAGTAAGTAAATACCAGAAATGGACTCAAAAGAGAGGTCATCATGAAGCTCCGTATTTATTCTCTTCCAATTACATTCTGTACAAATTAGCTCCGTTTGTAAAGTTAAACTGATTTTTTAAACTGCCTCTTCTTCAAACTCAACCTGTGTTCTTTTGGCCAAGACCCCAAATTTTGCAATTAGAATAATTTAATTGACAATTCTGTTTGTGACTCAGAAAGCAGGAGAGGGTATGGCTTTGTTCTTCAGCTTCACAGGTTCACCACTGTCGGTGGTAAAATATTTTTCTTGTTGGTTAACAGTATAGATCTAGCTTGAAGCCAAAAATGGAGTGGAAGAGAGCCCCATTCCTATGCACTGTAGGTTTCATTGAAAAGATGACATTTCTGTGGTTGTGATATTTAATTTATCACAGAGGGGCATGATTTTTTTCCCCTGAAATGCCATGATAAGGTAAACTTCAACTTTATGAATGAAAGCTTTTGCAATCATGTAACAAACTGAAAATCTACACAAGACTTAAAGACCACCCTATCACTAAAGACAATCTACTCAACAATCTAATTACAGAAAGATTACTTTAAAGGGCTGTAAAACTAAAAAGAATAATTAACAGTAAGAGACTAGTGCATTCCCAAGTCGTCTTCTGTCTGATGAAAGGGGTGAGATCTGGGAAGAATAGCTCCTATCAGAATGTTTTAGAAACTAAACATAGGTCTGTTTAAAGTGGAAGGGAAAAATCAGTACAGTCATTCAGTTCTTAGCACAAGTTAAATATAAGCTGGCGTGTGTGTATGTGTGTGAGTGTGTGCATATGCACGTATGTGAGAGAGTACACCCCATCATTCTGTTCATTGAGGACCTTTAGTGAGTTCCTCTACCCCAAAGATGGAGAAAACATAAAGCTGCTGACTAACCAACTCAGCAAACCTACAATGAAAAGTACATTTAAAACCATGCTAACTTATGTTCCACAAACCAGACACACACACACACACACACACACACAAACACACACATATACACACAGAGCAGCAGCAGATAAATTTATTTTTAGAAGGCAGAGACTCAAAAATGTTAATTTAACAATGGATTAGTTAATGAATGAATACTATCCAAAGTTAATTAAGAATCTTCCTAATTATAGTCTAATCAACATAAAATATTTTTCAGGAGACAGCCTTAAGTTCTACCTTATGTTAAATTTCAGAAGTCTCCACTTCCAACATTTTCCAACAGACCCACAGATCCCACAGTTCCTCTGGTGAAAATTCCCTCACCTACCCTTAGTAGACAAACCTCCTTTAAAATCATCTCAGAAAAGCTAGCAATGTGATACAGAACACATCAGCATTTATCTCTGGGACAAACTGGAGGTATATCACTACTGCTTTTCTTAACAACTAAAGGCCCAGGTTTTCTCAAAAACAGTTAACTAAAAACGTATCCTGCCCTCAAACATACACCCAGTCTGCTCTGTGTTGAATGAAATACTTTAGATTTACAAATAAACCACTGCCACCTGCTTCCAGACTGGAAAGGCAAACTCTCTTTTGCCTGACTCTTTTTTATTAACATGGTTTGAAACAAACTGAATGTTTCCCTCATTTTGTAGGCTGTTATGGAAATGGCTTGAAAAATAGTTATTAAACCAAGTTATTAAACGAAGTTATTAAACCTTCAGTAAGAAAGAGGCAAACCACTTTCTTACCCGAGAAGGGAATGGCAAACCACTTCAGCATTCTTGCCTTGAGAACCCCATGAACTGTATGAAAAAGCAAAAAGATATGGTCACAAAGAGTCGGACATGACTGAGTGACTGAATAACAAAAAAGAGAGAGGCTTGTGACGTCAGTGTGTTTGTACCCTGATTGGGGGCAACTATGTTGCTGCATTTGTGAATCTCCTTTCTTTTATAGATTCCTCGAATAGCACTCAGCATCCAGCCCTTCTTTCTAGTGGGCCTTCTGGTGTCAGAGAGGCTGGCACACCCACAGCAACACTTACCTCAGTGGCTAGAGCTGTGGCTGGGGATTAGGTGCACTCACAGGTGATTCAGAAAGCGGAAATGAGGCCAAAGACCTGTATCCGCTACTTCTGAGTGCTGCAAAAATCAGCAGATCATCAAGTGAACACTGGAAACACCACAGTTTCCTACTACAGTCCAATCTCTAGCCTCCAGCTTCATTTGTGAGGGTCAAGTTCCTATTCCAATGTCCTGTTTTTGTGGATGTAGGGACATCCTGCGGTGGCGGCAGCCCCGATGTCCTGATCTCTGAACACAGCTAAAAGGGTGTGCTCCTTTAAAAAAAAAAAAAAAGTATCTATTTGGCTGCATCGAGTCTTAGTTTTGGCATGTGGGATCTTTCGTTGCATTGCTCAGGCTTCTTCAGTTTCGGCTTGCAGGCTTAGTGTCCCAGCGGCATATGGGATCTTAGTTCCCTAACCAGGGATCAAACTCCCCTGCACTGGAAGGTGGATTCTTAACCACTGGAACAGCAGGTATGACTCAAAAGTTCCAGTGGTAGCCTCCTGGGCCCTTACTTGCCTGGCTGAGCAGAGGGAGCAGCCTTCCCAGAGAGTCCTTCAATGTCCTGGAAGTCATTCCTGGAGGCCTGGCTTTGTGTCCACTCCTTTGGCCCTTTCAACAAATGAGGAAATGCCCAACTTTTTACATTCAATCACTCTCTGACCAGAATTCCGAAAGGTTCCTGTTGCCTGAATTTTTCTGATACCAACAAGTTTATCTTTTTAACATAGAAAGTGAAAGTTGCTCAGTCATGTCAGACTCTTGGCGACCCCATGGACTATTCAGTCCGTGGAATTCTCTAGGCCAGAATACTGGAGTGGGTAGCCTTTCCCTTCTCCAAGGGATCTTCCCAACTCAGAGATCGAACCCAGGTCTCCCACATGCCAGTGTAGCCCTTTATTTATTCATAAAATGTTATGTTTTTAATATAACAGTACAGCAAAATGATTATAGCCTATTAAGAATATACCTTCTAAGAGGACGTGTACTGCTGATCGCTGTCATCATTAATTAAGCCATGATTTTAGTGCCAGGCACTCTGCTAAGCACTTCTCACACTATTTTCATCTCATTCCTACAAGAACCTTTTGCAGTAAACGCTATCATTAACCCCATTTTACAGATAAGGCAACCACAGCAGAGCGAGGTTAAGAATTTTACCCAGGGCTACACAGTCAGAAAGTGGTGAAGCTGGGATTGGAACCCAAGCAGTCTAGGCCCTATTGACTCCCCAGCTGAAGTATCTCAAACCTGACAGATTATTTAGTCACTCCAAAAGAATGCTTCCAAAGTCATGTGGTATTGCTACTGGAGACAAGCTACAAATAAAACACCTGCAGGTTCCTTCCCTCCAGGCTCAAAACCCTAATACACTCACCCACCACTGGTGACAACAGAAGATGGTAGAAGCACTTTTGAAAACAGTTTGGAAGTTTCCTAGAGAGTTAAACATGTAACCATCATATGATACATACAGTCTATCCCTCAGTTCTGCCTGAGAGAAAAGGAATTACACGTCTCTACAAAGATTTATACAGAAATGTTAAGAGCAGCTTTAATAGCTAAAAACTGGAAACAATTCCAATGTCCATCAACAGGTGAATGGATAAACAAACTGGTATAACCAAAGCAAGGGAATACTATTCAGCAAGAAAAAGGGATGAATCACTCATACATGTAACAACATGGGTGAATCTCTATCATGCTGAGTAAAAACGGCCAGGCCCAAAACGGGATGCATACTACATGACTCCATTTATATAAAACTGTAGAAAATGTGGACTTCCCTGGTCGTACACTGGTTAAGAATTCTCCTGTCAGCGCAGGGGACACGAGTGCAACCCCTGGTCCAGGAAGATACCACCTGCTGCGGAGCAACTAAGCCCGTGTGCCACAACTACTGAGCCAGGGTGCCTAGAGCCCGTGCTCTGCAACAAGAGAAGCCACTGCAATGAAAAGCCCTCACATCGCAATGAAGGGTAGCCCCCGCTTGTTGCAACTAGAGAAAGCCCTCGCATAACAATGAAGACCCAGTGCAGTGCAGCCAAAAATTTTCGTAAAATTTCAGAAAATGCACTAATCTGTAGAGAAAGAAAGCAGATCAGTGCTTACTGGGGAATCAGCACATGCTGGGGCAGGGAGGAAGGAATTATAAAGGAGGACGAGGAAATATCTGGGGGGTGATCGGTATGTTATCTTTTTTTGGCTGCATGGGGTCTTAGTTGTGGCACACAGGATCTCTGATCTTTGCTGCAGCACATGGGTCCTTGTAGTTGCAGCATATGGGATCTAGTTCCCTAACCAGGGATTCAACCTGGGCCCAGAGTCTTAGCCAATGGACTGCCAGGGCAGTCCCAATGTGTTCATTATTTGATTGCAGCAATGGTTTCACAGGTATACACACATAGGCCAAATTTTATAGTTGTACAAATTAAGTATGTATATCGTTTCCTGTATGTCAGTCATATCTCAGTAGCTGCTTAACATAATACAGCAACCCTGAGGGTCAACTTTGGTCCTGTCTCCTTCACCTCACACATCTCATCTACTACTGAGCCTGGCTTACTCCCTTTTTCTACATTGTCTGTAGTTCTGTCCTTCCTTTCCAGAAAATAGATGGTATGGTTCAAAGAACTCTAGGCATAAGACTTGGTTCTAGTTCTATTTCTGCCATTAGTCTGCACTACTTAATCTTTCTGAGCCTCAGTTTCCTCTCCTGTGAAATGGGAGATTAAATGCATTCATTCATTCAACAAATATCTATTAACCTGCTTATAACCACATGTAAGATTATAGTGAAGAAGAAAAGAACCCATCTATGTGCTTTGTAAACCACAAAGTTCTGCACATAAATATGTCATTTCTTTTTCCATTTCTACTGCTATTCCTTCCAAGTCCAGATTCTCTGCACCTAACAAAGGACTTGGCAGGACCTTCTCCACAGCTGGTCTATCGACAGGCCAATTCAGTCTACACACCGAGCCTAGAGTAATATCCTCAAGTAGTCTCATAGAGTATTTCAGCTGGTTCAAAAGTGCTCTCAACTGTTAAATTTATCACATTGAGCCCTAACACTGGCTCCTCACTCACTGTCCACCTCACCAACCTCATTTCTCTTCTTTTTGAGGACCCAATGGGCCAGTCCAGCTAACTGGACATGGGTCTCCGTGTGAGCCTCCCTCACCAACAATGCCCTTCCCTGTTCTCTGACCATCTACACCCACTGCCTCCCTCAGTGCCTAGGTCAAAACTTACTTCTGCTGACCTAAGTAACTTTGAAAAGAATGCTTTCGCTGGATTCTGTAAGACTTAAAGACAAAAAGAACTGCATATAAATACTCTTTATATGAACACTAGAGTATTGGTAAAACATTTAGGAGAAGGTGATGGCACCCCACTCCAGTACTCTTGCCTGGAAAATCCCATGGATGGAGGAGCCTGGTAGGCTACAATCCATGGGGCCGCAAAGAGTTGGACACGACTGAGCGACTTCACTTTAACTTTTCACTTTCATGCAGTGGAGAAGGCAATGGCAACCCACTCCAGTGTTCTTGCCTGGAGAATCTCAGGGACAGAGGAGCCTGGTGAACTTCTCTCTATGGGGTCGCACAGAGGCGGACATGACTGACGCGACTTAGCAGCAGCAGCAGCAGCAATTCTGAAGCCATTTTCCAGGTATGCTGCTGCTCCTAAGTCACTTCAGTTGTGTTCAACTCTGTGCGACCCCACGGACGGCAGCCCACCAGGCTCCCCCATCCCTGGGATGAACCCCCAGGCAAGAACACTGGAATGGGTTGCCATTTCCTTCTCCAATTTCCACGTACGCAGGGCTGAACAAATAAATAAACTGAGGACTTACGAAGAACAGACATCCTTTTGAAACTTTCCCAGGTAAATGTCTTCTAACTATTACCCAATCACTTAACCTATTGTTCACTGGCCTGTGACCGAGGCTACTATGTAGCTGCTGAGAATGTCAAGAGGAGAAGACGCGGTCACCCTCCTTGAGGTGCTTACAGCCCTACTGAGCCTTCTACTCCATGTCTCCCTCGTCAGGGTCTGCTCACTTCTGCGGTACTGCTATGTTTCACAGATAAACGTTGGTACAGTTGATAAGCACTCGGCAGCCATTCCCACCTCCTAATGAGCTTCTCGTCCATAAAACAAGTATTTCATTTTTCTTTCATGAAACCCTAATGTAATAATACTCTGCATACACCAGGCCCTGAATACAGGCTGATTACCTAAGCTACAGCCCAGGACCCACATCACATCCCACAATAACAACAAAAAAAAGCTAAGCCATACAGTGGACTCTTGAACAACACAGGTCTGAAGTGTGCAAGTCTACTTACATGTTTATTTTTCTCAATAAATACTACAGTACTACATGACCCGAGGTGGGCTGGATCCATGGATGCCGAACCCTGATACAGAGGGTAGACTATGGGACTTGAGCCTCCATGGATGTTGTTAGTCCCTGTTGTTGACTGGGCCCTGGAACCAATCCCTGCTTGGATACTGAGGGATGACAGGCAGCCCCCCATATCCACACTTTCCACATCCACAGGTTCAACCAACCATGGATCAAAAGTATTTGAGGAAAAAAACTCCAGAAAACTCCAAAGTGCCAAACTTGAATTTGCCGAACACAGGCAACTATTTACACATCATTTACATTGTACTGGGTATTATAAGTAAATTGAAAGATGATTTAAATGGGAGGATACGTAGGATATATGCAAATATGATATCCTTTGGTGGAGGTTCTGGAATCAATCCCCGGGAAATACTGACAGACTGTACTTCATTTGAAAATAGATACTCACTTTCAAGTTTCTGAAACTTTCCATTTATTTGAATGTTTATTTTGAATCAAAAATTCAATTTATGAGCCCACATCCCTTCAAAAAATGAGATTAAAAAAAAGATTCTTTTAGAAAGAAAAGTATTTTTCATGTAACCATTGACCAGAATGTCCCCTCAGAATACAAATCTGTGCCCAGTGTTCATAATAATTTGTTTGTGTTTTTTCTCTTATTAATTTCTTTCTACCTATGGTCTGCTGCTGCTGCTGCTGCTAAGTCGCTTCAGTCATGTCCGACTCTGTACGACCCCATAGACGGCAGCCTACCAGGCCCCGCTGTCCCTGGGATTCTCCAGGCAAGAACACTGGAGTGGGTTGCCATTTCCTCCTCCAATGCAAGAAAGTGAAAAGTGAAAGTGAAGTCGCTCAGTCCTGTCCGACTCTTAGCCACCCCATGGACTGCAGCCTACCAGGCTCCTCCGTCCATGGGATTTTCCAGGCAAGAGTACTGGAGTGGGGTGCCATTGCCTTCTCCCTACCTATGGTCATGTTTATATTAAAAAACAGTTCTCTTTTCTTTGGGGGTGGGGTGACATGGTCTCCTGAAATCTTAAGAAAAATATACCATAGGCTAGGTACCATACAGAAAATGTTTAGCAGTGCCCAACAATATACAGGCAGGAATATTCCCTGATGCATTGTTTGAAACAAGAGACAGGAATCAGCCTAAATGTCCCCTAATTTGGGACTGACTCAAAAAAATGATGATAAGAGGAATACAATGGAGTACTATGCAGCCACTGACAAGAATGAGGCAAACCTGTGTGTTAAAGTGGAATGCAAGCCAAGATACAATGGCAAGCATAAGGTAAAGTGTGAAACATGCTACCACTGTATTTAAAAGGTGTTTATGTTATTAAATATTCATGTGCTTTTGTATGGATAGAACTTTGGAATGATACAGGAAGTTCCCTACATACAAACCTTTGTGAACTTTCAAAGACACGAACCTGTGTGCCAGCCCCTGGATGCCAGCTGCTGCTCTGTAAGACTGTACTTTTCAGTGTGCTGCACTGTAAAGATTAAAAATGCTTGTTTTTTCTTGTGCTTGTTTTTTTATGTACATATTATTTGTGTGAAAAGTATTATAAACCTATTAAAGTATGATACAATACAGCTGATTGTGTTAGTTGGGCATCTAGGCTAACTTTGTTGGACTTAAGAACAACCTGGACTCAGGAAAGTACCCTCGGAACGGAACTCACTCACATGTAGGGGACCGACAGCACACAGAAACCGTGAATAGCAGCACTCTCTCGGAAAGAGGATGGGTGCGGGGTCAGGAGCAAGAGATGGCAGGACGACCTATTCTTCGCTAGCTATCCTTCACTGTTTGAATTCTTAAAACCATGCACATATCTTGCTTTAAAAATTTTTCTTTTATCTTTAAAACAGTACTGTATGTACATGGCGGTGTCACATTGTTTCTCCTCACAGTGTTGCTGTAGGCACACAAGTCAAGAAAGAAGGAGTCATTCTTCATTTTCAGAGAATACTTAAAACCACTCACTAAATCTAAAAGAGCTGTCTCCCCTCCCCTTCAAGCTCCCCTGTGCAGCCGTCCTCTGACTGCAGGGAGAGGAGTAGAAACACACTTGACTCAGCTGTCCGGGGAGAGCAAGTGCTACTGGCTCCCCCTCTGAACGGGGAGGCCACAGTGACCAGCCAGCCGAGCTGCTGCAGCTCTCATCCTGAATGCTGAAAAAAATCTGCGGAGTTCCAGACAAGTGTGGATAACAAGGGGAGCAGGAAAATGGATGGGGGGAACACCAGTCAGGATGATGGATAAGCTGGTCCCGAACAGCGGGTGATGGGCATGCAGATGCAGGACTGGCAGGGAAGGAAGACTTCCGCTCACAACAGATGGATGGCGATGCTCAATCATCCCCGGGACGCAGGCGGCCGCCACACGCAGCCCGGCCTACTCTGGCTCTGGCAGTACCTCGCTCGCCCGCAGGGCAGCACGGGCTCCCCCAGAGGCTCTCTGCACTGAACCCCCATCGGGGCAGGGCAGGGCAGGGCCGGGCCGGGGCAATGAGAGCAGGCAGTGCTTGAATAAGATGCCACTCGAGGGCAAGCTGAACCAACTCGCGGGGACTGACTGCTAATGGACTTCTTCCCTTGGCTTCCCCAAAACACCCTTTTTGGTCTTTCTCAGTAGCCCTCACTCCAGAGTAAGGCTTGCTCAGCAAGGGTGACCTGTTTGCCCAGGCTTTGAGGGGCAGGCTAGGATGTGGGATTCCAGTGTTAAAACTGGGACAGTCCTGGGCAAACCAGAACCCGTGGTCATCCTACTTACGGGCCACTGTCCTCCCTTTTTTCTCTCCCCCTTCACTGTCAGTAAGAATCTAGATGGACCCAAGCTCTAAGCTCCCAACTGAGCAGAACCCCATGCAGAGGTCCCTGTGTCCTCCAGTCACCCATGACTAGCAGAGAGCTAGGACTCAGTAAGAAAACTCATCCAACCCCAGTCTTCTCTCAGAACGGGACCATCTGTGATAGGCAAGGTTCAATTATTCCAGCAAATGCAGAAATGAGTCTACATCTTGATGCTGCAATCCGTCTGTTTAGCAAAGAATCAGAAGGGCTGGACAGCCCCTCACAGAGCTGATACTGTTCTTTCCAGCTCAGCCGCAGGAGTTTCTGAGTACGAGGAGATAGGCCCTGATCAAGCATGGGGTGGAAGCTGGCAAGCTCTTCATCCCTACCCCCTCCACGCTATCCGCTGGACCCAAGCTCTAGAAAAAAAAACTGTGTTATAAAAATACTCTGGCTTTACTAAGACACATTAAAGAATTAATTATAAAGTAAAGCCGAAGGAGAAAATTAATTTTAGAAACACATGAGGTTACAATTTTTTTTTTTTCCTGGAGATGGGGGAGGAAACAGTTATTTTCGTTTTCATCCTGGGGGCACAAGCTGGGAGCTGTCCAGTCGATAACCTGGCCATCAGAACAAGGTTTGTAATTAAAAGGTCAGTGACCTGGAAAGCCAGGGCCCCACTCCCAGAGCTACTCAGTAATGACGGAGCTATTAAATTAAGACTGTTATGAAATCAATGCTAAAAAAGCTTTCATGGTAACGAGATTCCATTCAAGGACATGCAAACTACCTCATGAAATGGACGTAAATGATAAAAAAGAAAAGTCATAAAACAGAGTTAAATTGAAATCTGTGTAAGAATTCACTCCCCCTTAAAATATTCCAGTGAGAGAAGCCCTTCACCTCTACTCCACTACCAAGGTTGAGACCAGCAGGGTTCTTCCTCAAGTTCATTTCCAGCAAGGAGGCAGTTTTGCTACTGGGGGTTCCGCTTCCAGGAACAGAAGAGAGATAAGATCTTGTTTCACCTTTTAGAATGAGGAAGCACGGTAGTAGTGTGTTTTATTTGATTCGTTCTCCTTCACCCTCCCCCCAGCCCTCTTACTAGATGAAGGAGAATATAGTCCTTGATTTATACACTTGAGAAGGACAACGGTAAACCAAAGGGTCAGTCAGCACCACCCAGGTCCCACCATGCCAAATCACATTGGAAAGCAGACGACGCTCATCTCTTTTCTAGAACTCTGTCTTGCAACAGATATATGAGAGAAAGCTAACAGAGAAGTCTACCTCCCCCTATCTCATCTACCCCTTTACCCGCCACGAACAGGCTCCTCTCTCTTACCCAACTTATACTCAGCCTGCCAAACGTGTTTGGAAGCAGACCCTCCTACATTTTGTAGTTGGACAGGGTGTCAGATCAACATAAGCTTATTGACGACAGCATCCAAGCCCCTAACTTTCTGGACTGATCCAACTGCTGTTTTTAAGTTACTCTAACCTCCTGGACTGTAGCCTGCTTCAAGCCCCAGATACGATGCCTGCCTGGCAAGAACTGCTTCTATATATAGACCCGTTCCTTCTATGAGGGCTTAAACCCCACACACAGTCCAATTATCTTCATGTGTGGCTGACTCCGCAATTGATGTCATCTGCAGAATCAAGTGGTTGGACGGAAAACAAAAACATTTATTCTAATACTCTGAAGGTGAACAGCTGATTTTCTCTTGCATCCAAAGAAATTCCCGATAAAAGAAAGAAATGTTGTAAATTACACAAACTGGCAGCACAAGCTTCAAAGAAAATGATAAATGATTCTAATAACTTCATGTTTCTCATTAATGACTCCATGTTCAGACTCTGAAGCATCCAAAAGAGATCTCAAAGAAACAAAAAACAAACAAACAAAACCACAAAAGACCCTTGCAAACCCTATGCCATCAGCTCCCCCGGCCTCCCCAGCCCTGAAATCAGAGGGCACAGGTTAACCTGTCAGTTACAGAGGTGGGACCAGGGCCCTACTCAGGGCTGCAGCTTCACAATAAAACAAACTCAGCTGATGTTTTTAGAGTAACCCTCATTTTCCACTGAAGTGACATGCACTACAGGGACCTCGATTTCTATATTAAGTATTAAATAATATTAAAAGAAAAACAAAATTGGATTTGCCTTTTCGGGAAAGAGATGTTTATTAAAAAAAGAGAAAGTCAAGATTATAATTCAAGACAGGGCTCCACTGCAATTCCCTGAAGTGACATTTGCTAGGAAAGCCAAGACTACAGTAGCTGTGAGCTCCCCAAACCCAGCGCTCCAACCCTGCACTGCAGCGAGTCCTGTGGGAGACAGGACTGGAGGAAGCCAGGACCTTGGTCCCTCCCCTCCAGACGCACTCCCGGCCCCCAAAGACCAGAGAGCCAACCCCCTTTCCTTCTCAACTACTGTTAGGGACAGGGCACACGCTCACTCCTTTATAAGATCCCCTCCTCCCTCACCCCATCAGAGATGGTACCAAGCTCTGTGAACGTGATCTGTGTACACCTGACCCTGAGAACGGGAAATGTGAAAAGTGAAGTTTAAATCCACAGAGGGCTCTTCTTCCCCAGATGCCCATCAAACCTTGGAATTCTCTGCCCAGAAAAGGTCCTGCCAGAACTTACTCTATTGGGATTCAACTTGGAAATAGATAATTACTGACTGAAGCAGCATTTTAGACGATAATGGAGGTGGGTGATTAAGTCCTCGGACTCCAGTTTAAGTGCGGGGTAAACTCTCTTTGGAAGAAAGGTAGGATGCCTCTCTGGTTTCCTGCGGCCTAACATTCTAAAAACTCTAAACCACAGTCAGGATCGAGAAGGAATTCCGCCCACAACAAATACTCATCTCCTCCAGGTCTTCGCTCACATGTCAACCTCCCTGAGGGACACCTGCTAATCACCCCAGTGAGAAGCACAATCCATTCCCACACGGCACCAGCTCCTTCCAGCCCACCACCCAGGCACTCCTCTCCATGGAACTTGCCATCTGATAAACCACGTTTTGTCTCTTCTTTTGCTGTCTGCCTTCCCCTGGTAGAACTCAAGCTCTGAGAGGGCAGGGGTTTTGTCTGTTCTATTCTCAGCACAGGGCAAACACTCTGAGCTAAATTAATTAAATGATGGTCGTTGGTTTTTAAAGGAGCAACAAATGATAGTTGTACAGGACAGTTTTCTACAGTAATTATTAGCCGACCAAGTCAAAAGAAGTATTATTTGGCCCAGACTTTCTCTCTCTCTCTCTTTTCTCTCCCTCTCCCAGTCAGGGATTTATTAAAATTAAACAGATTAGATGGAGCTCCTGATACTCAAACTGCTCAGCAAAGCCTGCAGTGGGGAAGTGCCGAGCAAACACCAGAGACATTTGTCTCTAAATTGCTCTAAATACCTTCTGCAAATGAAATTCTAGCCCAGCTGCGTTTGAGAGAAAATGAGGAATAACTGGTCATTGTCAGTGGAGGAGAAGATCAGGCAGTTATAATATTGCACAATATACTGGGCAAAGGATCTCTTGGCAACTATGGATTTTGTCTCAGGTTACCCCGGGTAATAAGCACAGCTTTTAGGCTCAGCTTTCCCCAGCTTCAATGCTTTGATGAGAGAGCTGAAACCCCTGAGCTTTTATGATTAATTACTCCCCATAGGTACACATATTTCAAGGAAAAACTCTTTTACAGCATGATGGCTGTGGAGTGGAAGGGCCAACCAGTGCACTCCAAATTTTAATAATCTCCTACTGTTGGGGGTGGGGGGAACCAGGATGCCACCAGGAAGTGCCCCTCATCAGCTCAATCACAGACAGGGATCGGCCCTGAGGCTGCCTCTAAACAGCTGCCTGTGAATGAAACACTTGGGCTGATCACGCCCTAACCCTGCGAGCGCAGCCCTGGGACCCGGTTTTACATGGTCCGAAGCATCACTTCAGTGGGATACCATGGAGCAGACCTAGGAAACACCACCAAGCCATGCCCTCTTCCGTTTCAGCCACTAATGATTTAAGCTAAAAACCCAGAATTTTGAGACCAACATTCCAGTTCCTTAAAGAGTCTTGTTTGGGCTGAGAAGGGGCAGGGAGAGCAGAGATAACTCACTTCCCCTCATACACAGTGTTTAAGGGCCTTTAAACAACTTCCTAGCTTTCCAGAAAATTAGACATGCAAAGAATGAAAAGAATGCAAAGTATCTAATTTCTTTGATAGGGTTTTTTTTAAATATATATTTCACAAAAAAAGAAACATATCTTAAATTTCAATAAAACCAAAAGAGATTCTGTCTGCTTCAGACAATATTGAATTTGTCAAGATCCATTTAATCCCTGCTTACAGAAATACCATAAAACTAGTAATTTACCACTTCAATCTGTAAATCAGACTGACCCCAGGCTTGACCTTAACCTGACCTTGTTTAGTCATCTCATTTCCTTGGTCCTTCATTCATCTCTTTCTTCCTCATTCTTTACTGACTGACTTCATAACCTAAGGCCAGTCTTTCTGCAGCCACGGCCATGATCAGAAGAACAGAACACAGGGCAGGAGTCCTCCCCAGTCTTCTCCCTGGGCCTCTTCTGCTGCTGAACACAGCTGATGCCAGGCTGCCCTGGGCCAACTTGTTGGCCTTACATCTAGAGCTCAATTACCTGAATCTTCACATCTCTGCTCTACTGTAAGAAAAAAAGCATGCATTCCCACTGGGGGCCTCCCTCACCCCCACTCCCACACCAGTGGGGCAGTTGCAGGAGATCTTCATCAGTACAACAGCTGCTGTCCGCCCGTCCCAGCCCCTCTCTGTAGGCCACTGGGCACGGCCACGGGGAACCTGTACCTTTCTTCTTAAGGAACGCTCTCCTGGTTGCAAGTGGGCTCTGGCGGACCCGAGAATTCTGTAGAAACTTCACTGCTGTGGCAATCTGGTAGGGGAGATAAAACAAAGAAGAGGAGGAAACGTCAACAGTCTACATTTCAAAATTAAGAATCCTACACGTTTACCCCAGGCCCATAGAAATAAGCGCAATACTGGGGTCAAACTAACCGGTTATTTCTCACATGTAAAATCTGCTTAAATAAAAGACTCGGTTGGTTCCCTACCATGACTGGGTTCCTATATCTGGTTCTATCAAATCTAATCCCCTCAGCCCAGCTTTTAAGACCCCCAATAATCATTACCTGTTCTCCCTGTTCGAGCTGATTCTTCACACTCCTCAGCAGGGAGCCCTCTCTGGCCACACTTACCCATGTCGCTCCATTTGTGTCCATGCTACGCCCTTTTTTCTAGAAGGCCTTCCCTTCCAGCCTCTACCAGTGTAAACACTGCACACGCAGCAGCAGCCCAGGCTTGCTATAGGCTGTTCTAACTCTTCGAAGTCTTCCCTGAATAAGCAAGCCATCTCTGATCTCCTCATTCTCTTCAAATCTTTGGTGCAGCTGGTGAGTGCCATATAGCTGAAGACACGAGTCTACTGTCTTCTAATGTTCAGGCTGCCTCCCCAGCCACACTGTTAGCATCTGAAGGGAAGAGACCAGGCTGCCTCCCCAGCCACACTGTTAGCATCTGAAGGGAAGAGACCAGGCTGCCTCCCCAGCCACACTGTTAGCATCTGAAGGGAAGAGACCAGGCTGCCTCTACAGAACCAGGCAAAGCAGTGAGCATCCACTGGCTGGGAAGACTTAGGTAAGTCACAGCCACTCACACTTGTCTCTCTTATGCAATGGAGCCAAATTCTAAAGAGCCTTCAAAGCACAAAGTTTAGGGTTTCATGGCTAAAAGCTGACAGACTAAAACATTATCTACCTACCTCTGGAAATAATATTATTTAAAGAAATCTACGCATCTACAAATGAGCCAAGCAGGGGGTGGAAGGAAAACTATGGATGGTATTAACCTTCAAATTACTTAGTGCACACAAAGCGTGTGCCTGCACACCACCTGTCTGCTCTCCACCCCTGACACTAGTCTGATGGGTGGGAAATGCCAACCTGCCCCCATAGGAAAGGGGCCACTGTAAATGACTGGCATTATTGATCTCATCAGAACCAAAAGAATCACTTAGTTTCCAGGTACAGGTAAAGTCAACAGACCCTGAAGTTTGCTCATAAGTTGTTGAAAGAAAAAATTTCTAAGGGGCCAAATGTAAGGAAGTTTTCTAAGATTTTTCAAACTAAGGCAGCAATTGAACAGAGATTCAAACAGAAAGTACTGTGACTACAAATGGAATACAAGCTACAAATATCTTCTTCATATTTTATACGAACTTCATCATGGGACCAGATACACCTCTTTGGTAACAAAAGATAAGAGGATAAATCAGAAAGGAAAAAAAAAAATTCAGGGCAAACCCCTGATGTATTTCCCCTGTGATCCCTCCACAGGAGGCTTGCATCAGACACTCTCCCCCAAGGATGAAGTCAGGTATCCCCAACTCCCAAATTTGGACCTGTCAGCGATAAGACACAGGAGCATTCCTTAAGGATAATTAGAATCTGTCCAACACTGTGAACACTTTAACTACCATCATGAACTGCAGTGATAACCAATCGGTCCTGGATGAAAGAGAAATCGATGCTTAGGATTCTAGAACCCCAAAACTACATACTCACTCCCAAGCCCCTCAGGTTGCATCCAAATAGAGAAAAATCTGACAAACATCATTAAAATGGCTGCATTCTTATGAAGAGATGGGACAGGGGAAGAAAGAAGAGAGAAAAGGGAAACAGAATGGAGTGAAGGAGGGAGACGAGGAGGAGGAGGGGGTGATGGATGAGCAGAGGAGATGGAACAGAAAAGAAGGCAAAAAGAAAAGGAAAGCAGCTAAGAGCCAGGAGGAAGTGGCGAAGGAGAAAAACAGGAAGAGAGGCTGGCCTTGGACTAGGTGGACAGTTGCACCATCCCAGGCCCCATGGGCTCAAGGCCCATCTGCCCAGATCAGGTGTCTTAGGGTTAATTGTTCTTCACCTGGAGGAAAAAAACACACCTTCAACATACAAGTCAAGAACACCATTTGTATATGTTGTAGGCTCCACACACCCTGGGATGGATCCCAGGTATCAGAGGAACTGTGGGCAGGCAGGTCTTAAGCCAGAGATGCCAACGGCACAGCTCCTGACGTTCACCGGTAGAAGCATAAACCTTTCCTTCATCCTTCCAAAATTTTCCATGACAGAGAAAGATAACAGAATCCCACCACTAAAACGCACAGGTTTCACCTTGCTTTTTTAATACAGTCCTTGGTATATGCATTTCTGGTCAGAGAGCAAAGTTCTGATGGGTTTAATGGTGCACTCAATGCAGTGCTTGGCGCATTCCATCAATTTTTTTTTTAAAAATTGCATCTCTTATTTCTTTAAATACATTAATCAGCCTGGTGTAGGCAAAACGGATCCATCGGACAATGCAATAAACATGAATTATCATCTATCCAACACGCATAATGGCTTAAAAATACATAATAGCAGGTGTAGTTTAAATGATTAGTTATTACACCTGTGGTGGGTCTGATTCAATTGGGGAAAATCATCTTTAATAGGTTAAAAGGTTTAGATCACCATGCTTTCCTTAAAGTGGCTGCAGAGAGGGAATGATGGAGTGCTCTGTCATTAGTAATTCATTTAAGAAAAACGTGGGGGATACAGCAAAGAACAGCATAAACGGGAGAATCCAATTTAAACATCAGGTAAAGTAGAAAACACCTTTTAAAAAAGCAAGATAAATGAATTTGGAAGGGAGGTGAAATTGACATATTTATTTTAACGGGAATTTGACAAAGTCCCGGCACACTTCAAACTTGCAAAAAATATGAACAATTTCTTTTAAAGTTCCCATTCACTAATTTCGAGCCATATAAAATAATACTGCCAAACACCTACATAAAGTATATCTGGGGCTTGTTTATGTCCCTCTTGATCTTTGTAGGAAAATGCAGGCGACAGGCAAATCGCATATTTAACAGCACCGGTATCACTACACCAGATGCAAAATATAAAGCATCCGAACTAACAGCTTCAACATAATGGGCTTTAGAAGAAAGATACCCAGATAAGCAGCTCCATCCATGTAAGCTGGACATACAGGAATGCCTCTCCTTTCACTAGCTATTTCTCCAGCTACTCTTCACTCTTCTCCTCTCTCCTCATAAGGACCTGGCACTTCAACAAGGTGGGGAAGAGCCCGTCCAACACAGAATTTTACAAGCCCTATGATTCACACATAGATGGTAGAAGATTTCTCCAAACCTTCCCCCATAATGCAAAGGTTTGAAGACGCCTAGATAACGGACGCTGTCCTCAGTTTGCATCTTTCATTCGACTATTGGTGGACACTTTTCATTAACTTCACAGAGCAGTTCAAGGGCTCTTCCCTTGGCGGAGGTCGGACAGACACAACACCCTTTTGTCGGATGAAATGACGGGGTGCCTGCAGCCTGTCCTGTATTATCGTCTGATTTTCTAATTAGGAGATGAATGTGACTATTCATGGGTTATATTTGTGCCCAACTAAATTACATAAATTCAGGCCAAACCTTCCGCCTCAATGTCACAGATGTAAAACGGAGGCGGGAACGTTACTGCGCCCGGTGTAGGAGTGCAGCAAGCCAGGGAGAATCCCGGTGAAAAGCTCCGATGGCGTCATGGAAATCACTTGCTGCTGAGTCCCTCAGAGACACGGAACTGGCCCTCCTTTCCCCTTCTCTTGCACCCCGAGCATTCTTAATGAGCGCAAGGCAGATTACCAGTACCTGGTCTCATAAAAATAAAGATGACAAACTCAGAAGGAAACAGAAGCAAAGTTTCTCATCACCCCATTCCTGTGACCCGATGCTCTGTGTCCCACCCTCCCTCTCTCAAAAAGCAAAACAAAACCATCCTGTCACCATCGACTCTGCAATTTTAGGAAAGTTTGATGATTTTACTCTGTTCATCACATAAAGCTAGAGATAAAACCCGGGTGCAAAGAGGAGGAGCAAATTCTTGCCTTGGCAGTGGGTCCACTGGAGTGACTGCCAGCAGCCCAGGGAAAAAGAGGGAACTTCAGATTGAAAAACACCTTTGGATCCAAGATGATTGGCCAATTGAGAGAGATTTGTGTGTGAGAGACCAGGATTTGTAACTGTATAAATCAATGGAATACAGTATACTCAGGGACTATCTACAATGAACTATGTGCTGTTAAATGCGCTGTGTAGGGTAAGTAATCCCTGGTGAGAAGCAGCGAGGTTCCTGACAGTCCTCACTGAAGCGATGCTTCCTAGATGCTTTCCACTCTCCTACAAAAGATCTGCACACTATCATCTTCAGAACGCACGCAGTATTTTCTGCACATGGAGGAAGGGAGAACAGAGCTTGCCTAACAATGAACCTGGGGTTGGAGGGAGCCTGAGCACTCTGCACCTGACATGTGAACCTGATGTGCTGTCTCCAGTGACACTTACTTGGAATGTCACCAACTTTTGCACTCCTGTGTGCAACACGCACATCTATCTCCTAAAAATGTGAGCATTCATTAGCCATTTTAAAATATTAAAAATAGTCTAAAATTAATGACACTAACAACCAAAGCCAAGTCCTTTTTCACCCAGAGAGATCACAACTAGAGGGCAAGAGAAAATGATCGACAGGCGGACTTAAAACCCCATTCCAACACTGCAGCGCTACACATGCACGGCTCAGAAGATTAAATTGCCTGCGAAAGGTTCCTATGCGCGTACTCTAAAGTAGATAGATACCCCGAATCCTGTTAACAAGCATTAGACCAAAGCCAACTCAAGGTTTTACAAGAAGTGACTGGGAAAGCCGGGCAGTGCCTAGAATGAGAGAACCCTCTTCAAATGGAAACACTGCATTTTAGTAAGAAATCAGTACTCTGTCAGGAGTTCCTTGACAAATATGGTCATCGGTGGCACAAGGAAATAGTTGCAAAGCAGCTGTTAATCAGAGGAACACATCGTAGAACGCTGATGCTAGCACTCGTGAAAAAATGCAACGGGCTAATTATGAAGCCATATATCTCACTAAAGAGGCCGTGTTCCTTGAGATTCCAGGCAGAGCGCTCTCAGATCCAGGGTCCTAGGACAACATAATTCTGGTTTTCTGCATCCAGAAGCCTCTCTGACCTACAGCTAAGGGTCCTGAGCAGGCTCACTGCTCTCACTTCTCCGCACTCTCTTTTCCAGCAGGGAACAGGCTGGGGAGTTGGGGAGGCAACCAGCCCGGAAACAGGGGTATCCCCCAACCACATTCCAAGATGCTGCACAAATACAGCTCCTAAACCAGAGTAAGAGAAAAATCTAGGAGCATGCAAAAAAGACACGTTGGAATCACCCTTCTAATGTGGCAGGAGAGCACGTGTGTGAGAGCAGCAGTCAAAAAGAGCCGCCCCCAGCCTCCAAAACTAAAGGAGGAAAAAGGAGCAACAGCAGCAATAAAACGGAATATAAAGACTGCCACGTTTGAAATCGCCAAGGGAGAGAGGGAGCCTGGCGAGGAGCTGCTCTTAGGATGTGAAATGCAACTCAGGGAGGCCGAGGGTCTAGCGGGCAGGTAAGAGAGGAAAGTTAATATGCAGAGGAAGGCTCGGTCAGCCAAAATTCAATACGATCCTATGATCCTCCGCAAGGACAAGGAGGCACGAGGCTCCCCGAAACCAGAAGAGTGTGAGTGGGGGGAGGGGTGCCACGACCGCGCGGAGCGGAGCCGCTGGAATGGCAAGAGGGGAATAACCTTGAGCTGGTCGTGGCCGAGGCCACCGCAGCGCGGAGCCAAAGTGCCCCCTAGCCGGGGCCGGCGGGCGCGCAGGCCGAAGGAGGCGGCCGCCCCGCTGCCTCGTGCGAGCCCCGACCAAGTGTTTTCACTCCGGGAAAATGAAATGTTTTGCAAGATGAAACAGAATGAAAATTGAGGTTTTAGGTAATTACTAGTTGGCATTTACATATCACGGGCTGGTTCAACACCTATTCATTTTCCTCTTTTATTTTCAATTTTTTAAAATTGCTCATTAAAAAATGAACAGATGACAGTGACAGGGAAATTTCCCCCCCTCTTTCTCCTTCTCTGAGGGTTACAAAATCGAGAGGTACTTTTCCCCCGTTTATCTACAATTAACACACACATGCAAAGGTACCTTTCGTTTACATGGGGGGTGGGGGGGAGAGGAGAGGGGAAAGTCAACAAAAAGCCAGGAAGTTCAAAAATAAAGACCGAGCTGTACTTGAGCCAGCCTCCAGCACCTGGGTGAGCAGTGCGCCTGCAAGCGCCCCGGCTCTCAAGGAGTTAAAGGAAAGAGCCTCTCTTTCAACTTGGAATTTCCTGCTTTTGTCATTGTGTCCTTCCCATTGTTGACTTGGGTTACAACCCTATACTAATTAAGTCGTGGGCCCTAATTTCCTTTGTTTTACTTTACTCTGTTCTTTTGTTTTTCACATTAAAGAAATAAAAGATCTCTGGTAGGAGTGCACGTGAGTTGACATGATAGAACACAATATGTGTGGAGGCCTATTGTGTAAATCTGCATTTAGGGAATTCCACAGCACGCATTACTGACCTTAGTCTGACTTTAAAAACACTGATATATGCAGTCTTTATGAAAGGTGGCAACGTCATATGCACAATAACTACCCTTCGAATGAAATATCTGTGTTTAAATTTTTTTTCTTGGCCCTAGTTAAAAATATTGCATGAACTGCTTGTCAGAATGTTGGTGGTTTTGTTATTTTATTAAATTAGTTCTTCCACAAATGTATGTGGAAGGCAACAGGCACTATTTAGTATCAGGTGGAATTGCTGCTGGACAGGGAGGCCTGGCGTGCTGCAATTCATGGGGTCGCAAAGAGTCGGACACGACTGAGCAACTGAACTGAATTGAACTGAGAGTGATTTTAGGCAAGGGTGACTTGGAAAGTACTCTGGGTGCCAACTTGCAGCGCAAAGGGAGCTGGGGCTCCAGCAGCAGAGCTGACACACAGAGTTGCCAGTGTGGAGGGCGACTGGAACCACGCCACAGAAAGCGAGGTAGTACACACGCTCGCTCTGAGGAAAATAAAAACCTCTGTTTTCTGGGATGACGAGATCAAAGTTCCTTCTTAGGAAAGGCTGAGAAGGAAAAGGGTTCTCTCCTTGGGGAGAAAGAAAAGCAAATTTAAATGCCTGTCCCCACGCATCCCCACCTGAATTTAGAGAGCAGCCCCTCTAATTTTTGATGCAACCAACAAAGCAGTTACCCAAAGAGGAGAGAAAAAAAGGTTGACATTTGCCTTTTCCTTGGCTTTGAAAATCCAACTGGCAGCAAATTGTTTGAAGTCTTGTTTAGAGAGGAAACCGTAATAGTCTCCATACTGAAAAGAGGAGGAAAATGCCATTATACACGGATCACGGTAGCAGTGACCTCAGCAGAGAAGGCAAAACGAGCTGGCTCTGAGTCGGAGCGTTGGCCGGCGTGCCAGAACAGTGAAAAAGGCTTGTGTGTGCCAGCGACGGGTGGCAAGCTTTGGGTGCTCAGTCCCAGGAGATACCGAGAAAAGGCAAAGAGTTCAATTTCCTCACATGTTGTCTTTCAGCAGCTCTTGACTGCTCCTTCTTCCGGTTTCCCTTGCTGTTTTTTCCATATTCTTCTAATTCCCCTGTACTGTTAAAGAGGAAGCAGAGAGCACCCAGGCTTCATGTTGTAAAATTAATGAAGGTGTCAAGCTGTTGAGTTGAATCACTCCAAAGGAATGTAATGACTCAGTGTCCAAGATGCTCCTGAAGAGGACTGTGAGCTCACTCGGTGGCAGTGGCTGGTGACTCCAACACTAAAAATATGTGGCTCCCAGCGCTTTGGCACCTTCCTAACGACACTGCTGCCTCTATTTTCTAGTACCTTTCTCCCCACCACAAGTTGTATCTGATGCTTTCCAAAGGTTACTTCTAAACGCCAGCACCTTCGTGTGCTCAGCAGATAGAACCTCAGTTCCCACTTCTTTTGAAGTCGGGCCAGATGGACCCTGGTGTGAAGCTCTCTCTAGTCATGCGCTACTGAGAAGTGGGATGATCAGGAAGGGGGCAAAGAGAGGTTGCATCATGGACAGTGACACCTTTGGGCATCGAGCCATCACTGGGGGTGAGACGCTGACTAGGTAACCACCAGGTGGTGCAGGACAAGGTCCCTGCATGATCGCTAAGCACCTTCTGCTCTGAGAGCAACAAGATGGGCCCCTGGATTCCAAGAAAGATGAGCTCTGGATCAGGAAATGCTGTCGCGCATCACCCTCCACACAGCACAAAACTGAAACTTTGAGGAGTCGCTAAATGGCACTCCTACCAGACATCCTACAAGGAAACTGAAGAAAGACAATTTTTCATTTTTTAACATGTTAAAAATGTTAAACATGTTTAAATGTTAAAAAATAGATTTGAGGACTTCCCTGGTGGTCCAGTGGTTAAGAATTCTGCCTGCTGATGCAGGGGATATAGGTTTGATCTCTGGTCCAGGAAGATTCCACATGCCAAAGGACAACTAAGCCCATGAGCCACAAGTACTGACACCAAATGCCACAACTCCTGAAGCCTGCAGGCTCTGGAGCCTGTGCGCCACAAGAGACGCTACCACAATGAGAAGCCCACACACCTCAACGAGGACTCAGCTCAACCAAAAACAAATAAAGATCTGAAAATCAAAAAAGAAGCAGTCACAGCTTAGAAGCAGTTCGAATCCAAAAAGACAGCAAGAAGTGGAAATGACACGTGGGTAGCCTTAAAATTGTCTTTAGATACCCTGATAAGCAGAAAAAAGTGAACAATTAAGGCTCAGTGGTAAAGAATCAGCTCACCAATGCAAGAGACAGGGGTTTAATCCCTAGGTCGGGAAGAACCTCTGAAGAAGGAAATGGCCACCCACTCCAGTATTCTTGCCTGGAGAATTCCAAGAACAGAGGAGCCTGGTGGGCTACAGTCCATGAGATTGCAAAGAGTTGGATATGACTAAGTGACTGAACAACAACAATCCCAAACTCCCAGTCCATCCTTCCCCACATCTTGGCAATCACAAGTCTGTAAGAACAGTTTTACACTTCTAAATGGCTAAGAAAAACAAAAATCAAAAGAAGTCACGTGCAAATCACATGAACTTCGAATTTCAGTGTCGATGAATAAAATGGTACTGGAACACAGCCATGCTCATTCAGGGGCTTCTCAGGTGGTGCACTGATAACAAATCCACCTGCCAATGCAGGAGACGTGGGTTTGAAGCCTGGGTCAAGAAGATCCTCTGAAGAAAGAAATGGCAACATACTCCAGTACTTTGCCTGGGAAATCCTATGGATAGAGAAGATTGTGGAGGGCTACAGTCCATGGAGTCAGACATGACTGAGCATGCACACACACTAAGACCACCAAATCTTGATTCTTCCTGCTATTATTTTAGATTCTTTTGTGATCTAAGAGAAAAACTAGAAGAGTTCCAAAAGTATGATGCATAAGAGAGAAAGCTGGCACTCAAAAATCTTCAAATTTACAGTAAGATGACAAAAACGGTCAAGTGGAATCAGCTCCTCTCAGGGGAAAGCTGCCCTCTTCACAAGCACAGCGGCCCCTGGAGGGCCCAGGGACAGCCACCCTCCAAGATGGTACAGTCTGGGAACCAGCTCCGGCAGCAAGGGGGGGTGACGGGAGACGTGCCTCACAGCCGTGTGAAATAAGTTGACGGCCAGTTCAACTGTCTAAGAAGGGGTATCTAACATAGGCCACGTGGCTCCAGATGACTTCAGGAGTAACTTGTCCACACAATGAGGGTAGCACAGAGAGCAAGACAAGCCACGCCCCTGACGTGGATGAGTGAGTCACCGTATTTCACACAGCTTTCAGAGGCACTGAGATAAAGACCACAGGACTGATTCTTGTACCCATGGTCAGATTTGTACCCTCAGACTGTCTTTAGCACCAAGATGCAAATCTGGAAGAGAATCTGAATCAAGAGACTTCCCTGGTTGCCCAGTGATTAAGACTCCACCTTCCAATGCAGGGGTTAGGGATTCCATCCCTGGTTAGGGAACTAAGATCCCATGTACTGAATGGTGTGGTCAAAAATGGAAAGTAAATAAATACTTTTTAAAAAGAGAGAGAGAGACAGAGAGGTACCAGTCTAGTTGCCTCCTCTGACAAAACCAATTTAGAAATTTTTAGCTCAGCAAAGAAATCCGTAGCACACAGAAGGAATTAAATGGTAATCACTGTGGCTCTGAACTGTTCAGTAACCTTTCACTAAACACCATAAACAACCACAGCTTGCAACAAACAAACACACCTTCAAAAAAATAAATGATTCTGCAGAGGCCTATTATTAATAGACAGACACCAGAGCCATCTCGGCCATGACGGTCTCCTACCTCTAATGGGAAGATAAAAAGGAAAGTCTTCCTGTCCTACCTCTGATGCTCTTAGCAATCTCAGTCATCTAAAATGCCATGTATTTTACTTACAATTAATGCAAGATTTAACCAGTTCTCACCATCAAGAGATCAGTTCTATTGAGCACCCTCCTTCTCCTCTAGATCAATGGCAACTCATTTCTAAGTCCTTCCCACTCTGTCTGGGGAACAGAGAGGAAGGATTAAGAATCACCATCTTGCTGTGCAATCTTCTTGATTCTCCGCACCTAACTCATGCTAGGGTGAGAGACTAAAATCACAAAAATCCCTACATCTCCTCAATTTGGCCAGAGTCCTGAGACGTCGCTCATCGTTTTCTGTTCACTGTCCTTTCTCTCTCTTCTTGCCTGTTTAAACACATGGACACAGAGTTATTAACTTTTACAGGAAAACCAAATAAAATAATGTCGAAGCAAAAACGCGGTGATGTCAGGCTGCAGCTAGCACCATTCATTTGTGGGAATCTGATTAGCGCTCGAGTGGCAGCGCTACCTGGAAAAGTGCTCACAATCAAATAAAAAAATGATACCAAAACATTAACCTGATGGCTAAAAACTCCACATTTAAACAGTTAAAGTAATAAAGGAGCTTTTATTGAGTATTTTTTATATTTCATTATGCCCCAAATTGACGAGGACTCCCGGATACATTTTCTAGAGTTTTGGTTCCTTAAATCAAATGCTCTCTTGGACTTTTTTTTTTTTTTAAACTGAAAGGAAACAGCATTTCTTGTAAATCTGAATGAAAGGATTAAAGCTTCTCCTACAGTATCAATATCAGCGGTGAGTGCAAACACAGCCAAACACTGCAACAAACAGAAGCCTTTTTTGATTTATGTACTTTAATTCTCAACCTGCCCACAGCCAGCAAAGTATTTTCCTATACAAACCCTCTATTTCCCCATTCATACCCATTCTGCTCAAAGATGGCTGGGAACAGAAGGTGGCAGACAGGCAGGCCAGAAAGTGGGCCGGAAACCTGCGCCCGGAGTCCAGTCCTGATGTGCACGTGTCCTTGAACCAGGCCCCTCACACCCCGCTCTGTGCCTCGGATTCCTTCATTTCTATAAAAGGGCTTGAATAGATGGCCTTCTGGACCCTCTAAGCCACATCATTTTATAATTTCCAAGTTGATCCCATCAGGCAGCCTACCTAGGCCAGGGACATGGGTGAGGGTCAGGGACCAGACCCAGAGCTATTCTGGAGCTATTCCGGAGCTCAGCTCTCCAATCTCATCCAGCCAGAAATAGGAGAAAGCCAACAAAGATGGGGAAGGGAGAAGACATTGTTGCTGCCAAAAAAAGAAATAAATTACATATACATTACACATAGCAAAGCTCTATTCACACTACTTACTATCTATTTCATACAGAAGCTTAGTTACCTGGTGTCCAAATCACAGAAGATTAAAAACTGCAAATGAGAAAGGAGAATCAAGCCAGACAGCCAAGAAATACTCGCAGAACAAAGACAAGATAGTGAAAAAAGCCTAGCAACAAATGTCAGGAGAGACTTGTCTATAAAAAGCAAACAGAAAACTCAAAAAGTTATCAGTCCGGGGTCATTTGGCATAGGCGGAGTCATTCAGAGGAGGAGCGAATACACAACAGATCTGTATTTCAACAGGTTTGGAAAACAGCTACACTTAAAATACAATATAAACATTTACATCTAAAATGATGATACTGAGTCATCAGGATTAAATTATAGTCTTAGATACTCTACCTTATAAAGTGAGAGAAAGCATATAACCCATTTTAATTCCAGTTAAAAGTTTTACATGTTTTGTTTTCATATGGCTCTCAATGGGCATCTAAACAGTGTGGCTGCCCAGAATGACTTATTCCAAGAGGGTGGCAGAGAGGGTAGTTTTCCTGAACTGAACAAAAACAGTTTTCATTCAAGTAAGAGTAAGAAATAGGAAGCCAAAGATTAAATAAGCTGAAGCTCCAACACTCTGGCAACCTGATGCAAAGATCCAACTCATTGGAAAAGACCCTGATGCTGGGAAAGATAGAGGCAGGAGGAGAAGGGGACGACAGAGGATGAGATGGCTGGATGGCACCATCGACTCAATGGACATGAGCTCGAGCAAGCTCTAGGAGATGGTGAAGGACAGGGCAGCCTGGAGCGCTGCAGTCCGTGGGGTTGCAAAGAGTCAGACACAACTCAGCAACTGAACAAGTTACTAACCTTCACTGAGTCTACACAGAACAACAGGCACTTAAAAAACCAAGAACAACAAGCAAAGATGTTGTTTTTGCAGTTACAATCTTGGACAAGGACAGCCATCTGGTCCCATACATGACCTAGGACTTCCGTCTTCAACAACCTTGACACATGACTAGCAAGCCTCCATTAGAATGCTTATAACGAACAGAGAACTCACTCTCTTAAAAGACTGTCAATTCCTTTTCAGGAGTCCTTCTTGAAACGGAGCTGAAATCTACTTTCCTGAACCTTCTATCCACTGACCCTAGTTTTCTGCTGGAGAATAATACTAACTGATCTACTTTTTGAGACAATGCTGGATGAGGAAGGAGGAGAGGCCTATGTCTCTTGGCTATCTTTTATATAAAAGCATTTCCCTTACTCTGCTTATTAACTAAATGTGAACACCCGTTTCACTACATAACAGGTTCACAAATTCTGCTCTTAAGCCCGGTAAGAGCAGCCTTGCCCTTTCTGGGAGAGCCAAGGCTACACCTGTAATGTCAGAATGCATTAACAGTAATAAAGGCCACAGTAATGCAAGAGACGACTTCATACAGACGTCATTCCAGAATGGCTAAATTCAATCAAATATGGCAGTGCTTCCTACAATGCTATGCTCGCCAGGGCCAGTGTGTATGACGTGGGCCCACTTACTGGAAGCTGCTGGAAACAGAAAGTGAGCACTCTGCTTCGAGACTGTAATGGACAGAGTTTTTTACTAGCCCGTAAGTGGTTTGGCATCCTTCTTTCCCAGGAATTACCTAGGAATTCATTTAACATCTACAGACTTCAAATGAAACTTCAGAAGGCTAAACGTACATGAAGCAAAGGGGGCAAGGGCACCGTGTTCTCTCACCCTCATCTTAAAGATACACGATCCTCATGGGGGGGAAACGGAAACTCCGAGGAGGTGGTAATCAAGAATTAAAGCCAAAGGCGACCTGGCCTTACTTCTAACTTGGTCACGAACTTCTTCAGTAACTTTCAGAGAGTTACTTACCTTTCCTGTTTCTCCTTCCTCATCTGTAAAATGGAACTGTAACTGCTTAGGGACTCACCAAAAGTGTTAGAAGGAATAATTAGTTAGCATTTATGTAAGACTTTTGATCTTCAAAGTAAGATTATTAGACTATAAAGTGGAGTAGATGTGGTTTGAAAAAAATCTTTTAAAAACATAAAGTATGCAAGCAAATTCAGAGAGGCAAAACAGGCTAACATCATCTCCCAAAGGCCAGATGCCTCCACCTCCATAGGCAGCCGCTTTCTGCCTTAATCTGTATTTGCATGTAGAGACAAAGGTATAAGAACCTTTTACTGGCAAAACTGGAGAAGGTAGAACGAAGAGAGAAAGGAAAAAAGAGAAGGTCAGAGGACAGGCAGTGAGGAAAATGTAAAAGGAAGGAGAGATAAGAAGAGAGAAAAATAAGGGGCAAGAAGGGAACAGAAAGCAGCAAGAAATAAAGAAAGGCAAATCCTTAAAAAGGAGCAAAAACAGGAAGAGAGGAAGAAACAGAGAGTGAAACAGAAAACAAAACTTCATTAGCGAACAAATAAAAAGTGTTTCCTGTTTTTAAAGAAAAAAACGTTAAATTTTTTTGACTAAAAAAAAAAATCAGAGGACAAAGAGCAGAGGATAGAAAAACAGAACATAAAGCTTTAAGGAGTATGTCTGGAAACCAGAAAGCTGGAAGGGAAATCATTAGCAAGTCCACAGTGCGTCTACAGTGATACTGCGTGGATCAATTCATTTAACGCTGCCCTGTACATTTACAGAAAAGTACCTCTGATATAATAAAGGCTCATAAACACACAGAAATTGGGTTATACCCGTTTCGAATTCCTGCCAAACAATGGTTCAGAAAAATGAAGCTCTATTTTAATTAGCTGGACTCACGAGTGATTTGATAACAGCAGATGCTGTCTGCATGCTTTCAGCTTGATGGGCTCCACATACATGAACTTAAGAGTGGTTCTGATGCAATTAGGTATTTCTTTCTGTTCCAATGTGCCAGGCCCTAGGACGCAAGCCTATGTGTAGCCCCTCCATGTTGCTATATTTATCTACACATTAATATTACAAATCATGAAGACTACATACGACAAGCAGAAAAGCAGTTTTCAAAGTCACTGGTAGGTAGACAAGAATATTCTCATGATGAATTTTTTCTTTCCACTGGAGAAAGAAAAGTTGGATAGCTGAGAAAAAGCCACAGAGGGCAGCATCAGTATAGAAATATTTAAAGCCAGAGCTGAAACACAACAGGCTTCGTAGCTCAAATTTTGCAATTCCAGTCCAGTGCTACGACAAAGGATTAGCGCACTTAATGCACAGGCTGACCTGGGACTAAGTGGCCTTCAAAATGTTCTTTGTAATCAAGCATCCTATTATAACCCAGCTTGCTGCTCGCTGAGACCGGCAGTGGTGTGCAGAACCGCAACCCTGCAAGCCCAGGTATTTTTACCAGGTGCTTTCAAGCTGGGCACCTGTCTGCCCCTCACTCCCTTTTAAGCACTCTCTCTCCCAAAGAGCATTCTGTTTGCTTTTCCCACAGCACTCACTGCCCTCTCTGCCAGGACTGCTCAGAGAACCACCACCCACAGACACAGGGCTGCTGAAGGACCTGCGTATAAAACAAGAGCTGCTTCCAGCCCCGGACTCGCCTGATAGGAGGACCCAATCTGTTAATTATCTGTCAGTTTGTCACGGCTGGACTGAGAAGGGGAGGACCGTGAGAGGGGGTGTGTGTGGGGGGGGGGCGGGGAGGCGCTCTGCTGGGTGGTGCAGTACTTGTCCTGAAATTCTGAATCAGGTGTCCAATATCCCCTGTTGAATGATGGGCAGTACAGAGGGTGAAAAAGACAAGAGGCCAGGGTTTTGAATCACTCAATTCGGACAGAAGAGGGGGCCATGAAGCCCACCACCACCACCCCAAGCGCACGGGGAGAAACACACCCCCACTCTCTCTCTGAAAGGACAGAACGGACACAATGACCTTCACACCAGCTCCCGTCCGCTGGCGCTAACAAGCTGCACACTGTAAATCAAGGATGAAATCCCAGTGCCAGGAAAGCGAAGGAGAGACTCTTCTTCTGGGAGGGCCCACGGATGCTGCCTGCCTCTGAATCAGCGTTTCAGGCCGATGTGTGGAAGGCAGGAAGCTCCGTGCCGGCAACTGAAGGGAAAAATATGTATTTATTATATATAGTAGGCCTTCTTCAAAAGTTATTTATTTCACAAAACCACTCTGCTAAATAGAGGTTTCAATCTAATTGGAACTGCAATTTGCATATTGTAAATGCACCAAGTGACAGTCTTTGAGACTTCTGTTCTACTCCACAGTTTATGGGTTCACAAGCAGTAGATTTCCCAACATACACACACGCAAGAATGGAAGAAAAGACTATACAGGAGTATCTTTTAAATATATATATCGTACGAAGTGGTTTTTTTTCAGCCCCTTGCAAACCCCTGAGGAGGGGCAGAGGGCTCAAGCTGTGAAATGGGGAGGATGCTTGCAATACCCTCCAAGGAGACAAAGCCAATAGGGCGAAAGGAGGCTGGTGGCAGCTGCAGGTTTGCTTCCGACCAAGTGTTTGGGCACACAGGTCTATAGCGAGCCCCCACTCACCACGAGTCCCTTCTTTCCTTCTTAGGGGAGGCAAAGAGGGGACCCCCTACTCAGCTTAACTCTCTCCACTCCCACCCGCATCCCAAGTGCATGTCTGTCTGTATCCTCAGTCACGTCCATCACGACCGACTCTTTGCAACCACCATGGACTGTAGCCCACCAGGCTCCTCTGTCCGTGGGATTCTCCAGGCAAGAATACTGGAGTGGGTTGCCATTTCTTCCTCCAAGGGATCTTCCCGACCCAGGGAGTGAGCCTGCGTCCTGTATTGCACGCGGATTCTTTACAACTGAGTCACCTGGAAAGCTTCCGTTCACATCCCAAATGAGCGATGGTTAATTAACAGAGATGCAAATAGTCACAGACTGAAATAAAGGTTTTCGACAACAAGTAAAAAAAGACCTTATAAATCAAATAGGAAAAGAAAAAAGAAAAGGCAGAGACAGAAAGCACCCAAAGCAAATGATCAAAATACCTACAACTGAGGAAATGAGAAACAGAAGGGACCGGTCAGGACTGCCCATAAAGGTCTACCATTTTCTGTTTGCACCTCTGGGTTCATTATCAAAAGCTGATTTATGACAGGAGGAGATACTGTTCTGGGGAAGAGAAATGGGTGCAAAGATTCTGGAGTCCTATACACGCCCAAGACTTATCTCCCTAGACTGCATCCAAATTAACCTTCTGCTCCTTGTTCCCCTCACTCACTTCAAGAAGAAATAACTTTTTCAAAGACGGCATCCCTACAGCCCAAAGATATCCCCTGCTTCCTTAAAAACAAAGCACCTTCTAGTTTATGGCAACTCCTTTCTGCCTTCCATGCTCTGATAATACCAGCCTCTCTGTCACAGGGTGTAACCTTCATTAAAAAAAAAAAAAAATCAGAGCTCCAGCTTCCCATTTAAAAAAAAAAAAGAAAGATAGGAAGAATAAATACGAATTTGAAGGGGAATTCTGCCAAAACCCGAACCTCCCAAATCTGGTTCAGCCACATTCTTGCCCACAGCCTGTACTTCTCGGTGCCTCCCTACATTTTTCAAAATGCAGCTGCACAGACCTCTTAAAATTCAGATTTCTAGCACCTATAATTACAGGGCGCTCGAGCCAGGCTCCTTTAATTAATGAACCTGACTCCTCTCTCTTCAAAAGGAAATCTGCATCAGGGATATATCACAGGGGTGACCTGACCTCTGATCGGCACTCTCTGCTCTCTCTGCGTGATGGCCACCAGCACCCTGCACCCCAATGGGAGCGTGAAGTTGCCCCCACCAACCCCTGCATCCCGCCTCCCTGGACGATCCCAGTCTGGCACAAGCCTATTCTGCAGTTAAGGCCATAAAACATCTCATTGAATGTAAGGGAAGAGAAGGAAGCTTTCCTGGGTGTGACCAACAAAATCCAAAGAGAATGAGATTTTCCTAGCTAGAGTGCACCCCTGGTTTCACCCTCTTCCCTCTGCTAGGATGAAGAGCCTGGGGTGCAGGCAGCTGCCATTGTTCAAGGCTGGACAAGCAACAGAGGGAACAGCCTGCACTTGGAAAACTCCAGAAAAGAACACAACACAATAGGCCTGGAACTGACATGCATCCCAAAGCTGAAATAAGACTGGGTAAGAAAAGCCACGCCTCTTTAAAGCTAAACAGGTGGAAAAGGGGTGTGATGTTGAGGATACTGTGCACAAGGTCTGTAGAAGAATCTGAACACATTCCAAGGACAATGTACCGACCTCAAGTTCCCAGGCGGTCCTCACGGACCCTTGACACTACTCCTCTCTAAGTCAATACCTGACGAGTAGTGTTTAAAGAACTGGCTCTCCTTCTGGCTGCTCTGGGCTGCACAGCCCCACACTGTTTGTACCTGCTGCATGTGCCAGGACAGTCTAGAGCCGCTCTCCTGATAGTGGCTAAAAGCTGGCTCATAACCATGTTTGCTGGAAAGCAGGCTGCCCTTGGCGGCAACAAAGACGGGAAATGGTAGCAAACAAAGCCACAGATACCAGAACAGACCAGGCCTCAGTCAAATCAAGGCAACCCCACGTAAAGCTGCAGCTAGGAGATTTGAGATCCAGATTTGAGAAGATGCCAACGCATTTGGCAATAATAAAAACAGGTTTGGTTCAGTCTCCACCATCTGATAACCGTTTCTCAGGGGTCCCTTGGGCCCCCAAGAAACCCAGTGGGGCAACATTTGCTTTACTGACCAAACAAACATCTCTCTCCTAAAAGTGGCGCCAGTGGTGCAGTGGTAAAGATCGGCCTGCCAAGGCAGGAGAAGCAAGAGACTTGGGTTCGATCCCTGGGTCAGGAAAATCCCCTGAAGGAGGAAATGGCAACCTACTCCAGTATTCTTGCATGGAAAATTCCATGGACAGAGAAGTCTGGCAGGCTACAGTCCATGGGGTCACAAAAAGTTGGACACAACTGAGTGTGCACACACTTAACGCAACTCCTACTGGTAGAGTAAAAGTTCTTGGACTACGTACCTGCTGGATCATCGAAAAAGCAAGAGAATTCCAGAAAAACATCTATTTCTGCTTTATTGACTATACCAAAGCCTTTGACTGTGTGGATCACAATAAACTGTGGAAAATTCTGAAAGAGATGGGAATAGCAGACCACCTGACCTGCCTCTTGAGAAACCTGTATACAGGTCAGGAAGCAACAGTTAGAATTGGACATGGAACAACAGACTGGTTCCAAATAGGAAAAGGAGTACGTCAAGGCTGTACATTGTCACCCTGCTTATTTAACTTCTATGCAGAGTACATCATGAGAAACGCTGGGCTGAAGGAAGCACAAGCTGGAATCAAGATTGCCGGGAGAAATATCAATAACCTCAGATATACAGATGACACCACCCTTATGGCAGAAAGTGAAGAGGAACTAAAGAGCTTCTTGATGAAAGTGAAAGAGGAGAGTGAAAAAGTTGGCTTAAAGCTCAACATTCAGAAAACGAAGATCATGGCATCTGGTCCCATCACTTCATGGGAAATAGATGGGGAAACAGTGGAAACAGTGTCAGACTTTATTTTTTTGGGCTCCAAAATCACTGCAGATGGTGATTGCAGCCATGAAATTAAAAGATGCTTCCTCCTTGGAAGGAAAGTTATGACCAACCTAGATGGCATATTCAAAAGCAGAAACATTACTTTGCCAACAAAGGTCCGTCTAGTCAAGGCTATGGTTCCAGTGGTCATGTGTGGATGTGAGAGTTGGACTGTAAAGAAGGCTGAGCGCCGAAGAATTCATGCTTTTGAATTGTGATGTTGGAGAAGACTCTTGAGAGTCCCTTGGACTGCAAGGAGATCCAATCAGTCCATTCTAAAGGAGATCAGTCCTGGGTGTTCTTTGGAAGGAATGATGCTGAAGCTGAAACTCCAGTACTTTGGCCACCTCATGCAAAGAGTTGACTCATTGGAAAAGACTCTGATGCTGAGAGCGATTGGGGGCAGGAGGAGAAGGGGATGACAGAGGATGAGATGGCTGGATGGCATCACCGACTCGATGGACGTGAGTTTGAGTGAACTCCAGGAGTTGGTGATGGACAGGGAGGCCTGGCGTTCATGGGGTTGCAAAGAGTTGGACACGACTGAGCGACTGAACTGAACTGAACATAGGGTCTGAGGTTTTCCCAGTTTCTTACACATGATCTGGGCTATAAAATGAAGCTAAGAAACCACTGGAGAACAGCACTGGGGCTGATCAATGAAGCCTAGTCACACTGTCCTAGCTGCTTCATTCTTGCCAGAGCACGTTACAGTGTAGGTGTCAAAAATGAAATTCAACCATTTCTGCATTCTGCCAGAAAAGGGGGCTCTAATGTTCCAGTGACTTTCTGCCATTGCAAATACGATTTTGTAAGCAAGGGGGGAAAAACAGTTAACATCAGTCCATCCCATGGTTAAACCCTCAGATTAAAGCGAGGCATGACCCCTGCCCAAGGAGTCTGACTCCATGGCACCTGTCTTGCTTCCTGGCATGGCAACCTGCCACCGTGATGCCCGGCACCCACAGGCTAACACACTCCATCATCTCTGCTTTCCCACTAGGTCTGTCTCCAATCACTTCGCAGCCTGGATCCAGGGCCCTCAGTGCTGGAGAGGAGCTCCAGGCTGAGAGCATGTCTGGCTGTGAGGAGCCAACCACTTCCGTGTATCCGAATCACAAGCAGCCAGAGCCTGCTGGTGAAGGATTTTTTTAATTTAGTTTGGTTTTCCAACCAAGACCTTCTCAAAGTTCACTATTCTTTGAAGTGGAAGCATTTAATTTTCTAATAAACAATTAGAAGTACAGGACTAGAGAGAACGCCGAATCGAGGACGAAGGTCAGAATATACAAGAATAAGGGGCTGGCAGGTAGCAGAGTTCAGGAATGTCCAGGGATTCTTGGCACGGGGGCTCACACCAGGCAGCCAGGCACTCTCTTTCCAGGGTGTCTCAAGGGGAAATCACCCATCGATCCTAGGACACACTCGCTCCAGGACCAATCCCTTACCTCAGAACAGCCTCTGCCTCAAATTCCTGCTTGCGCTTTAATGTTTAAATTATTAAATGCATTAATGTATTTACATTATTCAAGTCTTATGTGCATTTTTCTAAGATAATTTATGTATAAGAGTTTGAATGTCCATGACTGTTAATGTCTACAACCCTTCCTGTTCATTATTGATTCTGGAAGAAAAAAAAAAGTCAGAGTTTTAATGCCTTATTTTTAATGTATTAAGAGTCTGAATAAGTGCATTCTCTTTTTTCTTTTGTAATTTCATAATTTAAGTAGTGCATTTATTAAACTGACACAGTATGAATTGTGGTGAAGCCTGGCACAGCTCCACGCTACGGGAGCAGCCGGCTGGAAGACGCGCCTGCGCCTCACCACCGCCTCACTCACCATCATCTTCCCACCTCCACCCAGCCAGCACGGGCAGCCGGGAAGCTGCAGGTGCAGGGCACATTTAGGATGGGCAAGGAGACTTGCCGTCCTCCTTCTTGCCCAGGGCCTCACTCCTCGTTAAGTGGGTTTCCAGAATGCTGTGGAGCTGCCTCTTAGTTTCTTTTAAACGTGGAACTTTTCTGCTCATGGAAGTCCTCCTCTGGGGTACTCCAGGTGGTATTCAAACACAGCACACAATTTTCAAAAACAAAATCAAAATGCCCAGCTTACCATGGTGGAAACAGCCAACAAAACAGTTACTTTTAAAGAGGCAAGAGAGGGGAGGTGTGGGTCTCAAAATGCAAAACATCTCAGACAAACAAACAACCCTCCACTTGAGCAGAAAAACAACTTTCTTTTGAAATCCAGTCTCCCCAGCGTAACAGCCCTCTTTCGACAGCAGACAATAGAGCGACAGTGACACCCAATGGCCTATGAGTTCAATCCCAACTGAGTGCTCCCCAGGGTATGGGTCTCGAGCCTGGAGCTCCTGAGCCGACAAAGAAGCTCAAGGAAACATCAGCTACTCATCAGGAAGCTGAGGCGCTAACGGAGAAATTTCTTGCTGCTGCACGGAACACATGTAGATGGTACGAGCACACGTCAGTACAGTCTCTTTCTGGTGGGTGACATAAGCACGTGTGCACACGTGTATGGACACACAGATGCACAATACGTGGATGCAGCAACACTGTACAAATCAACCTGGAATGGGAGAAAGGATGCAGACGTACCTCACTGCTGTCTTAGAATCTGACTCTGCCATTTCGAATGTCATACGAACACAAACACACACATACACGCATACAACAAAAATTACATGTACACATTATACAGGTTTTTACTGTATTTTCTTTTTTCTTTTTTTTTTTCTGTTTCTTTTCTTTTTTCTTCTTCTTCTCTTTTTTGGCTACTCATTACCATTCTTTAACTGTTACAATTTATATCAGCATATAATGTTAAATAATTACAGCGAGCGAAGCTCACTCTAGTGAGGATATAAACGCGCTGTGGGAATCTACAGATTTAAACAAATAACATTCACAGCAGGGGGTGAGCGGATGAATTAGCATTAATATCCTGCCTGGGAGATCCCAGTGCACTGGTACTGCTTAAATACAGATCTTTTCTGTAACAGTCAATATGACAGCTCCCGGCAATACGGCCCCTTTCCTTTTCCCAGTCAATATAGCAGCCAGTGAAAATAGAAATGTCCCTATAGCAATCAATATAGCAGCCAGCTAAAATAAACCCTTCCCTTTTAAGGGCTATATAATAGTCAGCTAAATGGAAGAATTGGCACCCCTGCTGGATAGCTCAGCAGAGAAGCCAAGGAATGAGCAGGCCACGAGCACTAAATGATCCTTCTGCTCCTCTCAAAAGGGCTCTGCCCGGGAAGGGAGAAGACATCCATAGGTAGGGAATCCAGAGGGAGCCTGCAAGAGACACTTGGCAGGCTGCTCCCGGTCCAAGGAGTAAATGCCCAGGTCATAAGCGGGCCACAGGGCACCCCTCACTGAGGTTTAATTCAAGTGGCCAGGAACTCTAGAATCCTTGTCCAAACTGTCAGCTGGAAGGAGGGCATGTGTCTCTCCAGTGGAGAGTAACTTGATTTGAACCCCCTTGTGCCCCCGCCCTAGCCCCAGAAGGGAAGAGTATTGAGTTAACAGCCTGTGGTTTTCTGTTTTCCAGCAGCATGAAAAGCGGTTGTGTCAGAAACAGACACTGAGCCAAGTGGGTTAAAACACAGCATTCTATGTTGAGTGCTGCCCAGCAGACAGACAGAACTCATGCTTGAAGCTCACAGCCATCAATCCATTAAATACTGTAACAATACCGTATCTTCCCCCATTCACAGCATGGAAAATACTCTCCTTCCTTGGAGATACGTAGGAAAGGAGTTTTCTCACAACAGAATTCAGAGGATGGCTCACTTTGAAGGCCAAAACAGACCAAAGGCATTAAAAAAAAAAGAAGAAGAAAAAAGAAAAACAAGGAACATTTAAGAGAGATTCCTATGCATTTGAAGTTGTTGTTCTTTTTCATTATAATTAGCTACTTTTAAAATTGGGCTTCCCTGATAGCTCAGTTGGTAAAGAATCCACTCACAATGAGAATTAAACTTTTAAAATTAGTTCGGCAGGACTTATGAGTTTGATAAATGTGGAATATAACCACTGACACCAGTGCAGGATCCCCACAAACATTCCTGAAGTAAATGCTGGGATTCAGTTATGCTCCAAAGCAGATGAACATCAGGGACCCATCCCTCTTCATTAAAATTCCACAATCTGTCTGCCCTCCTTTGGGTAGATCCATGGAGGGTCCCTGTTTCCCTGGCCAGGTGTTGAACACCCAGTGATGCTCCTGCCATCCATCAGGTGACTCAATTGAGTGCCACAATGTCAGAAACTGCCAGGAGAAAGAGCCAACAAGTCCTGGTTGGAGAGCGCAAGTCCTTAAAAATTTAAATCCTGACACCCCACCTCAGCTGTGAGAATGAGCAGGTGCTCTCTACTTCAGGAATTCCAGGTAAATACCATATCCGGAGAGAAACGGTTAATAAGATCAAGGCCCCTCTCCCTGCAATCAACATCCTGATGTAGGAACCCTATCGGCTGTCCTAGGAAAGCCTGGAGATCTCAGTCACACTGTGAGCCTGGTACCCATTCAAGGGAGGAAATGGCTCTGTGGGGGAGACCCACAAGTTTGCAAAAGGCAGTATCACAAAAAGTGAGCTACTGTTATGATCTGACGTGGCACTTAGCTTCTAGAGCTGAAGCCAGTGAGTGCTTTATAAACTTCAATGTATGTTTCCATTTCTAAACCACACACATAAACTGGGGGGGTGGAGACTCTAAATCCAACAGCAGTAAACCTGAAGAGAAGTCATGATGTTAACAGAGACCATTTCAACTACAAAGGCGGTGGAGCCGGGGGCGGGGGGATGGTTCCGGAGAGAAAGAGGGAGAGAGAGAGAGAAATGAAAGGGAAAATAATCATGAAAGGGAAGCAGAAAAGAGAGACATGAAAGAAAAGATCAGAGATAACAGGAGAAGTAACAAAATAGAAAAGGAAGACAAAAACCTGACTTTGGCATTTAAAGGTTTCAGGGCATTTTATGAAATGACAGTTGCAATAAAACAAATAGAATGGTGAGTCATCTGGTTTCCAACTTCTGAGTCAAAAGGAGCTGTTTCTAGACAAACTACAAAGCAGCCCTGCTGCCTGCACACTTAACGATGCCTATCACTGCTTCAGAGCAGGATGTGGGGAGTGCACACGGGGAGGTGGGCGGTGGGAGTGAGCACTGTCTCTGCTGGTCCCGGTGTCACTGCGAATAAAGACTGTCAAGATTTAAACCATAATAATGGAAAGGCTATAAAGGTCTCAGCTATAATGTTTCCTCTGATGATCCCTTTCATAAAATGCCCGCTTTATGTCGCCTGCGTGGTGGTGGTACACTAAACATCTGTGTATGTGCACTGGTGGCCACGATGCACGCCTCGAGTCCCGGTAGGCAGCAACAGTGCACCCCAGCCCCATGGCTCATCACCACCACCTACGTAAGTGAGGACACACCCACACACACTCCACAAACGTGTGTACAGTGCCTACTTCTGCTGGGAGCTGAGGGGTACGGATATATGCCCACCCCAGATAGGCAGGGTTCAGCAAGGGGGCTAGGTGCCAAACCTCCAGGAAACAAACAAACAAAAACTGTCTTCTGCTTGGAAATACAGCCATGCATCACAGGAGCTCCTCTGCTACTTCAGCACCAAGCAGCCTGACACAAGAGCTTGGCAGCCTAACAGTAAGACGCAACTTTCCCTGTCCTGTCCCAGAGCCAAGTGGATAAGCTGGAATACAAACCAGATAAATGCTCAAAGAGGGCTAAACTGGGTACCCACAAAGACGTGCCTTCACTTGGACTCAGCAGACGAAACTGTACAGAAAACCACTGGTTTCGAGATAATCTTTTATCTGCAGCTTACCACCTAACCATCCTAGACATCAGGGAAACACACAGAAAACAGAAATGGAGTCTCTCCACAGTGATACTTTATAGATGTGACAAAGGGGCAGGAACTAAGAAAGAACAACATGGACGTGAAAACCACACACAGGGATGAGATGAGGTTGAAATGTGTAAACTGGGGAGACTGTGCGATGAAATTAGGGAAGCCAAGGTAAGAAATCAGGAGAGGACCCATCCAAGTCGAGCCTGACTTGGGACACATGCAGAACGAGAACTCAAGAGTGCTAGGTGGGCAGCCAGTGCCAACCACAAACCATCCCTGGGCTGCTCTCCCTGTTGATCTATAATTGGTGAGTCTGTGATGGAGCTACCAATTATCGTTAGGCCCCCTGTATTTAGTTCACAGACAAAGGGAAGCAGGAGAGACCAGTTAGTAATGAGTAAGTAATGGCCACTAAAATACATTGTATTTTACTGAGCTGCTTCGGCAGGAAAAGCCATTCAGAAAATAAAAAGTGAAAGAATAAAATAAGCTGGAGAAACTCAGTTTTCTTCTCCCTTCCTCCCAAAGCCACACTTAGGATAAAATGAGGTTTGTGCAGGTTAATCCTTATGAGGTAAGAAAAAAATGATTAAATACATTAAAAAAATCAATTGTACATTAAACCAAATCCAGGAACTGCGAAAACAAACACTGCAGCGTGCCTCCAGCCGGTATTAGCTCTGCCAGTCTGGCCAGCCGGGGATACCCCAGCTGCCTGAGCCCCCGAGTAATGGAAGCTGAGCGGAAAGGCAGAGGAGAAATACAGCTGGGAGGGGCCGGGCGGGGGCCACAGACCTGGATTTCACTGGAAGAGAGTTATTTCTAGACATGAGAAAGGAAAAAAATAAAGTGTCTTATAGATGAGGCTCTGGAGACCAGGCTGAATTCCTCAAAAATCCAACAGAAATAACAATAATGACAATAACAATCATTTGATAAACAGAAATTATAAACCACTCCACTGTTGAATGATCTGCCACTATTGCTAGTTACTTCTGCTCATTAGCAGATTCTATTAACTGCCATTTTTCAGAGAGACAACAGAGAGTGAGCTGGAGAGGTGAGGTTAGGAGGCCCGCTGTGTCTCTGAGGAAAGGCACTCATAGCCGGCAAGGAAGCTCCCATCGGTCCCCAGCGTGCCAGGGGCCTCAGATTCCTCGGATGAAAGTCTGCAAGAAGGAAGAGCCCGGAAGCGGGGGTCACGGGCTCCTCCCACAGCGGAGTCAGGACTGAGATTCTTAGCTAATCCTAAATAAACCTCACAGGGCTGAACCGGCGCAGCCAATTTGCTTTTCCGTGTGTACTGCAACCATCCGGTTCTGCCTGCAACCCAACCTTCCCTTCCATCACCTGCTTCAGCCACACACCTGGAAGAAGATCTGAGAGCTGGGGCTTCTGCACGGGGGAGTCAGTCTCTTATTTCAACAAGGCACAAGTTGGCCATATGGATGGTGGGCCCCAAAGTCTAAAAGGATTGACAAATCCGAAGTTTCCTCTTTAATGTGTTTATGCAATGAGTCACTGAGAATGGAAGAGAAACCTCTGTCAGCCCGGCTTGGGGTGGGGGTGGGGGGGGTTGGGGGAAGTGAAGAGACGTGCTGACAGGCAGAACAGATAATCAGCCACATGAGAGCAGTGTTCCCAACAGAATAAAGACCCGTGTTCACGGGGGAAACTTTCAAAACACCCAAACAGTACTGGAATGGGTTATCAATGGCAACAAGTAAGATGTGACAAAAAGATTTCACTCTCTTGAAGGCATCTCTAATCTCTTATCTTTGCTGCCTTAACTGACAGTGAAGGACTTGTCACTGTTGATGGAGACCCAGATAAAGGATTTACCTGAGGGGCAGGGAAAGCCAGAGAGGAAGATCCCGAAGTCTGTAGTGTCCTGACTTCTGTGGCAGGGAAAGCAAAGCACTCAGTTGTGGACCCTCCCCTCTGCCAGCAGGAGAGGGAACAACAAGCAGCTGCTGCCCCCTAGGAGCTACCAGGGACACAGCACCTTGCTCGACAGACAGAAGATGAAAAGATCCTATTATCTCGCCTCCATCCCGTAACCCGTCATTAGTGAGGTACATGGGTGCAGACGCCTCCTCCAAGCACAAGGAGGCCCACATCGCCTGTGATAAATTAATAGCTGCCTTTTCAACAGCTAAGATGTGCACAAAAGACTCCAACCAGCGACAGTGCATGAAGGCAGCGGCTTCAGAGAAGCAGACTCACCAGGCAGCACCTGAACAAGCCAAAGCCTAAAAAAAAAATAAAGTCTAAAAAAGCCTAAAGCCAAAGTCTCCCACACCTCTGGGCTCCGTGAGGTGGGCACGCCGCCCGCCTGCTCCCTAGCCTGCTCAAGATCTTGGGGTTTACACCCCAGTCCTGTTGCTGACTAGCTATGGGAACCTGGGCTTGTTTTCCTCGCTGTACCCCGAGGAAGAGGGATCTTCACCAGCTTGTTAGGATGAAACAAGATAATGAAAACAAAGAAACCAGCAACAGAGGCCAGCACATCACAGAGCAGAAGTCCTTCCGGCCTCGGTGATCAGAGCTAGTAATAGGTTAGTTAATCAAAAAATCGGTTAAAGCAGGGAGTCATTAAAAATGGAGTCTATCTACATACCTTCAACATTTCACATGAACTTAAAACCTATAAACAAATGTACAGTCATTTGCTAATCTTTTGATGTGAAGCCAAGAGCTTTTCTTTGAGTGTGGGCCCACAGACTGAAGTTCCCAGACGTCTTTCTTGCATAAACTTCACCCGTAACACACCCTTTACAATTTCTAAAGCAAAGCAAGCCTTTAAAAGACATTAGCAAAGCAAATTTAAGTACAGAATGCTTCGAGATTTTTAGTATCTTCCCCACTCACACCTAAAAGGACAACAACCTTTTTAGCAATTTTCATTTAACAAAACATTTGGCTTAGTTTTCACAGAATCCTCTTTTTACATCTATATTTACAAAACACACCATATTTGTTGATCCCTCTGTTCACATTATACTTCACTTGTTTACAGGATATTTAATAAAATGGCCTAATTTGCTAACAAATCAACAGGCATACAGATTGAAGACAAGCTGACTCTCTCCTGGTCTGCAGAAGGGGTGTGGGTGTGGGTGTGACCAGGCAGCGACGGGCCAGAGGGCCCAGGCCTGGTGCGTAGCTTCCCAGCGCTGTGACCGTTAGCGGGTGTCTAATGCAAGCTTGACACTTTTCTTAAAATATGTATTTACTGGTGCCACCACTTCATTTCACAAGAGATTTGAAATGAGTCAAAGGTACACACAAAAGGATACAGCAAAGAGAAAGTATGAGGAAAGGGGGAAAAAGACGTCTAGTAAACCCATTTTCAGCAAACTGGAAAAGCTAAACCATGTCTATGTATGACCAGGGCTTCCAGGTGGCCCAGTGGTAAAGAATCCATCTACAAGTGCGGGAAAGGCGGGTTCGACCCCTGGGCCGGGAAGATCCTATGGAGGAGGAAATGGCAACCCACTACAGTATTCTTGTCTAGAAAATCCCATGGACAGGAAGCCTAGAGGGCTACAGTCCACAGGGTCACAAAGAGTCGGACATGACTTAGTGACTGGGCACTCACACGTGTACAGTCATTAACCTGTGTGCTGGATTCTATCAGCAGCTCCTCCCCGCCAAGCTGGAAAAGGCAGCCCTGCCCCTGGAGATGCTCTGCTGTGGCCCGACTGGACCAGAGCAGACATAGAGAAAGGCCTCTTGGTGCCACCCCACAGACTCTGTGAACACAAGCAGGAGAGCGGTGCCACCAAGGTCACCAAGGCAAGAGGTCACAAAGGTGGCAGCACATCTTCTTCCCGTCCACAGGGGCCAGGAGTCGGCTCTTGGCTGACTCGGCGTCAAGGAGCGCCCCTCGCAGATTTACCTCGAGCATCACTCAGTGTCGGCCCATCTCTAGACTGTGCAGACAAACTCATAATGGCAGGGAGAAGATTTGTGGAGCAACAGGCATAAATCTTGGTTATAACTACAAACCATAAAAGAAAGGAGAGCTGGGAGGGAAGGAGGGAGGGCCGCGAGCACGTCCTTCTCCCGAGCACCACTTTATCTTCCCGCGGCTTCTCAGCGCAGAGTGGGGTTGGTTAACTACAAGAGTGGATTCTTCAAACCCAAATTGGTCTGCATGGTTTGACAAGGGGCTAGAGTATTTTAAATTGAAATTATCTTGGAGACAGCAGGGCACACGGCTACCCGAAGCATGACATCTGGTGCTTCACAAACTGGAAGTTTGTTGGGGATTTGCTGAATTTGTCATACAGGATAACCCTCTTTAGGTCACACTGTACAAGCAGCTTTTGCCTGAAGATTCTTTCACATAAGATAATGACTGATTTTAAGGGACTTCCCTGGTGGTCCAGTGGTTAAGAATCTGCCTGCCAATACAGTGGACACGGGTTCTATACCTGGTTTGGGAAATAAGATCTCACATGCCGGCCACAGGGCAACTAAGCCCATGAACCAGAGTTACTGAGTCCAAGCCCTACAGCCCTTAAGCCACAACTAGAGAAGCCCGTGCATCACAGCAAAGAGTAGCCACCGCTCGCTGCAACTAGAGAAAGCCTGTGGGCAGCAATGAAGACCCGGTGCAGCCAAAAATAATTAAATAAGATACTGACTTATTTTAAACAAAAAAACATTTTCAGAAGGTCACTCTGCCCAAATAAGAGCTCTAGACACCCCATGCCCAGTGACGCCTGGGTAGGAATTTCTGAGACCATGTTTCCAAGAGGAAAGGGAGGTTTCCCTGGTGGCTCAGATGGTGAAGAATCCGCCTGCCATACAGGAGACCTGGGTTCGACACCTGGGTTGGGAAGATCCCCTGGAGAAGGGAAGAGCTACACAATCCAGTATTCTGGCCTGGAGAATTCCATGGACAGAAGAGCCTGACAGGCTACAGTACATGGGGTCACAAAGAATCGGACAAGACCGAGCGGCTTTCCCTTTTTCAAAGAATGAGGCCGGTGACAAGATTAAAAACCCAATTCCCCGATCACTATGGCTCTGAAAAAAGGCACTTGTGCACTCAGCTTGCCAGTTCCCACATCTCCGGAAGGAGGACACTGCTCAGTTATCCAAAAGTTGGGCCTCTGATTACCGGAACTACAGCAAATATAAAGTATTACCACGAAAGCAGGAACCCAAAATATAAACAAAGCTGAACACCAATTTCAAATTCCATTTCTCTAATTATTACTCCTAAGAGTTTCGATTCATCTAATAATTATTTGCAAAAGGATACCTTAAAACAGGAAAAAAAAAAAAAAAACACACACCTCTTCATTTACCTGGAGGAGGGAAAAACTTAAAGGGCACCGCCTGGTCTATTCAATAAACCTCCTCCGCCTGTAATAGGAAGGACGGAGCAGGAAGAGGCAGTAATTTCAAAATCAGTAAGTAGCCTAGAGATTAGAGAGAAGCCACCAGAGACAGAATGAGGCTTTTCTCAGGTTCAACCATTTCAGCATTTAGTTCTCATCAGTTTCCTCCCCCTATCCACAGAACAGGCAGGAATCTCAGGCTCCCTCCTGACAAGGGGTGTCAGTGTTAAAGAGCAACGTTTTGGGGGATTGGGGAAGGAGGAAAGCCAACATCTCCTCCAATCTGCAGTGCCCAGACCTCTGGCCCCACATCTGGAGTCAGGACACACGACACGCTGGGGGTGTACCACAAGCCCCACCCTCTGGGTGTTTACATTTAATTTAGGTTCCAGGTTTCCTTCAGCAGCTGTGAGGGGCACCTTGTGCCTTTGGTACAGTAAGCACCAAAACCAGCAGATGGCTCACTTTTTACAAATAAATAAATAGAGCAGATTTAGGGTTATCCCTACAACATCATCAGAGAAGGCAATGGCAACCTACTCCAGTACTCTTGCCTGGAGAATCCCAGGGACGGGGGAGCCTGGTGGGCTGCCATCTATGGGGTTGCACAGAGTCGGACACGAATGAAACGACTTAGCAGCAACAGCAGCAGCTACATCACCATCCCCAGTCACCTGCCTCCAAGTAGACCCTGAGTGGGAAACAGATGGAAATCACAGCTCAGTTGAGCAAACCTAACTCTGTTACACTCACAGAAATGAACCATTACAGACTCTTTAAATAATAATGCTTGATACTTTAGATTTGCCATATTTATTTATTTTTCCTGGAAAAATGACAATTTCCTAAAATCTAAGTAGCTAGTGTCACTACTCCATGCTTATAAAATACTTTCATGAATACAATGTTAAAATCAATTTTATTCTGCCAAGTGCTTCGAGCTTTATAAAATAAATATATGTGTACCATATGTTCTATACATACACACACACATACACACATTACTTCACATGAGTATACACAAAGAAATGCACTGGGCATATGAATATCATCTTTCAGAAATGTTTTGGTGGGGGAAAAACATGAGAATCACCTACCCACCGTGAGCCCACTAACAAGTTTACCTAAGTATTTGAACCACAAAAGATACAAATGCGGGGGAGACTGTGCCAGAGGTACGTGTGAGAGGTTTCCAGGAGACAGGCGACCGGCCACAGCTCTTCTCCTAAAGAGGAGCTCCCTGAATTCATCAAGATTTTTTAGATTTTACTTTTTGGCCACATCACACGGCATGTGGGACCTTAGTTCCCCAACAAGGGATCAAATCCTTTCCCCCTTCACCCCCACCCCCCGTAGTAGAAGCACAGAGTCTTAACTACTGTACCACCAGGGAAGTCCCTTAAAAGCCTTTTGATTGCCAGCCTCTGGTTAACTGACTTAAAAACCAAAGAGAAAATCTTAGGTGTCTAGGTATGAGGTAAAAGAGCTCCCCAAGAAGGGTGGAGATCAAACAAATGAACCACCCACCCAACCCCTTCACCCCAGGCAAGGCTCTTTCTTAGCCTCCAGGAGAAATTTGCGGAGACACGATACTTAATGTACTTCAGATATGTGGAGCCTAAAAAATTAAAATTAAAAAACAGAACTCAGAGGAAGGTGAGGGGAATGGGTGAAAACAATCAACAGGAGCAAAATTCCAGTTATAGAATAATTAAGTCATGGGGATGTAAGGTTAAAAAAAAGGGGGGGGAGAATTCAGCATACCAAAAAGCATTAATCCTAGGGAAGGTGATACAAGAAGTCAATGGCACCCCACTCCAGTACTCTTGCCTGGAAAATCCCATGGACGGAGGAGCCTGGTAGGCTGCTGTCTATGGTGTTGCACAGAGTCGGACACGACTGAAGCGACTTAGCAGCAGCAACAGGGAAGGTAATAAAGTAGAATTACCATCATCATTTATAAAGGAACATTAGCTGTTGTGTGAGGTTATTTTGGTAGAGGGATGCAGAAAAAGGACAGAAACAAAAACAAAACCTATACCTACAGGTCAGAGGAAGAGAAGATGGCAGAAGACTCACCCATTAGAAATAAGTTGGTTTCAAAGAGCAAAATGCTGAAATTCTAGTTTAGCCCAGATCCATAAGCATTATATAAAGTACATAAGCAACTGTACTGAACACTGAGGAACTTGTACTGAAAAGAGTGAGCAGACCGTAAATGAAACCATATTGACAGCTGCTTCAAATACCCTCAACTTGTATGACTGGAAGGACTCTAAGGAGACTACTTAACCCCTGCTTCTGTATCAAAGCAAGGGAGGAACTCTATGCAGACAATCGTCCGGCCATTCTTAAAGGTTTATCAACCAGGCAGGAGCACTTGATCCTCGCAGAGCAGTGTGGGGACCAGCCCAGAGCCTCTGCGACGGCTTGAGCATGTGCCCACATAGGTGATGAGAAAACCCAGGTCTGCAGGAAATTTACAGGTTTTGAGCAGGTCTGGGAGAAGCTAGAGGTCAGTACTCTGGAGCTTGTCCTGGAAGGCAAAGCTCAGTGAACAAAGTGTAAAGAAAAAGTAATCAGCCATTTTAACTCTGGCAAAGAGTTCTGTCATTAACAATCAGAGAATTTCAACGGGGAGTTCACAGAATTTATCAAGGGGAGTCTGTTTACCAATCACCACCCCAAGAACATCATGACATTATAGAGCAATTACCCCACTAATATGGCCAGAGTTGCTGGGTTGGTTCTTCAGTGAGGGAGGAGGTCTGCAGGCGCAAGAGAAGGTAACGTGCAGTGTCACTAGGCGGCCAGAGAGGGGATCGCTATACACACGTGTGTGCCAATTAGAGACCACAAGACCCCTATCAGGCCTTCCCAGGAGGTGCAGTGTAAAGAATCCGCTTGCCAATGCAGGAAACGCAGGCGACTCGGGTTCAATCCCTGGGTCAAGAAGATCCCATGAAGGAGGAAATGTCAACCCACTCCAGGATTCTTGCCTAGGAAATCCCATGCACAGAGGAGCCTGGCGGGCTACAGTCCATAGGATCTCAAAAGAGTCAGACACGAATGAGCCTACTTATCAACTCAAAATCACAAGCCAGCTCTTAGGGTCCAGAGAGGACAGAAATGAAAACCAGGTCCTCCTTTCCTAGAAACAGAGCAAAGCAATAGCGCAGACACCTGAACACGCCCACCTAACAACGTCACCGGTACTATGCTGACTCCTCAGTACAGCCTCTCTTTTAATAAAGGGAAAATTACCCAAAGTGCTCATCTAGTTCTGAAGACAAAAAACAAGATTATTTGCCTTCAGCATCCCAAGCTTAGCCTTATTAGTATAGAGAACAGGCAGCTTCCATTTAGGAATTTTGTGGAAAATACGCACTCCACTTGGTTAAAAACAAAACCAAAAATAACTGAGCACGGTGTTCCCTTCAACACTGGACTATCCTATTCCTCCAGCCCTGGCCTCGAGTTTCACAAAAACCACCCCTAAGGACCCCACCCCCACCCCACCCCACCAGAGAACTCTTCCTTCTCTGAATAATGAAGGCTCTCTTATACTCCCAGCCAGGCAATTCTGCACCAAATTATATACAATTTTGTACTGTTTGCTAAAATTATATACAACCTTGTGCCATTTGCTAATTGTCTTGCATGTAACAAATAAATGCATTTTCTTCCCCAAATAAGATATATAAATTACTTAGGAAGAAGGCTTAGCTTTATTCTTCAATTGTCTGTTCCTCCTGAGCACCCAGGAGACAGCTAACACATATAGCCTGAGGAACCTCCCTGGGGGGTAGGGGTGAGGGTGTAGATAGGCCCTTGGGCTGAGTGCTAGGGGGCTTTCTGTGTGTGGTGCCCCATCACCTCTCTGGCACCCTGTGACTCTCTCTAGCCTGCTGCCAGTTCGCAGCAGCTCATCCTGTCCCCCTGACCAGCCACACAAGCCGCTGCTGGCCCTCGGCAGCTTCTCTGCCTGGCACCCTCCTGCCGCCTCTCCCAAGAGGCAGAAGTAGCTCACACAAGAGCATACAACTCGGCTGGTGCCCTCATTTAATCAGGCTGCTGCAAATGGTTGGCCAAAAGCAATAAGGGCATGACTGAGAGACTGTGGGAGTTTAATATAAAAAAATTAATAAAAAAAGAGGGGAAGGAGGAAGGGTCTACCTTTTAATAGGGCCCTAATTACCCAACTCATAGGATCAACCCAAATGAGATGGGAGTTTATTTCGGGGTTTTTTTTTAATTATTGTTTTTTTATATATATATAAATTGCTGCTATGTGTTTTCTTTCCTCTGAGCAATTATGCAGCAAGTATGTAAAGAGGGGAAAAAATATTAATTAAATATAAGGTAATTGTGGAGTTGGCCTGGAGAGAATGAGTCTGAACTCTGGACGATCGCTGGCTACTAGGGTTTGAAGACTGCTCAGGGCCTCCCAGAAAAGAAAGAAATAAAAACACAAGCAACCAACATGCAGATGCCGAATGCAGCAGGAAAAGAACAGTGGACAGAAACATTAGCGGAGCGAAGGGGCCACGGGGATCCAAGCACCCAGTAGTCAGCGATGCCACCAACTGCTCAGGGCTCCGTGCTAGAAAGAACGCCCAAAAGATGGTCCAGCTGCTCTTCTGGTGATCAGTAGTTAAATGAGTAGATAAAAATGTGAAAAGAGACTGAGGAATAAAGGACTGAAGAGGACTAGAGTGTTCAATTTGAACTTTAGTCCAAAGTCAACCACAACTTCAGTCTGAGGGGTACTGAGGCAGGCCCCATGGGAAACAAGCTCCCAACATAAGGGATTGGCCAAGCAAAGCCTCCTCTGGCTTTCACACCACCAAGACCACAAGGAAGAGCCCACGCAATACCAAAAGAGAGAAATGAAGCCACTAAGGGAGTGGTGGAAAGTAACCCATACTTGGGAAGAGCAGGTGACATGCAGGGCAACAGTGACTCTCTCCACCAGTCCCCGCAGGGCTGGCATCACCCGAGCCTTCCTCCAGCTCAGCCAGATCCAACTCACCTCCTGCCTTGGAAAGTCTTAGCACAGGCCGGAATTCAGACTTGTTCATACCAGCTAAGGGCCTCACGTCACCTCCTCCCACTACCTCCAGAAGGAGAGGGAAGGAAAACGGGTAAAACCACAGGCCCTGCTGAAACAAAAGGTTGGTGGTATATCCCTAAGCTTGCTATCACTATTCAATGAAAGAAAAAGCTCTGCAAAGTTAAACGTAAAGCTGGCCCCTCTGTAAAACTCATCTAGAGAACAAGTCTTTTTTTTTTTTTTGGCTGTGACACACAGCCTGTGGAATCTTAGTTCCCCAATCAGGGACTGAACCCAGGCTCCAGCAATGAGAGTGCAGAGTCTTAACCACTGGACTGCCAGGGAATTTCCAGTACAGAACAGGGCTTAATATTCAGCCAAGAGGATTTGCAGTAGGCCTTGAAATGCAAAACAGAAAATGGGGCAGGCACTCGGGCTAAGACCACCAAGGCAAATGCACTGTGTAAAGAAAATTAGCTTCAGCACTTAGTAGGCCTCTTCCCTATCAATTGTGTAAGCAGAGAATGTTGGTAGTGAGCATCACAAACCTAATTACAGGCCAGGCAGAAACAGAACTCTCTCTCTTATCTGTTCTCCAAAGGCCACTTGAAGTGCCCTCACTCTGAGGAACAGAATGGCTATTTCAGACAATCAAGCAGCTCAGCTCCTTGGTCAGGTCCAGCAACCTTGCTTCAGCTCAGCCACCATAGGTTTCTGGCATCCCACTGATTAACAATAAATAAAACGGTGCATCACCAGACCAAGGATGGGTGCTCCTCATTCCAGAAAAGACCAGGCTTTACTAAGAGGGAATCTCGCTAACCTCTGCATGCCTGAAAAGCAGTCAGAAGTGAGATGTCGCTGACGGGCTCAGTCTCTACAGAACACCTCCACTCCTATATTCAGGGGCACTACTGACACATGACTATAGGATCATCAGGCTTCTTTAAACTCAGTGTTTTAATTAATAGAGAATCATACTACATATTTTAATTAACAGAGACTCATACTATATATCGTGGCTTCTTACCAGCGGCTCTCGAGGCACCACATTTTCACTTCCTGGAGCAGAGCTTGGCTGCAAAGAAAAATAAAAACAAAAGTAAGATTGCAGTGCCACCCAATGGACATCAAAAAACCAAAGGCGTGCCATTCCGGAGCGACACACACAAACAACTACTTCTGGCACTTCTCACCCGTTTTCCATACTGCAGAGAGGTCTGTGGTAGGTTCCTCATAAGTAGCAGCCCAAGAAGCCCAAATTTGCTAGAGAACATGGAGAGAGGGCTTCCGGGTTCAGGTTCACAGTCACAACACCTCAAGAAGGCTGAATTTGGCTTCAGAGGGCCCAAGCAGCTGAGTAGCAGCGGCTGGGGACCATCATGAAACCCACAGCAATAGCAAAGTCCACAAAAGGTGTTGAGTGAGAGCTAAACTTTCCTTTTGCCATCTCTGCCCACCGTCCCCCTCCACACTGACCAGCAAGCCGAGCAAAAGTGAATAACCAGATCCAGCCACAAGGGGGCCCCAGTTGCCTACACTCAGCATCTATCTGTAGCCAAGGAAGCAGTAAACTGTGAACACTGGTTCCTATTACCACCTGTCGTTCAGGATACCAATCCCCAGCAGAAAAGAAAGTTGGGTTTTTGAAAATAAGCTCGTGACAAGCTGACAGATAAACAGACCAACCCGCAAGCAGCATGTGGCCCACTCGCCTGGCCCTAGTCTGTGTCTTTCTCTGGATCTCTCCCCTCACCCTCAAATTTACCTTCAACCCTTAGCTGACACGGCCACAGTTCAGAGAAAGGGAGAGACAAGAGACAGAGACAGACACCCTAGGAGGAAATCTACAAATCTCCAAAGGAAGAAAACAAGCAGCTTGAGAGAGTCATGATTAGTTTATTGTTACTGATGTTCAAACCAATTCCCAATTATCCACAGATAATATCCAGACAAATGAGCTAATCTGTGGAGCCAGCCTCCAAACTCCTCCCAGCTGGTTCAGATGGCAAGTGCGAAGCCTTCTGGGAAAAAGAATGGAAGTGGAGAGAGGAAAGAGTCCAGTCCACAGAGGGTCCCCAAAGATTCCTCATGCCCAGCTGCTCCCACACAGGGAGGCAAGAACTCTGCTGGAAGGACCCTATCACTTCATCCAAAGTCCTTCTCAAGAGCCCCTTCTTCTTTAGGACAAGAAGGTCAGCCAGCATAAAATTAGAAAGTATGGAAAGTAACTGGAAACCTGAACGTGCCTTCCCTCCCTCCTAAAGCTCCAGGCATCCATAAGCTGATGCATTTAGGGCTCCAGCCCACACCTCTCTTGAGTTCTACAACTTCCTGCCTTCTCCTGGACTTAACAAATCCCATAGCAGATTCATAATCCTCTCCTTCCACCATATATGACCTCTTCTGCTTTCCCTGTCTGAGTGAAAGTCAACCTTCCACCAAAATACACAAACTAGAATCCAAAAGACCACCCTGGGCAGCGCCTCCCCTCACCTGCCAGAGCAAACACCATATCAAGTCTTCCCATATGCCTTCCTAAACATCCATGGAATCAGGCCATCCACTTTGCTCCATTTCTTCTAACGTCACTTAGGTCTAAGCTTCCAAAAACCCCTGCCTGGACCACTGCCATAGCCTTCTCATCAGCTCACTCACATCCATGCTGGCTCTCTCTTCTAATTCAGTTTCCACCCTGCAAGCAGACAATCTCTTCAAAACAATAATCTGATCTCATCCACCCACCCGCCCCAGTAAACAACAATGACTCTAATACAGGAAAACCTTCTCAGTTTGGCCATGCGTCTCCTCTAACATACCAGGTCTGGCACCACATTCCCCAGCTCTGCCGACAACGCACACACTCGCCTTTTCTTCCTCAGTCAAGGGGCCTTTGCACCAGCTGTTCCTTCCCTTCTCTCTGATGGCTTGACTTATCCTTCAGATGCCAGCTAAGTCACTCTTGGGAAAGTGTGACTTCTCTGACAGGAGAATATCTGTATATTCAAATCTCCTTAATATACACTCACACCGTGTACCTCTCCTTCAAGGACTAAGCCGAACTGCAATTTTAAGTGCATGATATCCAACTGATGTCTGTGTCCTCACCGGATTATATACTCCAAGTGGGCAGAAACTGTGTCTGCTTATCACTGTATCCCTGGGTCAGTATCAGGCACAGGTTATGTGCTTGTTTGCTTAGTCGTGTCCAACTCTCTTTTGTGACCCTTTCGACTATAGCCCACCAGGCTCCTCTGCCCATCGAATTCTCCAGGCAAGAATATTGGAGTGGGTTGCCATTTCCTCCTCCAGGGGATCTTCCCAACCCGGGGATCAAACTCGCTTCTCCTGTGTCTCCTATATTGCAGGTAAATTCTTCACCTGCTGAGCCACAGACCTTCCACAGATATTTGCTGAATGAATGAGTGGGCAACAAAGAGCAGAATGGATTGGGTTTGAACAGATTATATAAAGTTCATTGCCTTCTTGAGGGCTTCCTTCAGTCCATCTGGTAAGTATTAAGTGCAAACATTTACTTAGCTCCTTCTTCATTTCATTCTCACAATAAATGTATGGAAGTATTGCTGATGAGGAAACTGAGGCAAGGGAGGTTAAATAACCTGCCTATGATGACTCAGCTAAAAGGACGGGTACCAAAAGGACTGGAGCTCTTCTACTTAATCAAAATAATCGAGTTTTGCTTAGACCACATTTTATTAAGCAGCAACCTTAATGCTATCCCATAAATAATAATGTAAGTTATTTGACTAGATGGAACTAACACAAACAGCTCTATTATTCAGGAAGCCTCATTCTGATTTAAACTAAAACTTTCTTCCTGAGATACAACTAATCACTGTCAATCATAACCTCCAAGGAACTTCCCTTTAAATTAGTTCATCTCCTGAACAGCTAATATTTGCTAGAGGAAAAACTTTAAACAATACACAGCACCAAAGAAGTCTGTTTCATCATATATCCTTTTGTACCTTTTTATGTGAGCCCTGTAAATATACTCTGCTTTAAAAAATTTAAAAAGGAAGCTCCCTTCTCATCCCAACAGCCTCTTCTTCCTTGGGGACCCACCACTGATGCTGGCTCCTTACAGAGTCTTTCTGGGATATTCAAAGTGTGTAAGAATCACAGCCCCACCAAGGAGCTTAAATAGCAACACTCTGTGAATTCCTCAAATTTTGGCTTCACAGAGCCTTCTAGGGTCTCAGCACACCAAAGCCCGACCTCCAAGACCATTCTCGGGGGCTGCTGAGAAAGGAGCAAGCATTTCCCCACATCATATTCCAATTCACTGCTCTGTGTGAGGTCAGTCAGACCTTACAGTGACCTCACAGATGACTTCTTACCAATCTGAGAACTGCCTAATATGATTATTTTCCAGGTGATTCTCTATGCTGAAATACCTGTGTTCTTTAGAAAACTATTTCTTGATAACCAGGACAGGCATCATTCATCCTTATTACTCTGCATGTTGACGTCCTTATGATACCATCTGAAATTCTTCATTATATAACTTGTTTATTAATGTCTGTCCCTGCTAGTTTTCAGTTCCTTGAAGGCACGCACTTTACCACCTTGGTGAAGGCTGATCTTCACCACTTAGAATGTAACTGGTATCAATACTCAATTCATATGTACTTAATTAATTTTTTAGTTAAAAGAGTAAAACAAAGGAACCACTTATACATAAGCCAAAATGAAGCAGGCAAAGGACAACGGCAGTGTCTTTCCCTGGAGCATTTCACCACCAAAATACAAACCTGGCCAGTCTCAAAGCAATGTCATGACCCAATGGATCTCAACTCTGGGGTGGAATCACCCCCAGACAGGCATTTAGAAGTGTGTGGAGGTGTTTCTGGCTGTCACAGTGACCAGAGAGCCCCACAGGCATTTAGAAGGCAGGGGTCTGGGGACTGAATGTCCTACGGTGGACACAATGAAGGACTGCTCCACTCCAAACACCAGTCGGAGCCCTGGAAGAATCCTAACAAGTCACTTCCTTATGATGAGGAGGAGGACAGACTCCCATCTTTAACACGCAGCTCAGACGTGGTTTTGAAAGAGGGGTAAGGTCTGAGCAGCCAAACTGCCTGTCAGAAGTTGAACCAAGTCCACAAGATCCATGAGTCTCACCAGTCCAGCTTTATTCAAGAACTTAGCTCAATTAAAAAATACAAATATCAAACCATGTTGTACACCTGAAATTAATACAATGCTGTATGTCAAGTAAAAAACCTCAATAAATTTTAAAAAGAGAACTTTCCTGGGGGTTCAGTGGCTAAGACACCGTGCTCCCAGTTCAGAGGGCTCAGGTTCGATCCCTGGTCAGAGAACCAGATCCCACATCCCACAACTGAGAGTTTGCACACCACAACTAAAGATCCCACGTGCAACCACCAAGACCCAACACAGCCAAATAAATTAAATAAAAGATTTTCTTTTAAAAAATAATTTAAACATGATCACAGTAAGGACAGAAATGTGAGGTATAAGAAGAGAGTAGGACTTCTAGAGATGAATAAACATATTTGAAATAGAAATTTCACTGAATGGTAATGACAGCAGATTAGCTACTACAGGAAAAAAAAGTAAGCGCACTTGAAAACACTGCAGCAGAAACTGATGAAAACGAAGGATGGTGGGGGACCCCAAAGAGAAAAATATTTGAATAATGACTGAAAAATTTCTAAGTTTGATGAAAACTAGAAACTCACAGGTCCAGAAGTTCAGCAAACCCCAAGCAGAAAAAACACATAAGTATACTAAAGTACACCATAACCAAATTCTAAAAATACATGAAAAGGGAAAAATATTATAAGCAGCCAGAAAAAAAAGAGAAACATTACCTACACATATTAATCAAGATTAAAAATGACTTCAGACTTCTGATCAATAACTGTGCAGGACAAAAAAAAAAACACAGTGGGATAGTATCTTTGGCTCTTCCTCAGCACTGCCCACTTTACAGAGGTGACAGCCATCAGGGCCACATTCAGACCCCTCGTGAAGCTCATCAAAAAGAGGACCAAGAAGTTGAACCCACACCAGTCAGACTGCTAAGTCAAAATTAAGTGGAACGATGGAAACCCAGAGGCACTGACAACAGGGTGCTCAAGAAACTCACGGGCCAGATACGAGTGCCCAACGCTGATTACGCGAGCAACAAGAGCACGGTCGTACTGCCCAGTGGCTTCCGGAAGTTCCTGGTCCACAACTTCAGGGAGCCTGAAGTGTGCTGACGTGCAACAGCCTTCCTGTGCTTAGGTTACTCACGTCTCCTCCAAGAACTCAAAGCCAGTGTGGAAAGAGCAATCCTGCCGGCCCTCAGAGTCACCAATCCTATGCCAGGCTGCCCGGCAGAGAAATGAACAGACAGCTTGTGTGCACACTGCGTTTGTGTTAATAAAACCACAAAAACTTGGCCATCTGGCATTTCAAAAAAAATAATATCTTTAAAATGCCCACAGAGAACAGGACACGACCACCACTGTCAACCTGGAATTCCATATCCAATTAAATTCTTTCAAAAATGAATACAAATTAAAGACTTTTTCAAAAGGAAAAAGAGGCAGTGGTCGTCAACAGTATATTTGTACCACAAGAAACATGAAAAGAAATTCTTTAAGCAGAAGAAAAACAATACTGGATGGAAACTTAACCTACATGAAAGAGGAACGTTAGAAATGGTCAACATGTTAGCAAATTTTTATTTTTAAAAGATAATTTAAATGTACCGTGAGGTTTGTGTCATATGTAGTAGTAAAATCTATGACACATAGTATAATGGATAAAAGGGAAAACTGAAGCATATTTCTGTTAGGTTCTTACACTATATGTGAATTATTTATGTCATTTGAAAATAGGCTGTGGTAACTTAAAGTAACGTAAACCTTAGAGCAATCACTAATTAGTAAAAAAAAAAAAAAAAAACTTGGTAGGGTACAGCTAAATCAACAGTAGAGATAAAATGAAATCCAAAAAATAATTCAATCCAAGAGAAGACAAAAAAAGAGAAAACAAAAAACAGATGAAAAAAAAAATTGCAAGATGGTAGACTTAAACCCGAAGGCTTCCCTTGTGGCTCAGAAGGTAAAGCATCTGCCTACAGTGCAGGAGACCTGGGTTCAAACCCTGTGTCGGGAAGATGCCCTGGAGAAGGAAATGGCAACCCACTCCAGTATTCTTGCCTGGAAAATCCCATGGACAGAGGAGCCCAGTAGGCTACAGTCCATGGGGTCGCAAAAAGTCGGACACGACTGAGCGACCTCACTTCAGACTTAAACCCACCCACATTCATATTTACCTTGAGTACAAATGAAACACTCCTATTAAAAGGCAGAGACTGTCAGGCTGAGTGGTGAGAAAACCCAAGACTGAGCTATAGACTGCCCATAAGAAACCCATTTTAAACAAAATGACACACACAGCTCAAAAGCCAAAGGATGGAAAATGATAGACCATGCAAACACTAATCATAACAAAGCTGTACTGGCAACATTAATCTCAGACAGCTTCAAACTAACAGATATTACCAATGATAAACAAGGACACTTTCAAAATAAGGGAGTTAATCAAGAAGACAAAATAATTACAGAAAAATATGCTGAACTGACAGCATATTAAAAAGCAGAGACATAACTTTGCCGACAAGAGTCTATATAGTCAAAGCTATGGTTTTTCCAGTAATCGTGTATGGATGTGAGAGTTGAACCATAAAGAAAGCTGAGCACTGAAGAACTGATGCTTTTGAACTGTGGTGTTGGAGATGACTCTTGAGAGGCCCTTGGACTGCAAGGAGATCCAACCAGTCAATCCTAAAGGAAATCAGTTCTGAATATTCATTGGAAGGACTGCAAGCTGAAGCTCCAATACTGTGACCACCTGATGTGAAGAACTGACCCACTGGCAAAGACCCTGATAATGGGAAAGATTGAAGGCAGGAGGAGAAGGGGACGACAGAGGATGAGATGGTTGGATGGCGTCACCAACATGATGTACATGAGTCTGAGCGAGCTCCGGGAGTTGGTGATTGAGAGGGAAGCCTGGCGTGCTGCAGTCGAAGGGGTCACAAAGAGTTGGATACGACTGAGTGACTGAACTGAACTGAATGAAAATGAAAACACATTTAAATTTGTGGAATGCAACTAAAGCTGTGCTTAGAAGGAAGTTTACAGTTTCAGTTAGTGACTTTAGAAAAGAAGCTAGAGAAAGAACAAGTGAAACCCAAAGTAAACAGAAAGAAAATTTAAAACTTAAAAACAACAGAGGAAAATAAATAAAATAAAAACCGATTTTCTGAGGAATACTAAGACTGATAAATCTGTAGCCAGATTGATCAATTTAAAAAAAAGACACTATTTTCCAATAGTAGGAATGAAAAGGGGAAAATCTCTGCATATTTTATAGACATCTAAAAGATACAGGAGGGCCACAACTACTGATCTTGTGTGACTACAGCCCGTGCTCCACAAGAGAAGCCACCACCACAAGCAGCCCCAAAACCACAACAAAGAATAGCCCCCATTCGCCGCAACCAGAGAAAGCCCGCACAGGGCAATGAAGACCCAGAGCAGCCAAAAATAAAATAAATAATTGACTTCTTTTTAAATAAAAGATAATGGAGGGACTTCCCTGGCAGTCCAGTGGTTAAGATCTCACCTTCCAATGCAAGGAATACAGGTCGGATTCCTGGTCAGGGAGCTAAGATCTCGTGGCCAAAAAACCAAACATAACACGGAAATAACACTATAACAAATTCAATAAAGACTACAGAAATGGTCCACAATGGGGAAAAAGAAGAAGCCTTGAGGGGAAAAAAAAAAAGGAATATTATGAAGCACCTTAAACTTATTTGACAACTGAAATGATAGCAAATTCCTTGAGAAACATTATGTCAAAGCTGACCCTAGGGGAAAAACAGAAAGCACAAGTCTTAACCACTGGACTGCCATGCAAGTGCCCAGTAATAGCAGTCTTACACAAACGACTTCAGAAAGTAGAAAAGAAAGGTGAGGGAGTTCCCTGGTTGCCTAGTGGTTAGGATTCTGGGCTTCAACTGCTGTGGCCCAGGTTCAATCCCTTGTCTAGAAACTGAGGTCCTGCAAGGTGCATGGCACAGCCAAAAAAAAAAAAAAGATAAAAATTCCCAACTCATTCTGATAGGCCAGTATTACCTTGACAGTTAGATACAGATTTCTCTCTCTCTCTCTTACTCACACACACACAAACTATAAATCAGTATCAGTTAGCCCTCCATATTTATGGATTCAACCAACCATAAACTGTAGTATATTATGTACTGTACTGTGTATTTATTGAAAAAGAAATCCAAGTGGACCAATGCAGTTCAAACTCATGAGTCATCTATACTTCATTTGCATTAGGAGAAACTTCATTTGCATATAGGTAATGGATAAATGGAACAGAAGACAGTTTAGAAAGTGATCTATTATATACTATTTTTCAATTTATTTTACAAAGATGGTAAGATCAACAAATGATGCTGGAACAACTGATATTCACATGGGGAAAAACATTAACCTCAGCCTTTACCAGTATGCACATGAAAAGAGATGCTTAATGTTATTCGTCATCACAGAAATGCAAAGAAAAACCACAATGAAATACCACTACACAGTCATGCAAGCTACACACTCAAACGGCTAAAATTAAAACAGACAGACAATACCAAGTGGTGGTATGGGTGTGGGGCCATGAGAACGTTCACACATTGTTGGTGGAATGAAGAACAGTACAACTTTGCCGAAGCTCCAATCCTTTGGCCACCTGATGTGAAGAGCCAACTCACTGGAAAAGACCCTGATGCTGGGAAAGACTGAAGGCAGGAGAAGGGAAGCAGCAGAGAATGAGATGGTTAGATAGTGTCACCAACTCAATGGGCATGAATCTCAGCAAACTGGGCAATCCCGGAAGTCAGAGAAGACCGGTATCAGGCAGTCTATGGGGTCACAAAGAGTCACACCTGACTTAGTGACTAAACAACAACAAGGACAACTTTACAAAACAAGAACGCAATCTATTACAGAGCTCAACATACACTTATCATGTGACCCTGCAATTACACTTGGGAAGTATTTACCAAGAAAAATGAAAACATGTTTCCACAAACACACATGAGTATTTATAGTAGCCCAAAACTAGAACCAACCATGTGGGGAAGAGTCTCTGAGGTGACTCCCACGATCCCCATCTCCTGGCATTCATGCCCTTGTGTTGTCCCTTTGAAAGTGGGCAGGAACTGCGACAGGTTTCTGGCCAATATAGTATGGTAATTGTAATTGTACAGAACACATGTAATTACACATATGTGGTTACATTACGTAAGACTGTAATATCCATTCACCTCTGAAGAAACAAGTGGCCGCCTGGGGAAGACCCATGTGGCAGAAGCTGAGGGCAGCCTCTAGCTGACAGCTGCTGACAAAACGGGGTTCTCACACTGCAGTCCACAAGGAGCCAAATGCTGCCAACAACCACATGAGCTCGGAAGCAAATCCTTCCCCAGTCAAGACTCAGATGCGATCACAGCCCTGACAGACAGCTTGACTGCTGCCTTGGGAGACACAGCTAAATGGTGTCCTGACTCCTGACCCATAGACACTGTGAGACAATACATGTGTGCTGCATGAAGCTGCTAAATTTGTAATAACATTGTTAGACGACAGGCAATTAATATACACCAAATGTTCAAGTGGTACACAGATCAACTGTGCTGTTGATTTACCTATACAATGGAATACTACACACTAGCAAAAAGTAATGAATTACTGATACATGGTGGTGGTGGTGGTTTGCTCAGTCACGTACAACTCTTACAACGCCATGGACTATAAAGCCCACCAGGATCCTCTGTCCATGGGATTTCCCAGGGAAGAATACCAGAGTGGGTTGCCACTTCCTTCTCCACGGGATCTTCTTCCTGACCCAGGGATCAAAACCACATCTCCTGAGGGAGGAGGGTTCAGGATGGGGAACACAGGTATACCTGTGGCGGATTCATTTTGATATTTGGCAAAACTAATACAATATTGTAAAGTTTAAAAATAAAAAAAAAATAAAAAAACACACATCTCCTGCATTGCAGGCAGACTCTTTACTGCTAAGCCATATGTACAACAATATAAAATTTCACAAACGCTATTCTGAGCAAAAGAAGTGAGACACAAAAGATTATATACATTATGAATACATTCACGTGTAATTCTAGGAGAGACAAATATAATCTATTAGTGATAAAAAAGCAGCTCAGATTCCCAGAGGCCAAAGGCTAGGATTTTCTGGGGAAGCAGAGTAAGGGAATGTTTGGGAATACTGGAATTGTTTTGATCTTGACTGTGGTGGTGGTTAAACAGGTATATATATATTTGTCAAAACTGACCACAACACATTTATTTGAATTCCACGGTAAAGCTTTTGGCCACAAAGACTCAGTCACTCAAAAAGCTATTAACATATGGACATTAAGTCAGGATAGGGGCAATGTTTTGGGGACTGGACAGTAACAGGAGGGATGCTGAAGAGGTTTCTGAGGTCCCAGTTATGTTTGATTGCTTGATCTGAGTACTGGTTACACAGGATTGTGTTCACTCTGTGAACATTCACCAAGCTGTACACATAACTGGTGGACTTCCTGGGTGTATATTAAACACCAATAAAAAGTGTTTTTTTTTTTTAATTTTAAAGGCTAGGGAATCATGCTAAATTATACTAAAGAGGCAAATCAATGCACTCCCTATTTCTTGACTGGATCCTGAATTTGTTTTTTATTGGAAACATTTGAATGCGGTCTGTATTAATAAATAATATTTTATCAATATCAAACTTCCTTTGTGATAGTGGTATTATGGTTATGTAGAAGAATAACCTTACTCTTATGAGAGACAAGGTGAAGTATTCTTGAATGAAATACCATGTCTGTAACTATCAAATTCTTACCAAAGAAAAGAAAAATATAAAGAGACTGAAATAGAGCAAATTCAGCAAAAGGTAAACAATGCATCTCGTTCACTTTTATGAGAGATTCAGAGGAATTCTCTGTATTATTCTTTCAACTTTTCTATAGGTTGAAAACTTCTCAAAATAAGAGTGAGGGACAAAATATCTTGTTTGAACTTGCTATTCAAAAGTTCAATAATCTTCCAGAACTGTATGCAGAGACCTGGAGAAGGAAATTAACATTCACAACATCAGCACTCAAAATGTACCACATACTCTTAAAATCTGTAACTTCAGTCAACCCTCAAAGCAACCTTCTAGGTTAATTATTATCACTCCTATTTTACAGAGAAGAAAACTGAGGCACAGACAGGTCGAGTGGTTAAGTCCAAGAGTGAGTGAGTGAGTGCTGGAGTTCAAACCAAAATCAATCAGGAAAACAAGCCTTTCTCTCCATAACATCTTTGCTGTACTCTTCTCCCTTCCCTGCTTCTGTGTTTTTTCAGTCCATAATCAACTATATCCAGTGAACATGAACAGACTGGAAACCTATATTCCGTAATATTCTCAGTTCTCAACAATCATTAAACCATTGGATTGAACCATGCCTCTGCTCTTCACTAGAGACAGAAAAGCTGGTGGGAAAGTACAGAAATAGGGATAACATTTCCTGTTCCTATGGCCCATAACATGTACAGACTAAAAGGGACTTTGATAAGAGATTAGCCTTGCAAAACAGAGTAATGTGGAGTAAACACGACTAGAGTATGAAGCAATAAATGCAATTCCAACAGACTGTTTTGAAGATAGAATAAAATGATTATACCCTTATGAAAAAGCAAGTATACCAGTGAAATCTAAGTTACAAAGGACAGCAAGGATAATCACCAGTTAGGGTATTCCTTTAAATTTTAAGGCAATTACTTAAGAGCAAATAAAACTTTAGTGAACTTCTGGTCAACATATGAAAACTCACACTCCCAAAAATATTACAACAGGGACTGAGGAAAGGCTTAGATGACTTGTGCGTGAAACTCCAGAGTTTACTACATGGAATACTAACAGATAACACACTATGTTAGGCACTGTTCTAAAACAAGTTAATTCATTTAATCCTCAGACCAGTGCTATGAGATAGGCACTAGTATTATTCCTATTTTACAGATGGGGAAACTAAGGCCAAAGAAGCAACTTATCCAAGACCAACACAGTTGGTAAGTAGTGGGGCTAGGATTCTAGACCAGTGGGGATGGCTTCAGAGTCCATACTTTTAACCACTGCTCTATACTGCCTTTCAAAGAAAATGCTGGTTATCTACCCTCAATCTTTCAAAACAAGAGACTGATGCCACAAAGCTAACAAACTATCTACAAGAGACAGAATACTGGCTCAGTCCCACAGGTGTGATGTGTTCTTCTCACACCCAAACCAGGTTTGGGGGAATATACAAACAGTTCTTTCAGTTCCACTGTGTTTTACTGGAGAAATGGGGAAACCACTGATCAGGACTAGAAAATGAAATGCGAAGCAACTGTTCACTTAAAATGCATGCATTTGCAGCTTATTGTCAGACAGTGACAGAATCTGGTGTGAAACATTTAAGTTTTGCCCCAGTCTGCCAGCATGTTCTGATGCAATCCCATCTCTACCAGCTTTGGAAAGGAGGGCAAAGGAGAAGCAGAGTTGAAAACCAAACAGAGGCCAGCCAAAATCCCCTTCAGGACCTTCGATCCCGTCCACGTGCACAGAGAAGACAATTTCTAGAACCAAAGGACTCCCTGGGTGCTAAAAAGCCTCCCAGTGGCAAAAATTCTAGAAACCTTCACAGTTACAGGAAAATTACACGTTCTGGCATCCTTTAATCCCAGCCTATAGGCATTCCTAATATATAAGAGTTCAGAGAAGCCCAGATTCCGAGGAACCTCGGTATGTTAGCAAGCTAAGTGGGTTAAGGCAAGAATGAAGAGTCCCACACCCTCCAACTCAGGACACTCCCCACACTCCAGAATTTTCGACAGTGAGAAGACCAAAGCAGCCCTCTTTATTTCTCATGTTTTACAATGCAGACATCTCTCTGAATCATTCGCTTCGCTATCGGAAGCTGGTCTGGGGAACACGCTACTTCTCTAAGTGCAATTCCTGTAATGGACTTATCATAAAGAATGAAAGAGTAATAAGAAACACTAAGTGGTATTCTTCTGCCAAGGAAGGAAGTGAAATACCAGTAGGCGGCTGAAAAGTCCACAGGTGTTTCAAGGAGGTGAGAAATGAAGATGAGTCCAGGTTGACACCATTTTCTTCCTCCTCTGTCCAATCCTAACTAAACTTACACGTGCAGGACTAACTAGTGGAGTCACACACAAATCCAGGCTTAATCAGGCTCGTTACAGACCCTGCAAAATGGCGCTTAATAGCCTGTACTTCATAAGGGTTGTAATGAGCATTAAACGAGATAATAAGCGTAATTTGTCCTCGGCATGATGGCACACACTCAGTAATTGTAAAGTACCGCTTACCCCCAGTCCACCCCACCTTTGGACTACAAACGCCTTCAGAAGCCTTATCATCCACTGCTTCCTAACAGGAGTGAGCACTTTCAAGGTCCCCGAACTGGAGTGGGATTTGGCTGCACCTATGACTGAAAGGCTGGAGTCTGGCTGAGAAAACCAAACTGGGCAGCAAGGACAGATTACCAGCCATTAGCTCAGTGGCGTCTGTTGTTTACAATGAGTCCCCTTCCTACCAACGCACTGAGAGTCCAAGTATATTTCCCACCCTCCAACTTAGCAGGGGAAGCGCAAAGGTGACTGAAAACGAAGAGGCTGGCAGCAGGGTGGCCCGGGAGGCTGAGGCTGCGGGGAAGTGGGAACCCTGAGGGAGTCAGGCCCCTCCCGGGACGGAACGGCCGGGAACGATCCAGCCTCTCACCGCTCTCAAGCAGGAGCCCTCGCAGCTCAAGGCTGGGGGATTTCTTAAGGGTCCCGCCACCGCTCCAGCCAAGCACAAGTGGGACCCCAGGGGCCGGCAGGCGAGAAGGGGGGGGGCCGCGGGCGCCTCCGAGCCCCGGCTCGGGAATGTGGTCAAAGAGGGGTCACCGGGGGAGGGGCCGGGCGGCGAGGACCTGGAGAGGGGCGGGACCCCGGAGGTGGCTAGCGGTCGCGGGCGCCTGTTTCCGAGGCTCAAGATCCCCACCGGGCTCCCAGCCACCCGCCAAGCCACCCCCCCCCAACTCCAGCGGGGGTCCCCGCCACCACTACTGGGCAACCCCACTCCCCTTACCTGGCTCGGCTGCTCAGCCTGCTCCGAGGACGCCATCTTTTTGAGGCCTGACTAATCTATCGCCGTGGGGCGAGGCTTCTCCCAAGCGCCCTCGCTCTCGCTCTCTGCCCAGACTAAAGTAGCCGGAACTGAGCTGTCGATGGGGGTTGGGGCAGGTCACTGTGGGAGAAGAGGGGAACTCCCACCACAAGGTCAACATGCGCTATTTCCATTTAGTCTCTCCTTTTACAGCAAAACCGAAGTCTATCCTTTGCTTTCTTATATGTGTATTATACTTACTGAATTAAATCTCTGCCCATGGGCACATATGCTGCTGCTAAGTCGCTTCAGTCGTGTCCGACTCTGCGACTCCATAGACAGCAGCCCATGTAGGGACACGCTAAGTAGTTAATTAATCAATGTGAAGAGACTTGGAAATTAATTAATCAATTGATGATTTGGTTCAGTACCATTTGTTGAGTGCTTACTATTGGCTGCTTGGTAGGTGTGAGAAATAAGATAAAAGACAACTCCTGCTCTCAAGTCCAGGCCAAATACACACACACACACACTCACACACACAAACACACACACACTCACATAATTAAAACATCTTGGAGACAGGAGTCCGATAACTGTCTGCAGGTCTTTTAGAAGAACTCAGAAGGCGAGTGCTTTTGGGAGAGGTAAGGCTTCTACGAACCTTTATTACTTTATAGTGGTTGAGTTGTTAGATTTTAAGCCAATTGTGACATTACATGCACGAAAGAGCTGTATACATTAGAAATATCAGTCAGTTCATATCGCAGTTGTGTTTGATCAGTGATGGCGTATTCAAAAGCATTGCCTCAGTTAACAATTCTTCCTACCAAACACTGTTTTAAATGTATTTTTCTTATGAGATAATATCTGATTTCCTTTAATAAAATATTAAAGGGATTGACCCTGAATTAATACAGGCTGATAATTATTCCTTCAGTTCAGTTCAATCGCTGGGTCGTGTCCGATTCTTTGCGACCCCATGGACTGCAGCAGGCCAGGAATAACAGGAATAACAAATTATTCCTTGTTTATATAAAATGCCCCCCTTTTAAGCCAGGAAACTTTTTGATATTTTTTGTATTATTTCAATCTTAAGTGTTGATTTTTCAGGAGTGAAAAACACAGACTTTTCCCTAAGTAGCAGTATTAGAACAAGGACAAATATGTTGTCAAGCAGCATCTGGACAATCTCAACAGTGATGAGATTTCCCCTTTTCTCTCTGATTTGAGATTATAATGTTTAACCTAACATTTAAGCATTTCATTCCGAGGTTCCAACCCAATCTACAGATCTGAAGCAGAGAATCGAATGCGTGGAAATGTGGGAGTATTTTGTGCTTCTCTGTTATGTCTTCAGCAAGACTGAAAACTACAGTCATCAATTTTTAAAACAGATTTCCTTCGAATCAGCGTGAAGTTTGGGACATTTTGTAGATCTTTTCAGGTTGGAAAGGAAAAACAAACAGTACAAAGTAAAATGACACTGCTTTAAGTATTAATATCATGCATCTATATATGCAAAAGAGGCTTCCCAGTCGGCTTAGTTCAGTTCATTCGCTCAGTCCTGTCCTACTCTTTGAGAGTAGGCTCAGCGGTAAAGAATCTGCAATGCAGGAGACCCCAGTTCGATCTCTGGGTGGGGAAGATCCCCTGGGAAAGGAAATGGCAACCCACTCCAGTATTCGTGCCTGGGAAATCCCATGGACAGAGAAGCCTGGCGGGCTACAGTCCAGGGGTTCCCAAAAGAGTGGGACACGACTTAGCAACTAAACAACATACATGGAAGAAAGAGTTCAAGGAAATAATTCAAGGAAATATACACGCGTGTCCATCATACTGCAAAATTACCCCCTACTGACCTCATTTTGAACGGGCAAATGCAACTCCTTAATATAACGTAGGAAAACAAAAACACCTCCTGGACTGAATTGCGCGACCTAAGTTGGCTTTGAACCCACAGACTACAGCTCCCGGCATGCCCCCGTGAGCCGCAGGTGATTAGGAGCAGCTAGAACTCCATCTCCCGGCGTGCCTTGGTCCGACGCGTGATTTGCTACGAAGAGAACTACATTTCCCGGCATGCCGTGGGGGATGGAACTGGGGAGGACTCCGGCGTCCCCGCCTCCCTGACTTCTAGTCGGTCTGGTCCCACCCTGAAGAGGATGGAGGTCCCCGGCGGCCCTGCAGCTCCGGAACCCGGCGAGATCCGGGCTCTAAAGCAGTGTTTGCTGCGCCGCAACAAAAGCCGGGAACAGCACGGCGTGGCGGCCTCTTGCCTCAAGGAGCTGAGGAACAAAGGTAGGCACGGGACCGGGGCGAGGGCTTGGAGGGCTGGAGCCCGGGCTGAAGGGAGCCAAGGGCAGGGTGAGGATGGCCAGCGGGGCTAACCGAGATCAAGAAAGACGACTTGGGGCTTCTTGTAACTCAGGTGGAGGAGCCTTGGGACAGATATGACTCACGTGGGTATAGCGACTTATCAGTTTCACAGCGTTTGTGCCAAGCGTTTTAACTTAATTTACTTTATGTGAGATTCATATGGTGGAAAGGCAGACGGGAAGCAATATGCAAATGAATTAAAACAGACTCTACTTCGGTGTCTTGCCTCCGGTGACTCAGATTGTGGATCGAACCAAGCCTGGTGTAGTCCTGCCACTCGGGCTCCCTAAGGTGGTACTGGGGCCCCCAGGTGAGCCTACAGCGAGATGGGGGCGGGTTTCCACCGTCAGCTCTAGCAGGTACCTGTGCGGTAAAGAGGGAGCCGCTACCCACCGTCCCAGAGGTCCAGACAAGGAACAGCTGCTGTGAGTGACCTAGCTTTCAAAAGTTCTGAGCCTCATACTGTTGTTACTAGTTGCCTGACCTTGCAGGTAACCATCTGTTGATCCCCAATTTTCTCATCGGCAAAGTGGCTGTATTTCCAGCCCTGCTTCACTGAATTGTTGGGACTCTCCAAGGAGATGATATATTCAAATGACTTACAAGTTATTAGCCTGTAGCAATAAACTGTTTACCGAAAAAAGTTCTTGAGGTTAAACGTGTGAGTCATCCCTAGGCAGGTAGTGAAGGTGTATGTATGTCTGCCTGTTCAGAGCTTCTCCCAGAGTCACTCAGCCTAGCCGGTATCCGATAGAAGTCTTTCAGAGACACAGAAACAACCAAAGCACTCTAAATGCTTCAGTGACATAGCTTTTGCCATATAAGTGTTTACATAATTTTTCTTGGAGTGAGGGTTCTTAAGTTTTAGTGCCCCTTTAGTGCAGTGGCTGGATGCACTTGGCACAGAGGCCCATATAAGTGCTTGTGTTTCTGGAGCTCGGCCTCTGCAGGGTTTGGAGCTCGGCCTGTGAAAGGTTTGCTGGGTGCAAGACGATATTGCCTGATGATATTTGTAGTCTCTCGGCTACTTTTCTGCGTGCTCTAGTCCCATTAGCATTTTAGGCATTGCCATCATTAGGCAAGTACAGACCTGCCCTGGACAAAACCTCTTGCCCATTGATCACACAGATGAAAAGTTCCTGTTACAATCTTCTGTCTTCTGCCTCCTTTATTCTTTCCTATAGGTTAGTAAGACTGTGAAATACTGCAAGAACATAAAGTATTTTTTTCTTTCTTTTTTAAAATTTTCTTTTTCTCTGGACACATGGGAGAATTTGAGTAATTTAGACCACTGAGAAAATGAACGAAAGGCGCTTATTCTCAAAGAATCAAATCAGACTTTTGTTGGTTGTTCATCCAAGGAAAGAGTCGAGTGCCTCCTAATGAGGATATTGAGTAGCTGGATAAAAAACGTTTTCAAGAGCCAGACTATATGGGTTTAAATGCCAGTTACTTACTGTGTGACCTTGAGCAAGTTACTTAACCTCTCTGAGTGTTGGGTTTGACATCTGTAAAAATTGGAGTAACAATAGTATCTACCACAGGATTGTTATGAAATTAAGTACTGTATATGAAAAGCACTTAGTATAGTACCAGGCACATGGTAAATGTTATATTAGTATTAGTGGTCATCATAGTTATTATTAGCTACCAGGGATTTTTCTAGGCTCTGGGGGCATACATATTGAGTACAGAACAGATATAATTTCCCTATGGATATTTGTCAATTGCCAAACATTTTATTCCTCTCAGCTTGTGACATTCTGGCCATTGATAAGTCCCTGGCACCAGTAACCCTGGTCCTGGCAGAGGATGGCACCATAGTGGATGATGATGATTACTTCCTATGTCTTCCTGCCAATACTAAGTTTGTGGTATTGGCTGGGAATGAGAAGTGGACACACAATTCAGGTAAGAAATGCTGGCCGTATATACAGTATACCCTCCATCGTGATGTACTTTACTACACGCGGCACCTGGTTGCTGTTTGGCTGGCTGTTTCAGCATTTATGCAGCAAGCATTACTGAGCACCTTCTGTATGCCAGAGTGACGCTGAGTCGGGGGATGAAGATGAATGAGATGGAGTCAGGTCTCAAGTAACTCACAGACCCACAGCAACTAAAACACAGCAGGGCAGAGAGATCTGGGGCACAGATAGGGTCAAACTACCTGGTCTGAATCCCAGCTCTGCCGTTTAATAGTCACATGACCCTGAGCAAATTATCTAACTTCTCAGCCCCTTATTGAGACAGTAGTTATAGTACCTGTCTCCTCGGGTTGTTGTAAGGATGCGAGAACATAGTACATATCAAGCCAGGGCTTCTCAACAATGCTGTTGACATGTTGGGCCAGGAAATTCTTTGTTGTGGGGGTGCTGTCCTGTGCATTGTAGGATACTTAGCAGCATTGCTGGCCTTTACCCACTAGGTACCAGTAGCGTCTCCTCACCTTAATTGTGACAACCCAAAATGCCTCTAGATATTGTCACGTGTCTGCAGGTGTGTGGTGAGCAGAATCACTCCCAGGAAAGAGCCACTGATAGAAAGCATTTACATCTTATCTGGCATGCTGCTGCTAAGTCGCTTCAGTCATGTCCGACTCTGTGTGACCCCACAGACGGCAGCCCGCCAGGCTCTCCCATCCCTGGGATTCTCCAGGCAAGAACACTGGAGTGGGTTGCCATTTCCTTCTCCAATGCATAAAAGTGGAAAGTGAAAGTGAAGTTGCTCGGTCATGTCCGACTCCTAGCAACCCCATGGACTGCAGCCCACCAGGCTCCTCCGTCCATGGGATTTTCCAGGCAAGAGTACTGGAGTGGGGCTTATCTGGCATACAGTCAGATAAATCAATACTCCCTGTCACTATCATTACCGTCATCCTCACCAGCAATACAGAGGGAACTAATACGGATGAGCAAGGATCAGAGAGCTAAAGAAGTGTCTTGAGGAGAGTGCCCAGGCCACCAAAGTGTGGAAATCACCCTTCAGCAATGACTTTCCCAACCACCTTTTTACTCGGGCCCTAGAGACAGCAAATAGTGGCTGCAGCTCCTCCAGTCAAGAATGAGACCTGAACTTTCCTGGTGATCCAGTGACTAAGACTCCAAGCTTCTAATGCAGGGGGCCTGGATTAGATCCCTGGTCAGAAAACTAGATCCCCAATGCTGCAACTAAGACCCTGTGCTGCCAAACAATTTAATTAAAAAAAAAAAAAAGAATGAGACTCATCCCGACAGTTAGGGAGTTTGGGATGAACATGTTCACACTGCTGTATTTAAAATGGATAGCCAACAAAGACCTACTGTACAGCACAGGGAACTCTGCTCAGTGTTATGTAGCAGCCTGGATCGGGAGTTGGGGGAGGACAAATACATGTACGGCTGAGTCCTTTTGCTGTCCACCTGAAACTATCACAACATTGTTAATCAGCTATACTCCAGTGCAAAATAAAAAGTTTAAAAAGAGAGAGACAGACCCATCCCCAAGCACAGAGAGATGCTGATGAGGAAAAACATTTTTGGATACGGAAATAGACAAAAAACTAACTTAAAGGGAAGCACGGTGGCACCCTGGGTATGCATGACCGTACACTGGATTTAAGTGGCTTTCCATAAAAGAATACAGAGCAGTTTCACACAGAAATAAATGGAAGATAGAACAAGTGGGAAAGTTAAGGCCCTAGATGGGGATTGGTTTTCCCATGAATCCCTGAGAAAAGGTGCTTCCTTCAGCATCGAAATTATTCTAAATGGTCGGTCGGAAGGACGTGCTGACATCCTGGAGGTCTGAGTTGGGGGAGGAAGTGAAAAGAGCACTGCAGGTTAATCTGACTCTTAACTGGCATTTTCTTCCTGTATCAGATGGAGGTACCGCTTGGATTACCCAAGAGTCCTTCGACAGAGATGAAACAGACAGCGGGGCAGGGTTGAAGTGGAAAAACGTGGCCAGGCAGCTGAAGGAAGACCTATCCAGCATCATCCTGCTGTCCGAGGAGGAGCTCCAGGTGAGCCTCCTCTGCAGCCACACTCATCTGGCCTCTGCTGCCCTCCGTGGCCTACTTTCCACGCATCTTGCCACCATAATTTCATTATTCCTTCATTTTTAAGTAGTTCTCAGATGACAGCCAAGGTTCTTCATTTTTCTAATTCTCTTGCTGGAGTAGAAATTTTTTACTCCTCACTCTGCATCAGAATCACCAGTGGAGCTTTTTTTAAAAAATACAGATGCCACAGCCCCACGTAGACTATTTAGGCCCAAGGGGTGGGACAAGGAGGTACTGCTAAAGAATGTGAATTAAATCTCAGCTCCATCACAAAGACTGTAGCCAGTCACTTACCCTCTCTGCTTATGTTTCCTCTCCAGTAAAATTGGGGTAAAAATAGTATGTGGTAATTCAGAAAAATACTTATTGAGCCCCTCCCCTGTGTGTGGCATAGTTCTTTGCACAGGGTTACAGGGCTTCCCCGGTTGTGGCAGTGGAAAAGAACCCGCCTACCAATGCAGGAGACCTGGATTCAATCCCCGGGTCAGGAAGACGCCCTGGAAGAGGGCATGGCAAGCCACTCCAGGATTCTTGCCTGGAGAATCCACATGGACAGAGGAGCCTGGTGGGCTACAGTCCATGGGATCTCAAAGAGTCAGACACAACTGAAGCAGCTTACCACCCACAGTGGTGAACAAGCCAGACACAGTCCCTGCTCTGATGAAACTCAAATTCTGGTGGAAGGAGGTGGACGAAACCAGCAGTGTGCCCAGATGGTGGGGGCTACTCTAGATTGGGAGATCAAGGAAGTCTCCTTGAAGGAGATGACCTTTTGGTTATTTTTTAATCTTCGTATATTTATTTTGAATAAATAATACTAATACATTCACATGGTTCAAAATCCAAGAGACATAGCCAAGAATAAAACAAACCAAATGTCTATCAGCTGATGAATAAATAAAATGTTGTCTATCCAAATAATGAATATTTTATTCAGCCATAGGAAGGAATGAAGTATTAATACATTAGGCTTCCTTGGTGCCTCAGACAGTAAAGAATCTGCCTGCAGTACAGGAGACTCATATTTGATCCCTGGGACAGGAGGATCCCCTGGAGGAGGGAATGGCAATTCTCTTACCTGGAGAATCCCATGGACAGAGGAGCCTGGCGAGCTACCGTCCATGGGGTTGCAAAGTGTTGGACAGGACTTAGCACCTAACAATGACAATAACGTGGAGAAACTTTGAAAACATTGGGCTAAATGAAAGAAGCCAGACATGAAAGGCCACAGATGTCATGATAGCATTTTTATGAAATAGCCAAACTATGCAAGTCTGTAGAGGTAGACGGTAGATTAGTGGTTGCCTGGGGGTTGGGTTTCTGGAGACTGTGAGTAGGAAGGAGAGTAACTACTGATGGGTACAGTTTTTTCTGGACTGGTGACTGTGTTCTAAGACTGTGGCTGTGACTGCACAATCACAAAAAAAGCACACTCATTTTACTAAACTCCACTTACTTATATGCTTCAATCAGTGAATTGTGTGCTGTGTGAACTATATCTCAATAAAGCTGTTTGGAAAAAACAGATATACAGAAAAAGTCTGACTTCTGTCCCCAGCCACCCAGCTTTCCTTCCTGGAGACAGCCAGTCTGCCAGTTTCCCATTCCAGAGATAGTTTATATATGCTCTCGCTCAGTCGTGACCAGCTCTTTGCAACCCCAGGCTCCTCTGTCCATGGAATTTACCAGGCAAGAATACTAGAGTGGGTTGCCATTTCCTACCCCAGGGGATCTTCCCAACCCAGAGATTGAACCCAAGTTTCCTACATTGGCAAGTGGATTCTTTACCACTGAGCCACCTGGGAAGCCCATTTTATATACAATTACATATACATGTCCTCCTCTTCCACTTTCATCACACTTTGCACTTTCTGTTTCAAAGAAGTTTGGAAAGTTTTCCAGATCACTTTACAAAAGATACCTTGTTCTTTTTCATCGCTGCATAGTATTCCATTTCATGCCTACATTTTTCTATTTATTTATTTTGCTGAGCCAGGTCTTAATAGTGACATGCAGGATCTTTAGTCGAGGCATGTGAACTCTTGGTTACAACATTTGGGGCCTAGTTTCCTGACCAGGGATTGAACCCAAGCCCCCTGTGTTGGGAAAGCAGACTCTTAGCCACTGGACCATCTGGGAAGTCCCACCATAACTCATTTAATGAGTCTCCCCAGTGGGGGACATGCATGTTGTTATCAGTCTCGCTATTCAGTCTGTGCTGCAAAAAAACTTAGACCAGTGTCATTTTGCACACGTGCTTGTCCATAGAATAAATTCATAGAAGTTTAGTTGAGAAACATTGGCAGGTCCCAAGAGGGGACACAGAAAGAAACTGAAGAACAAGAGGTACCTGCCATGGAAAGGTTGGGGCCAGGCAAAGGAAAGGCAGGAATTTTTTTCTTCTTTGGTTTTTTCTTCTTTAAGAAACAGAAAGGGGTCATGAGATCCCTTCCCATCCCAACAGACTAGCAAATTATGATACCCTTAGGATAAAGGGCATAACAGTCCTCACCAGAACAGGGATGCTGGAATACAAGTGAACCCAGCCCTGGCAGCTAGACTCTGCACGGGGAAGCTTAGGACAGGAGCTTGCAGAGGCTAGCCACATGGCAGGTAGGAGAAAAATGGCAGGTAAAGGAACCATGGGGAGCGAGAATGGAAGGGAGAGAAGGGAAGAGCACAGGATCCTAAGGATTAGCACTGACACTGATCCTTGCAAAGTCATTAACTGCTCTTGCCTCGTTTTCCTCATCTATGAAATGGTGGTAATACTAGTACTTCACTCACAAAGTTTGTGCCTCTTAAATGTTGGACCTTATGAATGTGTATTAATATTACTTGTTCAAAAATGGATGCAATATCAAAGTTAAGGGTAACTTATAAAGTGGCTCCTCAAAGAAGCCTTTCACAAACTCCTGCAGCCCTCCTTGTCACTTTCTGTCCTAAGCGTTTTACGTCTGTTTTCTCGGTGGTGCATAGTGAGTGCAGCAGGTGGGATCTTAGTGCCCCAACCAGGGATCGAATCTGAGCCCCCTGCAGTAGGAGTGCAGAGTCTTAACCTCTAGACTACCAGGGACATCCTGTTTTGTTTTTAATAAGGTACTAAAGGCAACATTTTCCTAATTCTTTCACCAGAGGGAAACTGAAAAAGTTACGTGCCTCTCTCCTGACTCTCGGGCTTCCCAAGGTGGCACTAGTGGTAAAGAACTTGCCTGCCAGTGCAGGAGACTTAAGAGACGCAAGTTCAGTCCCTCAGTCAGGAAGATCCCCTGCAAGAGGATTCTTGCCTGGAGAATTCCATGGACAGAGGAGCCTGGAGGACTACAGTCCATGAGGTCGCCAAGAGCCAGACATGACTGAAGAGACTTAGTGCAGCACAGCACATCACTCCTAACTCTCAGGCAGCCATATTGGGTAACTTTGGGAACTAGATGAAATGAGTCTTTGAAATTGATGCATTTGAGAGACATAACATCATGTTCGGAAAGTACTTTCAGATGTCTTAAAGCCCGTATTTGTTTGTCAGATGCTCATTGATGTCCCGTGTTCGGAGCTGGCTCAGGAACTCAGCCAAAGTCATGTGGCAGTCCAGGGGCTCCAGAACACCCTCCAGCAGGTGCTTGACCAGAGAGAGGAAGCCCGTCAGTCCAGGCAGCTCCTGGAACTTTACCTTCGGGCTTTGGAGAAGGAAGGTGGCATCTTGTCGAAGCAGCAAGGTAGGCATTGTGCTGAGATCTCGGTAGGAGCCTTTCCTTGAGAGCGAGCCAGATGCTTCCCGTGTGCTCAAGAAGAGTGATGGCACAGCTGTGGGTATTCTAAGATGGCAGGCTGCTATCTGCCCGCCTGATTGCTCTGGCTGGTTGTTGGGGTGGCTGTGTGTGCGCGTGGCATGCTGATGTGTCCTCTATCTCACATCTGCTTTGCAGAGTCCAGAGCTGACCTTGGGGACGAGAGCGATGCTGTTGACACAGGCATTAGAGAGAGCTCCTCCGAAGTTACGCCTGCAAGCCAGATCCTCTTGGCGCTGAAGGAGAAACCTGCCCCAGAGCTGAGTTTGTCTAGTCAGGATCTGGAGGTGGGCGAGCACCAGGGACCCTGACCTTTGCAGGGAGACACTTGTATCAGGGTTTTTTCACCTCTGCAGACCCTGAATCATAGCTTCCAGTTTGCCTAATATTACATGCAAAGCTTCCCTTGTAGCTCAGTTGGTAAAGAATCCGCCTACAATGCAGGAGACCTGGGTTTGATTCCTGGGTTGGGAAGAACCCCTGGAGAAGGAAATGGCAACCCACTCCAGTATTCTTGCCTGGAGAACCACATGGACTATAGCCTGTCAGGCTTCCCTATCCATGGGGTCCCAAGAGTTGGACACGGCTTAGCAACTAAACCACCACACGCAAAGCGTTTGCAAATGTCTCACATAATCTAAATCTTAAACAAAATGGATGCACTCTCTTAGATCATCCGATCTTATTCTCTAGTCCAGAGTAGGTAATGAAATGTCTGATTCTGACAGGGAGGAGTTACAGGACTCAGGCTTCTGAGATGCATCTGCCAGTGGTTGAAAAAGATCCACAGGCCCAGAGGTACATGAAATATTCCTGCGAAGGACCTGTGCAACGGGGTCATCTTGTACTGACTTTCAGACCAGGGAACTAGAAGGGAACCCATCAGAGTGGGTGCTCCTCCTTGTCCCTGTCCCCAGCACTACCTCAGTGTAGCTAGAAGGGAAAGAGGCTGTACTGAATTGAACTTGGCTAAATTTCCTGTGAGCGGAGGACTTTATGCTCCAAGTAAACTGCTCTCTAGAGGTCCTTTCCTGTTGTTGTTGTACGGTGAGCAGACGCCTGTGACGGCTTAATAGGAAGGAAACCTGGCATCTCAGCATAAAGCTAGAGACTGACACTGCCGACTCTCACCTCCCCTAAAGAAAATCGCGAGAGCAGCAGAGGGGCTGGTTTTCAATGATTCTTCTTCTTACCACAGTTGGTTGCCAAGGAGGACCCTAAAGCACTGGCTGTTGCTTTGAACTGGGACCTAAAGAAGACGGAAGCCGTTCAACAGGCCTGTAATCAGGAACTTAGCCTACGCCTCCAGCAGGTGCAGAGCTTTCGTTCTCTGAGGAGCATTTCAGCAAGGACGAGTTCACTGCCTGGAGACATGGAGAACCCCAAACGAACCAGACGAGACCCCATGTAGCTGGTGGCCAGCAACATGCCAAAGAAAACCTTGGGTTTCGTGTCAGTGTCAGTAAATGCCTTTAGCCTAATCATTATAGCTACTTACATACTCCTCTGCCCCCTGCCTTTCAGAATGTTCTGGAACAGACTAGAAGATGGGCTTTGGGTCTTCTTCAGAAAAGCCATTCCAGCTTTCTTTACATATTGAACCATAAGGTTCCACCAGCTCCTCTAATTGCAAGTTCATATGTTCTCTGTGTAATAGTAGTTGTGAAGGGCATGGAAAAGAAACTGTCATGTTTCAGACCAACTATCCTTTTTTTTTTCTTTTCCTTCTACATCAGACAAATGGTATATCTCTTTCATGATATAATCTATGCAACCATCATAGTAATGAACCTACTATTCTTTTCCTTTTTTTTTTTTGACGTGGACCATTTTGAAAGTCTTTATTGAATTTGTTCCAACACTGCTCGTGTTTTATGTTTTGGTGTTTTGGCCCCGAAGCATGTTGGATCTTAGCTCCCTGACCAGTGATCAAACCTGAACCCCAGGCATTGGAAGGTGGATTCTTAACCACTGGACCGTCACGGAAGCCCAGATGCACAATTCTTATTCTAAAGATAGAACTGCAGAATTTTAAACACAAGTAATGGTAGAGAAGGTGATGCATCGGTGTTGATTATGGCCACAAACTTGTTTCTCAAGTTAATGAATTTTTTTGTATGTTTAAAGGCACATATTAAATTTGCAGAGCATAGGGACATACAGAGAGTCTAATTCACCATTTCTAATATCTAATTCAGTATTGTGAAATTATATCCATTACCACTGTGAAACTTTTCAGTTTTCTAATATGTTTTATCAGCAGGGGGTATAAAAAGGTCATTAAATCGATCTCTGTGAGATACGACTCCAGGTCTCTCTGGGTGCAGAACAGAGACTTCTGGTTTATATTCCTCTTGTTTCTGTACTAACTTGTTATTCAAGTTTTGTAATCTACAATGCAATTTCTCTTGCAAGGAAAAAGATAATTAGTTATTGACTTATTTGACTTACTTTTTAAGCATACTTAGAGGAAAATAGAATAGTATTAAGAATACATTGGCTAATTATTAAATAAAGAAAAGTAACAATAAGTCCTAAGGTGAGGCAGAGATGCAAAAAACAGAACAAAAAGCTATTTGCTTCTCCTATGACCCTCCTCAAGGAGGGATAAGGTCTACTCAGCATACTCCTACTAATGCCTTATGCCATTGGTTCTCACTTGCCCCAATATTTTCTTTTTTAATAGTGTATTTTATAATGCTTTCTTAATTATCCTTAAATGAAAGCCAGAGCTGATAACCTACCTACATGTATACCTTCATCAACACAATACCTCCAAATGGAAACAAAGGAAAATAATTTTCAATAAGATGGTCTGTATCCATCTCAGTATGCCCTTTTCTGTAGATGACCATCAAAAGGCACAAGGAAGCTCTCAGGTGCTTATCCTTACAATTGAATTACCTTGAGTTTGTTAGAAGCAGCCATGCATGGTACATGGTGATTGGTGACTCAAATTCCACAAGCAGCATCGCCCTTCGTAATGGGAGTTCCCAAAACAGTGACGTTCTGGGCAGTATACCACATCTGTCCTTGATTTATAAGGTGGCTGCATTCTTCACAAAGCCAGGGAATGTTAAAACTGGAAAAAAGAGTCTGTATACAAAACAGAATTAGGTTTGGGGCTGATTTGGAATGGGTTTTCATTCCTGTGAACAGCCAGCATGACATAAAAGTCATGTGGTGGGGGTGGGAGGGAAGACACGTGGGATGTGGGATGATAATTCACTATGTTGAACTGTCCTGTGCTTTGCAGGAAGACTAGCAGCCTACCTCCCACCCCACCATTCAGTGTCAGTAGCAGCCTCCAGGTACTGAGACAGTTGACAAGAGCCCCCAGGTTCTCAAAATGCTCCTGGAGGGGCAGTAATGCCAGTTGAAGATTTTTATGACAGTTTGCAGTCAGCTCTGTGCCAGCACCTACTACACTGGAGCCTCAAAACTGAGTGAGCTAAAGAGGGTGTGGCGTGCCAGCTCTCGTTTTGTACATGAGCAAAGTCGTGCTCAAGAAGGATCAGTGACTTGCCTCATGTCATAAGGCTAATTGGAGGGCCAGGGTTCAAAGGCAGGTCTTTTGGCTTTATTTTGGTTTGAGGTTTTGGTTTTTTGGCTATACCACCCAGCTTGTGGGATCTTAGTTCCCCAGCCAGGGATTGAATCTGGGCCCTTGGCAGTGAAAGCACAGAGTCCTAACTACTGAACCACTAGGAATTCCTAGGTCTTCTGGTTGCAATCCTGGTGTTCTTTCCACTTACTTGTATTTTCTTTTAAGTCTACATACTCTTCTACTCTACATCCAGATCACTGGTTTTGTTAATTTGTAGTTCAGTCACTCAGTCGTGTCTGACTCTTTGTGACCCCATGGCTTCCCCATGGCTTCCCCGTCCTTCCCTATTATTTTGTTTTGTTAATACCAGAATAATAAGTTGAATTCAGCTCCAAATGAAAAAAGACCTAATATGTTTGCAACATGATTGCTAAAAGATTTCTAAATGTAGTCCTTGTGTTGGTAGTGTAAAAGAAATAAATTAGCCTGGTGAACATTATAGTTAGCACAGTAGCAAAGGAAGCCTGGGTTCCAGAAATAATAGAACAGCATCTCTATTTAACTATTGTGTCAGCAATTATCTCTGTTCACCAATTATATCAGCGTCTCCATCTTTGCCCTACTGAATGAAAAATGTTTTCTCCAATTATTTTCACCAGATACACAGTAGAGCTTTAGTTGATGGGCCGGGTGTTGGTATTGGTCTTCTGTATTAGAAACAAACCTACTGAGCATCTCAGCTGCATTGGAGAATAGAAAAAGTACTTTGGCCTTTGGAACGAGACAGACCCACGTGGAGTCTAACCTTATGGGACAGTAGTTTCCAAAAATGAAAGGTTAGCCTAAGGCCCAAGGTGGAATGGGTTAAATTAAATGAAGGAAGTTGGAGGATATCACCGACTCAATGGACATGAGTTTGAGCAAGCTCTGGGAGATGGTGAAGGACAGGGAAGCCTGGCGTGCTGCAGTCCATGGGGTCGCAAAGAGTCAGACACGACTGAGCGACTGAGCAACAAGTAGGAGGAAGAGCACAGTACCAGCACAGCAATATAGAGGGAATGGTTCCCTTTCATCTCCCCAGGGCCAGAGAGAGGCGGGTGCGAACAGAGACCTTTGCAAACCCTAGACCAAATGTAGAGTCAAAAGTTATTTTGCCCTAAGTACCCCTTACCTCCCCTGCACCACTGTGCCTCCAGGCCTTCTAGAATAGAACGGAGCAGCAGAGCAATAGTCTAAAAATAGGAGAGAGAGAGGGAGCAGGGCACAGCCGATGTTAGGAAGAAAGACTGTCAAAGAAAGCAGCTGGGACTAATGAACTCTACATTAGCCATATTCCATTCTTTCGACTCAAGTCAAATGTCGGTCCCCATTAGGCAATTGGCTTTGACAAGAGCCGTGCTAATTACCACTTACCAACCTTTAATTTCTGGGTAAAAGCAAAAGGAAAAAAAACTAATGGATTTTTCATTTTCCATAAAGAAAAGAATAAAAAAAAATAATAGTAGTCTGTTAAAAAATACATTAATTACAAGAATTATTAATGTGCCTTTACTCACCAGATTTTTAAATTTCCTAATTAACTTTTATTATCTTTTTTTTTTTTTTGCCTTCAGCATTTCTTTTCCTATTTTGTTGTATTTTGCCTTAAGTTATTTTGGCTGCGTCTTATATTACTTGAGGTTTTTAAGGACCTTGGAAATTATCTACTCCAAATACTCACTGCCTGAATCTGCTACACAGCTGACAGGTGAGGTCCTCTGCCCTGTCAGGAAGCCCCCAGTAAAGGGAACAGATCCCCTCCTCCCCAGGAAATGCACTGAATTTTCAGATTGCACATCCTTAATGTTGGCTGTTTGGTCAAACTAAGTCAGACAGCACTTCCACAATTATCAATACAAGGAAGTAAGCAACAGGTTACTGCAGAGCTATGAGATTTTCTTCAGTATTCTCTAACACCATGTTACAGGAACTATCAGCATGAAAATTCTAGCTTTTCTCCAGCTTACAGTTATTTTTTAAAATAGTTTATTATTTATTTATCTGGCTGTGCCAGGTCTTAGTTGTGGCACACAGGATCTTTTAGCCATGGCACGCAAACTCTTAGCTGCAGCATGAGGGATCTAGTTCCCTGACCAGGGATCAAACCCAGGCCCCCTGCATTGAGAGCGTGGAGTCTTAGCCAGTTGACCAGCAGGGAAGCCCCAACTTACAATTATTTTAATAAGAACAGAACATATATCTTTTATCACTTAACTATTTAATTATAGACAAAAAGGATAAATTAGTGTTAATTTTTATTAAAGTTATGAGAAGCTAGAAAAAGCATCGCCCAGTGTCTTTGCCTCATTCATTCTAGTCTAGAAATAGAAACTTCCCTCTTTTTAACAGCTGAATGACATATCCTCTTCTGATTTCTTCAAGATCAAATCCCTGTCTCTATTGAAGAAGCTGCTGTTATTAAGATGTGGGTAATCCCTTCAGCAGGCACTGTCAGGTCAAGGAGTATGTATCCCCCATGAGCTCACAGGCCTGAGTTTCCACTGAAATGGTTTGCTGTCAGCCCTGACATTCGAATACTATGAAAGGACTTCGGTTGAATGCTTATGTCACATCAGTTCCTCCTTAGCAGTTAAGGATCTACTCTGGTGACAAATACTGGAAACAAATGTCCTAGATCTGCACATTTGACTATACTGAACTACACAAATGCAAATGAATGAAAGTCGCTCAGTCGTGTCCGACTCTGCGATGCCATGGACTATACGGTCCATGGAATTCTCCAGGCCAGAATACTGAAGTGGGTAACCTTTCCCTTCTGCAGGGGATCTTCCCAACCCAGGGATCAAACCCAGGGCTCCCGTATTGCAGGCAGATTCTTTACCAGCTGAGCCACAAGGGAAGCCCAAAAATACTGGAGTGGGTAGGCTATCCCTTCTCCAGCGGATCTTTCCAACCCAGGAATTAAACCAGGTAGGACTAGAGTCGACCAAAAACCTGATGGTAGGAAATTACCCTAGTTTACTAATGATGAGCATGTTAATCTAGTCTAACATGCAGTTGATGCCAGTTTACATTTTTCTAAGGCCCCTGAACTAAGGTGGGCTTAAACTTGATGGATTTCCTGGAGGTGCCATTAATGTAGCCTCAATTCCTTCAGATATTACTTAGTTAAAAGTTAAAATCTCTGGACTTTGCCAGTGCTCCAGTGGTTAAGAATCCTCCTGCCAGTACAGGGGACACAGGTTCGACCCCTGGTCTGGGAAGACCCCACATGCCATGGGGCAACTAAGCCCATGCACCACAACTCCTGTGCCCACCCACCCTAGAGCCTGGGCACCAGTGCTGTCTTGGTGACACCACTGCAATGAGAAGCCTGACACCACAATGAAGAGTAGCTCTCACTCGCCACAACTAAAGTAAGCTCACACATAGCAACAAGGACCCAGTGCAGCCAAAGATAACGTTTATTTTTTCAAAAAGTTAAAATCCCCAATCCTAAGGAATGTATACGTATGGCTCTAAGCAAAACTGAAAGACAGTAAGCATTCTTTTCTTCTAGAAGAACCTTAAATCCTGAAGGTCAGCTGGCCTTTCAGGCAGGCATCTTCCACCAGTGCGCTGACCCACTTACAGGTCCCTGAAAACTGCTGTGTTTGAAAATGAGGATGCTATTAAGACTCTTCCATCACATTATACTTCACTCAGCTAGTAATTACGAATATGAGCTCAGCTCTGTGGAAGACAGAAAGGAACGGTCAGCAGTCATACTTTGTGAGTCTGTTCCCCTGGTGTCCAGAGAAGAAAACATCCTTGCAATGCCTTCCAGCCAGCCTTTGCCAGTCTTCCGGATACTAATCCTGACCATCAGAAACTTTCCTTAACTCCTGGTAGGAATCTCTAAGCTTTAAAGTTTAACATCCAAAAAAACCACCTGCTGGAAGTTTTCTTTAGCATCTAGAATTCAAGAGCCATAAACAAGGTGTGTAATCAAGGAAAGATTCCGGGGCTAATGGGGAGGATTAAAATTTGATTAGGGTTTGAACCTGAGCATGTGTTTACTCCTATCTCCATCTGAGCAGACCCAGATCCTGGTCCATGTGAGGCTCGACAGTTGCTCTGTGTTATATCACAGAAAGAGAAATGAGAAAGGAATCTCCCCCTCCTTTCACCATCATCCACTTACTTCTGTGGGAAATTATTGAGGAATGGGAAAATAAAACATTTATATACATAATAGATTTCAATACATATGCCTCTGTCTCAGACCAAGTCCAGATCCTGCAACTCTGTAGGTCCCAGAGTTTGTTTGTTTTTCTGTTTTCTTTGACCTTGAGGCCTGGCTTGTAGGATCTTGCTTCCCCGACCAAGGATTGAACCCAGACCCTCGGCAGTGAAAGGGCAGAGTCCTAACCATTGGACCACCAGGGAATTTCCTGGAGGTCGTTGTATTAGAAGTTAAGGCAATCAAGCTACAGGCTGGGAAGTAGCACCGCTCACTCTATTTGGTTTGAAATAAACCTGAAGCTCTCATCCATAAGAATTGTAACAGCAATATTAACCTACTGATTATAATTAGTATGGGTATTTTACAACAGCAGGTTCAAATGGAACTTTTATAGGCATGTCATCATGATGTTGTCTGTTTAATTATAGCATGATATTTGTTTTTAAATTAATTTTAGCCAAAATAGGAGGAATAATAATTTTGCTCTTTGAGAACAGTGTTTAAAAATTGCTTTTAATATGAGGGAAATATTTTTTACATTAGACAGTTGATATCAAAGTAAACTGAAATGTTATTCTGAACACTTAAATATGTAGCTTTTACCTATTATAAATCAAAGCAAGGAAGACGAGGACAGAACAACTTCTAAGCACAATGAATGTGGAAGGAAAGCCCCACAGCTGCATTGACAATAATGGCAAAAACCACAAAAATCTTTATCAAAAACTCTCTTCTTTGATCAGACCTGAGGTTGCCAAGGGGATGGGGGAGGGAGGGAGATGGACTGGGAGTTCGGGGTTGGTAGATGCAAACCATTACATTTAGAATGAATAAACAAGGTTCTCCTCCATAGTACGGGGAATTATATCTAGTTTCCTGGGATAAGTCATAATGGAAAAGAATATTTTTAAAATGTATATACGTATATATACATATGTATATATACATGAGTCACTTTGCTATACAGCAGAGATTGGCACAACATTGTAAGTCAACTCTACTTCAGTAAAAAAATAAAAATAAAATACTCTCTTTGGGTTCCAAATTACTAAAGACATCTAGTAGTTGGCATTTTTAAAGTTTACATAAAAACTACTTTTCAAATTACATGAGAAAGAGAAGACAACCGCACAAAGAAGAAATATCACAGCTGCTTATTAATACATTTTATTCAGATCCATGGTTACACTTCTTTGCACGAGTAGTTATGGGTGGAGTTTTACTTGCAGGAGGAGAAGGTCTTCCAGAAGAAATTCTTGCAGGGCGTTTTATCTTGGCGCGTGGACTGATGGAGGGGTGCGCCTTCCTGCCGTTTGGACACCTCCCTGGCTTCCCCTCCTACAAAGGGCACTGCCCTGGCCTGGGAGGCCCACTCGTACCACCACGCAAGGAAAGTCAACAGGCTGTTTGTCTTTATTTCTGCCACTTCCTGCATGTGCTTTTAAAAAGAAGCAGAGGACAAAGGAAAGACAAATAAATCATCTGATTCAGCCAGCATTAAGATATATAATTCTTTCCTTTAAAAAAAAATGATGCTCCAGAACAACAAGCCATATTTCCATTTAAAGGATGAGAAAGTTAAGGGACACGACTGAAATGACTTAGCATGCATGCAGAGTTAAGAGAACACCTCAAGAGAATTGCTCTAATCAGAGAAAAGAAAAACTCGAATATATTCAAGGAAAAAAATCTATTTGTTTTGCCCCTAATCTTTTTAATTATAAGAGGTTGGGAGATGTCTCCTTTTCCCTGACAAGTGACTGGCAGATAAGAAGCCCCCCAAGTTAGATGAGGCTTCTTTCGCTTGATTTCCCATGTCTCCATCTCTGGTCTTACTCCTGGCTGTCCACAAATTGCTTTTTAAGACAGATCAGATTGAGACATTATATTCTGGCCTTTCAGACTCCTTCGAAAGCTTTAAGGAGTAATCTGATGATGAATGGCTTTTCTGGAACTCAGCTGCTAATTTCAGAGAAAAATCCATTTTTAATGGTCAACTTTATGTACTCTTTCTTGGAAGTTTTTCAAAATGAAAAAAAAAAGAGAAGTAAATCACCTCATAAAGTTACAACTTCTCACAATGGAAAATGTAATGATGTCAATTAATCTAAGCCAGTGAGAACCTGCTCTGTATGTATAAATTAAGATTCTACAAGTAAGTGTGACTAACACCGCAGTGGCAGCAGCAGTAGACCAACTGCACTGCAATAGACCAGTGTGATGGCTTTGTGTTTCAAAGACTGGCAGATGGAGATCGCTAGCCTGAAGAAGCTCCCTTTAGTGTCAGCGTTTTCTAACAAGTTTCCTAATGACTGAAGATGGTGAGTCAATGGTCCATGTGGACATCACAGCACAGGGCAGCTGAGGGGCACACGGCAAAGCCCAGCCCTGCAGTCTGTCCTGTACACACACTCAGCCACAGAGAAGAGGGGGATCCACGGGGTGGCCAGATTTGCCAAGGGAAGGGACAGCTCACAAGAGGGTGAGCACGCAGCCGAGTCAGACTACTCACCCCACTCTCGTGGCCGGCGAGGCCGCCCTCTGGGGAGAGGGCAGTGGTGGCCCCAGAGGGCAGCAGCAGCAGCGGCAGCAGCAAGCAGAGGGGTAGCATCTTGCAGGCTGGCTGGTACTTCTCTCCAGCTCTGGAGCTGCTCATCCTGCTTGGCAGCCCCTGAAACCAGTGCTTTGTGGACTTGAGTCTCTTCTCTGCAGACTGAGGGGGATATTTTCAGCTCAACCTGCAGCTGTGTGTGTGTGTGTGTGTGTTTTTGTATATATGCCTATCTAAAGCCTGTACTCCCTCTCCCCTCACATTCAAGTGGTGACGCACAAGCCTGAGCAATCAGTGCCCACAAAAGTGCTTCAGGACTGGATTTAACCCCTTCATTAAAACCTCGGCGCTCTCCTGTGTCAAGAGTGGATTTGCTCCTACTTGGGGATGCGTGCGCACTTGGCTAGAAATTCCACCTCCTCGCAATTATGCCAAAGCAATCAGGAAGTCTTGAGAACAAAACCAAGTGATTTAACATAATACAAAATTAGCCTTGAATAAGGAGCTTATGGTGATGAAAACAATCAATCCTAAAGGAAATCAACCTGAATATTCATTGGAGGACTAAAGCTGAAGCTCCAAAACTGGCCACCTGATGAGAAGAGCCAACTCACTGGAAAAGACCTTGATGCTGGGAAAGTTTGTGGGCAGGAGAAGGGGGTGACAGGGGATGAGACAGTTGGATGGCATCACTGACTCAATGGACATGGGTTTGAGTAAACTCCAGGAGATAGTGGAAGACGGGGAAGCCTGGTGTGCTGCAGTCCATGGGGTCGCACAGAGTCAGACATGACTGAGCAACTGAACAACAAGGAACACCACCTGCTTCCCAAGTGGTGCTAGTGGTGAAGAATCAGCCTGCTACAGCAAGAAACTCGGGTTCGATCCCTGGGTCAGCAAGATCCCCTGGAGAAGGGAATGGCAACCCACTCCAGTCTTCTTACCTGGAGAATTCCATTGACAGAGGAGCCTGGCGGGCTATAGTCCATGAGGTCGCAAGAGACAAACGTGACTGAGCGACTAACACTTTCAACAGCAAAGGAACTTAAAATCTGCAATTTTGCCCACACGAAAGAATGACTGAATCAGCTCAACAAGGAGACGGTGAGGACTCCGGGAGCCACTCAGAGCATCCACTGGTCTCAGCAGACCACCTCAGGCCACCAAGTGCTCGTTCCGTAGCACCACCTCCCCGCCAGCAGGCCACGGTCCTCTGGCCCAGGCTTTCCCAAACTGTGATGTGGACCCAAATCACCTTTTGTTGTCGTTCAGTTGCTAAGTCGTGTCCAAGTCTTTGCCACCCCATGGACTGAGCACTTCAGGCTTCCCTGTCCTTCACTATCTCCTGGAGTTTGCTCAAATTCATGTCCAGTGAGTCGGTGATGCCATCCAACCATCTCATCCTCTGTTGCCCTCTTCTCCTGCCCTCAATCCTTCCCAGCATTGGGGTCTTTTCCAATGAGTCAGCTCTTTGCATCAGTCACCTTATTAAGGTGGAAATGCAGATAGATTCTTCTCTTCTTGGCCACACCTCGAGGCATGTGGAACTTCCCCGACTCATGCCCGCTCCCCCCGCTCCCTCACCTTGCCCCGCCCTGCCTGCAGTGGAAGCATGGAATCTCAGCCGCTAGACCCCCAGGGGAGCCCAGTGAATGCCCTACACTTGACCAGCTCCCAGGGTCTCCTCTCCTGATTACAGCTCCACTGCTGAGAATCCACAACTTCAAGCTGTCTCTGCCACCCCTGGTTCCTCCTTGCAGGTCCCAGGTTCAGAATCACACAGACAAATGTACAGACCTTCTCCACCTGAGACAGCTAGGAAAATCAGAAACATCCATCGCAAACCTAAGATGACATCAGAGGCCAGGTTCTAAAGGGAAGTAAAGCGACCAAAGAACTGACGGCACGTTCCAGAAGTGAACGTTGACGCTTTCAGTTTTCCAAAGTGCTGGTTCACACCCCTCCACAAGGGAAATCTCAACTTTAAGTTTCATTGCATTGCACATTTGTTAAGATGCTAGGTAAAATCGGCACAGCCAAATGACCCACTATGGGCCATAAAGTGCATCTTGCTTTAGTCCTTTTTTGGTACCAAAAAAATTTTTTTTTTTTTTTGCCTAATTCCCACAAATGATATTTTAAAACGTTTAGATATTCTTAGGGCTTCCCTGATGGCTCAGTTGGTAAAGAATCCACCTGCAATGCAGGAGACCCCAGTTCGATTCCTGGGTTGGGAAGGTGCCCTGGAGAAGGGAAGGGCTACCCACTTCAGTATTCTTGCCTGGAGAATGGGGTCCATGGGGTCGCAAAGAGTCAGAGAGGACTGAGCGACTTTCACTTCCACTTCAGTTTCATGTCTTTTAAATTTGAAACCAGTTCAACATTTTAAAAATTTAGGAAATAATGGAGGCAGAACCAGCTTGTCATCTACCATCTTGACTGAGCCACGAAACGTGAAGGAGGTGCATATAGTCCTTTCCTACTTTTTTCCTCTGAGTGTATTTTTATATATTTTGTATATACTGTATATTCCATGGGGTCGCAAAAAGTCAGACAAGACTGAGCGACTTTCACTCCAGATATTCTTACAGATGAGATAATCATGGTAGCTCACCCAACTTCAAGATTTTGTTCCATGAACTCATTGAACACTGAACACCTAGCGTGTACTACATAGAAGGACAAAGACCATCCACCCCGAAAGGGCTGTTCCAGCCTCACTAAGGGGCAGGAGACATGCTCTGCAAATGAGAGAAAAGTAAAATTTCAGTGTGACATGTGCCAAGGAAGGTTATAAGCTGCAGGCCGGGGAAGGCTTTGTGTGATCTTGTTACTGGCTGCTTTCAAGGAGGTGGCAATATATCTTAGTACCTCAAGGTGAGGGCTCTAGACTAAAATCCTGGTTTTGCCATTTAATTAACCTCTCTAGGGTCTCAGGTTCCTCATCTATAAAACAGGGATAAAAACAGTACCTACTGCCTACATCCTAGAATTGTGAGAATCAAATAAGATCATGATAAGCACCTAACACAAGTGGAAAACACAACAGGGCTCACGTTAGGAACTGTCACTAAGACGATACCCTGGGACTCTGCTGGTGGTCCGTTGGCTGGTCCAGGAAGATCCCAGATGCCACAGAGCAATGAAGCCCAGGCACCCAAGAGCCCATGCTCTGCAACAAGAGGTCACTGCAATGAGAAGCCCACACACCACAAGAGAAGGCCTGCACACAGCAGCAAAGCAGCAGCACGGCCAAAAATAATTTTTTTTTTTTAAAGAAGATACTCCAAGTCCTTAGTCCTTATTCCCCACAGTATAAAGAAAGCTCCCCACCACAACACAATGGAGATCCCTGGTGAGAGCCATGAAACCCAAGCAAGGGCTCCTCCTCCTGTGTGCCCCCGCTGCTCATCTCAGGCTCCAGGGACCCAGTATTCAATGGAGCACCTGTTGTGTGTGTGTGTGTGTCTGTGTGTGTGGCCCTACACAAGGCACCAAGTGATCACCATTTCAAAGCCCACCCATAGGGAGTTGACAATCTAATGTTTTATGCAAAAAAGTGTTTCTGAAAAGATGTACTATGGGAACTTGGATTAAAAGGGACTCAGTACTGGATTATTTTGAAAAAGGGAGATTGTTTCTTCTAAAAGGCAGAACTAGGACCTAGATACAAGGTGAAAGACTGTTCGCTACACACAGAAGAAACTTGCAACAGTTAGTGTCCACTAACAGAAAGGGCCCTGTGCACCTGAGGAGTTCAGGAGAGCCTAGGGGACCTTAGTCATCAGTGCTATAGAAGGGCTTCCTACTTGGTGAGAAGACTGGACTCCATGACCTCTAAGGGTTCTTTACAGATTCCACAATTCAGTAAAGGCAGTAAGCGGGCCCTGATTACACTTTCCCAGACGACTAGGTGTCGAGGTACCAGCTGTACATGACAAGTGTCGACCAGCATATTCCAGCTGTTGCTGTGTACAGAAGGGGATGCTTTGGAACATCCCTGGTTTGTTAATTTAGTAATAAAAAAGTAACGCAGGATCTTTTATTTCACCTTTTTTTGAGGAGTTGGTGTAACAAGGAAGACAAACATTATAAATGTAAATTGCCCCGACTATGTTACCAGGCCACATGTATTTCAAAGACATGTGCTGCTTCATATGGCCAGTCAGCTGGTTATACAGTTAATTAGTCTAAAGTTCAGACGAGCTCCCAGGACTCTAAGGAAGCAAGCCTGTGAGAAAGAGCCCTACAACTCCTTTCTGCTAACGGTCAGCAAAGATGGAATGGGAGAGGATGACTGACATCGCATGGACATGCCAGAGTAAACTAAACCCTGAGCAGAACATGCAGTGGGCAAGGTGCAGTTCCTGAGGACTCGGGGTTACACCCTGCTGCTCCTTACAAAGTCTGACCACCCCTGTGTTATAATCCCTGAAGAATGTGTGGTGGGACCACTTGTCTAAAATACAAACAAGTCAGAGACTTCCCTGTGGTCCAGTGGCTTAAGAGTCCACATTCCTAATGCAGGGGGTTTGGGTTCGATCCCTGGTCAGGGAACTAGATCCCAATCAACTAAGAGTTCGCATGCCGCAACTAAACTTTCTTTGTGCCACAACTAAGACTGGTGCAGCCAAATAAGTAAATCAGTATTTTAAAATAAAAATACTGTGAAAATGTGTGCAGAAATACTACACGGAGCACCTAGAATAGGAGCTGGCACACAGAACGGGCTTTGTAAATACCAGTCCCTTTTCTTTGCCACTATTGTCCCACTGGGTTAAAAGACATGCTTGCCCTGGGCCTCTGAGAAACCCCAAGGAGAAGACAGAAGACGTGGGATTCCTGGAACCATCATCTCTCACAACCTGAAACAGAAGACGCACGCTGAACTGTTTTGGAGGAGTAGTCAGACTTTCTTCTCAAGCAAAAGTTCCATCCAGTGTGGCCAATCAACTTACAACATAGCCACAGAAAAGTCACATGAACTGTGACTGAAAAACAACACTGGAGGACTTCCCTGTTGGCTCAGGGGTTAGGATTCAGCGCTTTCCCTGCCGAGAACCCAGGTTCAATCCCTGGTTGGGGAACTGAGATCCCAGAAGCTTCATGGTGCAGCCAAAAAGGGACTAAATGCATATAGCTTTAGTCATCTTTCAGTGATTGTCAGCCTGAAAAATGATATAAAAGAATGAACATATGATTTTTTTGCTTGAAAAAGTCAACCATATGTATTTGCTAACATAATTTTATTAATACAATAGATACAATTTCCAACATATACCATTCAAACACATGCCCTTTTCATGCACTTCAGTAAGACATGGAACTATTTTGCTTAAGAGTTTCCACTTCTCTTTTAAACCAGCTTTTGTAGTCAATGACTTGGAGAGTACAATACAAAAAGCACCCAAGCCTTCTGTCTTTTAATCTCCACTGATCGTTTCAGAACCCTCTATTGGCAATATGTGCTTTTAGCCACTCTGCCTGCTGAAGGCCACTTTCTCCAAACAGCAACAGGGTTTAATTCTCACTTTCTTCTACACCAGCCTCTGCTGACTCCACTGAATTTCTGTTTTCATCCTCCAACTTCTTCTTCTTCTTTGCTTTTTTTTCCAGGTTAAGCTGAGCGATGTCTTCATTTTTCTCTGTGATGTATTTTAGCTACAAAAAATTTTTTTTTAATTACATTTTTACCTGACTGTAAAGCCATTAATAAGTCTAGTCGGGGAGAAAAAAAATCTATGCCATTTCCCAACCACTCTCACCCAGGGTTAAATTCCTCAGAGTTAAACACAGCTTCCAATTTTTTTTTCCTGGAAGGAATCAATGACAAAAGTCAGCTCACTGCTTACTCACATAGGAGTTCCTTGAATAATCAGAAGAATTAAAACTTGTAGTTTACGAAAGGCATGCCAATCACAAACATACTCTACAAAGCACAGATAAAGTCAAAAGCCCTAAATTTTACCCAATTAAAATTACTGAGCAATTCCTGTGTACCAGATCCTAGAGATCTGGTAATTACAAGGGTAATAAGACAAGGTCCTTGCCCTCAGGGAAGATTCAGTCAAATGCACAAGTTTAGCTGCAACTCTTCAGTAACAGGCTTCTGTCAGATGACCAAAATTTAACAGTCCAAAATTAAAACAATATTCTGAGGTAAATACATACGTAATAAGCAGGAAACTTCCCAATTAACAGTCTAAGATGGTTTGCATCGACAATTCCTTGCAAAAGATAGAAACTGCTTACTGAAGCTGACCAAGTTACAGTTCTGAGAGAGAATGTCAGAGGAGAGAAAAATGTCTTTTCCACTGATACGCAGCACCACCAGGCACCGGAGCTATTAGGAATCGTATCATCCTTAACCTTGACTTAAACTTTAGAGAAACAATATTAGAAGAGCAGAGACAGAAAAAAGTCCAGTGGAAACAGTACTGGATCCAGGGTTTGAAGGTTAAGGGTCAGCTGTCAACCAGAAAACTTCATATTTAACTTTGGGAAATTACTTAACTCTAGTAGTCTGGCCTATAAAATGGGGCTAATTAGTCATTTTATGAAAAACCCTCATAGGGTGGTTGTGAGCTTTAAATGATGTGTGTAAAATATGACCTACAGAAGTCCTGTGTGAAATGTCAAGTGCTACACAAGTTCATTCATTCAACTACTACTCATGAGCCCCTACTGTGGGTCAGGCCCTTTTTTAGGCATGGCAGATGGAGTCGAGAAGAAAGACATAAAAATCCCTGCCCTTGTGGAGCTCACATCCTGGAGAGGAACGTAAAAGTATTTTGACTGCTAAGATCAGACTAAGTCAGGAAACCTCACAGGCGTCCTGGATCTGCCATCAGCCACAGCCACTAGCCTGGGACGATCACAGCATCACCTGTAAGGTGAGGGCACGGCTGGGATGACGTCTAGACGTCTCTGAAAAGACAGAAAATGTGCTCAACTGCCTGCACACCCCAGATGTACTGATACTCCTTCCACACCTGGCTCGCCAAAACTGTGGGCTCCATAAAAGCACCCCCTAGATACTCTAGCCTGTGACCTGTCTCTGACACCATGGTGTAGCTGAAACATGGGACCAAAGTTTTGAGATATTACAGAAAAGGCAAATTATGAAATCCAGAGAGCACTGATTAGAAAATTTAAAATTGGCTTAGCAAGATCCATCATCGTGAAAGAAAGACTGTAAATTACAGGCAGGTCTGAGTGGTTGAAGCGTGTCTCATTTTTAACGCAAGGTGCCCTGGGGGAATCACTTCGTGGATGCCGGTGATTAATTGGGAATAATGTATTCTGATGGGAAAGGGGAGTGAGGAAAGAAATCCATCTCTCACCAGTGAATGACTCCTCCTGGCTAAGAGCTTCACGTCTTCAGTGTTAATTGTGCTTCTTTTCGCATGTCTGTAGAAAGCGCAGAAACAATTCGCCAGAATGTTTCATATTATTTAAAGTTTTGATGAAACACAAAAGTTCATGGCCAGACTTCACACCAGCAGGATCTCTAAGTAGCCCATCTTTTCAGGTGAGGGCCATTAAGTGACAGTGACACAGAAATGAGTGAAGTGATGAGCCAAGATACCAATTAAATGAAGAGACAGAGCAAGCAGAAGCCAGTCTGTCCACCTCCACTGGAGGGCCGAGGGTATCTGGAGAATGTGAGCATGGAGAGAAGTAAAAGGCATTCAAGCCTTCCCAAATGCTCACAGTGGGCACAGCGACCAGCATGCAAAAAGAAGCGGGTCTGTGAGGCACCTTCAGTGAAAAGAGAAAATAGCACAGAGCTCACAATACAAAGATCATTGCTGCTTAAATGAACGCTAAATAGAAGAAATAGAATTTCCACAAAACACAGCTTCGCTTATACCAAGGTCCTAATGCTCTTCCCCAAAGGCTACATTACAGGGAAAAGCTTGTGCACGTGTCCCTCCCCAACTAGGAGACAATGTGTCCCCAGCAACAGCCCAGCTAGGACAAAGAACACCCTTTCAACTAGACTCTGTTTCTTGCTCACAACACGGACGCAAGTGCTTGTTCCAGTTCTCTTATCTCTGCTTTAAAAGGTAATCTGAGACAATGAGCTCTATTCAATAATTTATCACTCTAATAACACCCTTTCTTGCCATTTCTAACTTCCTCCAAAAATAAGTAGGAACTCTGTAAGTCGGAATAAGGGGGAATCTTTGTGTTCTTAACTATCAGAGTGACCAGCACATGGCAAGTCCTCACTAAATATCTGTTGATTTACAGATAAAACTCACAGAAATTATATTCTGTAATTTGGCCAGATTAGTCCTTCACATCCTGCCAAATGTGAAAAGATCACATGCCATCTCATCATGACGGACAGTATCTGACTATCCTGGGATAATATCCACGTCAGAAGATAACTTCTCATTAGCCGCCTGGAAGGACTAGCACAGAGAAAAGTGGGCGGGGCCGGCGGGGGGGTGGAGTCAGACAGAAAGTGACAGACAAGAGACCACAAAGCCGGTCCAGAGGTGCCCTGCGTGGAGGATGTCAGGAGCCACAGACACACTAGCCCTCGTCTGTATCGCACGACAAGCTGCCCTGTTGGTGTTACCCCTTCCTAAAGGGCCGGACAAAGAGTAAGGAGGAAGCAGCACTGAACTGTTCAGTGTAAGATCAGCATATATGATCACAAGAAACATTCAGGAAACAGCAGAGCCAACCCTCTCCACCACTTGACTGGTCATCTGGTTTCTCTGCACCATGTCTTAATGATACCACTGTCCCAGATGGAGGGGCAGGTACATCCTATGCCAGCAACTGCACACCACAGACTCTCCTAAATCAAACCTCTGGCTCCAGAAAATTACTCTAGAGAACATAACAAAGCAATTTTTCATACAACACTTTTAGCAACACAGGTTTTAAAGACTATTCCCAAAATGCCCCTAAATATTCATTGGAAGGACTGATGCTGAAGCTCCAATACTCTGGCCACCTGATGTGAAGAACCGACTCACTGGAAAACACTCTGATGCTGGGAACTGAGGGCAAGAGGAGAAGCGGGCAGCAGAGGATGACATGGTTGGATGGCATCACCAACTCAATGGACAAGAGTTTGAGCAAACTCCGGGAGATGGTGAAGGATAGGGAAGCCTGGCGTGCTGCAGTCCATGGGGTGGCAGAGGCTGACACGACTTAGCGACTGAATAACAACAAAAATGCCCCTAGAATTCATTTACCGTAGAATACCTATCTTCCTCAAAATGTTTCATCTTTACCATGTTAACATTAGGTGACTTAGACATTAAATGAAGGAAATTCACAACTTAAGTGGAGAGATTATTTTCCAAAGTTTATAGGTGAACTGAGTTTATAGTATTTACAATTTAAGTGTATTTTTTTCATAGAAACATTGTTACAAATACTAGTTAGGTTCTCAGCCTCCAAAGACTATCTAATAGGTAGCCAACCTGAAACAGCAGTATATATTTCAGATTTCTCAAACTGGGGTAATATAGGAGCAGGAATTATGTAACAGGGAAAACTCAAAACCACAGGATAAAGCTGACCCTCTGGGACCATCAACTTTATTCAGTAGTGGTGGTTTAGTCACTAAGTTGTGTCCAACTCTTGCAAACCCACAGACTGTAGCCCACCAGGCTCCTCTGTCCATGGAATTCTCCAGGCAAGAATACTGGAGTGGGTTGCCATTTTCTTCTCCAAGGGGATCTTCAAGACCCAGGGATCAAACCCGGGTCTCCTGCACTGCAGGCAGATTCTTTACTGACTGAGCTACCAGGGAAGCTTTTTAAATTTTATTCAGTGATACACATTTTCCCCCCCACACCATGGCATGCAGATCCCCAACCAGGGATTGAACCTGGGGTCCCCTGCATTGGAAGTTTAGAGTCTAAACCACTGGACCGCCAGGGAGTCTTATTCAGTGATAAACTTTAAAACAGGATTTTTTTTTTTTTAATGGAATATTTTGACAATGTAAAATTAAGACAACAGATAAGTCTTCAAAGAAAATCTGCACTTGAATTAGCTCAGAGTTCTTTGGAGGAAGTTTAAGGAGTGCTGGTATACACCCCTGAGCACTGCAGAAGAGGAAACATCTCTGAGTAAAGCCTCTGACAGTCTTGCTCAGACAGCATCAGCTGACGGCCTCTCCCCAGACTCCTTTACCCAAAAGATGAGTCAGTCCTTGTGCAGCTGACAGTCCACGTGGTGCCCACACATCTCGGCCCCGTGTGTGTGTGCTAAGTCACTTCAGTCATGTGCTACCCTTTGTGACCCCATGGACTATAGCCTGCCAGGTTCCTCTGTCCATGGGATTCTCTAGGCAAGAATACTGGTGTGGGTTGCCATGCCGTCCTTGAAGGGATTTTCCCTACTTAGGTATCGAACTTGGGTCTCTTACGTCTCCTGCATTGGCAGGAGGGTTCTTTACCACTGTGCCACCTGGGATGCCTACCTCTCTGCCCCAGGGCCCAGCAAAAAGAAGTAGGCTTCTCAACTATAAAAAACACACAATACCTGAAAACTTAACGTGTGACAATGCTAAATAGCTCTAATTTCATTTTTATTTCTAGTATTTAAAATTGTCATTGTCTTTTCCTACAACTAACACAGAAATGAGGAGGAAGCGCACAGCTGGGGACTCGCTCCTGGCGTCTAGTGGGTAGAGGCGAGGGACATCACTAAGTACCTTACAATGCACTGGACAGAATTCGGAGATCATCCAGTCCAAAATGTCAACAGTGCTGAGGTGGAAAACTCTGATCTATACTGACAAACTCTATGTTCAAATCAAGTAACCATTTGTCTACTAATTTACATTTTTGTGTCTTCCTTTGTAATATAAAAGACTCACATTTTTAAAAAAAAAGAAGAGGGATTTCCTTGGTCCATTGGTTAAGACACCATGCTTCCAATGCAGGGGGTGTGGGTTTAATCCTTGGTCAGGGAACTAAGATCCCACAAGCCCCACAGCATGGTTAAAAAAAGAAGAAGAAGAAAAGAAATGGCAAGGGGTTTCCTTGGTGGTCTAGTGATTAAGAATCTGCCTGCTAATTCAGGGAACATGGGTTTGATCCCTGGTCCAGGAAGATCCCACATGCCCTGGAGCAACTAAGCCTGTCCATCACAACTATAGAGCCTGTGTGCCTAGGGCCTGTGCTTTGCAACAAGAGAAGCCACCTCAACAAGACCTTGTATGGAAACTTGAGAAAGCCCAGGCGCAGCAGTGAAGACCAAGTGCAGCCAAAAATAAAATAAAATAATAAATCTTAAAAAAAAAAAAAGATGGCAAGTAAAGGCAGTAAATGTATTTCACAGGAGACCTGGGGTGGGGGTGGGCGCAGGGCACAAGTAAGGGGCAACCACCTGAATTAACGATGATAAGACGCAGGAGCCGTCAGTATCCCATATATTATCCTGATCCCTTTTGGCCAAGTTGAAGATGCTAAGCGGTTTTTAGGGACTCATATACGCAGGAATAGGCAAGATTTAGAGCCTGCCCTCTGAGAACCTACTGCTTTAATTCATTCAGAATATTCATCGAAGAAACAAAGAGCTATAGGAGAAAGGTGAAAAGTATGGGGTGTGGGAGAGGCTGGCACCAAATCAGAAGTGGGAGCAAATTAGAAAGCTTTAGCCCTTTCAGGCCTTCGTCATTCAAATTGCTTCATAAAAGCAATTCGCTGCAATTGTTTTCAATTACCTGTGGAACTAATTGAAGAGAGGAGCATAAATCACCTGTAAAAGCTAATGCTTTACCAGCTGAAAGCCAGTCACACACACTTTTCAAGGAGCATGTGTCTCACTTGTCTCCAGCAGGCAAATGCAGGGCTGATGGGGCCATGGGCTGTATTATCCCGACACCCGTGCGCTACCCCACAAAGCACGCAGCAGCCCAGCCCGGCGCCCAGCCTCACCCCCCAGCACATCACCTGCAGAAACAGTCTTAAAAGCAAGTGCACCATGCACAGAATCCTGGAGACATGACTCACACCTTTTTAACCTGGAACTGAATAACTTCACTTCCCTTAACGACAAATACGAGGAAAACTTCAAAAAATGCCCAATCAAGTCTGAATGGATATGATTAAAGCAGATGTTCCATTCTTACAGAATCATGATTAGAGACTGAGTCTCCACAAAACATGGGGCGGGGAGGGGTTCAAGCTTCCCTGAAATTCACCACCAGATGGGGAGCATCAAAGCATGGAAACAAGCCCAGCATCCGACAATCAAGCTCTCTACCCACCTTGCAAACATTTCAAGGTCTTTGGCAAAATTTTCTGAAAGAGAAAAAGAGATGTGCTTTAATTAGCCTATCTCAACCTTAATTCAGAAGCAGAAAAGTGAAATCTCAATGTCTACAGTAAGTGTAGTGACTACTACAAATCCTTTTGAAAGTGAGAGGAGGCCCTTCGGGTGGCTCCATTGCTGGATTCATTACGACCTCTGTGTCCTCCCTGCCACCTCCACCCTTCGTTACAAACCTCTGGTAATTGTGGCTACACCTCTCCTCCCTAGAAACTATCCCTTAATCTTAAATTGTGCTAGGAGTTAGGGCTTGTGAAGACATTCATCTCCCCTGAAGTCAAGCAAATACCAGCTGTCAAACTGTGGGTGGAAAAAAAAAAAAAAAAAAAACTGTGGGTGATATAAAAAAGTTATAAAGCAATGAAACAAAAAAATTAATGTCCAAGGACTTCCCCTGGTGGTCCAGTGGTTAAGAATCGGCCTTCCAGTGCAGGGGACACCGTTCCTATACCTGGTCAGGGACCTAAGATCCCACATGAAAGAAAGTGAAAGTGTTAGTTGCTCAGTCGTGTCCTACTCTTTGTGACCCCATGGACTGTAGCCCACCAGGCTCCTCTGTCCATGGAGAATTCCAGGCAAGAATACTGGAGTGGGTGGCCATTTCCTTCTCCAGGGGATCTTCTCAACCCAGGGATTGAACCTGCATCTCCTGCATTGCAGGCAGATTCTTTACCATCTGAGCCACCAGGAAAGCCTCCAAGATTCCACATGCCGCCAGGCAACTAAGCCAGAACGCCACAACGAAGACCCAGAACAGTCAAAATTAAATAAATAAATAGGGCAGCCTGTCCTAGCCCTTGTTTTAAAAAAAAGTAATATTCTGGGTGGTTTAAAGCAATAAAATAAAGGTGCTGATGCCCTCCTATTAGTGTAACAGAAAGAAAAAAAATACAAATCTTGTAATAGAAAAAAATATAGCTCTTCCCATAAACTGAATCTTACAGCCAATAGAAGAAACGTTTCACGGATGGTGTCCAGTGATAATGTTCTTTGTCTGTTGGTGAGATACGCCACGGCACCCACCTGCATTTCTCCCAAGCAAAATCAACCTCCAGGCTTTCCACACCCCCACAGGAAGACCAGGGCTGCGTACCACACTGTCCAAAGGTCACCTCTGAGATCGCTGCAATGGTTTGCTTGCTGAACTGCATGTCTTTGTCCGACGCAACTTCCTCGCAAAGACAACCAACCGTGTAGTGAACCGCTGCCTTTAGCCTCTGAAGTAAAATCAAAACACTTCATGGGTAAGACTGCAAATAAGAGCTCTTCACATCTTAAAAAATGAAGACCAAGAAGAGGGTCTGCTCAGCCTAAATTCCTTCGGCACCTTCCATAATGGCTGAGTGACTTTTCCAGTGTCCTAATAAATCAATGGGGCCTCTGGAATGTGACTTGTGGAAACATCACTTCCTAGTTAATGGTGATGATTTAGGTGAAGTAAAGATAAGGAACAACGATGGCAGGTCAGCGGGGAGAGAAGGCAGACTGGTATCTGGGAGGCGCCTGTGTAACTTTACTCAGTTATTCCACATTTATGCGCCAAGTGCCTACTGGGTGAAGGCATGTGCTAACACGTTAGTATTAATGTGTGCTACCTGAATGTTACTGACCCGAGATATTTCAATATTCACTTACATAACAAATTCCTGGCCACAGGTGTTAGTTTCTGCAAAAAAATCCCCCGGTCAATAATGTGCCAGGTATCTGGGGAACACAGTGGAAAAAAAGAGATTTTTGCCCCTAGATGGAAGTTAACCAAGCAAATACGAAAGGACTGGTCCCTGTGCTTCAAGTCCTTGCCAGTCCCAGTCCTGCACAAGACAAAGGATGAATATCAGGACGACACTGGGGAAGGCTCCCGAGGGCACACTAGATCAGCCTCTGATTTGCTGCTTTGCTAGCCCACCTCAACAGGACCCTCACTGCTCCTTAGCAACACCTTCCAGTGCTGGAAAACACTTCTTCCCCATGTGGAGGAGTAAAGAAACAAAACAAGCCACGCCAAGGTCTCATGTCAACAAGCTTGCTGAGCCCTGTGTGTGCCCCTGCTGGGGACGGAGCTGAACTGCATGTGGTGACAGCTGAACCCCAGACAGCGTGGGCTCTACCAGCAAGTGCTCATGGCAGAGGCAAGACAAGGAGGGACTGCAAGAACATGAGTCCAGGGCCCCGAGGGGAGGCCAGACAGATAAGAAAGGGACATGCCTTCCTTAGTTTCAGATGTCACAAGAGCAGGTAAGTGGAAAGCGTCAGTGGAAGGAGACAAAGAGACCACCACCCTGGGAGGGATAAAGACCCTCCAAAATCATCTTTTTTTTTTTAGGTATGTGTAGACGTGTGGTTGAGGAAGGCTTTCTTATCTCTCCTTGCTATTCTTTGGAAGTCTGCATTCAGATGCTTATATCTTTCCTTTTCTCCTTTGCTTTTCGCTTCTCTTCTTTTCACAGCTATTTGTAAGGCCTCCTCAGACAGCCATTTTGCTTTTTTGCATTCGTTTTCCATGGGGATGGTCTTGATCCCTGTGTCCTATACAATATCATGAACCTCCATCCATAGTTCATCAGGCACTCTGTCTATCAGATCTAGTCCCTTAAATCTATTTCTCACTTCTGCTGTATAATCATAAGGGATTTGATTTAGGTCATACCTGAATGGTCTAGTGGTTTTCCCTACTTTCTTCAATTTAAGTCTGAATTTGGCAATAAGGAGTTCATGATCTGAGCCACGGTCAGCTCCCGGTCTTATTTTTGCTGACTGTATAGAGCTTCTCCATCTTTGGCTGCAAAGAATACAATCAATCTGATTTCGGTGTTGACCATCTGGTGATGTCCATGTGTAGAGTCTTCTCTTGTGTTGTTGGAAGAGGGTGTTTGCTGTGACCAGTGCGTTCTCCTGGCAAAACTCTATTAGCCTTTGCCCTGCTTCATTCTGTACTCCAAGGCCAAATTTGCCTGTTACTCCAGGTGTTTCCTGACTTCCTACTTTTGCATTCCAGTCCCCTATAATGAAAAGGACATCTTTTTTGGGTGTTAGTTCTAAAAGGTCTTGTAAAAAATAAATAAATAAATAAAAATAAAAGGTCTTGTAGGTCTTCATGGAATCGTTCAGCTTCTTCAGCATTACTGGTTGGGGCATAGGCTTGGATTACCGTGATACTGAATGGTTTGCCTTGGAAACGAACAGAGATCATTCTGTTGTTTTTGAGATTGCATCCAAGTACTGCATTTCAGACTCTTTTGTTGACCATGATGGCTACTCCATTTCTTCTAAGGGATTCCTGCCCACAGTAGTAGATATAATGGTCATCTGAGTTAAATTCACCCATTCCAGGCAATTTTAGTTCTCTGGTGCCTAGAATGTCGACGTTCACTCTTGCCATCTCCTGTTTGACCACTTCCAATTTGCCTTGATTCATGGACCTGACATTCCAGGTTCCTATGCAATATTGCTCTTTACAGCATCAGACCTCGCTTCTATCACCAGTCACATCCACAAATGGGTATTGGTTTTGCTTTGGCTCCATCCCTTCATTCTTTCTGGAGTTATTTCTCCACTGATCTCCAGTAGCATATTGGGCACCTACTGACCTGGGGACTTCCTCTTTTAGTATCCTATCATTTTGCCTTTTCATACTGTTCATGGGGTTCTCAAGGCAAGAATACTGAAGTGGTTTGCCATTCCCTTCTCCAGTGGACCACATTCTGTCAGACCTCTCCACCATGACCTGTCCGTCTTGGGTGGCCCCACACGGCATGGCTTAGTTTTATTTAGTTAGACAAGGCTATGGTCCATGTGATCAGATTGGCTAGTTTTCTGTGATTATGGTTTCAATGTGGCTGCCCTCTAATGCCCTCTTGCAACACCTACCGTCTTACTTGGATTTCTCTTACCTTGGACGTGGGTTAGCCTTCCTCAGCAATCAATGCAAAGAAATAGAGGAAAACAACAGAATGGGAAAGACTAGAGATCTCTTCAAGAAAATTACAGATACCAACGGAACATTTCATGCAAAGACAGCTTGATAAAGGAGAGAAATGGTATGGACCTGACAGAAGCAGAAGATATTAAGAAGAGGTGGCAAGAATACACAGAAAAACTGTGGCAAGAATACACAGAAGAACTATACAAAAAAGATCTTCACGACCCAGATAATCATGATGGTGTGATCACTCACCTAGAGCCAGACATCCTGGAATGTGAAGTCAAGTGGGCCTTAGAAAGCATCACTACGAACAAAGCTAGTGGAGGTGATGGAATTCCAGCTGAGCTATTTCAAATCCTGAAAGATGATGCTGTGAAAGTGCTGCACTCATATGCCAGCCAATTTGGAAAACTCAGCAGTGGCCACAGGACTGGAAAAGGTCAGTTTTCATTCCAATCCCAAAGAAAAGCAATGCCAAAGAATGCTCAAACTACCGCACAACTGCACTCATCTCACACGCTAGTAAAGTAATGCTCAAAATTCTCCAAGCCAGGCTTCAACAATACGTGAACCGTGAACTTCCAGATGTTCAAGCTGGTTTTTGAAAAGGCAGAGGAATCAGAGATCAAATTGCCAACATCCGCTGGATTATCGAAAAAGCAAGAGAGTTCCAGAAAAACATCTATTTCTGCTTTATTAACTATGCCAAAGCCTTTGACTGTGTGGATCACAATAAACTGTGGAAAATTCTGAAAGAGATGGGAATACTGACCACCTGACCTGCCTCTTGAGAAACCTGTATGCACGTCAGGAAGCAACAGTTAGAGCTGGATATGGAACAGACTGGTTCCAAATAGGAAAAGGAGTACATCAAGGCTGTATATTGTCACCATGCTTATTTAACGTATATGCAGAGTATATCATGAGAAACACTGGGCTGGAAGAAGCACAAGCTGGAATCAAGATTGCCGGGAGAAATATCAATAACCTCAGATATGCAGATGACACCACTCTTATGGCAGAAAGTGAAGAGGAACTAAAAAAAGCCTCTTGATGAAAGTGAAAGAGAAGAGTGAAAAAGTTGGCTTAAAGCTCAACATTCAGATCATGGCATCTGGTCCCATCACTTCATGGCAAATGGATGGGGAAACAGTGGAAACAGTGTCAGACTTTATTTTTCTGGGCTCCAAAACCACTGCAGATGGTGACTACAGCCATGAAATTAAAAGACGCTTACTCCTTGGAAGGAAAGTTATGACCAACCTAGATACCATATTCAAAAGCAGAGACATTACTTTGCCAACAAAGTTCCGTCTAGTCAGGGCTATGGTTTTTCCAGTGGTCATGTATGGATGTGAGAGTTGGACTGTGAAGAAAGCTGAGTGCCGAAGAATTGATGCTTTTGAACTGTGGTGTTGGAGAAGACTCTTGAGAGTCCCTTGGACTGCAAGGAGATCCAATCAGTCCATTCTAAAGGAGATCAGTCCTGGGTGTTCATTGGAAGGACTGATGCTGAAGCTGAAACTCCAATACTTTGGCCACCTCATGCGAAGAGTTGACTCACTGGAAAAGACCCTGATGCTGGGAGGGATTGGGGGCAGGAGGAGAAGGGGACGACAGAGGATGAGATGGCCGGATGGCATCACCGACTCGATGCACATGAGTTTGAGTGAACTCTGGGAGTTGGTGACGGACAAGGAGGCCTGGCGTGCTGCAATTCATAGGGTCGAAAAGAGTCGGACACAACTGAGCGACTTAACTGACCTGAACTGAGAGGTGTGGTTAGGGATAGGGGTACAGGACAGGGATCCTTATCATTGCTCCAGAAAGTTCCTCTATCCCTCCATCCTTCCCCCTCCTCCACTTCCTGGAACAGGTTAAGGGCCTTCTTCAATAGAGGCTAAGTCATGCCTGTGTGTGCTCAGTTGCCAAGTCATGTCCGACTCTGGAATCATGGACTTTAGCCCCCCAGGCTCTTCTATCCACAGGATTCTCCAGGCAAGAATACTGGAGTGGGATGCCATTTCCTCCTCCAGGGGATCTTCCCCACCCAGGGATGGAACCCAGGACTCCTGCAGGTCTCTTGCCTTGCAGGTGGATGTTTTACCAATGAGCCACCGGCTTGGGTCAGAGGGTAAGTCACTAGACTCTAATTTCCTCAAGGGCAGGGCCCTTCAGTACTGTTCATGGCTGTCCACCTAGAACTAAGAACCAAGAACACCTGGCTGAGTAAACAGTGGGATCCTCCATCAGGTCACCACTGCACAGAGGATGAGGTTCAAATTTCTCAGGCCATCTTTGCTGCCTGACTCACTTATTCAGTAAGCATTTATTGTCTGTTGAGAGCTAGGCTCTGTACTAGGGGCTGAGAACACAAAACTGAAAAAGAACAGTCCCTGCTCTCAAAGAGTTTATCTCCCACATCTTTGCCATGAATGGACTCTTTGAAACCATCAATGTCATGAAACCCAAAGGAGGTGAAGAACTGTTCCTAGAGAGACCAAAGCCAGGACTAGACACAATGCATGATCCCGGACTGGATCCTGGGTGAAGGAAAAAAGACCATGAAAGAATATCTTTGGGACAATTGAATATGGATTCATATTAGATAATAGGATTTTATCAATTATCAAGCTTCCTGAATGTGATCAGAGATTATGACCTTGTTCTTGGAAGAAGCATGTTAAAGCATTAAAATTTAAAGGTGAAGCATCAAGTGTATTTAATTCTCAAATAATTTCGAGAAAAGAAGGCAGCAAATACAGCAAAATGTTAACTGGTTAATCGAGGTGAGGGGCACATGTGTGATGAATGCGCTAATTTTGCAACCTTTTCTGAACGCTCGAACTTCAAAACAAAGGGAGGCGGTGGGTAAACAGCTTCTGAAATTTAGGAAGCGCCCCTTTCCTGAGCTCATTCTCAATTCTCCTCGGTTAATGCTCTGAGATTCTTGGTTTTTCTCACGACTCTCCCACACGGTATTTATTCGCGGTGCTGACTGAAGGACTGAATACCAGCAACTACGCCGAGAGCTGGTTATTATCACCCTGATTTTTCCATCTAGGAAAATGAGTTCGGGGAGAGTCAACACAACACTCTGTGCGGAGTCGAGATTCGAACCCATATCCGATGGGTTCCGGAGCCGGACGGCCGCGTTTACACCAGGTTCCGAGGCCGTCTCCTCCCCCGCAGGATGGACGCACCGATTAGAGGAGCCAACATTTTTAGAGCTCTTGACGCGTGCCTCAGAACAACCCTGTCCGAGGAGACTGAGCCTGTCACAAAGCCAGAGGGGCCTCCGCCGCCGGACTCCCGGTGCACGGCAGGTATTTTCCCCGAATCTTCCCTCTCACTCAGCCACCCCAAGCTCCGACCCGCCAAACCAAGGAAACCGTCTCCCAGCACCCCCCGCGGCAGCTGGGTCAGCTCATGCGCAGGCGCCAGAGGCCGGAGGTGGCCGAGCTCGACCTCCGACCCGGGGCCTGGGTACGAAGACGAGGCTGGGCTGAGGCGGCGCCTTTTTCCGTGCAGAATCTCGACGCCGTCCTTCCCCAGCCCCACCAGGACCCCATTCTCCTGTACCTGTAGGTAAGAGAAGCGTTGCTGCTCCTCGGACCACTCCTCCTCCTCCATCATCACCACGGGCGGATCCTGGCAGGCGCGCCAGGACGGAAAGACGCGGCCGCCTGGGCGACCTGGTCGGATTTTCCCGCCGCGGCGCCGGGCAACGGGCCGCGCTGGGGGCCAAAGCGCGAAGCTGCCGGCTGCCTCGCGCGCCCCCTGGCGGCGACTCTGGGAAGGGGGCCTCATAGCGCGCCTGCGCCCGCCCGGCCCCAGCCAAGCTCCCCGGGGACCTCAGGCCCAGCTCTGCGCCCCGCACAGTGGTCAACACTGGGTCTCAGGAACAATGTGTGTGTAGGGACAAGGGTTCGCAACTCGGTTGCAAATTCCATGCGGCTGCAACCTCGATATGCCTTGCAAAATTTGGTGTGAGTTTTTTATAATTCTATAGTGTCACAAAGTCAGATCACTGATAAATGTTTGATTTCTATCCCCTTCAGCGAAAAAGTTTCTCAGCCCATTGCCGTTGCCAAAGGAATATAGGTTTGACCCAAGTGTTAGCTGATTTTCCTTTATGTTAAGAATTAAGGGTCTTACCAGAATTCCCTGGCCATCCAATGGCTAAGATTCCTCACTTCCACTGCAGGGCGTGGGGATTTAATCCCTGGTGTGGGATCTATCTAAGAACCCACATGCCAGACGGCCATGAATTTAAAAAAAAAAAGGGGGAAATAAGGGACTTCTCTGGTGGTCCATCCAGTGGAGTTCAATCCCGGGTGAGGGAGCTAAGATCCCACATACCTTGTGGCAAAAAAAAAGAGAAAACAGAAGCACTGTTGTTTACCAACTGAGCTATCAGGGAAGCCTTGTAACAAGTTCAGTGAAGACTTAAAAAAAAAAAAAAGAAGGGAAAAATAGTGAAACCTAACAGTTAGATCTGCACTGTTTCCAAACTTCCTTCAGTTATTTTCCTCCTTCCCAGCTTCACTCTTTGGAGCTTCACTCATTTTTGGATGACGTGAGGAAGGAACTTCTCTACTGAACTGAATAATAGTGTCAAGTACTGGAAGAATATTTCCTTAACTTATGCTATTCATGCTACGAAGTGTACAGACACCATGCACATTCAAGTTCAATCTGCATTATTAACATCCACCTCCCCCCACTTCCATAAGCAGTCAACAAGGAATTAAACCCTGATTTGCAGGTTTCCTTGATGTAAATACTCCCACTATTGCCAGATTTCAAGCAACCAATATGAAGAAGCTGAACTCAGCATTTGTTACGAACTAGACTTGTTTGACTCATTGGAAAAGACCCTGGTGCTGGGAAAGATTGAAGGCAGGAGGAGAAGGGGACAACAGAGGATGAGTTGATAGGATGGTGTCACCAACTCGATGGACATGAGTTTGAGCAAGCTCCGGGAGTTGGTGATGGTCAGGGAAGCCTGGTGTGCTGCAGTCCACGGTGTCACAAAGAGTCAGACACAACTGAGTGACTGAGTTGAACTGAGACCTGTTTGGGAGTTGGGCCATAAAGAAGGCTGAGCACCGAAGAATTGATGCTTTTGAACTGTGGTGCTGCAGAATACTCTTGAGTCCCTTGGACTGCAAGGAGATCAAACCAGTCAATCTTAAAGGAAATCAATCCTGAATATTCATTGAAGGATGGATGCCGAAGCTGAAGCCCCAATACTTTGGCCACCTGATGAGAAGAACCGACTCATTGGAAAAGACCCTGATGCTGGGAAAGATCAAAGGCAGTAGAAGAAGGGGACGACAAAGAATGAAATGGTTGGATGGCATCACCAACTCAATGAACATGAGTTTGAGCAGGCTCTGGGAGATGGTGAAGGACAGGAAAGCCTGGCATGCTGCAGTGCAGTCCATGAGGTCATGAAGAGTCAGACATGACTGAGTGATTAAACAACAGGCTTGTTTGCCCCACAAGCAGCAGGCCTGACACTGAAGTTTGCAGCCGAGAAAGAGTTTGCTGATGAGGTCATCACGAAAGGAGAGCAAATCACAGATCCAACTCCGAGGGCCAAAGGCTTGAGATAGTTATGGGATAAAGAAGCAGGGGGGATGTCCCTAGTGCTCCAGTGGTTAAAACAGTTCAGACTCCGCCTTCCAATGCAGGGGGATGCAGGTTCGATTCCTGGCAGGGGAACTAAAGGCCCACGTGCCTCAAATTAAAAGCAGCAAAGTGGTCTTGCTGCTGCTGCTCTTAAGTTGCTTCAGTCGTGTCCGACTCTGTGAGACCCCAGAGACGGCAGCCCACCAGGCTCCCCCGTCCCTGGGACTCTCTAGGCAAGAACACTGGAGTGGGTTGCCATTTCCTTCTCCAATGTATGAAAGTGAAAAGTGAAAGTGAAGTCACGCAGTCATGTCCGACTCTTCGAGATCCCATGGACTGCAGCCTACCAGGCTCCTCTGTCCATGGGATTTTCCAGGCAAGAGTACTGGAGTGGGTTGCCATTGCCTTCTCTGAAAGTGGTCTTAGGCACGAGGAAAGATGATTGGAGACAGAGGAAAGGTGAGGCAGTCTGTGTCCTGCATCAGCCCACCTTTAGACTCAGTGGTCTGAACTGGGCAGGAGCCAACTCCAAAGTTTTGGAAAACAATGTAAAAGCTCCGTTACTATAGTGACCCATACATCAGAAGCATTATCTGTAGGGCTGGTTTCAAAGTCTAGTGATACATTACCTTGCCTAAGTGAAGCTCAGAGGGTATGCACCTAGAGAATGGGCTTACTCAGTAAAGAAGCTGCAAGCAGGAAGGTTTCTGACACGCTGTTCCCTCGTCTGCTGTTCTGGAGGACACACGCCGAGCTTCTGTTAACCCTTTTTTCACACAGGGAAGAGATGCTGCACACCCGCCATTCAGACACAGTAGATGGAGATAACCAAGAACAGATGATAGAAAAATGTGCAACACAGTAGCATAATTAAGGACTGATGACTTTTAAGTTTTTACTACCTTTGTTTTTAATACAATTTTTTAAGTCTGAATTTGTGTAACTTAATTTTTTTTTAATGTCTATAAAAATCTGTTTGTTGGACTTCCCCGGTGATCCAGTGGTAAAGAATCTGCCTGCCAACGCAGACCTGGCTTCAAGACCTGATCTGGGAAGAGTCCACACGCCATGGGGCAGCTGAGCCCGTGCATGAGTACTGAGCCCATGAGCCACAACTACTGAAGCCTGCATGCCCCAGAGCCCGGCCACAAGAGACGCCAGCTGCAACCATAAGAAAGCTCCTGTGCAGCAACAAAGACCCAGCTCAGCCAAAAACAAACTTTTAAAAATCTGCTTATTTGTTTTATCTTTTGACCTAACCACATGGCCTGTAGGATCTTAGTTCCCCAACCAGGGATCAACCCCCCACCCTCTACACACACGTCAGAGTCTTAACCACTAGACCTTCAGGAAAGTCGCACTGTAACTTAATTCTTAGTAATGACTGTGTATGTCTCTAGTTTTCTCTTCTCTTGAGAATCAGGCATTCACCTCTCGCTGGAGGAACTGGCTCTAGCGAACTTCTGGCCTAGCACATAGTATGCACTTACTAATCCCAAGTGGAAAGAATGTACTATGTTGAAATCAGTTTTTAAAGACCTGAGTGCCCAGCCTGCTTAACAGGTCCAGTGAGAGCCCAGGGCCCAGCTCGTGGTGGGGGCTCACTGAATGTTTGTTGAGGATCTGACTCACAGCGGCATCTCAGTGAGTCCTGAAAAAGCAGAGGTTCCTTAATAATAGACCAGCTCCCCAGGTCATCAGCAATGCAGGGCCCCCCAATTTTTTTTTAAAGACATTTGACCCAGACATACAGGTATCCCCTGCCTTTGAAAGTTTGCAGTAAGCCTCTTCATTTTTTAAAATATTTATTTATGTATGTATCTATTAATATTTGGCTGCGCTGGAGCTTAATTGCAGCATGCAAGACCTTTAGTTGCGGCAGGCGCACTCTCAGTTGCAGCGTGGGGGATCTGATTCCTGATCAGGGGTCAAACCGCAGCCCCCTGCATTGAGAGCATGGAGTCTTAGTGACCAGACCACCAAGGAAGTCCCTCGGCCACTTTGTTGTTGTTTTTTTTTTATATGAAGTTCTCCATTACTGTGGTTATGGCTTTTTTTCTGGTAAAAGTGAAAATTCTCTTTCGGTTTGCAAAAACAGGTGCTAAGGTATGTGTTCAGTTGCTCAGTCGCGTCCGACTCTGTGACCCCGTGGACTGTAGGCTCCTCTGTCCATGAAATTTTCCAGGCAAGAATACTGTAGTGGGTTGCCGTTTCCTCCTCCACTGGATCTTCCCAACCCGGGGATCAAACCTGCATCTCTTGGCAGGCAGATTCCTTACCACTGCGCCACCAAGTGGCAGAACTTGAACTTTCAGGACGGGGGGCCTAAAGCCTTACTGCAGTCATCAGGGGGAAGTAGTAGTTTCAGACCTTCTCACACTTCTTTTACAGTTTAGTGCTGTATTTACTTTTAACTCATGTTGAGAGCCCCTAGAGGCCTCATCACATCCCAATCCTTTCCTCTTTTCCAGCACCTTCCCACTGCAGATTAAAATCAACTGGCTTTCTTGACAAATGTAAAACTACTAAGGAGAAGAAGGGTGCAGAGTTTGTTTATTTGTGCTTCATTGGAAGAATATACAAGCAGCCTCCCTCTTACTATCTCTATGGAGGAGTCAGGGATAGAGGAGAAAGAGAGAGACTGTAGATGAAGAATCATACAGGGTTTCCTTTTGACTCCTCAGCCCACAGCTACCCCTCATCTCAACTGAATCCTAAGCAGGGGAGGGGTGCTGAGGAGGCAGAAGTTCAACATACAAAGTCATTAGGGGTTGATTAGGGCTTCCCAGGAGGCTTTAGTGGTAAAGAACTTGCCTGCCAATACAGGAGACGGGTTCAATCCTTGGGTCAGGAGGATCCCATGGAGAAGGAAATGGCAACCCACTGCAGTATTCTTGCCTGGGAAATCCCATGGACAGAGGAGCCTGGTGAGCAACAGTCCATAGGGTTGCAGAGTCCAACACGACTGAAGAGTCCGATACGACTGAAGCACACAGAATCTGAGGTGCGCTGAATCTGCAGGTGCAGAACCACAGATTTGGAGGGTATAATGAGTATAAGTTATACACAGATTTTCAAGGGTGGGGTGGTGGTGGGGAGAACCCCACCCCCTTCTTGTTTAAGGGTCAGCTGTTTGGTAGGAACTGTTTTTACTGGATGAAAAGCTGCCATGTAAACTGGCCATTGTGTGCTCAGTCACTCAGTTGTGTCCAACTCTTTGCGACCCCTTGAACTGTAGCCCTCCAGGCTCCTAGGGGACCTTCCAAGCAGGAATACTGGAGTGGGTTGCCATTTCCTTCTCCAAACTGGCCACTATGTGGCAGCATTGTGCCACACCAGGAAACAAGGCCTACTGGTGATCACCAGGGATTAACTCTCACTGAGCACTAACTTTTGGAGAAGGCAATGGCACCCCACTCCAGTACTCTTGCCTGGAAAATCCCGTGGATGGAGGAGCCTGGTGGGCTGCAGTCCATGGGGTTGCGAAGAGTCGGACACGACTGAGTGCCTTCACTTTCACTTTCACTTTTCACTTTCATGCACTGGAGAAGGAAATGGCAACCCACTCCAGTGTTCTTGCCTGGAGAATCCCAGGGATGGCGGAGCCTGGCGGGCTGCCGTCTATGGGGTCGCACAGAATCAGACACGACTGAAGTGACTTAGCAGCAGCAGAGCACTAACTTGCTCATGAATGTGCTCCAGGTGCCCTGCCCTCCGAGGCAGGTACTATTACCCCCCATTTTATATTTGAAGAAGGTCCCACAGGTGAAAGAACTTTGCCTAAGGTTAAAACTGGCAGGAAGTGGTAGAGCCCAGATTTGAAGCAGCCTGGCTTCTGAGCCCACGGACTTATCCTCTGCTCTGGTCCCACTGCCCTCACCATAAACAGGCAAGCACAGTGCAGGCTTCCTGAGCCCTTTCCAGCTGCATTAAATAGGGGACCATAAATGTTGAATCGTTTATTTTTTCCTAAATTTGCACTGTAAAATGTCAATTCAAAACTCTATCTCCATCAGCTGTTACATATATTCTAGGAGCTCCTGGCCTTTTGGCTAAGATCAAGTGTAGTATGGGGGCTTCCCAGGTGGCACAGTGTTAAAGATACCACCTGCCAGTGCAGCACACAGATACACAGTTTTGATCCTGGGTCGGGAAGATCCCCCGGAGGAAGAAATGGCAACCCGCTCCAGTATTTTGCCTGGAGTATTCCATGGACAGAGGAGGCTCTCGGGCTACAGTCCATGAGGTCAGAGAGTCAGACACATCTGAGTGACTGAGCACAAGAACTCATGGGGTCAGGAGTTTCAGATTCTCTCACCACCAAACAAATGGTTACAGCAATGTGTAACTATACCCATTGAGCACACTGAACGGTAGGATAATCTGGTGATTATGTGTGTGGATTCTGGCTCAGACTTCGGTTCTGCAGGAGCTCTGTGACCTTGGACAAGTTACTTCACATCCTCAAGCTTTGTCTGTAAACTGGGAATAGTGATAGTACCTCTTTCAGAGGCTGTTGTATTAAACAAGTAAACTTAAAACAGTGCCTGGCACACCCTCTGTTAGCTATTATTATATTCTCATGTGTGCCATTGATTACTATATGAGACCCTCAGGAAAATCCCCAAATAAGGCCAGAGTTCCCAACCTTCCCATGTCACAAATTGTCCTTTTCAAAGGAAGCATATGTGGCAGATTATATTTGGAAAAAAAAAAAAGGAAAAATCTCCTGACCCACATGCTCCCCTAGAGCTTTCCACTCCCCACCATCAAGAGGTAAAGCCATACTCCTTCCCTTGAACTTATGACTCGCTTGTAACTGATAGGGCTGAAATAATGCTCTGCTACGTCCATTGTTGTGTAGTCACTCAGTCGTGTCTGACTCTGTTCAACCCCATGGACTGCAGCACGCCAGGCTTTCCTGTCCTACACTATTCTCCCAGAGCTTGCTCATCTCATCCTCCGTCGTCCCCTTCTCCTCTTGCCTTCAATCTTTCCCAGCATCAGGGTCTTTTCCAGTGAGTCCGTTCTTCACATCAGCTGCCCAAAGTATTGGAGCTTCAGCTTCAGCATCAGTCCCTCCAATGAATATTCAGGACTGATTTCCTTTAGGATTGACTAGATTGATCTCCTTGCAGTCCAAGGGACTCTCAAGAGTCTTCTCTAACACCACAGTTCTTCGGTGCTCAGCTTTCTTTATAGTCCAACTCTCATAACCATACGTGACTACTTATGGCTTTGACTAGATGGACCTTTGTCAGCAAAGCAGTGTCTCTGCTTTTTAATATGATTTCTAGGTTTGTCATAGCTTTTCTTCCAAGGAGCAAACATCTTTTAATTTCATGGCTGCAGTCACCATCTGCAGTGATTTTCGAGCCCAAGAAAATAAAGTCTGTCACTGTTTCCATTGTTTCCCCATCTATCTGCCAATATGGCTAGGCGTTAAAGGCAAGGTGGTGTTTGTTTTGTTAGCTGCAACACTGAGCCACCGAGTAAGATGTTTGCCTCAGCAAGGCCAACTGAGGCCACATGGTGAGGCCACCATGTAACTTTCCAGCTGATAGCCGGGGCTGAGGTCCCAGCCAACATTGGCCACCTGATGAATGAAGAAGACAGACACCTCCACATGGTCCCAGCCATGGAACCACCCCCAGCTTTCAAGTCTTCCTAGCTGAGGCCCCCAGATATTGTGGAACAGAGATAAGCCATCACCCCGGTAGCCTTCCAAATTTCTGACCCTCAGAATTAGGATAAAAAAAATGGTAGTTATGTTACACCACGGAGTTTGGGGTGGTTTGTTACACACTGGGCAGAAACTGGCACAGCATATCCATTACTAGACAGTGAATGTGTCTATGCCAACATACATACTAAGCATGGCATATACATCCTGACGGTCTCTCTACCCCTCCTGAAAAGATGGCTTCCATCTGCCTCGAAGATGACAGCTGCAAATCCCTTGACTAAAGCCTCTGCTGAGAGATCATGTCTGCTCCCTTGTCGGATCCATGTCTTTTTTTCCTTCAATTGAAGTGTAATTGCTTTACAATATTGTGTTGTTTCTGCTATACAACATCGATCAGGTCTACGTGTGTATATATATCCTGACCCTCTTGAGCCTCCCTCCCTCCCCTATATGTCTTCCTAATTAACTCCTTTCTGTCCCAAATAAAGCAGAAAGAAGTTGTGGCTGACATCATAACAGACCTACAGTTTTTGGTGTTTTTTTTTTTTTTTTGCCAAGGGAGGCCCTTTGCCAGAACGGCCACCAGATTGTCCCTGAAGCAGTTGTGCTGGACAGGACCCACCTGGCTGGGAGCAGAACCCGTCTGTGTCCACCTCCATCCACTTTTAGAATTGTTCAACTACCTCACCTTCACCAGGAGGTAGGTAATAAAGAGTAAATCATAAATAGGATTCACTATGTGGCAAACACTAATCCTCAAAAGAGCTCTGTGAACAGGTGCTATTATCATCTTTTTACAGATGAGGCAGCACATAGGTACCGAGATTAAGGATCAGAGTAACCATGAATTAGTGGTGATTCTAAGGTATGGGCCCAGGCTCTAACCATTGGGCTGGGCTGCCTTTACTAGAGCTAACGTAGGGAGTTTTTTATCAATGTATTTTTCTAATATGTCATGGTATGCAAAATTCCTAAGGCATGAAATAATATATAGTAAAAAAAAAAAAAAAAAAGACACCCAGGCAAAGGACTCATATTAACAATAAAAATATCTCCCGTTTATCTTGCCCTTCTTGTGCCATAATGGGAACCTGGGAGCTTGTTAGAAATGCAGAATATGTACACAGGTATACCTGTGGCTGATTCATGTTCATGTGATGGCAAAAACTATCACAATATCATGAAGTAATTATTCTCTAAAAATAATTTTTAAAAAGAAATGCAGAATATGGGTTCCCCGCCCCAGACCTACTGACTCAGAGCCTACTTCCTCCCACCCCCAACCGCTGCCAAGCTCCACCCCCTGGCAGGGTGGTGGCTGTTAGTGATGTATTCAGTGAAGATCTGCTTAAACACCTGAGCACACAGAGGAGCCCTGCCAAGAACTGTTTCAGGGCTGGTTTGTAAAGTGAATTCACCAGTAAGTGCTAGAAGTAACATTTGGTTTCTTCAGAAATACCACTGCCTCCAAGGACAGGCACACCCTCAAGTGGTAATTATTACCATTACCAATAATTACCAATAAGAATAATTACCATTTATGTAGATGCTTATGTGTCAAGTGTTGTTCAGTTTTTACCAGGTGTATCTTCAAAATAGCCTTAAGGAGGCCAGAATTCTCCAGGCCAGAATACTGGAGGGGGTAACCGTTCCCTTCTCCAGGGGATCGTCCCAACCCAGGGATCGAACCCAGGTCTCCCAAACTGCAGGTGGATTCTTTACCAGCTGGGCCACAAGGGAAGCGTCTTAGGGAGGCTGGTATGATTATTATCCCCATTTTACAAATGAAAAAGTGAGGCCAGAGATCTTAAATAATTTATTTGTCTTAAGTCATACAGCTAGTAGGTCATAAGCTAGTTCACTCACTTCTTGACTATTTCCTCACCCTTCCCTCCAGAGTTAATCATTACCTAACTTTGGTGTTTCTGGTATTGGTTTTTTGTTTATTTTTTTAAGAAAATAAAGAAGAAAATATTTAACAAGACTAAATAAAGGAAATAAACTAATTCAAATGTAATGAAATCGGGTGCACATCTTTCTGCCAGTGAGGCTGTAGCTCAGTGTGGATGAGGTAAGACTACTTAAAGAATCTGGAGAAAAAGCATAAATATGATTTTTTGTTTTTCTTTTATTAAGTAAAAGGAAAGGGAGTTCAGGTGTGTGATACAAAGGTTCCAGTTTGATCAAACTCTACAAAACCGTTCCCCACCTTGATGAGAGCCGCTGCCTCCCTCAGCCACAGGACACGCGGGGAACGCTGCCTCGGGGAGCTGGCTCACACTGTCTCGCACACACTCCACTCCTGCTCCGTCCCAAGAGGTGAGGGCAGAGGGCGTGCTGGTTCTCTCCGAACTACTTGACACATAGAGATTCGGGCCAACTCTTCAGAGGAGTCTCTTACGACACATGATATTTTAAAAGATCTGAGCAGAAAGTAGGGCAGAGGGCCATGTAAGCAGTGCTGTGTGGCAAATGGAATGTCCCGGTCTGCGGAGCTGTGGCTTGGAAAAGAAGCCCATCAGGCGTTGTACGACGACGAGGACACACTGCCCCCGTGGCCCGTCCAGTTGGTGTGGATGAACTGGCCCGGCTTGGCCAAGAGTTCGTAGGTATGCGCCCCAAAGTAGTCGCGCTGAGCCTGGGGAATAAGGGACAGGCTGGTTAGGACAGAGGCAGGCACGGGACTCCGGGCACCACCCAGGTGGATGTTCACCACCCACCCTAAAGCTTACCTGGATGAGGTTGGCTGGCAGCATCTCGTGTCTGTACCCATCGTAGAAAGAGAGAGCAGTGGTGAAGCAGGGCATGGGAATGCCTGCCTGGACACCAGTACTGATGGCCCGCCGCCAGGAGTCCTGAGCCAGAAAAGCAAAGCCAGAGACTAGTGACTAGCTCTCAGAAAAGACAACAGACTTTCAGGTGTGCGTGCAAGAGCAGATGCCCCTCAGAGCAAAACCCAGAGATGGAATTCCCGTACCACCCAGCTCTGGGCTACACACCTGGCAGTTTTCCACAGCTGACTTAAAGAAGTCATCCAGCAATAGATTCTGAAGTCCTGGGTTTCGATCAAACGCATCTTTTATCTTTCCCAGGAATACACTGAAATAACCATGAGAGAGAAAGTCGATGAATCTCAGGTAGCAGGCTGATAGCCTGGTAGAAAGGAGGGGAAGTAACAGAAACCCCAGCGAGCTACCAAGGCACCTGTCCTCCCGACCCCACCCCCAAAGCTTGCTGTACGGACCAGGAACACCGAAGCCCAGGTCACAAGAGGCCTGGGCAGAGGGCATGACTGTGCGCACGGAAGCACTTTAGACGGGGCAGTGTGAACACTCAAGTAACTGACACACAGGAAGGTGAGGTGACACTTAAAGCTGCCTGGTGGCCAGCGAGAGGACTCCGTGCGCAGCTCCAGGAAAGCCCTCCTGAGAGCGCCTGAGCCCCTGGTTCCCCCACCAGCACTCACCTCCTGATGATGCAGCCCCCCCTCCACATCAGGGCGATGCCACCATAGTTGAGGGTCCAGCCAAATTCAGTGGCTGCCTGTCTTAGCAGCATGAAGCCCTGAGCGTAAGAGATGATCTTGGAGGCATAGAGGGCCTGAAGATGGACACCAAGACTCATCAGAACTGCAGTCAGCACACGGATGCCCTATCTTCCCTGCCCGCTCCCCATTCCCCCCAGCAGCACAGATCCTACTTCCTCATCCCCACCCCCAGCAGTGCAAGGTCTACAGTTTAGGACAGGCTGCAGATCCGATCAAAGGGCACGGCTGGACTGTCCCCCCTCCATGTGGCCTCAGGATGCTCTCCGGAAGCAGCCCCCTCCCCCACCCACCCCTGACAGGGCCCGCACACCTTTCGAATGTCCTCCAGGAATGATTTCTTATCTCCTTCAAACGGGACATTCTGAGGCCCCTTCAGCTTTTTGCTGGCTTGGATCCTCTCATCCTTCAGAGATGATAAGCATCTCGCGAAGACGGCTTCTCCTGTGTGGGGGGAGGGGGTAGATAATGTGTCACCAATGTGCACACACAGAACCCGAGGAGGAGCGCTCGAGCCGGAGTGGGTGAGGGGAGCAGGAGGGGAGCACGACTTCAGTTTTACAAAGAGCTGAAAGTCTCAACCTTAGGCCACCAGAGTTAAAACAAACTTTCATAAGAAGCTCGAAACAGTTAATCTGAAAATTAAAAGTCCAAGTCAGTCTTCCACATAAACGCGGGTATTCAACCACAAAGACCACCATGAAATTCAAAGGGGGTGCTTTAAGGGGAAAAATGAAGCAGCAAAAATCACTATTATTAAGAATGAACTCGGTGTTGGTCCAACAGTAAAATTTCTGTTTCAGCTGGGAGGACTTTAATTTTTAAATGCTCACCAACAACTCAATTTGTTTTCTTTTAAGCACTAATACCCACAACTTTGAAACAACCAGTACATTCAGAAGTAACACAGACTTCACCCTTCATAAAATTACATTTTCTAATTCTTACAGTTTAATTTTCAGTATATCCATGATCATCGTTGCAGTTTAACAGTTTTATTTCATTTGAGTAAAAAAATTTCAATATAGTACTTTATCTTTTTGGTGAGGCAGGTAGCATAGAGGATCTTTGTTCCCTGACTGGGGATCGAACCCACAGTGCCTGCAGTGGAACTGCAGAGTATTAACCACTGGACCTCCAGGGAAGTCCCTCAGTATAGTATTTTAATATTAAGACCATTTGGTATCTTAAAAATCATCACTTATAGTCACCCAATTGACAATTTGCAAAATTAGAATAATTGACCATTTTTCCCAACAGACAAAATGAAGTAAAACCTTTAGGAACTAACAGGGGACTCAGTCTTGAGGAAAGGATTCTGGCCATAGCCTTGAGAGTGGGTGTCTCCCTGGCCCCGTCCGCCTCTCTGGGCTCCTGCACACACACGATGACTTAGCAGTCCTGGGTAAAGGCTTCGAAAGACAAAGGCACAAGAAGGCAAGCGCGGTGTAACCGCAGGGTTGCTTAAAGATTAGACAGAAGACTCGCTTCCCCATTAGTTCAGCAAGCAAGAATGGCACCTGGCCAGGAGGAAGCCTGCCTGCCGTCCACTAGGAAGGGACAAAGTCTCTGAAACATCCGAGTAGGACTCTCTTGAGGGCTCTAATACTCATATATTTGAGTCAATGTTGCACGAACTGCTCCCAGTTACTGGTCCTGTGGCCCGCCCCCGGATGGTATTCAGATTAGCTAAATAGCAGTCCACATCCTTCTCTGTAGAGCTGGACTAACTGCTTCCCTCCTCACCAGGCCAGCAACCACCCTGTTCAATGTGAACAGTGAAGCGTAATTAACCACGAAACCAAAGTGGGAGATTAGGAGGGAAAGGCAACCGGTGTCTGGAAGAGCCAACAGTGCTGGGGAACCACTCTGCCAGGAGCAATGAACAGCCTGTCAGTAAACAGGCCAGAGCCTGCCTTCATTCTTCTTTTCAATCTTGCCAGGTGTATCTATTTTATTCTTTTTTATCTGTTTTTTTGTCACATAGAAAGGCATGAGGGATCTTAGTTCCCCAACCAGGGATTGAACCTGTGCCCCCTGCAGCGGAAGTCCCTATTTTATTCTTAAAGAACCATCATGCTGTTCTGTTAATCCTCTTAGTATTTTTATCTCTGCTGATTATTTCCGTCTCTCTACATCTTTTTGAGTTTGATGTTTAGCTCATTAAGATAAAAAAACAAGGGTGGGAAGGATATAAGACAACTTCAGGACAGCAGTACTCTTCTAAGAACTTAGGAAAGAAATATTAAAGGACTAGAAACACATAAGTAATATTTTACTAGATAACTGAGAAAAAAACTTAGCAAAATAGTGTTGAGTACCTAAGCTTTTATTATTGTGTGAACTGTCGTATGAAAAATTCCATTACAGTTACCTTTCCTATTAAAAAGACCTTAAGTCACTGACTATAATTAAATCACTAATGTTAAAATGATCCAGGGAATTCCCCGGCAGTCCAGTGATTAGGACTCAGTGCTTTCACTGCAGGGCCCCAGCTTCTGTCCCTGGTCAGGGAACTAAGATCCACAAGCTGAGCAGTGTAGCCAAAAAAAAAAACTCCTCAAAGTCAAACTGCAAAAGACAGATAGTGATTCTGGAATTCATCTTAAAGCTCACATGACTGGCAGAAGGATTACAAAGAAGAGATTCAAAGGCAGCTTCAGCCTCTCTCACACTGTAACCTTATGCAAATGCAGAAAGAGCAGACCGCACTTGGAAAGCCAACTAGTGTTGAACAGGCGCTCTGGAAGGCCTGCTCTCAGGGGCAGGGCTACACTAACACTCCAGAAGGATGCCAGGATCAAAACCGAGACAGGGGTTCAGTCAAAAGCTGAGCGTTACCGATGAGGGTGACGGGCACGCCGTACTCCAGGGCGGAGATGGCGGTCCACTTCCCGGTGCCCTTCTGCCCCGCGCTGTCCCGGATCTTTGGCAGCAGGTGTTTGCCATCAGCATCTTGGAACTTGAGAATATTGGCTGTGATTTCAATCAGGAATGAGTCCAGCTCTGTCTTATTCCATTCCTCAAAGGCCTGTGTGCAAGGCATGAAAGAAAGCAATGTGAGAGAAACCAGGGTTATGTAGGAGACACTCCCCTAATGGACTCATCCTTCTCCCCTGTCAATACTGACGGCTGCTCACAACCTGCTCAACACCTGAAGCTAACTGGCTCCTCTCCAGGACACCCCAACACTTCTCCCACCAGCTAAGTTTTATGCTAAGAGTCAGCTGCATCTGATTGCAGCCTGTTGATGCTGGTCTTCTGATCACCAGACTGTGCTTCCCTGAGCCGGGTGTACCCTCACCTCGCATGGGTCTCCCTACAGTCACCTTTCTCCAGCAGTCAATCTGGAGAGCAGCCTCTTACATCCCTTTACTTTTCTTTACAATAATGATCATGAACTAGCTTTTTATAATCAGTCATTATTGTCTGTCCTCTCAAGATCCATGAGGGCAGGACTTTGTTTTTTCCACTAATACATCCCCAACATAGAAGAGTGCCTGGCATATAATCCAGGGACTCATATTATGTAAACCAATTAAATATGAACACACACAAAAAAGTAATGTTTCTATGAAAACTAAGTCATTGTTTTTGAAAGAACAATAAAGAAAAGTCAGTAAAACAAGGTAAATGAGGATGACACATTTAAAAATTAGGAGGAAAAGTAAAAATAAAAATAAAAAAAATAAAATAAAATAAAAATTAGGAGGAAAAGTAGAGAATCTGGAAGGACTCTGCACTGTATACCTTGCAAGTAAGCATCTGTCAATCATGTTCCACTGGAAATAACTGGAAGGACGAGCTCCAGATGAGAAGGCTGACAGATGCCGATCAGCACGGCCACACTTAAAAGGACCGCTCATACAATGACGGGTGGGTGAACTTTTGAACATACCTTCCTGTATTTTCTTTTTGGGGGACTGCACTGAAAGGCATGTAGGGTCTTAGTTCTCCAACCAGGGATGGAACCCATGGCCTGTGCAGTGGAAGCTCAGAATAGGGGACTGCATCGGCAGGCCAGCAGTTAAGACTTCCACTGGCCAGGGAACTAAGATCCCACCTGTTATACGGCCAAAAAATAAATGTTTGCCTATTTAATGATGCTGAAGTATCTAAAGAGTACTAACATCTGCAGTTTACTTTGAAGTATATATTTCAAATATATATAAAATAAATATATTTATTTATATAACATAAAACTAATAGAGGGATGGACAGATAATAAAGCAAGTACTTAACACAGTAAAATGTCAATGGCACAGTCTAGGTTGTGTGTGTAAGTGATCACTCAAGTTCTTTCCGTTGTGTTGTATGTTTGAACACTTTCATAATAAAATGTTGGCGGAAATGCTTGTTTCCATCTCTAGCTTTTTGATTAACTGTCAGCCAGTCCCACCTTGATCAGAAAAACGGGCTTCTGTTGCTCCTCCCATGAGGGACCCTGCAGTTGAGTGACACTGGCCTAAAACACTGTCCCTGGCTGAGTGTCCGCCTGTCACATCTTGTGATCCTGTTACTGAGAGCAGCCCTGGGATGAGGCTGAGTCCAGCCAGGCCACCAGGATGACCAAGGGAAAAACAGTGAGCAAGACTTACTGCCACCCACCTTGGGGCTTCCCAGGTGGTGCTGGTGGTAAAAAAACCCACCTGCCAATGCAGGAGACGTGGATTAGACCCCTGGGTCGGGAAGATCCCCTGGAGAAGCCAGTGGCAACCCACTCAAGTATTCTTGCCTGGAGAATCCCCATGGACAGGAGCCTGGTGGGCTTCAGTCCATGGGGTCACAGAGTCAGACACGACCGAGCACGCAGCACTCCTGCCCCGCCCCTGCCCAGGCTCACCTTGGCCATCTCAGCGTGCCCCATGCACAGGACGTCCCTCATCAGGTGGTAGGCCTCACAGATGAGCTGCATGTCCCCGTACTCTATGCCGTTGTGCACCATCTTCACAAAGTGTCCCGCACCCTCGTCCCCAACCTGTGAGAACCACAAGCCAGGAGGCCTTCAGGGGGCCACAAAGCACACCGGAGGAGCCCATGTCCCATCCTTTGGCCAGGCTCCCTCCCCAGACAAAAAAAATGAAGAAGTATCTATAGTATTTTCAACTGCAAGGGGAAAAGAAGCTGGCCAATTAAACCACTTGTACTTTAAACAATACAGAAATGTTCTGTAGTTGTAATGGCCACTGAGGGGTAAGGAGACCTCAGATACAAGGTCTGGCCCTCAACCATGTAAGCCCAGAAATGTGTTCTCGCCAGGGTGCCAGAGTGGACAAGGTACTGATGTATAATAAAGCCAGCAAGGTTATAAAACCACAATACCAGTCTGTGAATTTATGATGAGAAATTTAACTTTGTGTGGTGACCAGTGTTAGTCCAAGTGACACCCTCCTCTGTCCCTGTGGATAAGCCACAGGGGAAGTCAGAGTACCTGAAAACTGGCTGGAGGGCATCGAGTCTGGACAGGGAGGGTGACGGGGCATCAGACTGCACGTCAGGTGCTGCCATCTCCAGGACGGGACGTGCCTGCCCGTGGATGGTGCTGGTGGCCCAAGCAGTGTCCCCGCAGCTGCACAGCCGGGAGGAATGCTGTCCCAGGTCACCCTTACACAGAGGCTTCCGCCCACCTTTCCACTGCTGACCTACCCCCTCCTGGTTTTGACACTTTCTTCGGCCGTGAAATTATATGGCTAATAACACCTTGCTTCACCCCTTCCTTCCTGTAACTTCAGTACTGAACTAAGGGGGGCCCGCTTTTAGTGTCTAGACCAGTTTTTTCAATAACCTAAGGGGAAGGCTTGGGGCTATGGAAAATCAATGAGAGTTGATCAAGATACACAGGCAAGTACTGTTACTTTCTCCATGGTTACGTCCTAAATGTATCTAAAAAAAAGTTACTGCCACTGTGCCTTCATTTTTACTATAGCAATTTATTCAAGGAACAAACTCCCTTCCCAGTCCTCCATACTTGTGAGGAACTTACTCAGTCCTCTGAGTCACAGCACCAGCCCCTCTTGACACAAGGGTTTCTGACTGACCTCAGTGACCACGGGTTAAAGTGTGAGGGCAGCTTGGTCACCAGGCCCTGTCAGGCCCAGGCATGGGGAGGGCCCCTCCTTCCCTGTGTCCTTGAGTCCTTGTTTCATCCCTGCCTTTTATCTCATGTAAAACAAAACATCAATAAAAATGGCACGTAGAATAAAATTCCAGGGGATTAGGAGCTAAAGCAATCTTGGAGGTCACCCAGCCCAACCCCCATATTTGACAAATGAGAACACTGAAGCCCATGGAAGACAGTGACTGAAGCCCAGGGGAAAACAGTGACTGAAGCCCAGGGGACACAGTGACCATCTAATGTCACAGTTCTAGTTAGTGGGGAGCCAGCATGACAACTCAGGTGTCCCCAGCCCAGTGCTCTGTTCATTGATGGGATGGACTGAGGCTGTAACAAGAGACAATGTATTTTATTCATAACACAAAATATAGGAAGGGGAAGTATTAGCCTTGGCCTCTGTCACATTCAGTGAGGGCAAAAAGCTGCAGCTTTTCTGTGCTAATCTAGCACAGAGTACCAATCCCAGGAGCAAACTCCACATTTGATTCTGACATTCTTTTTTTTCCAGCTGTGCAGCTTGTGGGATCTTAGTTCCCTAACCAGGGACTGAACCCAGGCCATGGCAATGAGATTGTGAAGTCCTAACCACTGGACCACCAGGAAACTCCCTTGGCATTCTTTCTTTAGCCATGAAGTAATATGACTAAAAAATCTTAGTTCACCTTTTCTTTCCTGATACTTTTTTAAGGAATCCATATTTTAGATGAATTGAGAAGGGCTGCTTTTAATATCAACCTCCAGTTATGAATATTAAGATACAAGGAATGTACAAGAGACACGTTTTAGACACCAGCTATGCTAGTGTCTTAAGAGACTGAGGCACTCATGTGACAAAGCAAACCACCGGGCCTGCAGCGATCCTCTGCACCCTGTGCCCGTGGTGCCAACTGGCTCGAGCGGGGCCCAGAACCTACCCAGTCACAGCAGGGTTCTCCTGTCCCCACTTTGGCGGCGATGCCTTGGAAGATGGCCTTGATGTGGGGCCTGTGGGAGGGAAGCGCGTGGTTCAGCTGCCAAGAACAGAAGGGCTGAGGGCTCCTTAAGTTCTCAAGGACGGCCCCTCCCACCCAATTTTTCCTTTCTAATGGAAGGTGGGAGTGCCCTCGAAAAAGTCATGAATAAACTAAGTCCTCAAGGTAAGCCAGTCAGAGGCTGCGGACTATCTGATTTGAGATAGGAGACAAAAAGCCTGGGCAGAAGGGTCAGCAAGGCCCCAGGAGAAACTTCTGTGCATCTCAGAAAACACAGCGATCCCCACCGTTCCCACAGAGCCTTCTACTGTCTGGAATGATGTTATCACTGATGGCAGGATCCTGGACAGACAGAACCGGAAGCACTTCCAAGAGCTGTATTCCTTACCGTTCGGAGAAAAAGCAGCTGCTCTGCATTCCTTGCATGCCTCCTGTACCTCCTGACACCTTTTCCTTCTGTTCTCACTGCTAACCAATACAGGCTACTTCACAAAAGGGATTCGGTGAAGACATGAAACCTGATGGGGCTGCATAGGATGAGGGGCTGAGGCAGCTCCACTTTAACCCTTTAGAGCTTCCCTGAACTTGACTCACTTTTTCAGGTAAAAGTACCATTTCTGCTCCTGACGGGCCAGTCAGGAAAATGTATCCACGGGAACTGGAGCACTCATGAATGTATGTATAGCACTTTCGTGTGTACCGTCTGCAGTTCTAACAGCCTTCACTGGGCAGTACCCAAGGTAACTCTTTTTAAGCTTATGAGAGCAGGAAGGCCTCTGCCTCTAGATTTTAACACATTCAAGAGAATCATTAGGGAAAGACTGAAGGCAGGAGGAGAAGGGGGTGACAGAGGATGAGATGGTTAGATGGCATCACTGACTCGATGGACGTGAGTGAACAAGCTCTGGGAGTTGGTGATGGACAAGGAAGCCTGGTGTGCTGCAGTCCACGGGGTCCCAAAGAGTGGGACATGACTGAGCGAATGAATTAACTAACTAATCATTAGGGGAGTAATTAAAAGAATAATCTTTCCCAATAAACCCCTCATCTCTGGGGACTGGATTTGATCACTCCTTTTTTAATAAATTCTTCTTTTTTTTAAACTTTTTTTGTCTAAGCCTCAATGCATGTGGGATCCTAGCTCCCCAATCAGGGACTAAACCCATGCACCCTACAATAGAAGCTCAGAGTCTTAACCGTAAGACTGCCAGGGAAGTCCCTGATCACGCCTTACTTTATTGCCTAATGTAAGTCTACAATATTTGGAAACCAAACTCATTCAAAAAAGTACATTGCCTGTCCATGTCTCCCTCACAGGGATCCTTCCTTTTCTATTTCTTTCTCTTCTGCTCTATCTATTGTCCTCTATCTGGCTTTCTCTTTTCCTGCAGCCTCAGCAGTGGTGTTTCCCTCAGTCTAAGTTACATACAACTAATTACTTGCATCTTTTCATTTTAATCCTCTACCCGGCTTATCACCCCAACCCCTGTGTCTCATACAGCCCACCTGTTACATCATCACCAGAGCACCTCCCTTCCGGCCGACTACCCGTCCTCTTACACACAGCACGGTGGGCAATGTAAAATTTGTTTCTTCCTCAGTTAAGTAAAAATTCTCTACCTGGTTTCCAGGGAACGGAAGAGGCCTCATCTGACTGCCATTATTCACAGTGATTAACTATACATATCTGAGCTGAAGAGGCAAACCTTACTCCTAAGTCCAGACAGTGCATTATCTGAGCTGCCTTCTTAAAGCCTCTGAACCCTTGAAGCCTACTTAGAACTTCCATTATCGGTACTGGAGGAAATAACAGAGAGAAAAAGGAAAAGAGAAACAGGTACACACATTACATCAAAGCAACAAAACATAAAAGACTATGTCCAGCATCTCCCATCGCCATCACTCAGACTGCACAGAGGACAGTGGGTGGCAGGGCTGGCCTCCACCCACCGATCTCTAGGTCCAGGCTCCCTGTGCCCATGCAGGTGGTGCCTGCAGTACTCACCAGGCCTCCTTGTTCCCTCCCGGCATAAGCGACGGGCCATATCGGGCCCCGTCCTCTCCACCGCTAACTCCGCTCCCCACAAACAAGATGCCCTTCTCCTTGAGGTCTCGACACCGTCTCTACAGGAAAGAAAAAGAATTTCATCATGTTTCCTAAAATCAGTTTCTCCCACCATATGAGACAGGTATGGACATTCCACATTTGACTTCAGTGACCCAAGAATCCAAGAATAACCTGGCCATTCAAGATATTTAATTCCCTCAGTTTGGGAACTTAAAAAAAAAAATCCATGGATGTTTAAGATAGCTACCCAAAGGGAGGGCTTCCCTCGTAGCTCAGTTGGTAAAGAATCTGCCTGCAATGCAGGAGACCCAGATTCGATTCCTGGGTCGGGAAGATCCCCGAAGAAGTAACTGGCAACCAACTCCAGTATTCTTGCCTAGAGAATCCCCATGGACAGAGGAGCCTGGTAGGCTACAGTCCATGGAGTTGCAAGAGTCAGACACAACTTAGCAACTAAACCAAACCAACCCAAAGGGAAATAATAAAGCCAAACATACATTCTCACCTTACAGACCTTGTACAATAAGACTCAACGAAGAGGTGGTTTAATACAAGCATGACTTATGGCCACTCGGCACTTAGATTGTACCGGGACTTTCCCAGCACATGAACCCATTAGAGCAGTGGCCCTCACCCACACTGCCCAAAGATGTATCACGGATTGGTGAAGAGAAAGGGACATGAGCATAAACGCCCAGCTTGCTGAGTCTAAGCAGCAGTCATCCTTCTGAGTTCCATGTGTGACCAGTGAGAACCTCATCCATCAAGCACGTCTTGATGGCCAGTCCCCAAAGAATCAGCACCACAGGATGTCCACTCTTCCGTCACATGCGCAGCACTGCTGCTTTTTTTCTAAAATGTTCCCAGAACCTGGAAGAATGTGGACTGAGAAACACTCACCATGGTATCCCTGTATTCAGAATTTCCTCCATCAATGATGATATCACCAATGTCTAGCAAAGGTACCTGTTAACCAGACACCAGCATTAAGGCAAAGAAATGAAAGACAAAAATGAATATACCTTGACCAGCTAAAACAAACAAGAATTTATCCCAAATAAACCTGAAAGCCTGAAAGTGTGTGTGTCTGTGTGTGTGTCTGTGTGTAAAAAGTTTAATCTTCAACAATCCTCTCTGAGGCTAGAGTTGAAAGTCAAAGTGTCAATCACTCAGTCATGTCTGACTCTTTTTCAAACCCTTGGACTGTAGCCCACCAGGCTCCTCCGTGCATCGAATTCTCCAGGCAAGAATACTGGAGCAGTTTGCCATTTCCTTTTCTGGGGGATCTTCCCAACCTAGAGAGAGAACCTGGGTCTTGCACACTGCTGGCAGATTCTTTGCTGTCTGGCCACTAGGCCAGGGAAACCCTATTTAAGCTTAGGGCTAGCAAGCAAACCCAATCAGAACTCTCCACAACTGAAGTAATTCTTTTTAACTAAGATTTTTACAACAAACAAATCCTACTTGGAAAATTTTCTATGTCCAATGGGTACCACGTATCTAGGATTTATATTCCTAGATTGGATTAGTTTTAAAAGATCTATAAAATCTCTGCCTGGAACAGAAAGTGGGTCCAGTAAATATCTAATGGTTTGGTATATGAATAAATTATTTGATCACCACCATTTGAAGATGGCAGGAAAAGACCAGGCATTGAACAAGAATATCTTCCTATGGCTCACCAACTAAGCTGGCTTTATCATTCAATCTCCCCCCACAAGGGAGATTCATTATTCAACCTCCCCGCACAAGGCTCCAGTTTACATTACTTAATACTGTCCTGTGCTGAAGAGTGGACTTCCATGGTGGCTCAAATGGTAAAGAATCTACCTCCAATGCAGGAGACCCACGTTCGATCCCTAGGTCAGGAAGATTCCCTGGAGAAGGGAATTGCTACCCACTTCAGTATTCTTGCCTGGAGAATTCCATGGACAGAGGAGCCTGGTGGGTTACAGTCCAGGGGTTCCCTAAGAGTCAGACTCTCTCATACACACACAGTGAAGAGTACTCTGCAATTTTCCAGTTCATTCCATCCAAACTAGTCCTGGGCAGCCTGACATCTTACTACACAAAAAATCTGGTGTGTCATTTATCACAACGTTGTTCTTTTCTAGGTCATTTTTCAACAGAGGCATAGTGGAGTCTTAACCACTGGACCTCTAGGGAAGTCCCAGAACTGGAAGCTTTTTTTGAACATCAAAGATAGACTTCACTGAGATTACTGATATTTCTATTCTGGTTGATAATGAATTCTTACTGACATGTCTCTTGGTGGCCTCAGAATTTTATATACAAAGAATTATCACCACCCAAGGATATACTGTTACTTAATTAGTGCCAATCAAGTTAACCACCACTGAGTCATTAAAGCAGCAGTTTTGTCAGGAGTGAGCAGACTGCATCTAGAAACTGAAAAGGGACAAAAGGTCTTAACCAAAAAGCAGTGAAACAGCTAAAGGAAGTCCTGTCAGATGAGTGGTAGCTGGGAGAGAGCTGGCCTCACCAGTTTCTCAATGAAATCATCAACGGCCTGACCGGCCTTCACAAGGAGGATGATCCGCCGTGGCTTCTTCAGCTTGGACGCCATTTCCTCCAAGGAGTGAGCACCAAGCACCTTGGTGCCCTTCGCCTCGTTGGCCAAGAAGTCATCAACTTTGGAGACTGTCCTATTAAAAGCACAGACCTAGAAGGACAAAGGGCCTGATTAGGAGACCTAGGACACAGAAGACCTTCAGACTGAGGATCAAGGAACAACGGGTTTCTATACAGCCCAAGGTTTTGGGAAGGGAGGACCCTGATTCTAACTTTTCTCCACCCAAGTGCTGATGGATCACCATAAAGTTAATTATAGGATAAAAAAGCAAAGGACTGAATATAAGCAAAGGTCAACTGGCCGTAACATATTGGGCCAGAGCCTGTCACTATTTGGTTAGGACTTAAATCTGGGAACTGGCTAGTTCCAGATGTTACCTTTTGTCACTGATAATTCTTGTATGTAATTCTTGTATGTACTCGGGTGTAGTACTCACACCCGAACTTTCCTCCAGATCCCATTAGGCAATAAAGTTGAGATCTACACTTTCGGAGGGATTTCTCCGCCTCAGAAGAGGGGCGGGTTTACTCAAGGCCACCTTGCAGAATGGGTGGGTCTGTTCAGCAGGACTCCTTCCTGAGAGGACTGTAAAGTGGGCCTCCCACCCCCACATGTAAAGCGGGGCTTCTCTCTCTTGCAAAAATGTTAAGCAGCAACAGAGCAAACAGAAAGAGAACCACATTCCAGGTTACAAGGGATCTTCCAAATCAGAACAGTCCCCAGCACTCAGGCTAAGGCACCGAGGACCCCTAAAGGAAGAGTGTGCCCCTCCCCACTTACCACAAAGCCATGGTCATTCATGTTCAAAATTAAGTTCTGGCCCATGACAGCCAGTCCAATCAGGGCAATGTCAGCTCTGAAAGAGGGGAAGAGGAACAAAGGAAACTTGTCAGTTGTACTTAATTCATCACAACTCATGAGTTTTCTAGCTTTTGATACAATTAACAACTCATCTTAACTTTCCTCTAGCCCACTCCTCCCTTTTGCACTTTAGACCCTGGGGTTGCAGCCTTCAGGCCACCCCCCATCGACCACTTCGCGGGTCTCCAAGTTCTCCTGGACCAACGACACATGCACAAGGAGGGGGTTCCCGGCACAGGCTCTTCTGTGCTACGGCCGAGCTGGTGATGACGCGTCCGAGGCCTTCCGTCTCTGCAGCCGGGCCGTCCAGGGGCCCGAGCTGCCCTCGGCCACGCCTGTCCCCTCCTCTCTCTCCTTTACTAGGAACGGGATCCGCCCGCGTCACCGCGAGGGGCAGAGGGGCTGGGTCCCAGGAAAGGCGAGGCCGCGGGGTTGGCATGGGGTCCGGGGCTTCTCTGGAGGTCCCGGGCTCCGGGCGCCACGAGGCCGGGCTCTGGAGACCCCCGGGGCGAGGCGGCGTCAGGGGCGGCTCCGGTGTCCGCGCCGGCCCCCGGAAAGTTCCCTGGCCACCCGCAGGGTCACTCACTGGGCCATGGCGGCGGCGACGGCGGCGGCGGCAGACCCGGCTGGAGCAAGCAGACCCGAAGTGCAGGGAGCGTATGGCGAGGATGATCCCGGCCGAGTCCTGATCCGGCTCGCCCCCGGAGGCTCTGGCCGCGGCTTTCCAGCGCTGGCCAATCGGAAGGGCGGGGCGGAGTCTTGATGACACGCCATTGGTCCGGCCTGGCGCCTGTTAGACCACCTGAGGAAAGTAGGCCCGCCCATTCCTAGGGCTGGTTCAGGAGAGCGCCGAGCACATCGATGACATCTCCTGCTCGCCCGCGGGGGCGTGGCGCGGGCGGTGGGCGCGGGTCCCGGGCGAAGGACACGTAGGGCCTGAGTTCTGCTCCGAGCCTCGGTCCGGAAGAGTGGTGGCTCACGTCGGGCCGCGCTTTCCAGTGAAGCGGGCACTTGGACGCCTGTTGTTCAAGTGTCCATCACTCCCTCCCTTCGCCGCGGGTACCCTGGGGATTATGCGTGGAATTGCTCCACCCTGGACAGGGCCCGAGGTGCATTCCTTCCTTTTTAAATTGTTATTTATTTGGCTGCGCCTGGCTCTTAGTTGTGCTTAAGGGATTTTTAGTTCTAGTTGCATCATGAGAACTCTCAGTTGTGGCATGGGGGATCTTAGTTGCCCCACCAGGCATCAAACCCGGACCCTGCAGTCGTAGCCACTGGAGCACCAGGGAAGTCCCCGGAGGTGTATTCGTGTCTGTAGACACGTGTGATGAGTGCCAAGAAACGTTGCTCCTCACCATGACCCTGTGGGGGGTCCAGCCCCGGCTGATCCAGGGTATTCGAAGCGGGGACGGCGTCGGCGACCCATTTATTTAAATATTTTATCAAAGATATAAAGAGTAATAGGATGAGGATAGCTCAGTGAGGAAATTCAGTGGAGAAAAGAGGCTGAATAAACTTCCAAAGCAGGGAATTTACGTCACCTACGAAGGCCGCAGGCGTCCTCCCGTTCTCCCAAAGGAGAGGAGACATTAAGGCCTCCCCGGTCGGATCTTAGAAGCCCAGGCAAAATTAGTAGGCTTGACGAGCTTCCCCGCCTCAGAGGAAAAATTCAGCTAGAAGGTGAAAGAAAGAACGACATGGGGAGACCAAGTTTCGGTGAACAAGGCCCGCACTTTATTTTCCAAAATAGTTTTTTATGCCTTAAGTTGTGCATAGAGGATAATGGGGGAAGGGGTGGAATCATGCAGGGACAGCAGTTACTGGTCATAATCGAAGCCAGGCTTTCAAACTTATCATATGCAAAAGTTCAGGTGAATTACATCATCTTCTGGTCAGGAGGCCTGTTAACATTTTAAGAAACTTATCTTTCTCTAAAGGTGATTATTCCAAAGTCAGGCACCAGCCTCCAGAAAAGCATTGGACAAAGCTGCACTCCTATAGAGCAAAGGTGAGGTGGGCTCAATCAAGAAAAGAATTAACTCAAGGGTCCAAGGTTACAAACATTGAGGCTACTACTTACATTTCTATACACCCATTATATCAATCAATACACTGCCAAGGACACAGTAGGTAAGGGGTATGGAGACTTAGCAGCAAACACTGGCTCAATAAGTGAAAAACCCTTCACCAGTACAATTTCTAATCAATCTTTTAACTACTCAAAGGAATCTGTGTTTAGACAGTTTAGAACATCTCCTGCCTCTCACAGTTGGGAGGCTCTGAACAATCACATGTGGCCAGAAAAACCTATTCAGGCAGGCTAGAGGATTTCCAAAGGAGTTTGTAGGTTGAAACACTGTCACACCCAGGAATTATTAACTGGAGCTGTAAGCTAACTCTTTTTTCAGAGAGAGGTAGTGGGGGACAGCCCCCCGTAACGTCAGAGGTGTAGGTGAAAGCATAAAGTAGGCAGACTCTGGTTTTGGGGGTAGATGCTCGAGAATTTCCAGGGAGACTCCTGAGGCTTGATCCCGCCTTTGCGTATGCCAAGCCTCCTTCCTCATGACCTTTGCCACGGGCGGAGCTCGCTCCCCGCAGGAGACGTGTTGCCTCTTTTTACAGGTGAAGAAACAGGCTCAGAGAGCAGGTGGGGGTGTACTTGCCGGGCTGTGATGGGGCCTGGCTTGGAGGTCGAGAAGCCACGTAAGGGTGAACGGGCCGTTCAGGGCATTAAATGCCATCTCCCACGTGCGCTGTCCCTGGTGCACGAGGCGTCTTCACTCTCGGCCCTGAACCCTGCCGCCTCCTGTGCAGGTGCCGGTGAACGAAGCTTAGCTCCTCGGGTATCTTTTACAGTTTTGTTCTGTTTTCTGTGGACGCTTGGCATCACCTAACAGTGCTTTGCACACAGTAAGTGCTCAGCAGCTGCTTAACTACTAGAATCACACAGCCAGTAAACGGCTAGATAGTGACCCAGTTGTGACCCATTCAAGGCTATTTCCGGCACCAATTGCACAGGTTAATTTGTAACATAGGTTTTAACAGATACTGTTACAACTTCCACCTTAGCACAGTCCCACTATAGCCCTTTTTTGCCTGTTGAAAGTCCTGTGTCAGTTAAATCACACAAACAATGTTTCTGTTAATGCAATGTTTCTGTTAATTCTGTTAATGCAATAGTGGAATCTTACTCTGAAATTTAAAAATGGTATCACAGCCCACTTTACCTTGTATGTCCCTATCCTATATGAGGGTTCCTCCCCTAGAGACATTCTTCGTATCAGTTTTTTTTCCCTTGAGTTGCTTCCATATTTGCCTGTTTTGCACTGGCCAGGCCTTATTACAGTAATACTTCTTAGTGTACAGTTTTTCTTTTTACTCTCCTGTTGCCTGGCAGGCACAACGTTCATGGACTGTGGTTGACTCACTGCATAGATATCTAGGTGGGGCCAAGCTTAGCACAGAACTTCCTCCTGAGGGCAAGAGCAGTCCCTGCCCATGGGTCCCTTCTTGCTTCTATGGGTGCAGAATATAGCTGTAAGCAAGCCTCATACTTATTTTAAAGCTATAACAAGGTGCCCAGCTGCCCTCAGTGCTACTCTGAATGGGAAGGAAGTGACTAGGGAGATATGAACTGATAAGCCAGGCAAACCAGAGCATGCAAGCTGACTGCCACAGTGAACCCTGCACTGAGACCCGAGCCTTAATCCCACTTCTACCCAAACGGGGGATTTGGTAGCTTTAGATGAACCAGCTGGTCAGAATCTTGAAGCTCTTTCAGCCCAGTGTCCGCAAACTCCAGTGGTGTTTATTGGTTCATCAAATCTTTGTTGCGGCGTTCAGGCTTCTCTCTAGTTGCAGTGCTGCAGGCTTAGCTGCCCCACGGCATGTGGCATCTTAATTCCCAACCAGGCATTGAACCTGCATCCCCCGCATTGGAAGGAAGATTCTTAACCACTTGATCACCACAGAAGTCCCACAGGGAGCTTGTTCAAAGTGAATTCTGAGGCCACAGGTCTGGGATAGGCCAGGAAATGTGTATTTCGTCAAGACCCCCTGGAGATTCTGAGTGCTGGAGGAAAGAATTCTCAGAGTGATCAGGACCTCTGGAAGTCCTTGAGACCCTTTCCAGGGAAGTGGGGACAAAGCTATTTCCTGGTATTATTTGCCCTCTTCATTCTCTTTCTCTCACAAGTGTACTGTGGAGTTTCCCTAGGGGCTGCATCATGTGTAACACAGACCAGATTAAATGTAGAAACAGATATGAGAATCCATCTGTCTTAAGCTGTACGAAGCAGGGTGCTCATTAGATTTAAAAAACTGTCAAACAATACCACTCATCTCAGCAGGAGACAGGGGTGTGATCCCTGAGTTGGGAAGATCCCCTGGCGAAGAGAATGGCAACCCACTCCAGTTTTTCTGTCTGGGAAATCCCATGGACAGAGGAGCCTGGTGGGCTACAGTCCATGGGGGTCACAAAAGAGTCAGACACAGCAGAGCACACACACACCGCTCATCTCACTACATTTCCTTTTGTTTTGGAAAATAGTTATTCCAAGGTTTTTTTTTTAATGGTAAATATTAATAGACACAACTTACATAAACAAGACCTTGTTGTGTCTTCAAGAATTTTTAAGAGTGTAAAGTTGTCCTGACATCAACAAGTGTGAGAACCACTGATCTAGCCCAACTCATATTTTAGGGAAGGAGGAAATTGGGGCTCCGAGAGCCGAGACTTGCTGAGTCACACAGTGAGACATTAGAACTACCTGGTGGGATGGACTGGATGCTCTCCAAGACCTGCTCAGTAAACCTGGAATCAGGAGACAGCCTCAGTGGTTGGGGGCCTGTTGTCCCAGAAGTCAGATCAGATGGCTTCTCGAATGATCCAAAATGTCTTTCTTGGAGGCTGCAAGCTGGAGAAGGAAAAGCAATAGGTTTTGGTGACAGTGACCTTGGCTGGCTCCAGTTCCAGTTCTTTCTGTGCAACTGGGCAAGTTATCAAATCTCAGTTTCCTCATGTGTGAAACAGGATTGACAGGATCTCACAGGGAAGCTCTAGGGTTAAATGAAGCCCACTGGACTTGCGTCTGGTACTTAGAACTCATCTTAGTTTCTCCCTTTGTTATGAAAGTCTCAGAAAGGAGAGACATAAACCTCAGTGGAAAATAGGACTGAATTTAAAAAGTGCTCTCAGCTTTCTTGTGAAAGCTTCTGGGGAGGGGTAGAAAAACACTTTCGCAGCTTCTTGCCATGCTCTCATAGATCAAACCCATCTGGTGAGAAAGTGGTCTGTTACTTGAATTGTTTGCTGTAGAAAATATTCCTACTTGACAATGACACGCCCATGCATTTCACAACATCTGTTTTTCCAATCCAAACACATCATCCCAGGCATCTCCTCCTTTTCCCCATGATCATTACCTCAGTTCTGCACCCTTTAGGATGCACCAGCATCCCTCCCCCTTTTAATTTCACTTATTGGGTGCACCGGGTCTCAGTTGCAGCACATGGGATCGTCTGCCTTCACTGCGGCATACAGGATCTTTAGTTGGGGCATGCAAACTCTTAGTTGTGGCATGTGGGATCTATTTCCCTGCCCAGGGATTGAACCTGGGCTCCCTGCATTCGGAGTGCAGAGTCTTAGCCACTGGACCACCAGGGAAGTCCCAGTACATCCTGTTAAAAGTGCTTTTTTCTCCCCAGAGGATCCCAATTGTCTGGAACATACGCTTAGTCTGAGCTTGGTCCGCAGGGCTGACCAATGTGATCGACTTAGTTGCTTAGTCATGACCGATTCTCTGCAACCCCATGGACTGTAGGCCACCAGCCTCCTCTGCATCAAATTCTCCAGGCAAGAATACTAGAGTGGGTAGCCATGCCCTCCTCCAGAAGACCTTCCTGACCCATGTCTCCTGTACTGCAGGCAGATTCTTTACCATCTGAACCACCAGGGAAGCCCTTCACACTAACCAGGGAGGTGAACACAGCCCTTTCTCTGCTAGATCTCCAGCCCAGGTAATAAATTTTACTTTCAAATTCCAGCAAGGACTGCCATCTTCCCCCCTACCCCCGACCCCCGCCCCGACACACAACAGTGTGAGACAACCACTCACTTCTGTCCTCTTCTCTTAGGCTGTGTTCCAGACACTGAGTTACTTTCTGGTTCCAGAGAAGGGCCTGACTTGCTGCTTGGCCTGCTCTTGTCCTTGCTACCTCCCGCCACCTTGCAGTCTTGGCTCACGGGTTCCTCTCTTTTCCCAGGACGACTTAGACACCTTGTGCCTGTGAGAGCAGTGCTTGCCGCAGCCTGCCTTCATTCCATCTCCATCACTTACAGTTCATCCAAGAGGACAGGGACCATGTCTGTCTCATTCGAAGTGTGTTTCTATCACCGTCCTGTGCCCTGCACATAACAGACGGTCACTAACGGTTGCCCCTGAATGACAGTTTTATAGAAGGGGCACCACTCAAGCCAGCCGGGCTGGGACAGTCCTTTTTCACACCTGTTTTCTTACGTAGTTTTCACAGAAATCACTTTCATTTCTCACAATTGTTCTGGCTTGAATGACATATTGGCAACCTACTGTAAAATGATATTATCACTTCTTCATAGTACTGTACTTCAAAAAAAAAAGATTTATTGAAGTATAATTTATATGCAAGCCAATTCATCCATTATAAAAATGTACAGTTGGATGATTTTTACTTAATTTACACTGTTGTGTAACTATCACCACAATCCTTTTGAGAACACTTCCATCACCCCCAGAAGTTCCAACACCCCAAAAATGCCTTTGTAGTCCATCTCTGCTCCCTCCCCAGCCCCAGAAACATGTGATCTACTTAATGTCTGTCTGCTGCTGCTGCTGCTAAGTCACTTCAGTCGTGTCCGACTCTGTGCGACCCCATAGACAGCAGCCCACCAGGCTCCCCCATCCCTGAGATTCTCCAGGCAAGAACACTGGAGTGGGTTGCCATTTTCTTCTCCAATGCATGAAAGTGAAAAGTGAAAGTGAAGTCACTCAGTCGTGTCCGACCCTCAGCGACCCCATGGACTGCAGCCTTCCAGGCTCCCCCGTCCATGGGATTTTCCAGGCAAGAGTACTGGAGTGGGGTGCCATTGCCTTCTCCAGTGTCTGTATGGTTTTGCTTATTCTTAGAAATATGGAATAATATGTAATTTTTGTGATTGGCTTCTCTCACTTAGCATAATGTTTTTTTGAGGCTTATCCATGTTATTGTATTTACAGAGTAGTACATCCCTTTTTATTGCTGAGCCATATTCCATTGTGCATAATTTGTTTATCCCTTTATCTGTTGGCTATTTGGATTTTTCTAGTTTGGGCAATAAAGAATAAATAATTCTGTTTGGAACATTCATGCACAAATCATTGCGTGGCCATATGTTTTCACTTTGGTAGATGCTTGGGAGTGAAATTGCTGGGTTATATGCTAAGTGTATGTTTGACTTTTTAAGAAGTGCTAAACTATTTTTGAAGTGGCACTACCATTTCCCACAGAATATGAAGCTTCTAATTTCTCCACATCCTTGCCAACACTTGATATTGTCTTTGTGACTACAGCCATCCTAGTGGGTGTCAAGTAGTATCTCCTTGTGGTTTTAATTTGCATTTCCCTAATGACTAATAAGGTTGAAGACATTTTCAAGTGCTTATTAACTATTCACGTATCTTCTTTAGTGAGTTAAAAAAAAAACCCCATTCAGACCCTTCCCTTGTTCGATTTGGGGACTTGCCTGGTGGTTCAGTGACTAAGACTTGGTATTCCCAATGCAGGAGGCCCAGGTTCGATTCCTGGTCAGGGAGCTAGAGCCCAAAAGCTGCAACTAAAGATCCTTCTTGCCACAACTAAGATCCCGAGCAGACAAATAAACAAGTATTTTTGAAAAAGAAGTACAATTTTCCCACTAACGCATTTCTCCTGTTCTGCTTTCTCCAGAACATTATGTCACCATGTCGTCTTCGTTCTCTGGGTTATGACACTTTCTGGTCTTTTCTTGTTTTTTGTTTTTGTGACCTTAACAGTTTTTAATTCTAGGTCATTTGCCATTTCCATATAAATTTTAGTCAGTTTGTTGATTTCTACCGGAAATGCCCCTAGGATTTTACAGAGAGGGTACTGAAGCTATAGATTATTTGGAAGAGTTGCCATCTCCTTGATTTAGATCTTCTTTGCTTCAGCAGTGTTTTGGAGTCTGAGTGTAGAGTCTTTGCTTCCTTCATTAGATGTATTCCAAATACAATTTTTGCTCTTACTGTGGATGAAATTTTTCTAATCTCATTTTCAGATTGTTTATACAAAGAAACACAACTAATATTTGTACATTGATCTTCTTTCTGGAGACTTTGTCATCTGCAAGCATCTCATCTTTTAATAAACACAATTTTACTTCTTTCATATCTGAACACCTTTTCTTTTCTTTGTCTGTTGTAGTGGCTACAGTCTCAAGGACTATGTTGAAGTGGTGAAAGGAAACATACTTGCCTTGTTCCCCATCTTAGAGGGAAAGCAGTTTTTCACTGTTAAGTATGTTAGTTTAGGTTTTTCACAGTTGCCTTTCATAAGGCTGAGGGATTTCTCTAGTCCTAATTTGTTGAGAATTTTGTGACTTTTCAGCTGTCTATTTCTCTTTTCTGTTAAGATTTACCTCATGTATTTTAACTCTAAGTTCTGTAAGATTTTGCTTCTGAAGCTAGATCCATATATATTTATAATGGTTATAACTTCCTGAAGTTTTGACCCCCCTTATCAACATGAAATATTCTTTGTTTCTAATATTTCTTGCCTTAAAGTCAGTTGTTTGTTTTTGGCTGTGCTGGGTCTTCATTGCTGTGAGGGCTGTTCTTTAGCGGTGCTGTATGGGTTTCTCTTTGCAGTGGCTTCTCTTGTTGCCACTCCTGGGCTCTAGAGCACAGGCTCAGTAGATGTGGAGGACAGCTTTAGTTGCTCCATGGCATGTGGTATCTTCCTGGACCAGGTATCGAAACCATGTCTCCTGCATTGGCAGGTGGATTAATGACCACGGAGCCACCACGGAAGTCTTAAAAGTCAGTTTTGTCAGGTGTTAACATAGCCTTTAAAGCTCTGCTGTGATTACTGCTTATGTGGTAAATTTTCCAAGCTATTTGTGTCTTTGAATCTAAAGGGTCTCTTGTAGACAACATATGGTTGGATCTTGATGTACTCTGTATATAAGTTAAATAAGCAGGGTGACAATACACAGCCTTGATGTACTCCTTTCCCAATTTTGAACCAGTTCATTGTTTCATGTCCAGTTCTTTTTTTTTTTTCCACGTCCAGTTCTAACTGTTGCTTCATGACCTGCATACAGGTCTCTCAGGAGGCAAGTAAAGTGGTCTGGTATTCCCATCTCTTTAAGAAAGTCAAAGGCTTTAGCTAGTCAATGAAGCAGAAGTAGATATTTTTCTGGCATTCTCTTGCTTTTTCTATGATCCAGTGGATGTTGGCAATTTGATCTCTGGTTTCCTCTGCCTTTTAAAAATCCAGCTTGTACATCTGGAAGCTCTTGGTTCACATACTGTGAAGCCTCGCTTGAAGGAGTTTGAGCATTACCTTGCTAACATATGAAATGAGTGCAATTGTGTGGTAGTTTGAATATCCTGGTAGTTTGAATATTCTTTGGCATTGCCCTTTGGTATTGGAATGAAGACTGATTGGAATGAAAAGTGGTTGTTTAGGGATTACAATATGCATCTTTAATTTATTATAATGTACTTCAACTTAATATTGAAAGTTTCACATAAATGTAGAATGTTTGCTACAACATAGCTCCATTTTCTCCCTCTCCTGTTTTCTATTACTGTCATGTATTTTTTATCAATATATATTGTAAATCCAATAATACATGTTATAATTACTAGCTCAAATAATCTGATATATTTTTCAATTCAGAGAAAAAATATTAAGAGAAAAAATATAAAGAGAAAAAATTAAAATATAAATATCTTATATTTAGTTTATGTATTTTTTATTCCAGAGATCTCCATCCTCTTCCACAGACTGCATTTGACACCTCACCCTTGTAGCAAATGAGAGAGACCCAGAATCAGAAAATGCAGAGAAGCTTCATAAAAGGCAAACAGAATGGAACCTCCCCAAACTCCTGCCATCATCTAGGAGTTAACAGTCCCTTGACCACAGGGCACCACTTTCCGTGTGTCCTGCTTTCTTCCTCATATCAGAGTAAGATAATGTCTATGAAAGTGCCATCACTTTATGGCAAACAGAAGTGGGAAATGTGGAAGCACTGACAGATTTTATTTTCTTGTCCTCCAAAATCATGGTGGACAGTGACTGTAGCCATGAAATTAAAAGACGCTTGCTCCTTAGAAGGAAAGCTATGACAAACCTAGACAGCATATTAAAAAGCAGAGATATCACTTTGCTGACAAAGATCCATGTAGTCAAAGCTGTGGTTTTTCCAGTAGTCATGTACAGATGTGAGAGTTAGACCATAAAGAAGGCTGCGCGCCAAAGAATTGATGCTTTTGAACTGTGGTGTTGGAGAAGACTCTTGAGAGTCCCTTGGACTGTAAGGAGATCAAACCAGTCAATCCTAAGGGAAATCAATCTTGAATGTTCACTGGAAGGATTGATGCTGAAGCTGAAGCTCCAATAATTTGGCCACCTGATGCAAAGAGTCAACTCATTGGAAAAAGACCCTGATAGTGGCAAAGATTGAAGGCAAAGGGAAAAGGGGGCGGCAGAGGATGAGATGGTTAGATAGCATCACTGACTCAATAGACATGAGTTTGAGCAAACTCTAGGAAACAGTGAAGCACATGGGAGTCTGGGGTGCTGCAGTCCATGGGGCTGCAGAGAGTTGGAACCAACTGAGCAACTGAAACACAACATGAAAATTCCTTGAGAATTTCCAATGCTCTATCATTTCAAGATACCACTATTAATACTGTCTAATTTGAAATAAGAAACTCAGCTCAGGGAAGCTGACTTTCTCAGCTAATTTGTAGCAGAACTGAACTTTAACCCAAGTCTGCTAGAGCTGAGCCCAGCACTCTTTCCTAATCAGATAGGCAACCCATACTTAAGCAAATTCACAGAGACATACTGTCACAGAGAACCTGGGTGTATCTGTATGTTAGAGACATGTAGTTGACTTAAAGTGGAAAGGTAAGTTGAACTTTCAGTCACTATTTTGGGGGAACAAACAGCACTTGTAATAAATTTACAAGGCAGAACTTAACACACTTGTAAGTGCTTTCTTCAAGATGGCCTTCATGCCTCTCAGAACTTTCAACTTTTTTGCAACTATTTCCTTTTTCTGTGAGGCTCTGTTACAAAGAAAACCTACTATCAGATTTTGCTGCAGGAAAAAAATTGATTGCTCTAGTCTGAGATTTAGCAAGGGAGAAATTTTGCTGAGTCAATGTGACTAAACATCTGGACACACCCAAGCTACTGCTGTGAAGCATCATTTTAGGCAAACGTGTTAAACATCGAATTAAACTGCCAATCCATTTTTCTTCTATTATTAATGGTATATGCTACACAGCCTCTCATGTCTTTGTTAAAGTGCTAACAACCAGTAAAAAAAAAAAAAAAAATACTGCTTCCCAATATGGTTGGAAAACTACTGCAGACTGGTTTAAAGAGAGCAGGGCTGGGAGAAAGCCAAGTCTCCCCTAAGATGAAGAGGATAGATCCAGGATGACTGGGTCATGGCTCCAGGCTGACCTTTAGTTTTTAGAAAACCCTCAAGTTCTTGGCTTATAATGCTAAAGTTAACTCACTTTTCATCTTATCAGTTTTTTTTTTTTTGCCTTGCCCTAACTCCCCAAATCCCAAGTCAAAGTCTAAGCAGAAATTCTACAGAAACCACCCTTTCCTGCAAACCTCCCCGGGTCGAATCCTTTGCTTAACTTACTTACATAAGAGGGTGTGTCAGTCACATACTAGTTGGGGTGGATTTGATTATACGGTCTCTCACTTGCTGTATAATCCCCACAGCTGATCTCAAATGGCTTGCTTACACAGTAGGTAGAAAGAAAGTGTGATTTTTGAAAAAACCCAGAGACTGTATTTTCTTGGGCTTGAAAATCACAGCAGACGGTGACTGCAGCCATGAAATTAAAAGACGCTTGCTCCTTGGAAGAAAAGCTATGACAAACCTAGACAGCATATTAAAAAGCAGAGACACACAGCCACTGTGGAGAACACTGTGGAGATTCCTTAAAAAACTGGAAATAGAACTGCCTTATGACCCAGCAATCCCACTGCTGGGCACACACACCGAGGAAACCAGAATTGAAAGAGACATGTGTACCCCAATGTTCATCGCAGCACTGTTTTTAATAGCCAGGACATGGAAGCAACCTAGATGTCCATCAGCAGATGAATGGATAAGAAAGCTGTGGTACATATACACAACGGAGTATTACTCAGCCATTAAAAAGAATACATTTGAATCAGTTCTAATGAGGTGGATGAAACTGGAGCCTATTATACAGAGTGAAGTAAGCCAGAAAGAAAAACACCAATACAGTATTCAGTTAAGTTGCTCAGTCGTGTCCGACTCTTTGTGACTCCATGAATCACAGCATGCCAGGCCTCCCTGTCCATCACCAACTCCCGGAGTTCAGTCAGACTCACGTCCATCAAGTCAGTGATGCCATCCAGCCATCTCATCCTCTGTCATCCCCTCCTCCTCCTGCCCCCAATCCCTCCCAGCATCAGAGTCTTTTCCAATGAGTCAACTCTTTGCATGAGGTGGCCAAAGTACTAGAGTTTCAGCTTTAGCATCATTCCTTCCAAAGAAATCCCAGGGCTGATCTCCTTCAGAATGGACTGGTTGGATCTCCTTGCAGTCCAAGGGACTCTGAAGAGTCTTCTCCAACACCACAGTTCAAAAGCATCAATTCTTTGGCGCTCAGCTTTCTTCACAGTCCAATTCTCACATCCATACATGACCACTGGAAAAACCATAGCCTTGACTAGACGGACCTTTGTTGGCAAAGTAATGTCTCTGCTTTTGAATATGCTATCTAGGTTGGTCATAACTTTCCTTCCAAGGAGTAAGTGTCTTTTAATTTCATGGCTGCAGTCACCATCTGCAGTGATTTTGGACCCCCAAAAAATAAAGTCTGACCATCTATTTCCCATGAAGTGATGGGACCAGATGCCATGATCTTAGTTTTCTGAATGTTGAGCTTTAAGCCAACTTTTTCACTCTCCTCTTTCACCTTCATCAAGAGGCTTTTTAGTTCCTCTTCACTTTCTGCCATAAGGGTGGTGTCATCTGCATATCTGAAGTTATTGATATTTCTCCCAGCAATCTTGATTCCAGCTTGTGCTTCTTCCAGCCCAGCGTTTCTCATGATGTACTTTGCATATAAGTTAAATAAGCAGGGTGACAATGTACAGCCTTGACATACTCCTTTTCCTATTTGGAACCAGTCTGTTGTTCCATGTCCAGTTCTAATTGTTGCTTCCTGACCTGCATACAAATTTCTCAAGAGGCAGGTCAGGTGGTGTGGTATTCCCATCTCTTTCAGAATTTTCCAGTTTATTGTGATCCACACAGTCAAAGGCTTTGGCATATTCAATGAATCAGAAATAGATGTTTTTCTGAAACTCTCTTGCTTTTTCGATGATCCAGCAGATGTTGGCAATTTGGTCTTTGGTTCTTCTACCTTTTCTAACACCAGCTTGAACATCTGGAAGTTCACGGTTCATGTATTGCTGAAGCCTGGCCTGGAGAATTTTGAGCATTACTTTACTAGTGTGTGAGATGAGTGCAATTGTGCGGTAGTTTGAGCATTCTTTGGCATTGCCTTTCTTTGGGATTGGAATGAAAACTGACCTTTTCCAGTCCTGTGGCCACTGCTGAGTTTTCCACATTTGCTGGCATATTGAGTGCAGCACTTTCACAGCATCATCTTTCAGGATTTGAAATAGCTCAACTGGAATTCCATCACCTCCACTAGCTTTGTTCATAGTGACGCTTTCTAAGGCCCACTTGACTTCATATTCCAAGATGTCTGGCTCTAGGTCAGCGATTTATATATGGAATTTAGAAAGATGGGAACAATAACCCTGTATGCTAGACAGCAAAAGAGACACAGATGTATAGAACAGTCTTTTGGACTCTGTGGGAGAAGGAGAGGGTGGGATGATTAGGGAGAATGGCATTGAAACATGTATAATATATATGAATTGAATCGCTAGTCCAGGGTCGATGTATCATACTGGATGCTTGGGGCTGGTGCACTGGGATGACCCAGAGGGATGGGGAACATGTGTACACCCGTGGCGGATTCATGTTGATGTATGGCAAAACCAATACAATATTGTAAAGTAATTAACCTCCAATTAAAATAAATATATATTAAAAAAATGCAGAGACATTACTTTGCCAACAAAGGTCCGTCTAGTAAAAACTATGGTTTTTCCATTAGCCATGTATGGATGTGAGAGCTGGACCATAAAGAAAACTGAGCACTGAAGAATTGATGCTTCTTAACTGTGTTGTTGGAGAAGACTCAAGAGTCCCTTGGACTGCTAGAAGATTCAATCAGTCAATCCTAAAGGAAATCAGTCCTGAATATTCATTGGAAGGACTGATGCTGAAGCTGAAGCTGAAGCTGCAATACTTTGGCCACCTGATGTGAAGAACTGACTCACTGGAAAAGACCCTGATGCTGGGAAAGATTGAAGGCAGGAAGAGAAGGGAATAACAGGATGAGATGGTTGGATGGCATCACTGATTCAATGGACATGAGTTTGAGCAAGCTCCGGGTGTTGGTAATGGACAGAGAAGCCTGTTGTGCTGCAGTCCGTAGGGTTGCAAAGAGTCAGACACGACTGAGTTACTGTACTGAACTGATATATTCTAAAAGCAATAATGTAAGCATGTGATGTGCTCTGAAAAGCTGAAGATTTAGGACTGTGCAGAGACCAGAAGTTTCTAAAATTGAAAGTAGAATGCCAAGAAAAATCAGATGTGGGAGTGATGCGTTAAATGAACACTCACAGTTCCACAGACCCTCCTGATGCTCGGTGCCGTCAGCTTTGTGAGCACGGTGCCGGCCACAAGACCCGCTATGAGGCCAAGTGCAGGGGACAACCGCTTTATAAACGAACGTAGTTTAAGCAAAAAGTCCGGTGGAGTTCAGAAGACATGGCCTACAGTTGACCAATGAGTCCAAGGGACAACCCACTCCAGCTCTGTCACTTAGCTGTCTGTCTGGGGGCTGCCCACAACTTGGCATCACCTCCTAGCACTTAAGATAAACTGTGCTGCTCCCCACAGGACCTGGGTCTGACCTCCCCTCTTGTCTCGGCTCCAATCCCACCAGCCACATCCAGGGGTTCACACCACCCATCATGTTTCCCTTCCAGTTCATTCGTCCCCATCAGCAGACACACATGCTGGGCTATCACCTTGCTTTAGAATAAAAATAAAAACTTCTTCGTAACCCGATGTCTCCCCTGCTCCCCTCCCCACCATACTCCTCACTCAGCCTTCCCTCCTCCCACTTTCCCTGGCACCTACTCCAGCTAGACTCTCTTTGGCACCGTCTCAGAATACGGTCTGCTCGCCAAAGACCTCACCCGAGCAGAGGCACCACTGAGTTCTCCTCCCATGTGAAGTGACTGTTACTGGATCATTCCTGCTTCCATCAGCCCCATACAGGAGAGAAATGAAACTGCCTGAGTTTGGAAGGAGCCCCTGGCATGGCCAAGCCAGCCATTTTCTCTCTCTAGGAATCTTGGCTGCCATCAGGGAACTTCTCAGCTGACGTGGAAGCTTATGAGACATGCAGGGTCTCAGGCCCCACTCTAGGCCTCCTCAATCCAAATCTGCATTTAGTACGACCCACAGGAGTCCAGTACACATTAAAGCTTAAGACACACTGCTGCCCACCCTCTAATTCTGACATTCAGGATTAGGGAATCCATTAACCCCCGGACCTAAGCCGCATTCTCCAATCGCAGCTTTAATGGTAATGAAGGTGAAATTTTGATCGCCCTTCTGCCTTCTCAGTTGGCTCTGAAACTGGGAAGCAGTGATGGCATTCCACTGGTGCCTCAAACTTCTTAGAACCTCCTCCTTGTTGCCCAAACCTGTGATCACTGCTCAGTTTGTATTTTAACCGGTCAGCTGCACCACAGCTGTCACTTCCTCCATCTTCACACACTTCCTTAACTTGGTTGCCAAATACCATGCCCTCTTTGTGACCACTTCTCCTGGGCTTTGCTGTCGTCCCCTCTCCTGACTGCCCCGGGCCGCAGAGCCCTGATTCTCACCAGCTTCTCGCTCCCCAGATCTCCTCACCTCTTGCCTTTATTGATTTACTTATTTTTGGTCTTGGCAGATCTCAGTTGCAGCTTGTGGGTTCTTTATTGCGGTGCTGGGCTTAGTTGCCTCGTGGCATGTAGGATCTTAGCTCCCCAACCAGGAATTGAATCCTTGTCCCTTGCATTGCAAGGCAGAGTCTTAACCACGGGACTGCCAGGGAAGTCCATCTTGCCTTTACTGTCACCTTCATGTGACAGCTCCTAAATGTGTCTCCAGCCCAACCTGGCCCCCTGAATCCAGCGAGTACATTCAGCTGCCTCAGGGAGCACACTTGCAGGCGGGAGCACTGATGTCTCAGAGTGAACAGGCCACAGCCAAGTCATCCACGCAGTACCGCCCTCCACTGTTCTCCTCTAGCCTCCTTCACCCCAGGGAAATGCAAGCCTGTCCTGTTTGCTCAGGCATGCGTCCTGGGGGTTACCTTCTTTCTCTCTCTACATGCAGTCACTCAGCAAACTCCAAGTTCTAACAGGTAACATGTCCTGAATCTGACCCTTTCTCCCCAGATTTGCTGCTCTCAGTCCAAGCCTCCATCCCCCATCCCCACCCCTCAACACTAGGGTAACAACTTCCCACACGGCCCCTCTTCCTCCACATGCCCTGTCTCTACACACACAGGCTGCTGTCCAGAGTGGCCTTTTTAAGAACATAAATAAAGGACTTCCCTGGTGGTCCAGTGGCTAAGACTCCCTACTCCCAGTGCAGAGGGGCCGGGTTCGATCCTTGGCCTGGGTACTAAATTCCACATGCCATAAGAAAGAACCCGCCCGCATGCTGCAACGAAGATGGAGAATCCCAACCAGAGCAGCCAAATAAATATTTAAAAGATTTAAACAAACAAAACACACAAATAAGATCATGGAATGTATCTTCTCAAAATCCTCCCTTGGTTCCTGTTTACTCTAATGAAATTAGTTAACTAAGCCCCTGAAACCACCCAGGCCCAATTACTTCCTGTCTCCACCCGGGCCACCTCCCTATTCTGGAACCTTCTGAGGACACAGCTGCCTCAAGTACTTATTACCCCTGCTTGGAGACCACCTCTGTGCCCAGGGATTTGCGTGGCTCAGGCTTCCCAGATAGCACAGTGGTAACAAACCCACCTGCCAATGTAGGAGACACAGGTTCCAACCCTGGGTTGGGAAGATCTCCTGGAGGAGGAAATGGCAACCCACTCCAGTATTCTTGCCTGGAGAATCCCACGGACAGAGGAGCCTGGCAGGCTAGAGTCCACAGGTCACAAAGCGTTGGACACGACTGAGTACACGTGCACCTTGCATGGCTCACCCATTCATTTACTGAGTCTACTCTAGTGTCATCTCCCAACAGAGGCCTTCTCTGCCCATACATCTAAAAAGACGCTCTTTCCCTCCCATCCCTTCTAACATTTTATTCAGCTTTACTTTGCCCTGTAACATTTTAAATTTGTGTAATGAATATCTTCCATTACCGGAATGGGAGGGCCACAGGTACCAGGCCTGTTTGGTTCGCTTTTGAGTCATCAGCATCCAGACACACATGGGCACAGGTGGATGTGTGTGAACTGAGTCAATGCTTTTCGCCTGAATGTCGCTTCAACTCCCTGCTTCCACTCCTCCCCACACACCCAGGACAGTGAACAGCTCACAACGGGAACTTGTTAAACTGATACAATGAAAATCCCAACCACTGTACTACTTACAGAATCACTACCATACCACACACTACAGACTCACTGATAGGTTTACAAAGAGAGGCCTCAACAGAAAAAAAGGGACAAATCTTCCATCTAGAATAGCCACTCCCATACTTGGGAGGAGAGTACTTTCAAAAAAACAGCATCACACTAGTTACATAATAACTGTTGTTTGGAATTCTCAGAAAGGAACCTGTAGGTCATGGCATTGTGAGGTTTTTCCCAGAAGAGCAGTATCTTTTCCAGTCAAGAAAAATCTCTATGTAAATACCTTTCAAAGGGTGCAAGAATAAAAGCACATCAAGAGCCTTCTGATGCACTGGTTGTACCTTTATTAATATGACCTCGTTCACTAACAGTTCCGTGATGCAAGGTTACCATACACAGTTAATGTCTGCATTGCACACCTAAGGCTATACAGCAAAAGAACCAGAATTAGTACAAATACAAGAACTATATTTACATTCTGTATACTCAAGCTCCGAACATCAGATCATATTTACATAATAAAACATGAAAATGAAAATCCGAAATTAATAATGTACATTGTTGCTAATGTGCTCAACTCCTTCCCTGGGGAGAGATCAGTTTGCAAAGTCTTGGTTCAAAAAGGCCACTTATGTTCACGGGTCTTATGGTTGTGCACGAGGAGGGTGACGAGACCCGAAGTCTCGCGGGACAAATGCTTCAGAACCACCAGTTGGGGACGACTCATAGAAGGCTGCTGGGTTCCTCAGATGAACTGATGTCAGGATGTGCAAATGAAAAGGATGAACTCGAAGACGTGAAAACAACACGCGACAGCCAGGGTTTGGCAAGAGACCAACATCAGCTAGGACTTCCTACCTGAGCACAGGCCATTTGGCTGTGACTCTGTAACATGAAATTTGTATCAACTCTGATTCCTTCCTTTAAGCGATCAGAGGCTTTCCTAAAATTTGATGGGGCTCAAATTCAAGTTTCATAAATGGCCTTTTGAACAACAGCAGCAGGGAGTCTCTCAGCCGATCAAGCCGTTTATTTACTAAGGAAACACAAGTCAATCCGTTCCCGCTACACGGTCACGGTCTGGCCACACCTTGGTGAAGTGTCACAGGCCACAGGGGACAGCTGCAGTGCACAGGAGTTAAGAGTCCTATTGAAAATACATTCAGCAAACCTTCTGAGAGCAGCAGCAGGATTAGTCTCTTCTTTTTAAAGAGCAGGTTAACAATCACATTTTAAAAAGGGAACCAAAAGGGAAAAACGAAGGACCCACGTCAAACAAGAAACGGACAAGCCCTGATAGAGAAGCCGAGTAGAACCGGGATGAGGGGTGCCAAGTACCAACAGGTGCTACGAGCGCATCAGCTTGCTTTTCCAGTTCAATGTGCAATTTAATTACAGCTGTGTAAATATACAAATGCCTTATAAAATTAAATATCCCTGTAAATTAGACAACAAGCAGCAGGCAACAAAGTCTTTGCTTTGATATATGTGCCAGGAGAAGTCGTTTTTACTTTAGGTACCAAAAGATCTTGCAGTGATTTAACTGATTCCTTCATCTTAAAAGAGCTGAAAAACCCCATTGAAAGTGAGCAGTTGTATAAGTTCTATACAGCTGAAGGGGAACAAAGAAGTGGTTTCTTGGGAGAAATCATTTCCCTCAACTTTCCTCACATTATAAAAATGGACTGGAATTCAAGTTCCCACCCAGTTGCCAGAGGCAGCCCCTCTCTGCGCTGGTGGCCGTGCGCGGGCTGGCTGACCCCGCAGAGCCCAGCCCAGGAGCTGACTGACCCCTAGGCCGGCGCAGAGACAAGGAGGGTGCGGACGCCGGTCTGGTGGAAGCCATGGGTCTGTCTTTTGCTCCGAGAGGAGTAAGGAGGACACGGGGAGGAAGGAGACGGTTACTTTTAAATAGCACTCATTTCTCCTTAATTTGTATGAGTGTTCTTCCTTGCTTTGTTGTTGTTATTCTGCTTGCTTAAAAGAGTGCATTAGGGGAAAAAGAAAACCCAAAAACTACCTTAAAAGGTAGCTTCCTTAAAGATTTGAGTTCTTTCACTTTTCCTCTTCCACAAAAGCCTCCTAATTCCTGCCATAAATTCCCTCTCAGAGCTTGAAAGTGGGGATGGGCCTACCTGGAAAGGGAACATCAACCCCTGCTCCAGTTTTAATCTGAAAACAGGCCCCTAGAGAAGAGGGGCCCCTGCGGGGGCTGTACAGGCGAGCCATGGCCGCGGCCCCCACCGCCTCACCAGGCCTTCTGACCTCAGCCTGTCATAGTATCTGACATCCAAAGCAAAGACTTCCCTAGTCAGTTTTGTTTAAGTGAGAAGCAAAAACAAGTCATGTCAGTCTGTCACTTGATTTCTCTCTCCCTCCACTTCCCCACCTCCTTCAGTCACAGACATGGGTCCTCCTGTCAGACTTTAACAGCAGCAGCATCCATGACCTAACTCTAAACGTTAACCTTTGAATCTCATCTTTGTTCCCTGAAATTACTTAATTTCAGCCCAGGAAGCTGTCTCTAAGCACAAACAGACCCTGGGTTTGAGTAGACACTGGAAGGGCATATTGTGCCCATTAGATAAGAAACCTCTAACCACGTTAAAGTCTCAAGTACCACTTAGGAAACAAGTAACATTATGGTTAGTGACCTATGTTTCATTTAAGGAGAGGAAGAAAGTTTAAAAATCTACTACAGTTTTTCTTAATAATTTTTCAGGTAAGGCCATAGCCTTTGATTACTCTTCTTTCTCTTGTTCAGCTCTCCAGTGACTTCCTTTTCCTCCTCTTTGCAAAGCAATTATGAACGAAGCCAGAAGATGAGCCCTGGCAGGAAGGCAAGGCCACAGTCTGGGTGCTGACGCACCTGCCCAGCACCCGTTCTGAGGAGTGCGTGGGCCCTTCCCCCTTGCTGCCTGAGAGTCAGTGCCCTCGAGACTGGGGACCTTCAGTCTCCACAAAGTGGGAGCGAGCAGACACTTTCCTGATCGCCTGGGGGATGGTGAAAGAAAGGTGTGAGCAAGCGTGGGAAAGGATGGTAGAGGACATCCCCAAGTCAACTGGAAAGGAACCGAAGTACCCGGAGTCTCCTCTCCTGTTCATTCCTGGGACACTCACTGCAGCTGGAAGAGGAGGTGCATCTTCTGCCAAGGCCTCTGGCAGCAGGTGAGCCTGTTGTCACAGCAGGAGGCTGTGGGCAGTAGGCTCCTCTACCCTCTGGCAGGATTTCCACAGAGGAGACAACCAACCACGTCTGGGACCAGGGTTCAGGTGGAACTGCTTCTCTGCCCGCAGGTGTCCTTCTGCTTTCAGTGGTACGAGGCAGTCTGTTATAATCCTGGGGTCCAAAAAGCAAAGCCTGCCACGTTCGCGTATTTATTTGTTCACGGAGGAAGACAAGTATCACTGACGGGATTTCCAACTGGACGAGGATCACTGAAAATGGCCACTGGATTTAGAAGGAGGCTTCTGAGTGTATCTTCTTGTTCAGTCGCTTAGTCATGTCTGACTCTTTGTGACCCCGTGGACTACAGTACGCCAGGCTCCTCTGTTCAAGTGTATTCTTAGAGCTACGTTTCTTTGATCAAAGGGAGCTACAACCATCACAAGGTCACTACCCGGCCTTACCATAATCATGATGATGACAAAGACCATCAGGTTCATCACCAGGAAGGCAGACACTCCCTCCTGGTGGGATATTTGTGCATGACATCATGGCAGGAATTCCAAACTGAGCCACCATCATTACTAACGCCCAGAACAGAACTGGGACTCAGAAGAGGCTCCCTCCCAGTGAGACAAACCGCTCAAGGAGCCCTCCTGTGAGGGAACACCGGCATCCTCTGGACCACCACCGCCAAGGCCCCCGGGCCTGTGAGACCCACTGGCAAAAGCCCTGGCTCTTCCCTTCTAACACAGTCAACAGCGGCCGCTGTCCAAAACCTGCTGAGAAGTCCCTCTCTTCTCCTCTCTTCCACTATGTTAAAATTACATAGCTATGTTCTAAATAAGCCCCAATTTCAGAGAATACACTTTCCCACCTCTAAGCTCACTACAACCATTTGTTTCCCTGAATGGAAAATGCAGGGATTAGTCATGGCAAGAAGCAACAGAAAGGGGAAGGGTAAGATTTTTCCCCTCGGGTTCTAAAAAGACTAGATGTCTCCTCCTTTAGTCTCTAAGCCACCCAAGAAAAATTAAAATTATATCCCAAACAGAGAAAAGAAAGTAGTATTATGGTGTCTTGAAAAACAGACAGAGATATCCAAAGACAGCAGCACAGGTGTCAGTGGTCATAATGGGGACCTATCATACAAAAGGAAGCCAAAGTACACCAAAAAATAATTTGGATCTCCTTGGGGTTTTTGTGTGTGTGTTTTTGTTTTTTTTCCCCACTTTTGTTAGACCACATGCTTCTAACAAGATTCTCAGCACAGGAAAAAAAAAGAGTACAGAGCAATGGGGATGGGGACCAGGAGCACTCGAAAAAGTGCTGGACGAGAGGGACGAGTAGTTAAGCCACAGGATCACACACAAGAGTAACCGTCAAGGATCACAAACAGAAATGAGGGGAAACACTTTCTTTATCTCTCAGGAGGCGTGTGAGGGTGCTCGGCAGTCGCCTAGTACTTCGCTTGGCTCGGGCATCTGCGGGAGAGTTTTGACCTGCAGACGACAAAGGGATGAGAGGATGAGATAGACACAGGGTTGGAAGCTGGGATTCAGAGGGCCCTGCCCTGTAGGTCTGCTTCTCTGTGCCCCCTCCTTCATGTCCTTCCTCCTCCCATCCTGCACTGCAGGCCCAGTTGTTACGCCGCTGGACAAACAGGCCAGCCAACGGTCCTCCTCACTCTGGGGATCCTGGGACAGAGGCCCCTCTCAGGGTCTGAGGTTGGATCACACAGCTGAACACTGGGGACCCTTAAGGTTCTCCCAGTCTTTCCTTTACTCAGTCCCACAGCCTCTAGCTGCAGCCCCCTTAAGAAGAACAAGTTGAAGCAAGAGATTAACTGGGTTCAAATGTAACCAGAGTCCCTGAGCCCCTCAGGACACCTGATGACCTACGCCCACACTTACACTCCTGTCCTTCTTCCAACTTAAACGTGTTCTCAACAAGACTTCCTTTCCCGTTTATGTTGACGTCCCTGGAACCAACTGCCAAGGAGAGAAAGGAAACACAAGAAGAGCTTCTTACCGTATTGTGCCAGCAAGGAGCGGGTTAAAGGCGTACAACCAGTCGTTCACGTCTTTGTCGTTGAGAGCCTGCAAAAGGACCCCACGGTGCTTGGTGCACACAGCAAAGGTGTTCGGTGTCTGAAAGACATGCAGGAGAACAAGAAGGTTCCTATGGATACTGAACAATGGTGGCCACCTGCCACATTCAGAGAGCACACGGCCCTTCACACAGACGGTTCAGAGACACCAAACACAAAACAGAGATTCTGCACCAAATGACAGGGTTCAGAACTCAAAAGGGCAGGCCATGAATGGCAATGAACAGTGGAGAGGGCAGGACTGACCTTCACCATGGCCTGCTGGTCCTCGCTATACTCCACCTGGGCTGTGGACAGGTTAATGATGCCCCGCTCCACAGGGTCTTTGTCGCTGTTATAGATGAAGACGTAAGGGCGACGGACCACGACGAAATGTTTAGCCCAGTTGCTGGACAGGGGCTCCTTGAAATGCAGATATCCTTTCTTGGAGACCACTGAGCTGAAAGGACAGGTCAGCAGAGGTTAGTTCCTCAGAAAAATAAAGTGATCATAAGCTGAAGTCCATCAAAACAGACTGAGGCCATGTCCCTAGGTTGAAGGAAACAGGCAATGATCTATTCGGCAGGCCGTGCCAGGTGAGGGGGACGGAGATACACCTGGAGCAGAACCCAGTCCCCTTCCCATATCCCAGGTTCATCTACATGAGACTTGAGCAGAACAGGTGGAAGTGAATTCCCACTAATCTGTCTTCTAACACCCAGGATCTCTGTTCCATACAGTACTCACCCTGGTCTAATTTCTTCAATATCTGGAACAAGATTGAGAAATTCATTTTTCCCTGCTCGGGCCAAATAGGGTGTTTCCACAGGTGGGACAATCTGAAACTGTTCAAATTCTGGGCAGGGACTAGAGGCCCGGGAATTGGCTTCTGGGGTCCTTGAAAAGAGACAGAGGTTAGGAAGAAAGGGAGTACCAAGAGCTTCCGTGAGGTCAATGCACAAAACAATGCTTCTCCCCAAACACCAGGGACCCTGCCAACATCAGGTCCTCAGAGCCTGGCTAAGAAGACAGAGCTGGCATCCAAAAGGTAATTAATCCCACATTCACTGGGTGTCATCCTTCGGCAGTTATTAACACAAAGGAAATTCTCACTGATGACGAGCGAGTCTCTCAGTCTCCCCTCTTGTCCGGAAGGCCTCTGAACAAAAGGCTGAGGAGTATGAACACCACTCCCTGGTGTGCTCCTGTCTAGTCCCCAGGCCACACCTAGGGCAGGGGTTCTCAAGGTGAGGTCCCCCATCAGCAGTATCAACTTCATTTGAAAAAGAGTGTTAGAGATTCAGATTCTCCGGCTCCAGCTCAGACATGTGGAATCAGAAACCCTGGACTGGGCTCAGGCACCTGGGCTCTCACAAGCCTCCCAGGTGGTGCTGATGTCTCTAAAGTCTGAGAACCACTGCCTGAAGGACCAGTGCAGCACGAAACAAATGAGAAGAACTGGGTTCCCATGTGACTGTCTGGAGCAAAGCTGCTGTGAGAGACAATTCCTGCGCTCTGCGTTGTTGTCTTTGTAGAGCAGCTTAGTCTAATCAATTGTATCTCACTAACTCCAAAAAGCCCATTTTTCTCACACTTCACTGCTCCTCGAACTGGGGTGCATCTTATAATTGACGGCATGTCACACTGCAGTGACAGTGCTCTGGCTTTCTTGCACACTATGTGTTAAGTCACTTCAGTCATGTCTGACTCTTTGCGACCCTATGGACCACTGCCTTCCAGGCTCCTCTGTCCAAGGGATTCTCCAGGGAAGAATACTAGAGTGGGTTGCCAAGCCCTCCTGCAAGGGGTCTTCCCAACCCAGGGATTGAACCCATGTCTCTTATGTCTCCTGCATTGGCAGGTGGGTTCTTTAGCACTAGCGCCAACAGGGAAGTTTTTTTAGTGGCACATAAAAACAATGTCTTACAGTTGATGGCAGTGAAATTCAACTAAACCACCCTGTTGTGTTGTTTACTGCAGCCCACTGTATCAGTACTGATACAGGAAGACAGACAGTTGGATGCTAACCAGGTGGGTTCAGACAGGTGAGCATAACAAATGGAGACAGAGTGAAGGAGACTGATGGCAACTGCACAGCAGTGATTATAACGATTAAGTCATGAGACCTAGACTGGGTCTCTACTACTGTTACCTATATATTTGGCTGTGTCATTAAATTATTTTTTCCAAAGTCATTTCAAAATATTTTTCCCTAGATGGGGCTTCCTGTGTCTGATGTGAATGGGGAGATAACCGGGGTTGTGAACTGAAGAGCAAATCAAGCAAAGGGGGATGAAGAAGAGGAGTCAGTGATATGGTACAGAGATTTAGGAAGGTGTGACATTCAGAGATGGCAGGAGCACCTTCCAAGCCACTGTGACATCCAGAAAAGGCTCCCACATATCTCCCAGAGCTGCCTGGGAGATGGTGCTGCCCTCGGCTGGGAACCACTGAGCAAGCAGAAGGTCAGCATTTCCCTCAGTTCTCACGTTAGCTTCTCGGCGAGGTCCGGGTACTTACTTCTGATCCAGGGAGTTGCTCCTAGCATCCACCAGAGAGGGGCAGGTAGAGGATGGCGTGAGGGTGGAACTGCTCAGACTGGACACAGAGGGGTCCCGGCCGACGGGGGAGAGGTCAGCCAGCTGGAAGAGAGCAGAGCTCGGCAAGTGAGGCCCAGGGCAACACGACGGCCTCCGAAGTGAGGCGCTTTGGCAGCCAGGGGCCTCACTCTCACAAATCTCCTATGTTTAGGGTCTTTCAAGAAAACAATTTCTACAAATATTTTATGGCCTAAGTGTCACAATAGGAATAAAGAAATTTACAAAAGAGGCAAGGCTTGCTTTTTATATTTATAAAATATGTCTATATTTTATACTGCTACAGCCTCCTTCATTAACTAAATGACCATGTCTATGGCACCCACTCCAGTACTCTTGCCTGGAAAAATCCCATGGGCGGAGGAGCCTGGTGAGCTGCAGTCCATGGGGTCACTAAGAATCAGACACGACTGAGCTATTTCACTTTCACTTTTCACTTTCATGCACTGGAGAAGGAAATGGCAACGCAACCCACTCCAGTGTTCTTGCCTGGAGAACCCCAAGGACGGACGGAGGAGCCTGGTGGGCTGCTGTTTATGGGGTCGCACAGAATTGGACATTGATGTGACTGATGTGACTTAGCAGTAGCAGTATGCATGCCGAGCACTGAGAACAACAGGTACTATTCTAAGAACATGGCAGAGGCCCTGCCCTCCTGAAACTTACATTCTAAGTAGAGAAGGCAGAGAATCAACCAATCAACAAACACTTTAAGAAGTGTCAGGCAGGGATCGATGCTACAGCAAAATAGAAAGCAGGGTAGCAGGTTAAAAAGTTTCAGAGAGCTGCTGGCTTCACAGAGGATGGTTAAGGGAATTCACTTCAAGAAGGCAATATCTGAGCAGAAAGATGAAAGAGCTAAGGAAGCCAATCATGGGACTATCTGGAAGATTATTCCAGACAAATGAACAGGCTGTGTACACAGACCCAAGGCGGAAAGCTCGGCGTGTCTAGGGAAGACCAGGAAAGGGGATGATGATGGAAGGAGAGTGAAGCAGAAGTTCTCCCAAGTGTTCACCTTACTCTCTATCGAGGGCAACAAAATTTCATGCCACTAAGAAACTCAGAACTTGCTGTGCCCTGCCATATAATTACGTATCACCCTCAACAGAATATTCTCCAAGGGATCCAGGGAAAAAGCCAGATGTTTCCCATCTGATAATTGGTCTAAGAGACAGAAGGATATGTTCATCTTTAGAAGTCAGTGTTCCGACTGAAAAATTCAATAAATAAATGCAGGAGGAGGTATGTCAGACATCTTCAGACATAACACCAGGCCCATCTCAAGCCACCTAAAAGCAGCAGAACCTGAGGACAGGAAACACGAGCTGCTCACCTTGCAGTCACTGATGCTGCCGTGCACCTGGCTGAATTCTCGGTTGAAAGTGTGGGTGAGAAGTTGCAGGCACTAGGGAAGAGAATGAGAAGAGTAAGTTTTGATGGTTAAACAAAGCCCTGAATTAAAGGCGGGAAGGAAAATAACATGCCTAAGACCCACAGTGGAGCTTAGGTGCTGCTCAAAGAACCTGGGAAATTAGCTAGGTATATAGCAAGGGAAGCCTTGGACCTGCCTAATAAAGATGATAATATGAGTGGATAAAAAGCCATTCTCAAAACTGCAAAAGTGAATTACTGCAAACACCACAGTTTAAAGCATTTAAGAATCCAATAGCATCTCTAATTCTCAACTTGCGTTGGTACTAAAAGGTATGGAGATTTCTAGATGACATACGTTCCTAAATCAACTAGATGACCATTCAATTACTGAAACAATCACAGACTCCCTCTTATTTCTTATTTGGTCATCCCAAACAAGCCCTCTGCCCACTCCCGTGGTATCTAGGCACAAACAATGTGGATTCTACCTTCCAAACATCTCTCTCATGATTCCTCTTCATCCCACATACTCCCACCATAGTTAAAAACTTGATCATTTCTCATCTGGATTATGGAAATAAAGAATTCTTTCTGCCTCTAGTCTCCTCACCACAAATTTAGCCTCTTTATTACTGCCAGAGAAATCTTTCTAAAACACAAATACCCATTTGAAGCATTTCCAGGTCACTCCCAGAATATTCTGAATGTTTTAGTCCAGCACCAGGCTCTTCGTGATCTGGCCCCTGGTCTGTTTCCCCCGCTCCATCTCCTGTCCCTCTCCTGCACGGATTCCCTCACACTGGTCATGCAGGACATTGCTGGCTCTCGCCTGTGTATCCTTCCAAGGTCAGCTCATGAGTGCCCTCCTGGGCAGGCCTCTCCTCTGCCTCCCACAGCATTTCAGATCACACCTCTATTAAAAGCTGGTCACCCACTCGCCTGTAAACTTATTAAGGGTAGAAATTAAGTCTTCTTTACTCCTATATTCACAGTGTTGGCACAGGCCTTGAATCAGAGGCCCTCAAAGAAAGATGAAAATGCAAAAGAGAAAACAGAAAGACCAGCTCACAGAGCCTCAGGGGGAAGTGCTCAGCAGAGACAGGGAGTCCCACCTTTGTAGCCAGCTCTTTCTCTCGATCCACCAGGCTTTCAATGTCTGCTGAGTCGTAGCCACTACTCTCGCTGGGTGTGATGGCACTTTCAAAGGTGGTGGTTGAGATCTGAGAGGAGATGCTGGTGGAGGTGCTGAGGGTCCCGCTGCTGAGGCTGGGGGACAACGAGTCACTCAGGGATTTGGGGATGCTGTCACCCAGTCTGTCACGGAGCAGCAGAAAGTGGCGGGTTTTCTCCACCTAAGAAGAACAACAGTACAAACTCAGCAAATGCAAGCTCATCAAGGTCTTAATAAGCAAAGTATTATATCATGCCTCCACTGTGAAGGAGAACTGCCAAGCCCTGGTCATAGGCAGCAGCTGAGCATAAGATGATAATTGGGGCATCTTGCCCAAGAGTTTGCCTGCGCCTGCCTCCCCTCCAGTACCTCGTGCAGGAGCTCCAGCTTCTCCAACTCCCACTGGTGCTCTAGGATGAGGCTGTCTCCCCGGGGCCGCCAGCCAGCCAAGTTCTCCTCCCCCCGCACATACGCCACTGAGGTATCCAAGATTTTCCTTCTCCTCCGCTGCATGCCTGAGATAAGAGGAAACCACTTTTTTTTTCCCCACAGAAAAACTCAAGTCTAATTTTAGCTCAAAAGGAATGAATACTTCATACATATGGCACACTAGGACAGTTGTGTCTCAAGATACATGGGGTATTAATAAAAAAATGTTATCCTTTTTGCTCCAAAGCAACTGTCTGAACTTCTTTTAAAACTGGGTTTTATATTCTTAGATAATTATGAAGCTGGTAATGCAACTTGAGAAAATGCTAGATATTATGTTAAGTGGAAACACAGAGATTAAATAGTCTGCACACTATTGGTTCAAATATATAAAAATACACTCAGAGCAAAGAAGTGGGAAAGGACTATATGCACCTCCCTCATGTTTCATGGCTCAGTCAAGATGGTACATGACCAACTGGTTCTGCCTCCATTATTTCCCATTAATTTTTTAAAATGTTGTACTGGTTTCAGAAGTTCGTTACATTGTACAGGAGACAGGGATCAAGACTATCCCCAAGAAAAAGAAATGCAAAAAAAGCAAAACAGCTGTCTGAGGAGGCCTTACAAATAGCTGTGAAAAGAAGAAAAGTGAAAAGCAAAGCAGAAAAGGAAAGATATTCCCATTTGAATGCAGAGTTCCAAAGAATAGCAAGGAGAGATAAGAAAGCCTTCCTCAGAGATCAATGCAAAGAAATAGAGGAAAACAATACAATGGGAAAGACTAGAGATCTCTTCCAGAGAAGGCAATGGCACCCCACTCCAGTACTCTTGCCTGGAAAATCTCATGGACTGAGGAGCCTGGTAGGCTACAGTGCATGGGGTCGCAAAGATTCGGACAGGACTGAGCGACTTCACTTTCACTTTTCACTTTCATGCATTGGAGAAGGAAATGTCAACCCATTCCAGAGTTCTTGCCTGGAGAATCCCAGGGACAGGGGAGCCTGGTGGGCTGCCATTTATGGGGTCGCACAGAGTCGGACACGACTGAAGCGACTTAGCAGCAGCAGCAGAGATCTCTTCAAGAAAATTAGAGATACCAAGGGAACATTTCATGCAAAGATGGGCTCAATAAAAGACAGAAATGGTAGGGACCTAACAGAAGCAGAAGATATTAAGAAGAGGTGGCAAGAATACCCAGAAGAACTGTACAAATAAGATCTTCACGACCCAGTTAATCACTATGGTGTGATCACTCACCTAGAGCCAGATATCCTGGAATGTGAAGTCAAGCGGGCCCTAGGAAGCATCACTACGAACAAAGCTAGTGGAGGTAATGGAATCCCAGCTGAGCTATTTCAAATCCTGAAAGATGATGCTGTGAAAGTGCTGCACTCAATATGCCAGCAAATTTGGAAAACTCAGCAGTGGCCACAGGACTGGAAAAGGTCAGTTTTCATTCCAATCCCAAAGAAAGGCAATGCCAAAGAATGTTCAAACTATCGCACAATTGCACTCATCTCACACGCTAGTAAAGTAATACTCAAAATTCTCCAAGCCAGGCTTCAGCAATACATGAACCATGAACTTCCAGATGTTCAAGCTGGTTTTTGAAAGGCAGAGGAACCAGAGATGAAATTGCCAACATCTGCTGGATCATCGAAAAAGCAAGAGAGTTTCAGAAAAACATCTATTTCTGCTTCATTGAATATGCCAAAGCCTTTGACTGTGTGGATCACAATAAACTGGAAAATTCTCAAAGAGATGGGAATACCACACCACCTGACCTGCCTCTTGAGAAATCTGTATGCAGGTCAGGAAGCAACAGTTAGAACTGGACATGGAACAACAGACTGGTTCCAAATAGGAAAAGGAGTACATCAAGGTTGTATACTGTCACCCTGCTTATTCAACTTACATGCAGAGTACATCATGAGAAACGGTGGGCTGGAGGAAGCACAAGCTGGAATCAAGACTGCCGGGAGAAATATCAGTAACCTCAGATATGCAGATGACACCACCCTTATGGCAGAAAGTGAAGAGGAACTAAAAAGCCTCTTGATGAAAGTGAAAGAGGAGAGTGAAAAAGCTGGCTGAAAGCTCAACATTCAGAAAACTAAGATGGCATCTGGTCCTATCACTTCATGGGAAATAGATGGGGAAACAGTGTCAGACTTTCTTTTTCTGGGCTCCAAAATCACTGTGGATGGTGACTGCAGCCATGAAATTAAACGACACTTGCTCCTTGGAAGGAAAGTTATGACCAGCCTAGACAGCATATTAAAAAGCAGAGACATTATATTACTTTGCCAACAGAGGTCCGTCTAGTCAAGGCTATGGTTTTTCCAGTAGTCATGTATGGATGTGAGAGCTGGACTATAAAGAAAGCTGAGCACCAAAGAATTGACGCTTTTGAACTGTGGTGTTGGAGAAGACTCTTGAGAGTCCCTTGGACTGCAAGGAGATCCAACCAGTCCATCCTAAAGGAGATCAGTCCTGGGTGTTCATTGGAGGGACTGATGTTGAAGCTGAAACTCCAATACTTCGGCCACCTCATGTGGAGAGCTGACTCATTTGAAAAGGCCCTGATGCTGGGAGAGATTGAGGGCAGGAGAAGGGGATGACAGAGGATGAGATGGTTGGATGGCATCACTGACTCGATGGACGTGAGTCTGAGTGAACTCTGGGAGTTGGTGATGGACAGGGAGGCCTGGTGTGCTGCAGTTCATGGGGTCGCAAAGAGTTGGACACGACTAAGTGACTGAACTGAACTGTACTGGTTTCAAATTTAAAAGACATGAAAGTGAAGTGAAAGTGAAAGGCTCTCGGTCTTGTTCAACTCTTTGCGACCCTGTGGACTGTATAGTCCATGGGATTCTCCAGGCAAGAATACCGGAGTGGGTAGCCTTCTCCTTCTCCAGGGGATCTTCTTGACCCAGGGATCAAACCCAGGTCTCCCACATTGCAGGTGGATTCTTTACCAGCTGAGCCACAAGAGAAGCCCAAGAATATTGAAGTGGGTAGCCTATCCGTTCTCCAGTGGATCTTCCCTACCCAGGAATCAAACTGGGGTCTCCCGTGTTGCAGTCGGATTTTTTACCAACTGAGCTCTCAGGGAAGCCCTTAAAAGACATGAACTTACGTTAATTTAAAAATTTCTGAAGGAATTCTCTAGACACTGTAGTTAGCTGCTATGGGACTTAGATTCATACTCAGAATCTTCCTTTTATCTCCATTCTTACATGTGGGCCTCAGTCTCTTTTCCACATATTTTCTCCAAAATGATTCAAACTTACACTAAATGTTTTGAAAAACCCATAATTTTGTCCATGTTCCAGTTTCACAAACATGGAAATGCAGAGGGCTGTTTAAGGCCACCAAAATGGAGGAATAACAGCATTGCACAGATACATAAAAAGGGACACAGAACAAGCTCAGCTTAATATTAATAACGTGTCTTTCCATAGCATAGGAGGTTCAAATTCTAGTTTGACGGTACCTGTAAAGTCACACTGTCAAGTTATCTTTGGGGCTAAGGTAGGAAGGGAAATGGCTCTGAAGTTTTCCAAACCAAATTCACTGAAATACATTTGATTTTTTTTGCGAGGGAGTGGGGAGGGGGGTTATGACTCAGGCTTGTAGGATCTTATTTCCTTGACCAGGGACTGAACCTGGGGCCATGACAGTGAATGCACTGAGTCCTAACCACTGGATCGCCAGGGAATTCTCATAATATGCTTGAATTTGTTATACTGATAATATTCCACAGCCTAGTAACAATCTGTTCTATACAGTTTTTATAACTGTATAGCACGTCATAAAGCAAACAGTGTTGTAACTCTGAAAATGGTAACTCCTACCACCACCACCAAAGTGGCTTGTAAAATATAACTGGTGTCTCAAGAATGTATATCCATCCTGCATGGGTGGGATAAACTTTTGATATAGTGTACTGCAGTCAAATGCAAAGGTAACTCTCCCTTCCCTGATCCACAGAGCTTACCTGGACTTCCTGTGTCTGCCATTTTGCATAAACTGAGTTCATAAATTCCAGTGACTCGATTGCTATGTAAATTAAAACAAATAAACAATTGCTTAATTTCAAACAGCACAAAAACAGGAAGAATCTCAATTCTCTCTGCTTAAAGCATTGTCTCCTGTGCTGGAATTGCAACCCACCCTCAGATGTCTGTAAAATTACAGACATCGCTCATCAGTCACTGTTCTCCTATTCTGAACTTAGGACACAACTGAATAATAAACTGGAAAATGTATAATTCAAATGTGAAAACTGAATTTTGCCTTTTCTTACAAGAAAGAAGCGATGAAGGGGTAAAGGTCTGAGTAGAATGAAAATGATAAACACCAGCTTCTAGGGGGTGTGGTTAGGAAGGGGACTGAATCTTCTACTGCATTAGTAACCATTTTTAAGCTCAGTGGTGATGCACAGGTAGTCACTGTATTATTCTCGATGTACATTTATGTATCTAAAACACAAATAAATCTTAAGAATAAGAACGTCCCAACAGTAAGCTGTTAGAAATAATAATAATGACATTTAAAAGAACCTCAGTCCCTGCAAAACTGTTGGAGAAGTGTTCACAATGGAACATGCCTCCCTTCCTTTACTACTCATCCATCTGTTAATATTTTACTAAATGCCAACATTTACCTCACTGCACTCCAGGTGTCAGCTACCAAATGGTTGATAGGCTGAGAACCGTGAAAACAGCAGTTAGGAGACTGCTCATTCTGTACGGGGCCCACCAACCCGAGGCGACACTTGTCTCCAAAACTTACGAGTCTGGTGACTTCGAATAGCCGCTGCCAAAGAGGCTGCGCAGCGAGCGTGGCGGCGAGATCTTGGCGTCCCGGGAGTAGAAGACCATGCACACGTCCTTGGTGATGACGGCCGGCTGGATGCAGTGATCCAGCTGAAAGCAGACAGAACACCTGTGACCATAGTCTGGGCACTATGGCATTGGAAAGCTGGTCCCAGACATAGTGGGTGGAGGACTTCAGCTCTACCAGCAATTTATTTCAACAGCAAATCAGAAAACAATACATGTAAGGTCAGGCAGTATTCCTTGTGGGTGCATTTACTTTTCTCAAAATTTTTCAAAGTTTTTTTCTGTAGGCAATGGCTGATACTTATTATTTGTCATATACCCAGCACTGTTTGCCTTAAATCCCTTTTTGTGACCTCTCAACAACCTTCTTAGGTAAATGCTATTAATACTATCATTACCCCTGTTCAAGAGATAAGGAAATTGAAGCACAAAGGAGAAATCACTCTCCCAAGGACAGGAGGGCAATTAAGTGACAGCACAGGGAACCTAAACTCAGACAGGCTAGTTCTAGCATCTGCGATGTTAGCCACTACTAGCCTCCATCCACAACTTCCAAAACAAGAGGCCGTTTTCTTAAAATCATGCTTTCTCTGATGGATAGGGACTAGGCTACTAAAACTGAGAATGAAATAGAAGTTATACGACTTTTTGGTTAACTAGAGGCTGGGAACAGAACCTGATATAACCAGAGTAGTTAGCAAAGTATAATAATAATAAGTAACTTAAGGATGAGCTGGGAGGATGAGCTGGGAGAAAGGAAGACACAGTCAGTCACATGGTTCCTCCCCATTTCCTTGTCGTAACCTGCCCACTGTGCAGGGCTGGCAGGTCACAGCAACTCAAGTTGTGGGTCCTCTCACCTCCAGGTAGGCCGACAGGGTCATGTAGATCTTTTCTCCGTAGGGTGTCACTCGGTTCAGAAGGAGGGAGTTATGGAGGGAACTATCCCAGACGGCCTCGAAACGATAGAAGGTCCTGCAGTCGAAAAGGCAAGAGGGGTCACCTAAAGCTGCAGGCACCTAAGTGCAGGTACTGCCACAGTTGGAAACGCTCTAGAGCCCTGAAGTCATCTTAGCCCAGGTAGCGCCACAATCAGAAATGCACAATCAGAAATGCACAATCAGAACCCACAGTGACCCACAGTTCCAACTTCCCGAACTCTGACAACAGAGTGGAACCTTCATCTCCTGGGAGAAAAATGTCAGCCTCCAGCCTCTTGCCCCCACCCGTTGTCAAGGAACACTTAGCTATGTTCTTTTTTTTGACAAGCCTGTTTTCTCCCTGCCTATAAACATCAACAGAGTGAGATCAATCAAAAGAATTAAGATGAAAAGCAGAAATGAGTATGGACAGAAACTAATATAAGAAAGACTAAGTGAGCTCCTCCGTGAGTCAGTGACCAGGGCAGGAAATAGAGGTTCAATCATTTGAAGCAGCCTTCTTCATGTCTCAATTCCATCCTGCTGAACCTCAGAAACAGCACACACACATCTAGGAGGACTGATGGGAGAGACAGCATAGAGAACCTTGTTTTAAATAAAATATGAGGTTATTCTTAGCTGACATTTCAGTAAAAGAAAGTAATTTTTAGTACCAGAGCTAGCCAACTACTATTTATCAGTTTTCCAAAAATCCACGTAAGAATCTAACATTCAAATAACAACTAGAAGTTTGATTATTTAATAAACACCCATAAACTGATTTTGTAAACTGTCCTAATACCTTTCTTTTTTCCTCCCAGTAAAAACACCATAGCCCCTACTTGACATTAACCTTCCGGTTCAGCAGGTCTCACCTGAAACACCATCCTGAGTTCAACAGCAGAGTCAGAGATCAACTCCCAATTCAACCCCCGAGAGAACTGCCAGGGAAAACACCTTGTCCACCCCTGCAGAGTGGGCTGTCCAGCACCACACTCTCTGGACGTGTAACACACCTCACCTGATACAACTGGAGTTTTGCGCACTTTATTCCCTGCCCAGTACATTCCACCTCGCCCCTTACCAAATGGTAATCTCACTGCAGCTGTCTTTTCTAGATGTTGGCAAATAGTTGGCATATCTTCTCTCTAAACACACCTCTGTGATTCTTTCTCCAGAAATAATCAGAGAAAACAATACTTCTAAATGAACTCCGTAACCACACCTCATCCTGAGTGCTAGTGTTTGAAGCCTGATGATTTCATCTTTTTTTTTTTTTTTTTTATGATTTCGTCTTGTAGCTGCTTCTAGAAGTACAGTTGTAAGTCATCTTGCAGTATAGTTGACCTTTGTGCAACAGGGGATAGGGGGCTGACTCTCCATGCTCTTAAAAATCTGTGTATAGGACCTCCCTGGTGGTCCGGTAGTTGAGAATCTGCCTGTCAACACAGGAGACATGGGTTCCAGCCCTGGTTTGGGAAGATCCCACATGCTGCAGGGCACCACAACTACTGAGTCCGAGTGCCTACAGTCCGTGCTCCACAAGAGAAGCCACTGCAGTGAGCAGCGCGAACTGCAACAAAGACTAGCCCCTGTTCGCCCAAACTAGAGAAAGTCTGCGTAGCAAAGACGACCCAGAACAGCCAAAAAAGAGAAAAAATCTACGTATAACTTATAGTAAGCCCTCGATATCCAAGGTTCTGCCTCCGCAGGTTCAGCCAACCACGGATCACGGAGTGCTGTGGTACCTACTACTGAAAAAAATCAACACATAAGTGGACCCACACAGTTCAAGCCCGTGTTGTTCAAAGGTAATCAGCTGTACATGATACTCTTACAAAGATCTAGCTCTTAAGGTAGAGCATAAGGGTCAAGAAAATTCTCTACACAGATACCAAAGGAACAGAGAGACAGCAAGACAAAGATGGACGAAGCAACCAAGGGACCCAAACAGCAACCACGGAGGACAACACAAGCCCCTCCCCTGCCCCTGGGCTCACCAGAGAGCCCTTTATGACCCACAGAGCCCTGTTTTGATTGAATCTAAATTTTAGCTTGGTTTAAGACAAATTCTGACGTTGGGTGGTGGAATCCATTACTTCAGCAGAAGCCACCTGAGGGCTCTGTCCTTGAGACGGCTCTTTTATTGTGTCCCACAGTCTGCCGAGGGACCTGGAACGGGGCCTACCTGTGGCCCTGCAGTCTGGGCCCGCCTGTGCTGAGGTCAAGTAAAGCCCCTTTGTAGGGTGACGGTGTGTGTTACCCTGGAGACACCAGACAGTGATTCCTAGCCCTGCTGCCTGGACCTGTGACTCATTAAAAATTGAACCAGAACTTGAGCTTCCTGGGGCCAGGATTTACAGTTCATGATTCCCTCTCAAATGAGGCAAGTGTTCTGAATGTGTGTGAGAAAGCCTCTTCACATTCCTGTTGTCTGGTTTTCATTTAACCTAAAGAAGAAATTTCTCTGATAGAAACTTGGCTAACATAGAAAAATTCTTACATCACTAAAATCTCCCTGTATTGGGATGGGGAGAAAAAGGTGGTTTTTGTGGTTTTTTTGGTTTGATTTGTTTGGTGCTTGGGAGTTACGGCTGCACATTTTTTTCCAAAACACTCACAAAGGGTGGCAGTTCTTGAGAAGAGGTCATACAAACTACAACCAGGACACGTGAGTAATGCCAATGGACTCAAGCGAGCAAGAGAACTGGCGGTTAGAAACAGGGCTGAGTCCTAAAGCACGCTGTCCTGTATGGCTTTAAGGTGGTCAGGAAATAACCCCAGGTTGATTTCTCAAGATATTCTAGACAAAAGCAGCGTGTGTTTATGTGCTGTGTGGGTGTTTGTGTACATGCATCTTAAAAACCATTTAGGCTATACTGTTATGTGTCACTTCCTTCAGTTTTCTTTCTTCAACCAGATGGAAAGAGAGATGGGAGGCAATTTCCTTCACTACCAAACTAGGAATTTTTTTCTATTCCAAAAGCAGAAAATAAATGAGACAAGTAGTCCTGACAGGACAAAGAGAAATGTTTAAAAATAAAAAATATTTCTCACGGACTCAGCTACCGAAATAACTAAACTGGTCTCTGATACTACACAGGACAAAACAAAGAAAAAGGTTAACAATCACAAAAGCCTGAGATTCCATATGAAATGAAGGCAGTAACATTCTACTTTGCAATGTGGAAGGGAAAACTTGACACGGCATAAGAATAAAATGAGCAGGTTTACTAAATGGAATGAGAAAATAATTATGAACTCTACAGATTACTCAAGAACCTACAAGCGAAACTATACATGCATTAGAAAAGCCTAGGGCGCAACGGTGCAGAGTGAGGTCTCGCTCTATTCCTAGGTGGGTGCAGGTTTACATAGGGGAAAACTACTAAATTACAACAGCAGTCAAAGCAACAGAAGACATAAACCATTCTGATAAAACAGAATCTTTATGTGCAAAAAAGCAAACAGAAAATACCTAGGAATATCCTTATCAAGAAAGAGCCTGCAAAAACATAGAAAAAACTTTCGTTAGTACAGCAAAAGTCAAAAAAATTAAAAAAGGAAAAAAGAGAGGGGAAGAGAGAAAGGAGAAGAGAAAAAAAAACAGATATAAAACACAAATTTGCTGACAAGCAAAGTGAATTCAAGTGGACAAATAACAGCGAATTTCATGGGACACAGTTTGATAAATGGCTTACAATGAGAAGAGTCATTGTGTTAAGGAAATGCTGGACGTAGAAGGGAGACAGTTTTTATTAACATCCCTTTAGGAGGTGACTTACTATTGGAAATGGTAGGAAGTTGCTGTGGAGTTATGAGAAAACCAAACCAATTAGGTAAGAGAAATGTAGGACCGGGAAGAAAAGGAGCAATGGCTCTTATCAGCCGCACTCTGCTATCAATGTATCACAAGTACCTTCTAATCACGTATACTTAATACACCCAACTGGAGCTCTGTAAGTTCAACTTTAAACACTAAACCTTTAGGCAGAAAGAACAAAAGCTCTCTTAACCAAACTCCATTTAGCCACTTACCACATGAACTTATGCTCTTCACAACCCTAGAATGTAAAGACTGACATCCATTTCTCATTGAGCGTTATTCTAAAATAAAGAGGTAACTCATAGGCCCAGTGGAGAAGGAAATGGCAACCCACTCCAGTATTCTTGCCTAGAGAAATCCCAAGGACAGAGGAGCCTGGAAGACTACAGTCCATGGGGTCACCAAGAGTTGGACATGACTGAAGCGACTTAGTATGCATGCATAGGCCCAGACAATTTGCTCCAAAGAGCTGAGTTTTGTGCTTTTCAAGTATCAGTAGTATTTGGTCCCAAACCTGTCTATGCAGTTGTTTGTTATTACAATGATCTAATTTAATTAAATATTAGATAAATCACTGAAACATGAGAGCAATAAGAATTTTTGTTTAGTGTGAAACAAAACTAAGTGTGAAAACTAAACTAAATGTCTTTAAAAGACTTGATAACGGTGAGTTGTTTAAAACAACAGCTGTTCAATTAAGTTTGGGTGAGATGAATGTAAAAGAAAGAGGGAAATAAAATTTTAGTGATACATGATAAAAAGCTTAAAGGATTTTGCACTTTGATTTTCTTCTTAAGTTTCCAGTTCCACCAAACTGAAAATTATAGATGATAAATTATGGGTGTGGCTTTGTCAGAAAGACAGTCAGAAGTCTAATAAATGAGCCTACAATTAAAGAAAAGGCCTTGGCCCTAGAGCAAGAGCTTGACAAATTTATGTACATTTAAATACTTTAAAACAAGTGTTTATAGTCTGTATCTTTTTATTATTCTTGACTTTAGCAACTTTTTTGATTAATTAACTCTAAGCTTCTATTGGGAAAGATAAAGTTGGTTCTTTTTTTTTTTAATACAAAGCAAGAGATTTTATTGGGAAGGGGCACCAGGGTGGGCAGCAGCAGGGTGAGGAAACCCAGGAGGACTGCTCTGCCACATGGCTCGCAGTCTCGGGTTTTAGGGTGATGGGGTTAGTTTCCAGGTTGTCCTTGGCCAGTCATTCTGACTCTAGGTCCCTGTTGGTGGTGGTGATGCCAAGCAGGGCCCTGTGGGGCTCTTGGAATGAAGGCCTTTTCGTCCCCCATTCCTTGTAGGTTAGATTCCAGCCTCCACGACTTTTTCTGAGTTCCAAAGGGCAGAACAGTTGCTGAACAAAGGAGAAGCCAAGGTAAGTTGCTTTTAACAAAGTCAAATTTATCTTCTACACATCTAACCCACTGCCAGGCATGAGTCAAAGGACTGGTTAAGGTTACTCTAATGGAGGTAAGTTCAGCACAACCAGCACATCAACGAAACACCATGTTTCACCATCTTTCACCGAGTACCACAGGGAGGGTTAAGATATGTTCCTCACAGTTGCAAGGAGAACATGATGAATGCCAGCTGAACACTTTCTGTAAACGTCTGGCAGCAGACAGAACAGTGTGTGGGATTAATGCTAACTTCACAGAAATGGTGTTGTTCAAGATTTTGCCCAGGGAAGAGGCCAAGGGAGATGAGAGCAGCCTGCTTTATTTCTGCCACCCCACCCCCTGCCCCATATGTACACCCCTCTCAGTCACCTTCCCTTTCTGCCCACAGTCCCTGCCAGTTTCTCCAACAGGCAAAAAAGCAAACACACATCTGCTTCCTTTTCCTCATTCCCATGAAAATCAGAAACACAAGGGAGCAACGGAAAGAAATTAACCCTGGCCCAAACTTTTAACTCTGCTTCTGGTTTTTGTCTTATTTTTCCTCTCCCGCTTGCCAACAGACAGAAGCAACTTTTCAGGAGCAGACAGACCACAGAGAAATCCCGTAATTTGAAGGTTGTGTTCCGAACCACATTAGAACACATAGCCACTCCTGTTCCCCAGACCTCACTTCATAAAGACACAGAGCCTCTGTGCACAATGAGGGGACTCCTTCTCCAGGGAGGGAAATGCACCCCAGCAGATTTATTTATAGTTCAATACAGAAAAGCAGAATAGCTATGTACTTTATACACTCTGTCATTATTTGATTAAAAATGGAATTCTGAAGGGAACTAGCTTAAAATTAAAATTCATTATCTATAGCAGCCAATCTTGGTCAGAAGAGTTTATTATAATTTATTGCCTTTAATGCATAAGTGAAATAGCGAAACTCCTTGAGCCAATACTGGCAGCAGCAAAGATGAACACAAGAGAGTTCACTACACCTTGGAGAGCAGGTTTCCATGAAACCCAAGGCCAAGAGAGAGAGGTCTTTCTCCAGCAATCACTTCATAGGAAGACATTTAGTCTTAGCCATAGTTAATCTACATGTAAAATCTTGGGTGGCATGCTGAGTTTTCTTCTGCTTTTTCTCTATCGTTGTGCTACAGCTACAGCTTTTTCTCTAACATTGTGCTACAACGTTCAAACTCCCCAAAGGAAAGAATATTTTTGTTCTCTGGGAGTAACATATGAGTATCTCCAATGGTTTATGTTATTTATTTCTGAAGAACAGGATAGGCAGAGAAGGAATAGGGAGTCTAAGTGAGAAGGTGGGGAGTCATTAATGAATGAAGAATCTAATGGTGAAGTAATCAACTCCCAGGGCTGACTCATCACTCGCCCCGGTGGCCCACCTGCTAGAGTTGTGGGACGACTTCAGGTACTTGGCAGAGATGATATTGAGGGAGAGGATGGCGTCCACTGCAGCTTCATCCACCTCAGCCTTATTCCTGATTCGGCCTGAGAGAGACAAGAAAGAAACCAGGACATGGGGACATTTAAAAACAAAACAGTAATCCATTAAGCCAAAATGAGACTGTCAGACCTCTGTGTAATTTCAGGTGCCGGAAGAGTCATTTGGTTAACTGTAGTTTCAAAGTCTAATGTGGGAATTCTCAGTCTTCCATTCTTCTCCGTATTCTTTTTTTTTAAATTTTTTTTTATTTATTTTTTTTTTCTTCTCCATATTCTGTCTCCCCTTTACATCCCACATTCAGTCAACTGTGAACATTTATTCATTGTTCAAAGAGCTTCTCATATTCATTTCAACTTTTATTTCCAACATCACTGCCCTGCTCATCAGGGGAAGCTCATCCCCTTCTGATCAGAGACAAGCAACAGTCATTTAACTGGTCTCCCAGCTGCTCTCATGTCTCTCCTTGTCAATCCACCCCACACTCACCTTCTATAATGTTCTTAAGCCACTGCCTTCATTATACCACTTTCTTGTTTAACATCTTACAATTCTGTTTTCAAATACTAAGACTAGGGTATGCAGCAGTGCACAGAGTTTCAGAACAGTCTCTGGAGCAGGACTGCCGGGGTTCGAATCTCAGCTCCGACACTAACTCTCTGTGAGGCCTGGGCACACGCTCAACCTCTTTGAGCCTCACTTTCCTCACCTGCCAAGTGGGAAAAACAATTCTGCCCTTTAAAGAATTTTATGATCATATTATATGTTATGTTATATTATATGAACTAACATTTTTAGAGCATTTAGGAAAGCACCTGCCACACTTCATGCTTGTTTAAAAAAAATAATAAGCCATAGGGTTACAGAAAAGCCTTAATAACTGCTGCCTCTGCTCACCACCCATTCTGGCCAGAAAGCATCTTTCTTTTTTTGTGTGTAAAAATTAATTTTGAAAAGCTTGAAAATCACTGTCCTGGATAGGACAGAGTATATAACCATCCTTCCAGAGGTCCCTAATTTGGTCTGTAGGTACCCAAGAGGTTTATGCATAAAATTCAGAAAGGCTAAACTGTAACAACTTTATTTTCAGGAGCCTCTAACTGAAACTGGTTTTTCCTTCCATAAGGAGGGGAGGGCACAAACCACAGTAGACTGAGCAGTACTTATACCTTTGTCCCAGGCAGAAATCACAGATGTTTCCGTTATCACACTAATGTCAACTATATGACACTCATTACCACTTTGAAATGATACAAATTAGACCCTCTGCTTATTTAACACATCAATAGAGAGCTTATGTTACAAATTTGTTTAGTTTTTAACAACTGCAGTTCAATATTATTAGTTCCCTTAGTAATCCCAAGTACTTTATTTTCTACATTTAAAAATGTAATTCTAAGGCTTCACCTCTGCCAAATGGGTCCATGGTAAAAACAGGGTCAGGCTCCTGCCTTAGCCTCTCATTCTACAGCTGATGCTGTTGGTTCAATCTTTTCCTCTCATGGGACCTCAATTCTGTCTCTCCTCTCTGGCCATAGGTTTCTAGCCATTTGCTCATTAGACATTCCTGACTAACTCCAAATGCTTGCAAAAAAAAACAAACAAAACCCTCCAATTTCTCTCTAATCTACTCAGAGCATCTCCTACCAGCTAACCCAGTCCTCTTGGATCTTTTTTGTTGTCCACTCTCCTAGCACAGGTCTGTTTCAGTTGTCCTCATTTGGTATTCATTCCTCAAACAGCTCTGGACACATACACACGCTGTTCCTCACTAGATCACAAGCGCACAAGGAGCAGAGGCTTCTCTGGGGCCTTCGGCACAGAACCACTCCCATAGTCCTTGAGAAAAATACTGGCAGTTGCATAACCTATGAAGGGAGCTGGGAAACAAGGGTACTTTTGACTCAAAGTCTCTCTTCTGATGGTCATGTTCTCCAGTGCAGTCTTCCACATACTCCCTGTGCTCCAAACAGGGACCAATCACATCTCTAAAAAAGCCTGGCTCCGTCCTCATCTGAAGAAATGTACTCACCTACCACCAGCTCACGAACATCCTTCCAGTGGAGCTCACTCCCCTTCTCATGGATGATGGTCACTGTGATCCTCCGCTGGATGCCCTAGGTAATGGAGCAGGGTTGCAATTTAGCTGGGGCCATCTCTTATTTCCTCTTGTTTGCCCTTTGTTGGATCGTCTGGTGTGGTGGTGGCAAGAAGGGGAGGTATGGAGAGAGATGGGAAGTGCTGTCCACACTGTTATTCTGAATCAAGGGACACAGGTGAGGGACTGAGGAAGAGCCAGGTGCTGATACAGCTTCAAGAACCACTGCCCAGACGGTAAGTCCCAGAGTGAGCCCATCTGACTCACAAGCACTTCTGAGCACTGATTAAAACTACTTTCCATTTGCCAAAGAGGGACCTCCATTTCACGACTGGATTTTCAGTCCACTGAAACCTTACTTCTCTATCTCCATTAAAATCTTCTGGCTGTGAAAGCAGAGTTTCTTAACATCACAGAGTGAAAATGGCATAAAACCACAGGGGAGCAGCATACATTCTAACTGAATTAAACAAATTCTTTCAAAATAGCTCTTTTAATATGTGTATTTATACACAAAAGCCAAGGTTTGAGAAACTTTAAGGAAAGGATAGGGCAAAGTCTCCCAACCTCCAAATTCCCTTCAAATGAAGATATAAAGGCAGAGAAACAGAGGGCTGTTTCTTATTCTAACTCTTTTTGTTGTTCCCTTCTAGGCCCTTTTTGGCTCCTTCGTTAGTACCTGGTGAAGCAAAAACGTCCCCTGGCAGGGCAAGCCTGCTGTATGGTCCACCACGGCTGGGATATACCTGTAAAAAAAGAAATAGGAAAGAAAGAGGTTAGATGGATGCTTGTGCTAATAACTAACTGCAGCTTCACCTGCAAGGTCCTCCCTGGTCGTGCTGCCCCTCGGTGGTTTCTGTTTTCCTAAACTCCGATCCCATGTCCTTCTCATCATCTGGAGTGGACATATAATCACACAGTCATTTGCATTTGGCTCCATCCCAGCTCCCTGTCTAACAGATACTCTATAAATAATGTATTACTGCCATGGCAAGTGTCAGGAGATGAGGAAGAGATAACTTCAGATTTTTAAGAATCAGAAAGCAATTAACTCAGTGGAAACCATTTACTGTAACTTCTTCTCCATCATAATGCAAGTTATAATCACATTATGGATCTGTCTACAGAAAGTCAAATTCCTTAAAGTAATGTCACTTCTGCTGAATACTACAGGATCGATAGAGCCAAACCTCACACACAGCAGGAACTCAATAAATGTTTCCTGGAGGTAACTGTGATGGTGGTACCCGGCATGATAAGCAGAGGATCGTTAAGATAACATTTATCCCCTATCCTTTAACTGATATAGCCTTTTCCCTCTGTTTCAGGAGAGGGATCTCTTTTGTGTTTTTCAAAAGCATTTCTGAGACAAGTATAAACAGTGATTACATTTGCCACTGAGTCTAACACAACAACTCAGAGTAAGCCAATGCTGATTATTTTGATTGGAGCCAAAAGTCCTTAACTGGGGGTGATTCTGCCCCCATGGGATATCTGACAATGTCTATTGCCACAACTGGAGGGAAGGGCTACTGGCACTTTATGAGTAGAGGCCAGGGACGCAGTTAAATACCTGTAACATTTAGGACAGCCCCCAACCACAGGGAATCATCTGCCCCCAAACAGTGCAGAGGTTGAGAAACCCTGGTCTATGGAAATATTCTGTCCCCTAAGCCCCTGAGATGTGGATATAAGTCTCTGGCTCCATTGTGCACAATATGCTTCTGACTCTCTTTGCTTGTTTGCTGATAAAACCCAATATGTAGGTTGTCTTCCCTCGTAACAAAGTGCTCCATGCTCCTGCTAACAAGAAGTTAAATCACTCAGTAAGTATTGTTTACTGTTACAAAACGTGGAAATAAAAGAAGATGTCCTATGGAAGCTGACAGTCCTGAGTTCAAACCCCACCTTACTGCTTCCTTGGTCATATTATTTAATTTCTCTGAGCCTAGATTTTCTCATTTGAATAAGAATATGGTATGTTCTATGAGGAAATAAATGAGAAAATAGTTTTTAAAAAAGTAAATTACAATACTAGGTAGTTCTCTGACAAACATCTGATTCAAAGAGTAAACACCCCTAAAATTCAGTTCAAAACTAGAATGTGACGTTTTGTGAACCTGAAGACAAAGAGACTCAAAATTACATTTTTTAATTTTGCAAAATTGTCATATTTAAAAATATAGGAAGTTGGACTTACTCTCCCGTAGGCTCCAGTTCACTGATCTCAAACCAAACCAGAAGATCATACTTGCTCATGCTCTGGCCAAGGCTGGTTTTGCTCATGGTATTTAACTTGGTGGCTGGAACTTTTAAAAGTTTTTGGAAAATGTTAACATGTGGTCCAAGTCTACTCTGCAAAGGTACAAGCTTCTCTAATGTCAGTCTTCAAGGACACACTTGGGAAAGGCAGGAAGAATCAGGGGACAGATTTCAGTGCAGGAGACCCAGAGACACTTAATCAACTCTATGTGCACCTCTAACTTCAGGGAACAGGAAAACAGAGGGTCAGCATCTTTCTCCCTCTCTCCCTCTCAACAAAATATCCAATGATGAGAACACAGGCTTTGTGCAGCATAAATGTGCTCATAAAACCATTAAAAAACCTTCCTGAGGCTCTCACATTTGCAGCATGCAGAGCACATAACAATGTGGGAGAGAGAATGTGGGGAGGGTCTCGCTGTGTGTGGTGCGTGTGGGGAACTGCTGCTGCTGCTGCTAAGTCGCTTCAGTCATGTCTGACTCTGTGCAACACCATAGATGGCAGCCCACCAAGCTCCCCCGTCTCTGGGATTCTCCAGGCAAGAACACTGGAGTGGGTTGCCATTTCCTTCTCCAATGAATGAAAGTGAAAAGTGAAAGTGAAGTCGTTCAGTTGTGGCCGACTCTTAGCGACCCCATGGACTGGAGCCGGGCTCCTCCGTCCATGGGATATTCCAGGCAAGAGTACTGGAGTGGGGTGCCATTACCTTCTCCGGTGTGGGGAGCACCTGTCCCCTAACCCAGAGGTTCCTGAACCTCCTGCACATGAGCATCACCTGGGGATCTCAAAGATGGACCAGGCCATCCCACAGGCCAATTAAAGAACAATCTCCAGGGATGGGGCTCAGTCCTCTGAGAGGTTTGAAGCCCCCCAGGTGATTCCAGTGTATGGACAAGTCTGGGAACCACGGGTCTAACCTGTAGATACAGGATTCTGTAAATGATCTGTTACCCATTTTCTTCAAATGTAAATTCCATGTCCTTATCTGTACTGATGAAATACATTAACCAAAACCCTAGTACTTTCAAGAATGTCAGATTCTACAAGGTGGGCATTTTGAAACACTACATAGAAATCCTGAAATCTTGGCGATTCAAAGAGGGTTCTCTGCTCTGAATCTGGGAGCAGTGGTGTGAGAGTCTGGGGACCTGGGATCTAATTATCACTCGACCACTAACTACCTTTGAAATTCTGGTTGAGTCAGTTAACCCCTGGGAGTTTGTCTCCTCATCTCTAAGATAAAGATCATAATATTAGCTATCTGAAAAGATATTGCGAGAAACCACTGATGCAATGAATCTAAAGGGGCTTTATGACTCTTGCAGCACTATGCATGGCCTGTTGGCATTATTCACCCTAGCTGAATTCCAGGTGAGTTGGTGATGATGCTACTCAAGACGGTAACCGGGGGTTATTGGTGTGCGTCTAAGGGTCAGAAAGCAAAACCAGAAGCATTTTTTTTAAAGCCATCTACTATTAAAAAATCCTTCAAATTAATAATACCACTGCAAAGAATCCAAACCAACAAACCTAAGGAGCCCCCGCCCCCAGCCCATGATGTGAAAAGGGCATAAACAAAGAAGGTACTTCCTAAAAATCTCTCTGAAAGAAATGTGACATGACCTTGACAATGTGGTGAACTCTACACTCAGGTCAAGTAGCAAACAGAAACATCCGTGGTTCCTACACAGAGAGCCAGGCTTTGGGACTGGCCCCTGAGGATGGTTCTACATCTAAGGCAGAGCTAATTTAGTTACTAACCATCTCGTTTAGGTACCCTCTCAGGCTGGCAGCTGGGAACTGGCAGAAAGAGAAAAGGCGGTGATGGGTCAGCCCCATCCTGGAAGGTGGCAATGGCGGAGGAGGCAAGCACGTTGGCATGCTCAGAAAATGTGTCCAACACATGCACATTCACATAGTCAGATACGAGAAATCGGATCAGTTCAATCTTTCTCTCATGGTCTGAAGGCAGGATGGAGGTAAGGCGCACAGAGGTGGAGAATGAGCAGAGGGTGGGGGGGAATGTGGCAAGTGGGCAATGAGGAAAAAGGATGAAAATAAACAAAGAAAAGTCAAAACAAGATACATGAACATGCAGAACAAATCTAACATGCAAAAAAATGCCCGCCACTGAAGTTAAAGGGGTTACACACAGAGCAGAGAGGCTGAGGAGCAGGGAGTTTATCAACATCTTCAACAAGACCAGAGTGCCAGAGTGGATAGAGCCCTAGAGTTTCTCACCAACAATTCTAGGTCCTGCTAGATACTGGAACACACAGGATGCACAGATGTTGAGCAGGAATTTGAATATGACTTTTTACCTGAAAAGTCATGCAGCATATAAAGAACCCAGCTGGCACTCACCTGGCTTGGATAGCGGCATGGGCGGAGGGAAGAATCGTCGAGACGGCTGGGGTGGACTGCAAAGGAAGATGAAAGTTCTTCAAGACTAAAAGGACCCCCATGCTAATACTAATGGCATGTATAAATCCCATTTAGAAGCAGATCACATGTACTTTCAACACTAGCACATTATCAGATATCAGATATATTCCCACACAGTAAAACTGAGGCTAAGACATTTTAAGAGAAGTCCCCTTGTAAGTCTTACCTAACGAATAAGAAAATTTTTCTGTTAACACTGACACTCTGCCATCATCCCAGAGTCCCCATCATGGTCTCCTCCCTCATTCTGGTGTCTCAACTCAGACACACGTTTCACAGTGACTCTATGCTCCATGCAGTTCTAGGTGGTTAGGAATAATTTACACAATTTCCACGTTATGTCTTGATTACCTCAACTTTATCCTATTCAAAGTCTCTTCCTACAAGAAGATGGTACTCAAGGCCCCCTGGGCAAAACTCAATTTGCTCCTCCTACAATTAGTGACTGGGTGGCTTAGAAGAAAGATGGTAACATTTCTAAAAAGGAAACATAGGACAATATATAAAACTGTCACTTACCTATCTTAATCCCTCAAAAGATTTCTTTCTTTCCAGCAAGTAACAATAACAACAACAATATCAACAACAAAAAAATCTGTGCTCATTTGGTCCAAACCTGTGAAGTTCCTGTCCTTGCAGGTGAAGTGGGTGCTGCTGATAATGCCCAAAGACTTCAAACACAATCGGCTTGGTTTTGATATAGTCCACGAATGATTCCGTAACCTCCACTGCAATCTAATAAGGAGTAGAGCCAAGCTCGATTAGGGTAAGAGTTTTTACAGGAAAATGCACATGTCTGCAGCAAACAGCACTCAGCATGTCTGCAGCAAACAGCACTCAGGCACTTTTGAGTACTCAGTATGTCCTGGGTACTTTACTCTGCAGGCCTCTCATATCAGAAGAGATGGGCTCTTCTCTGGTTTTCCTTCTACAGCAACTTGACCAAACTCCAGGCGTTCCACCACCTACCCTAACTGACCTCCAGCCCCTCTGCGTCCTTCAGTCAGTATGAGGACTGCATCGGCTGCTCCCTTCACCTGTTCTCTCCTCCACTTTGAGGGTGGGCCCAGACAGCAGCCCTGCTCAGGAGGCCTTCCCACTTCTCTGTCCCTGTTTTCCCTGTACTTCAAGGCCCAGACCAAACAGCAACAACGATATGAAAACTGGGACTGCTAACTATGTGCCAGGTACAAGGCCAAGAGTGACCCACCTTTTCTTATTTATACTACAGCCTTCAGGAAGCTCCCCAACCTTCTTTGTCCATCCAACCATCCACCCTCAACAAAGAATGTAACATAGAATTCTCTTTCCATTAGTAGAAATAATTCTCCCTTCTCCCACTCCCAATGCATTTCAAGAATAGCTTTCGAATATGTCCATAAGTTGTACTACTATTTTTATAAACTGCACATAAAATAAACACGCATTTTATTTCTCCTATCATAATTCTAAACTCTTCGGAGGCATAATCCCCTGTGATTCATCTAAGTGTCCCCCTCACCCCCACACAGTGGCATCAGGCATGGTCCTTGTACACAGGAGACAATCAATATTGATCATATACAGTCATGCTAATGTTTATACAATTAAACATAAAAAAGAAAACTATGTTTTGTGCTTGTTCATTCCATTTTTGGAGTTGTCCTTTCTTATTTTAATTTTTTTGGCCAAGTTGCACAGCACGAGGGATCTTAGTTCCTGGACCAGGGATCACTTCCCCTGCAGTGGAAGTGGAGTCTTAACCACTAGACCACAAGGGAGTCCCCCTTTTGTATTTTAGAGAGTGGACTATGGTTAGCAAGAGAATGAGACTGTTTCCTGTATAGCTGTGAAGACCCTGGATGCTAGAGCCACATTTCCCTGGGTTCAATCCCACCTCTGCCTCCTCCTAGCTTGGTAACCTTGGTGAGTGACTTCAACTGCTATGCTTCAGTTATCTCAACTATAACATGGGGATTATGACAGTATGTGGCATAAAAGAAAGGGTTAAATCAATTAAGACAGAAAAAGCACCTCTAACAATGACTGATACAACATAAGCTCTCAGTGAATGTTAGCTCTTGTGATGAGAATGAAAACTTTTGAATGGGGTTAAGTAAATCTTTCTAGAAGAGATGGAAGGTCTGTTCTCTTATTCCACTTACGGGGGAGTTGTAAGGGGCATTAAAGGATTAATCATCGAATCAGCTGAAAGGAAAAAAGATTCTGAAGCTTAGTTTAGCTACAAAAGAATTTCACAGTTTCTACATTATTTGCAACCGAACAGTGTTATGTTTCTTACCGTTTAAAGAACATATTAACTTTAACAAAACTCATATTAAACATGCTTATTTTTCTAGGACGGAAACACTAAAACAACTCACAATTCAATGACAAAGAATTTACTGGCAGACCAACCCCCAGTGCTACGCACAGGCCCACTGTCATTCAGAGAAGATGCTGGCTGCTCTGTCCACTGAGGATGAGCTCAGGGCCCTGGCTGCTCCCTCCATTGTCTGTTCTCGCCACAGAGCTCCCCCTGCATAGCAGCTCGGATAATCATCCTTCTTCGGCTGAGAAAGCCAAAGGGAGCCCGTACATGATGCCTGCCTCGCACCAGCTGCTTCGGGGTACCACCAACCTGTAATACACCTGGCAAAAAATGTCCACGTGACTTACATTCTGCACATGGTAAAAGCCCAGAGGACTTCCTCTGCCGTTGTTCTTGAGGGGTTCAGTGGAGAATGCTTCATCATGCCGATGTAAAAAGCTTAAGAGAGCAAAAAAGACAAAAACCCACATTAATCTCGCATTAAATGGTTTCATCAGAATTCTCTTGGATCCCATGGAAAGAAGCATCTTAAGCAGAGTTTTTAACTGAGACAAGTTATTTACATTGCCCTGTAGAGAACATGTTCCATATCACACAGATAACATTTTAGATTTTATTTCAAAACTGACTGAAAAATCAACTAACCCTACCACTTAGCTGGGGCTTCCCTGATGGCTCAGCGGTAAAGAATCTGCCTGAAGTGCAGGCAATGCAGGAGACATGGGTTTGATCCCTGAATAGGGAAGATCCCCTGGGTAGGGAAGAAGCGAATGGCTACCCACTTCAGTATTCTTGCCTGGAAGATTCCATGGACAGAGGAGCCTGGAAACCTACAGTCCATGGGGTCTCAAAGAGTCGGACATGACTGAAGCAACTGAGCACACACCACTTAGCTACGAAAACATATGAAGACTGAATTCAGTGAACTCTCATTCCAATGCAGAAGGTTTTTACTGAAAATAAAAACTGAAATCATTTTGTATAGAAAAGATTTGGCAGATTGAAGCTTCTATAAGGTAGCACTAAAGCCTGTGGATGGCATATCTGCTGGGAACCTCTCTAAGACCAGCGAGGAGCAGATTCAAATGTCACCTCTTCCAGGGAGATTTCCCTGACTCACTCAAACAGTTCTACATTCCCATAGCAACAGGGGCCTATTTCTTCAATAGCAATGATACCATTGTTTGTAATAATGTATTTATTTGCCTGTTTCCCCAAAAGAGAGTGTGTGTCTCCCACAGGGCTTGAAATATAGAAAATACTCCTGAAATGTTTGCTGAGTCACTGGGCTATGTTTACTTATTCTCATAAATAATGAGATTTTATTGTTCTGTCTCCCTAATATTAGTCTGAAATAAAAAGTAGTGGAGAATTACAGAATACACAATTCAAAGATGTACTGCTAGACAGAAATATCCACTAGAAGGATACCCCACACTCCTACAGGAAAAGAGGGATAAACAGTGGGCAGAGAGACCAGGTCTTCCATGAACTCCTGGTCTTCCATATTACAGGTGACCCCTGAACATCACTGGTGTTCTGGGTCTGGACTGCGTGGGTCCACTTATATGTGGATTTTTTAAATAGTAAATTTTACGGTTTTGCACGATCCACAGTTGGTTGAATCTTTAGATGTGGAACTGCGGATACAGAGGAACCCTGGATATACACTTGGGTTTCAGACTTTGTGGAGGAGGGTCAATGCCCGTAACTCCTGAGTTGTTCAAGGGTCAACCATAATTCTCTCAGCCTGAAGACCATGGTGGACTTTTGCCAAGTAACCAAATCACGTACCACTGTGACACTGCATCTTTCCACACTACGCGTACTCTTGCCTATTTTCTTTCTTCTCATTTCTCCTTACCTTTCTCCCTCTCTTCTACTTTTTACTCCTTTCTTTTTCTTCCAATTTCTTCCTTTCCAGACCACACAGTGCACCTGCCAGAGGCCGCATGAGCATCAGCTGGCCTCTGCCCTACACTCCTCCAAGGCTCTCCTCGGAGCAGATACCAATATGTGGGGGTTCCACATAGGTGATACCTGAGGCCACTGACTGTGCTCTACAGCTGTGTCTTCCCAATGCAGGCCAGATGAGAGTTTATAAAAACCCCAGAAAAATCTGAGTCTTCTTTCAACATGAGTCAACATGCCCTTTCCTCCAATGCTTACACCAGGTGGAGATGCTACTCTCTTTTCAGGAGACTTTGGGACAGAAGTTAATAGACCATTCTTGCCATTTCAGATGTCAGCTGACCAAGCAGGTCTTTTCCGTAAAATACATTAGCTACTAATGGAGACTGTTAGTGAAAACACATTAAATGAGCAAATCTATACTGGATGGATAATATTTCATCAATTGTTACGTTTTAGCAAATTACATTAGCAGCTTAACTACGTAATAACCACATTTAATTGAGAACTTGGCTGACAACTACATAGAAAGTGAAGCTACATGAGGCCTCTGGAAAGGATAAGGCACACACCGAGGGGAAAGGAAGGGCAGAAACCTAAAGCAGCCTTTTGGTGGCACCAACAGCAAACTGTGGGCTTTAGGAATGGGGCAGTTCAAACTTCCTTCTTTTATACTGTGGCCCTTTCCAAGTACTCAAAAGATATATTCATGTTGGGAGTATTAAAACTTAAGATTCTCCAAAAAAATGTTTTTGGAAGTCTTGAGACAAAAGTAACTAAAGCACAGAGCTCCAGAGGGTTACAGGATAGAAAATGTTTATTAAACAGATGAGAAATGAAACCTGTCACATCTTCTCTACTTACTTACTAGCTTTCTTTCAATGGATATAGAATTTTGCTGTTCTTTAAACGACTTACATTTTGTTTCTCCCAAGCATTAAACAGGCATAATTGGCAGTTGGATAATTCATTGATTTCAGACTTGTTTATTAACAAGACATTTTGGCATGAAGAACATTAAAAAGGCTGATGAGTAAGCTTAACTGGATCTGACCCTGTACTCCTGGCAGAGGGGGACAGTCCATAACTGAACCTCTAGCAGGATGTGTGGCCGCACTCCTTCCCACTATGAACTCTGTTTCGTTCCGTTGCCTGTTTCTACTTCTTACTCCCAACCAGAGTAAAGAAAGCATTTTATTTCAGGGTCTGGGAGTCATTTCTCTCTTGAGAGTGTACAATCTGGCAAGTCTAAGAGCACTCTATAGTGCACAAAAGTCACTATCCAGGTTAACGGCTAGGGAGGAGGAGCAAAGTGGGGCTTACTTGAACTGACAGAAGATGTCTGCATACTTACTTGAACTGACAGAAGATGTCTGCATACTCTGGGAGGATTCCACTGGCCTGCAGCACTGTGACCCGGAAAGTGAATGCACTGCCCAGCTTTAGGTGGTTGCCGATCTCTTCAGAAAATCCCTCCATCATCATCTTACCATCCAGCAAAGTGCTTGACTTCAGATCTAAAGCAGGTCAAATGAACACAGGTATGGTTCAAATAATGACAAAGCACCTTTCAGAGAGGAGAGTGTATTCTTCCATCACTAGTTGATAAAAGTAGTGATCATCCTTAACAATGGTCAGTGCTTTCCCCTCTTGGAAAGCACCTCCAGTCACAGCACTCTGATTACACACCCAGATCATTCATTCGGTTGACTTCTTCTGGAGGAGTGATGACCTCAGAACTCTGACCCTGTCCTTCCACAATCCTCAGCTCCTCCAAGGACAGACCAGAACGGGTCAATGCAACCGAAGAAATGTCACTCTGAAAACAAGGCAGCATAAGTAGATGATAAGTAGTATGACAACATATTTTTCCCACATTTCTTTTACGTCTGTTTATGTGCCCCACAAATAATTGTGACTGAAAAGTTACGTGGATTAAGGACTGCCTGATGCTTGAGAAACCTATATGCAGGTCAGGAAGCAACAGTTAGAACTGGACATGGAACAACAGACTGGTTCCAAATAGGAAAAGGAGTACGTCAAGGCTGTGTATTGTCACCCTGCTTATTTAACTTATATGCAAAGTACATCATGAGAAACAGTGGGCTGGAAGAAACACAAGCTGGAATCAAGATTGCTGGGAGAAATATCAATAACCTCAGATATGCAGATGACACCACCCTTATGGCAGAAAGTGAAGAGGAACTCAAAAGCCTCTTGATGAAAGTGAAATAGGAGAGTGAAAAAGTTGGCTTAAAGCTCAACATTCAGAAAACGAAGATCATGGCATCTGGTCCCATCACTTCATGGCAAATAGATGGGGAAACAGTGTCAGACTTTATTTTTTTGGGCTCCAAAATCATTGCAGATGGTGACTGCAGCCATGAAATTAAAAGACGTTTCCTCCTTGGAAGGAAAGTTATGACCAACCTAGATAGCATATTGAAAAGCAGAGACATTACTTTGCCAACAGAGGTCCGTCTAGTCAAGGCTATGGTTTTTCCTGTGGTCATGTATGCATGTGAGATTTGGACTGTGAAGAAAGCTGAGTGCCGAAGAATTGATGCTTTTGAACTGTGGTGCTGGAGAAGACTTGCGAGTCCCTTGGACTGCAAGGAGATCCAACCAGTCCATCCTAAAGGAGATCAGTCCTGGGTGTACACTGGAAGCACTGTTGCTGAAGCTGAAACTCCAATACTTTGGCCACTTCATGTGAAGAGTTGACTCATCGGAAAAGACCCCAGTGCTGGGAGGGATTGGGGGTAGGAGGAGAAGGGGATGACAGAGGATGAGATGGCTGGATGGCATCACCGACTCGATGCACATGAGTTTGGGTGAACTCCGGGAGTTGGTGATGAACAGGGAGGCCTGGCAATGGCAACCCACTCCAGTACTCTTGCCTGGAAAATCCCATGGATGGAGGAGCCTGGTAGGCTGCAGTCCATGAGGTCGCTAAGAGTCAGACACAAATGAGCGACTTCACTTTCACTTTTCACTTTCATACACTGGAGAAGGAAATGGCAACCCACTCCAGTGTCTTGCCTGGAGAATCCCAGGGACGGGGGGAGCCTGGTGGGCTGCCGTCTATGGGGTTGCACAGAGTTGGACATGACTGAAGCGACTTAGCAGCAGCAGCTGGGAGGCCTGGTGTGCTGTGATTCATGGGGTCGCAAAGAGTCGGACACGACTGAGCAACTAAACTGAACTGAACTGAGAAAAGGTGATACCACATAGTGTAAATGCTGGGCTTTCACCCTCGCCTTGGGAACTGTCAGACATGTCCTATGTTCTATTAAACAATCCTGTGGCTACCTACACCCTTTAATTCTAGGGAGAACTTCCCTCCAGTGCTGAACATCCATCCTCCTAACAAATCTGTCTACTTCTTTCTTCTTCCACAGGGCTTTTCTCTTCCTGGAAGATTTCTCACCTGATTAAAGTACTCGTTATCAAAAGATATTTTAGCTGTTCCTGACTGTCGAATTCCAGAGCCATAATCAGGAGCTTCTTCATCCGCTAAGCAGGAAAAGAAAAAAGCAAGGATGAGATGACATATGGGGCCGAGGGAAAATGACTCATTGGATTACAAAATAAACAGGAAAGCAGTGGAAACTTAAGGTCCCAAAAATTTAATATAAGAGGAGATACTAAAGAACAAGTCTTTTGCATGAGAAAGAATGAGACCAAAGCAGTAAGATCAAATAGGGTTTCCATCTCCACTCAGGGAAACATACCCCTCTCCTTGCTCAAATGAAACTAGTTAATAAAGAATCAGTTTGATTCTTGATACTGCTCAAATATCATAATTAGAAATACTGTTCCCTTTCCTTGGTGAGACTATATTCAATAATACTCAACAAATATTTGAAAATACTAGACTGAATTTGTGGAGACCACCATAAAGTCAACATTGGTGACTGTCACACATTTCCATGGAGAAAAGCTGAAAGGTCATTAAATACAGCACAGCATTTGGAAATTAAAACAGAAAAGCTAACAGGGAATAGCCATGTTCTTTCCTCAGAAGGTAGGCTGGATCTTGGAAAAGTGTAAAGTATCAAAATCTTGATCCACGCATTACAAAACTGCAGCCAAAGCACAAAATGTCTAGCTGTATCCTGAGAGAAAAGTAGGCAAGAAAATGTCTGAAAATCTTGTTACTTCTGAAGCAGTTAAAATCCATTATTTAAAATGCAAATTACTTTTATAAAGTTAATCCAAGAGTTGTTCCTCATGGTAAAGGAAATCCCTTCACCCCATTATTCAAAAATAGCAGTAGGATCTACTACAAACCAAACAGGATCTACCTGTGAAATCTGGGAAGAAGAGTTAGAAAGGAAGCAGTAAAGGCTCTCTTTGAGATAGTCAGATGCACCACGGTTTGTTTTGAAGTGTGTAACTGAAACACGGCCCATACGGAACCGGCCTGCTTTGTCTCAAGGCAAAGAACCCACAGCTTTCATTTCAGAAGAGGGGCACATACCTGCAATGGCCTGCACAGCAACACGCAGAAATCCACGCACCTCTCCCTTCTCACTGACGATGGCCACCCTGTGAATCAGGGGCACGGGGTACAGCAGGTTGCTCAGGTAAACAAAGGCCCTAGAGACAGACACCAGGAGACAAGCATCTGAGCATCCCACAGACAGAGAGCCTGGCTTTCAGATTTACTGAGAATATCTTCATGAAACTGTGAGCTGGCTTCTGGGCCCTGTCTTAAGGTTGCCGCTCTGTTTTGTACTCTTAGACTGTCTCCGGGTGCTTTTTCGGCACAAATAACATATAAACAAATGCAAATGCTTGTGAAAGATCAACTTACACTAAATCACTCCCTATAAAAATTACAACAGGTAGAGGAGTTAACAGTTGGAAGTAGACTTCTAAGATATGAATACTGCTAAGGGTGGGGAAAAGGGAACCCATTAAGGAGTTCAACCTTTTCATGTAACTATATAAAGAGGTTTTGTTTTGTTTTTCCTGATAGATAAAATAGAAATCAGGAGACCCCCCCCCAAAAAAAAAAACGCCAGAGAAATGTGACTAAAATACAATTAATAACTCTAAAATAGATTTCAAGTCACAACACTGTGGGTCTTTATTTTTACCCTAAGAAATGACTGTATTTAGGCAAGGTGACTGACACATATGGGCAGAAAGGCTATGAAGCCAGAAATATCTGTTAGTGAGCTTGCAGGAGACTCAGGATGGACATCAACAAAAATGCTAAGGAAGGAGACACCGATCCACAAAGGGTGTCTTTTGCTTCCAGAGCCCAAAACCTTACTCAGAAATCAGATACACAAAATAAGACCTAACATTTTCTACTTCAGATGAACTAGCAAAGTTGTATCACATTGGTTCTTTTTTTATTTTCTTTCATAATTTTGTAGCTTTTGATTTTTTCTTTAAGCAATACAAACTGCTGATCACAAAGTTTGGGTATTTATTCCAGTTAGTGGATGGGAAACAACCTAGTTCCTACTGTTGCTCCTATCTTCTCACTTGGTATATGCTGATCCTTGGACACGAGACAAGACAAAAGGTAAACATTTACGTCAACAAATCAAATGTAGCCCAATGTGACACATACAGGCATACCTCGTTTTATTGTGCTCCACTGTTTTGCACTTTGCAGATACTGCATTTTTTATAAGTAGGTTTGTGGCAACCATGTCTCCAGCAAGGCACCATTTTCCCAACAACATCTGCTTATTCCATGACTCTCTGTCACATTTTGGTAATTCTCATGATATTTCAGAGTTTTTCATTATCATTGTATTCTTTATGGTGATCTGTGACCTTTGATGTTATTGCTGTAATTGTTTTGAGATGCCACAAACCCACCTACACAAGACAGTGAACTTACTCGGTAAATGTGTGTTCCGACTACTCCACCAACAGGCATTCCCCTGTCTCTCTTCCTATACTTGAGCCCCGCCCCCACCCCATTCCTTGAGACACAACAATATTGAAATCAGGACAAGTAATTAGCCTACAATGGCCTCTAAGTGTTTAAGTGAAAGGAAGAGTCTCATGTCTCTTACCTGAAATAAAAAGCTAGAAACATTAAGCTTAGTGAGGAAGGCAAGCTGAAAGCTGAGACAGCCTTAAAGCTAGGCTTTGTGTGTCAGTCAGCGAAGCAGTGAATGCAAAGGAAAAGTTCTTGAAGGAAATTAAAAGTGCTACTCCAGTGAATACACAAATGATATACGAAAGTGAAAAGGCCTTATTGATGATATAAAGTTTGTGTGGTCTGGATACAAGATCAAACCAGCCACAACATTGCCGTAAGCCAAAGCCTAATTCAGAGCAAGGTCCTCTCCCTTTAATTCTGTGAAGGCCAAGAAAGATGAGGAAGCTGTAGAAGCAAAGTATGGAACTAGCAGAGATTGGATTATGATGCTTAAGGAAAGACGTTGTCTCCATAACATAAAAGTGCAAAAGGAAGCAGAAGTACTGATGTAGGAGTTACAGCAAATTATCCAGAAGATCCAGCTGAGATAATTAATGAAGGTAGCTAACACTAAATAACTAAAGAGCTTTTTGATGAGGGTGAAAGAGGAGAGTGAAAAAAAGCTGGATTAAAACTCAACATTCAAAAAAACTAAGATCAGGGCATCTGGTCCCATCACTTCATATCAAACAGATGAGGAAAAAGTGGAAGCAGTGACAGATTTTATTTTCTTGGGCTCCAAAATCACTGTGGATGGTGGCTGCAGCCTTGAAATTAAAAGACATCTGCTCCTGGGAGGGAAAGATATGACAAACCTAGACAGCATATTAGAAAGGATTACATGACTTTGCTGACAAAAGTCTATATAGTCAAAATTATGGTTTTTCCAGTAGTCATGTACAGTTGGATCATAAAGAAGGCTGAGCATCAAAAAATGGATGCTTTCAAACTGTGGTGGTGGAGAAGGCTCTTGAGAGTTCCTTGGACTGTAAGGAAATTGAACCAGTCAATCTTAAAGGAAATCAACCCTGAATACTCATTGGAAGGACAGGTGCTGAAGTTGAAGCTCCAATACTTTGGCCACCTGATGCGAAGAGCTGACTCACTGGAAAAGACCCTGATGCTAGCAAAGATTGAAGACAAAAGGAGAAGAGGGGTGGCAGAGGATGAGATGGTTAGATAGCATCACTGACTCAGTGGACATGAATTTGAGCAAATTGCAGGAGACAGTGAAGGACAGGGGAGTTTGGCATGCTGTAGTCCAGGGGGTTGCAAAGAGCTGGACATGACTTAGCAACTGAACAACAACAACAAAAACACTAAATAACAGATTTTCAATGCAGATGAAACAGCCTTCTATTGGAAGAAGATGACATCTAAGACTTTCAGAGCTAGAAGGAAGTCAATGCCTAGCTTCAAAGGACAGGCTGACTCTCATTAGGGGTTAATGCAACTGGTGACTTGAAGCTGAAGCCAATCCCCACTTACCATTCTGAAGACCCTAGGGCCCTTAAGAATTACACTAAATGTAGTCTGTCTGTGTTCTGTCTGTGTTCTATAAATGAAACAACGAAGTCTAGATGATCAGCACATCTTTTCACAACATGCTTTATGGAATATTTTAAGTCCACTGTTGAGACCTATTGCTCAGGGGCAGGAGCTAGAGTCCTTTCAAAATATTACCACTCACTGACAATGCACCTGGTCACCCACGAGCCCTGATGGAGATTAAGGTTTTCATGCCTGTTAACACAACACACACTCTGCAGCCCATGGGTCAAGAAGTCATTTTGACGAAATTTCAAGTCTTATTATTTAAGAAGTACATTTTGTAAGGTTACAGCTGCCATAGACAGTGGTTTCTTTGATGGATCTGAAAAGGATACGTCATTGTAGATGCCATTAGGAACATCTGTGATTAATGGGAAGAAGTCAAAGTATCAATATTAACACGAGTTTAGATGAAGTTTTCAACCCCCATGGATGACTTTGAGGGATTCAAGACTTCGATGGAGTAAGTTAAGTGCAGATGTGGTAGAAACAGCAAGAGAACAGGGATTAGAAGAGGAGTCTAAAGATGTGAATAAATTGCTGTCTTATAAAACTTTATGGGATGAAGGGTTGTTTCTTATGGAGGAGCAAAGAAAGTGGCTTCCTGAGATGGAAACTATTTCCAGTGAAGCCATTGGGAAGATTTTTGAAATGGTTAACAAAGGATTTAAAATACTACATAAATACTTGATAAAGCAGGGGCAGGGTTTGAATGGACTGATTCCAATTTGGAAAGTTCCACAGTAACAACACAGTGGGTAGGTAAAATGCTATCAAACAGCAGCCTCTACAAGCAGAGTCTATTTCACTGAAGGTTCAGATGACGGCTAGCATTTTTTTTTTTAAGCAATAAAGTATTTTTAAATTAAGGTCATCATTGTTTAGTCAGTAAATTGTGTTTGACTCTTTTGCAACCCCATGGACTGTAGCCTGCCAGCTTTATCTGTCTATAGGATTTCCCAGGCAAGAACACTGGAATGGGTTACCATTTCCTTTTCCAAGGAATCTTGGATCAGGGATTGAACCTGCATCTCCTGTACTGGCTGGTGGGTTCTACACTGCTAAGCCACCTGGGAAGCCCAAATTAAGATATGTATGTTGTTTTTTTAGACACAATGCTTTGCACACTTAATAGACCAAATGTAATGTAAACATAACTTTTACATGCACTAGGAAATCAAAAAAGGCATGCAACTGGCTACTGCAATATTTGCTTTTACTGTGGTAGTCTGGAAACCAAGCAGCAATATCTCCGAGGTATGCTTGTATGGATGTCTGCACCTTTTCCTGCTCTGAATCTACTTTAAAACAAAGCAAAGGAAGATGGAGTAGATTCTTGGGATTTCAACTCAAAGAAATGAAAACAATTCTGAAAACAGACAAAATACACCACAGGAAAACAAATGTTAATAAAAGTAAAAGAGCATAAATGAAATATGAATGAAAGTATAACCAAAAAAAACCCACAATTGCAAGTGAACATGGAATCAGATCAAACGACATCTGCTTCCCTTTCAGTCTGCTCCAAAGGGGGGAGGGCAATGCTAAAAAAGAGGGCTAAAAGCTGTATGGTACAAAAATCTTAAAATGAAAAGTCTGAAAAGGATTACAAACAAGTCTCTCAAACATCAACTACTATGACACAGTTTAAAGACTAAGAATTTGGCTTAAGGTACTAAATGAATCATTTCACTTCCAAAGTCAGCACACATACAGACCACCTTCATCTTCTGCCAGCATTCCAGCCACTGCCCCCTTCCAATCCCTTGACTATTAAAGAGCCATGGCGCATGCTCCATCCCTGTCTGCTGTCCTCTCTGAGCTCTACTACCCATTCCAAACCTTTGATTTCACATCTTGAGGTCTTATTTCAAATACCACTCTCTTAGGACAGGTCTCCCCAATGTTTTATGATCTCAGGAACACACAACTCCATCACTGCTATGATTTCCATTTACTTATGCAATCATCTGTCCATCTTACCCACCACAAGGAAAACCCGTGAGGGCAGGAACTATGTCTGGTTTTACTTGCCATTGTCTGCAGAGGGCCTGGCTAGATTTACTGAATAAATGTACTCAAAAAATAGCTGTTGAATGACTGAATATCTATGGACATAAGTGAATGGGAAAATGATTTGCTCTCTAAGTAGAAGTGGAAGATTTTTCCAGAAAAACAGGTTAAACCAGAGGTAAGAAGCAAAACCATTTAACTTTATATTGGGTTGATTTTTCAAAGTCATACTCATAATAGATATTAACTATATACGACATGTTTAGATTCTTAACCATATTTAATTTATACAGCTGTTTTCATATTTAAAAGTAGCTATTCAAAAACAAGAACCCTTTTTTAAAAATTATTTTTTTAACTTTTTGGTTGTGCCACATGGCATGCGGGATCCTAAGTCCCCGACCAGGGAACAAACCTGGGTCCCTGCAGTGGAAGCTCAGTCCTAACTGCTAGACTGCCAGGGAAGTCCCAAGAAATAAGTACTATCTGAGCACACAGTAAAGATGAGAATTCCCTTTCTGTCTATGGCAATGGCTACTTCAAAAGTTTAAGAATAGAAAGTATCCTTGCGGATTTCCCTTTTCAGAGAGAGAACTCTAGAATTTGAAGGCAGTGGTATGGGCATCAGCCCTGTGTCTACACAACCCCACAGTCTCTAGACAGCTCTTTGTCCTATGAGAACACAGGCTCTCCAACCAAAAATCAATGCTCTGGACTTTATAAAAGCTCTCTTACAAAGCTTTTAAAACTGGAATTTTTATAGTTATTATTCATTCTTGAGAATCCTTGTATCCTGATCTAGCAGACTGAAAGAGAAGAGGGATGAGAGAGGGGAAGATGTAAAGGATATATTAGCATAAAGTTCTGTGAGGGTACATAAAAAGGGAAACAAATTCTGTCAACACAAAGATAATGAAGACCAGCGCAATTACGATCCTAGTTACAGAAAGAATGTCAGTTCAGGTACTTAGGTCACAGAATAACACAGGAGACCTTTAACCAGAAGACTAGCTTAAATACTTCACATTTCATCCCAAGTGATGATGGATGATTCATAACATCCCAGCATGCCATAAGAGAACAGCTAAAGGGACAAGCTCTTTTAATTTTCATATAAAAATTCACCAGAGGCAGCCAAGGCCATGAATCAAAACCTACAAATGGAATTTTTTAAAAAACTAGAAATTTTATGTGAATTGTATTTGCAATTATATGTCAATAGGGGAAATCTAATCCCATGAATCACACAAACAGCAAAGAAGTTACTCCTCTTACACAGAGAATAACTGGTACGTAACTGGGTGACACTGTGTTGCTATGAATTGTCTGTAGGTAAGAAATGCCATCAAGGGTGAAAATAAAGAGCTACCCTTCACTCTGCTGACCACTACGATTTCACCTCCTCCCTACTGTTTTCCTTGCAAAGTCAAGTGAGTTTCAGAACCAGGGAACCCAAAGAAATGGAAAAGTCAATTCCTAAGCCATAGTTCCACAAGTAATTTACTTGAAAATTGAAGTAGAGGTGACTGCCTTATACTTACAATTCAATCTGATATGATTAAAAGGAGAGAAAATATACATACATCTTAAGGCAGAGAATTTCCCCATTAAGTGGGATTCTGACTTAAGTTTTCCATACAACTGGCTCAAAATACAAATGCTTCCGAGTAGAACTCTTAACCAGAATATTCACTCTTCTAGAATGCATGAAAGAATAAGAAAGAATAAAAAGATTTATTTCTTTTTTTTCTTACCTAACTCTCTATTTTACACTTGAGAACCCAACAGGTCTCAGTTTAAGTTGTCAGCCCTGTTAGGTCAGTGTTCTTCCCAACATGCCACATAGTGTGAAGCCACCTATTCCTCATTTACGATGATGCAGAAAAAAAGTGAGCAGCGTGAGAAGGTGAGAAGCTGCACAACCGGCACCAGGACTGAGCAGTTTACCCATAAAAACTTGGTTCCAACTTCGGACCCTCTTAGAAAAGAGGCTAGGAATAGCCATAAAACCAGGAATGCGTTATGGCCCCTTGATTTGTGCATAGAACTGCCTTCCTCAGTTTTAATATAAATCATCTCCTCTGAAATCCTGAACATCTGTTCCCGGCATACACCAGACAATATTCATGGCTGTATAATCCCTTTACATTTATTCATGGAAAACTTAAATAAATGCCCCTTTACCATTATAAAACCCTGAGGCTGTCTAATATTCCAATCCAATATTCCAACCTATGGTCATAACCGAGGTCTTCATTTCTATCAAAAAAGCACTTCTTTTCTCCCTTTCCATAAAGCTGATTATCTTCTACATTTAATTCTCACCAGGTAACCAACCAACACCATACTATGAGCTAAGCTTTAGAACCTTACATACCTAGTGGGTCAGGAGACTTGCTGCACTTTAGGTTTATTTTTAGATAACTTGTGCTAACCCATTAACACTGAAGTAATTTCCCTTTATTTTTAAAGGGTTCAACAAAACATGGTTTTAAATTACCACTGAAATTAAATGTAATACCTCGAAACATAATACTTTTTTTAATCCAGTGAGTGCTGCACTGTTGAATTTGTAATTAAAATTACTTCAGCATGAAGATTGGAAGGATGTAGACAAAGACCCCAGTATGAGGAACATGTGCATGAGAGCTCTGCATCACTGACAGATGGGGCCAGAGACAATGCCTCACTTTGGCAGCTAAACTCAACACAAAGCAGTGTCATGGAGCACTGAACAAATATCCATTGTTGACAGTCTCAACAGATAATTTTATGAGATTCATCATTACAATGCCTACAGGTAAAATCTTAGCAGAAGCCAAAGATCCACGAAACTGCAAAAGAAAGGTATCCATCTGAGTTAGACAGAGGGAATTGCACGTTCCTGATTCTTTTCTGGGCTCATAGACTATGCAAGAAATAAACCTAATGTTATTCCTGACTCTACGTTTGTCCCTGTGATTCCTGCTGATGCCAAGAATCCCTTTCTCCTAACACTGGACTTGCTCTGTTCTCCCTCTCATATTACCCCCTTAGGCTTCCTCACTTACATTCCTACAAGAGGAACTATCAGACCACAATAACACTCTCCAACTCCAGAACAGTGTGACTCTTGGCCTTAATTACTTTCTCCTCTGGGGTCTCCTCCTTCAGAACAAAATTACTAGGCTTGTAAGACAAGGGATCCTCCATGTAAAGTCTTCACACACTGCCACATATGTTGTACTGAGGAGGCCAAGAAGCTCCCAGACGCTGCCTGAGGGCTCTCTCACCCGCATCATGAATTGAACTAGATTAAAGCAAAATTGTCCAAAATTGCATAAGGAGCCTCTTTAGAGCAAGAGCTGGTCCCTTTTCGCCTTTCTCACTTTAACCTCACCAACCTTCCCACTAAAATGAACCATGGGGACCGGTCGTAAAACGGGTCGTGCCCGTCACTGAAGAGATCTGAGCCCTCCTCCGTCCCTGCGTCAGAGCCGGTGTCATCCACGAACGCCTCCTCATCAAAGTCCTCCATCTCCTCTTGCTGCTCGTCAGCCAGCTCAGTGATGTCGGAATCGGCCGTGGAAAAAGTGGGGGAGGGTGTGCGGTCAGCAAGGCGCTCATTCACACAGCCGTGGAAAATGGGGGAGCTAGACACCAGGGGACACGCCGATGGACACAGCCAAGGAGAGAGGAACAGTCGGTTAAACAGGAAGCTACAGGTGCCAACAGGACAGAACCCACTGAGGAACCAAAACAAAATAAGCAAGTGGAAAAGCAAAAGGACAAAATAAGCATAAATCATCTGGTTCAGGTGAAAGGGAACAAGGACTGATCCTTAGAATAAGAAAAGCAAAGGAAATACATGAGTAGAATATGCCAGGTAAATAACATGCTGTAAAACATTTATGTTCTCCCGTTCACACAAAAGATTAGCAGCCAGGCCTCAAAGGAGCCACTCAATATCAAGTGAAATAATATAGTTTAAATCTTTATTCCAATCTCCATGTCATTGTGGAGCAGAAAACAAAATGGATGAATGATATATGGCAAAGTAGGTATATACCTTGCTTGGGTAAAATGTGTCTGGCCAATTCATCTCTTTAAATGAAAACACACTCTACGATCAGAGTAGAGTGAAAAAGACCAATGTCATTTCTACAAAATACTACGACTTCAGCTTTACCTTTGAACCCAGGTCCTTTAAAACTGTCAGAAAGTTTTCTCAATCAGAAAATAATTCAAATTCTGAAATCATTAAGGTGAAAACTTACATTTCTCTGCTTTTAAAATTCCAAATCTCTAAGAACTTGACTCAATATGGCCTCACATTCAATGCTGACTAAAGTATACATAAAAGAGGTGCAAGTGGGCTACTCAGGTGTGCAACTATTCACTCTTGGTAAAGACTAAACTGAGATGCACTGTTTTAAAAATTAAAGTGAGGATGTAGCAGGTCATGGAGAAATTGTAGTCTGATAAACTGCATGTCATACTGTGATTCTGAACCATGCCAGATACAGACACAGGTTTTCTTTTTCTTTTAAATCTATCTTGGTCAAGAGTAAGACATTTTGTGAATGAGTTGAGAGGCAGGGAAAACTGTCAGCTACTTTGTTTCAAAGTCTGAGACTTAAATCTGCCAGCTGGATAAAAGGGAAGGAAAATATACCAAATGGTACAGTGGCTATGTGTAAGCGAATAAGATTATAAATGGGGGCTTTTTTGTACTTTTTTCTTTAACTTTATGTAATACCTTTGAGGCTTTAAACAATTAAAACCATTACCTGAAAAGAATAAAATCATCACATACCTTCCCACAAGTTTGAACCAATGGAACCGATCATAAAATGGATCGCTGCCAGTCATGGTGGTCTCACTTTCATCTTGGGCGCTGGAGGCCATCTCCCCTGCTCTGTCATACATCTCTCTCATCAAGTCCAGCCTCTGCCTGGACAGTAAACGTAAAGTGCATTGGGTTAGTACCACAAGGCCACATCAAAGTTTCACACTGGAAGGATCTTCCATGCAAGGTTTTAAAAAGCTGCTCCCACCATTTAATGATATTAAAAAAGAATGAAGGCAAAAAGCACAGAAACTCTAACACTCAGTATCCAAGGTGTCAGAATATAGAGAGAAGCCATCAAGAAAGTCAAGAATGGCCACCTAATCTCTACTGAGTCCCAGGATAAATGTAGTTCAATGGCATATGGTATCTCAAACATACTGAAACAGCACAAAATACCTCATTATACTAAAGGCAAAGGAAGCTATGCTATAACTTTCCTGTTTATTCATCATCATCATGAGATCCAGGACAGAAAAGATGAATAATTACTAGATCCAAGACAGAAACAGATATTATAAAATTAAGAGTTATAAAATATAAGAGGGTCTATGGAGGGTTAATTAATTTTGATTCCACCCCTCTCCCTGCCAAATTTGCGTGCCATCTTTGCACAAGGTACCATGTAATCTTCCCTTTGTCATTTCAAATTTGGTACACACGCTGCCAAAGGAGCATTATGGAGGGTAAATGTAAATCACCTCTACAAATGACAAAGGTATTCACAGAGCACGATTTGTTCACTTAGAAGAAAACGAATGGACAGTGCTATTACCAACACCAGCAACAGCATTTAGATGCACAGAAAGGAAGCAGTGGCAACATCACAGAGAAAAGAGCCCGCGTGAGCAATTCATTATTATTTTCTAAATAAAAGCAACTGACTTTTCATGTAATGTTTTCATACTTAAGTTTCTCCAAAGACCAATAATGTGTTGCTCCATTTTTCAGATCCTGAACTTCTACAGCTACCACTGTACGAGGGAAAGGTCTGTCTTCCTGAGTTTTTTCAATCTCAGTGGGAAGCAGTTCAGGAGGCAGAGGGGAGTACAACGTGTCCGTGAGCAGAACAAACTGAAACTGCACCTAAAGGGACAGAAGAAACCAGGGACAAACAGGCTTTTTGTTTTTCCAAGTGAGGTTCAGAAACAAGGCAACATAATCAGGCCCAATGGGAAAGACGTCAAACAGCAGCATGTGGTCAACAGCTTCTGATTGAGAAACGTGGCTACTTGTATATTAATCATTTAACTATTTACAGTCTTTGTTTTCCTGGCCTGGCACAGTGTTTTTGCACAACCTAAAATCTCAATAAATATATCCTGGTTGACTGAACAAAGACTTCCATAGAGAACAGAAGGTGGACCCAGGAATGCATCCCCAAATGAGAGCAGGTGGACACGTGCTAAGGTTTTCTGTTAAATCCAGAGGATTATAACTGTTACTCTTAAAAGTGTTTACTACAGAAAAGTGCTTTGCATTCATCATGTCATTTATTTCTTGGCAACTCCCTATTTTTTTTTTTTTAACCAACCATTAATGAAATGCTAGGTATAGCTGTGAGAAAAAAAGACCTAGCCTCTGCCATCACTTAATCTATTTGAAGAGGAAAATAGTTAATATATAATCACAAAATGAGATGGAGTTACAAAAGAATAAGAGATCTTATTCCTATTTCACGAAACTAAAAATACAGCCCTAGAAAAACAGAATGATTTTTTCCCAAAGTCAGGCAGTGTGAGATCTTACCTACTTCTCAATACTGCCCCCTCATCCTATTCCCCGTAATCTTAGCAGTCAGGAGACTGTCAAACACAGGGACATGCAGAACAATGAATCTATACTGTGGTGTGATGTTTCTGGCATCACAATTACCATGTGTAGACACTACTTTGACACTGTATGTGTATTCATTCTCTTACCCCTCAGGAAATCACAAAAACCCTGGGTAGCAGGTCCAGTTGCTAAACTCCCTCTGTAGGTGAGGGACTAGAGGCCCAGGTTACTAGAGTCAAACAACTGGGAGAGTTGGGGTAGGAACCTGGCTGTTTGGTTGCAGAATGCATGTGCTTGTCCATTACACAAAACTGCCTCTCAGAGCCTAGTAGAAGAGAAGGCACAGAGGACTTAAAGGTACCATCTTAATGGTAGAGAACTAAAGGAAAACTGAGATTTTCAGAACCCAAGAGAAATATTTTTCTACTGATATGTTTTGTTTTTTTTTCTGTTTCTTTAACTCTCATCAGGAATATAGTCTCCTCATATATAAAACAGGCTAGAAAACATGTTATTTTAAAAATTTCATTTAACAAATACTTAAAGACATCACTTTGCCAACAAAGCTCTCTATAGTCAAAGCTATGGTTTTCCCAGCAGTCATGTTTGGATGTGAGAGTTGGACCATAAAGAAGGCTGAATGCTGAAGAATTGATACTTCCGAATTGTGGTACTGGTGAAGACTCTTTAGAGTCCCTTGGACTGCAAGAAGATCACCAGTCAATCCTAAACGAAATCAGTCCTGAATATTCATTGAAAGGACTGATGCTGAAGCAGAAGCTCCAATAGTTTGGCCACCTGATGTGAAGGGCAGACTTACTGGAAAAGACTCTGATGCTGGGAAAAACTGAAGGCAGGGGGAGGTGAGGGTGGCAGAGGATGAGATGGTTAGATAGTATCACCAACTCAATGGGCATCTGAACAAATTCTGGGAGATAGTGAAGGACAGGAAAGCTTGGTGTGCTGCAGTCTATGGGGTCGCAAAGACTCAGACATGACTTAGCAACTAAACAATAACCAGTACCTACTTCATTCCAGGCACATATGTTAAATGAAGGCATACACAAACCTGTTTCACAGCAAAAAGCTGCTGAGTTCACCCAAGGGAAAGGTGGTCTCAAAATGAGGACCATGAAGCCCATCAGGCTCAGCTCTGCCTCAGGATGGTCCCTGTTCCCACAACCTCCATACCTTCTTCTTTAGTTCCACACTGATGGCATTGGCCTCCTTTAGGTAAACGGCATTGCCCCAGAGTAAGTCCCTTAATGAGGTGAATTGGTGAGACTTCCACTTCCGGAAGGCCCACTGGGCCAGCTCAAATTCATGTTGTGTCCACGGAACTGAAAAAGCAAACCAGGTGTATTTAATGGTGGACTCATAACTATGTAGAAATTACATCCCTCCTATACCTCAGCTTTTTAAAAAAATCAAGTTACTTTCCAGTTTTTCTTTCTTTTTTTTTAGATACAGCTCAGTGTGGCTTATAATAAAGAAAAACCCTTAGTCTGTTGTACAACTTGAAACAGATCTATTTTCCTTTCTAGTAGAGGAAAAAAAAAGGTCAGTTTTCACATAGATATTTAAAAATAAAGAATTCAGTGTACAAATTAAGAGTTTCTTTAAAGTTATTATGAAGCCTTGAGATTACTGAAGAGGTTGGGTGAAAAAATATGATGAATGTTCACACCGCATTTTAATTTCAACTAAGAAATTCTAGAAAACTTAAGACAGGTAGGTATGACAAAACAATGTGATGAGCAATCTGCCAGAAAGAGATTTAATGCACACTTCTACATTCCAAAGTCCTCACGGGGTAATCCTGACATAAACCAGCAAATAAAACAGAGCATCCTGGTTTTGTTTTTTTTTTGGCCACACCACTCAGCATGTGGGATCTTAGTTTCCTAAACAGGGATCAAACTCTCGCCCCCTACACTGGAAATGTGGAATCTTAACCATTGGACCACCAGGGGAATCTGTAAAACAGAGCATCTTAACAAAGATTAAGCTCTATATTTGCTTGTCACATCTATATAAATTTCATATGTATGGTAATATGAGACAGTTTATGTAAACTGACTAAGAGATTTCTATGGAGACTATGCTCAGAAACCTTGGGTTCTAAGAGACACTATTAGTCCCACCCCCACTTCATAGAGTACAGCCTGGACTCTTAGCCTCAAGCATCTTTTAAATCATCTTTAAACTGGCTCAGGAATTTGACAACACAGATTCAAAACATCTACAGAGGAAAGTTTCAGTCTCTAGATTTCACCTTCTTCCTCCTCCTCTTCCTCTTCAGTTGTTTCTGCAGCCAGGGATCGCGTCTCCACCTGCTTCTGCAAGGCCTGCAATTTACTCTCATAGTCCTGAACGAAAACAAAGAAGATAACATGTAGGAGAGAGAGGAAATAGGAGGGAAGGAAAAGAGAAATGAAAGGAAGACTGGGAGAGGGAGAGACAGCAAAAGACAAAGAAACGAGAAGACAGCGGCAGGAAGCAACAATAAAAAGACAGACATACAGAGAAATGCTTCTGAACAAAGCCATAAAGCACCCAAAATAGTCTGCACTGGGTAAATGCTTTAAAAGATCTTGTATTCTAGGGAATTTAACTGCAGTCTCTCTTTCTACTCCTTAGACTCAAGAGTTCTTTATTTGGGATTACAGTAGAAGAAAGGGGGAATTTTTCAAGGAAAAAAAAATGCATGTGTCCTTTAAAGGTTAAAATGTATTTAAATAGTATCTTGACACATCCAAGAATTCCAAAGAAAAACAATACTGGAAAAGATTAAGTTCACTAAGGAAATGGCAAGCCACTCCAGTACTCTTGCCTGGAAAATCCCATGGACGGAGGAGCCTGGTGGGCTGCAGTCCATGGGGTCGCTAGAGTCAGACACGACTGAGCAACTTCATTTTCACTTTTCATTTTCATGCACTGGAGAAGGAAATGGCAACCCACTCCAGTGTTCTTGCCTGGAGAATCCCAGGGACGGGGAAGCCTGGTGGGCTGCCGTCCATGGGGTCGCACAGAGTCGGACACGACTGAAGTGACTTAGCAGCAGCAGCAATATTGCTAAGAGTTCCACTTATCTGTTTGGATGGGAGAAAAAATTCAGATCATAGACTCTGCAACTCTCTATGGATGAAATATTACTATCTTTGCAGATGTAGGATAAGTTTAGTTTTCAGGGAACCTCAGTGTTAAAAGAACACAGTGTTATTAGGATTGAAATAATCTACATGCTGCATTTATTTATTCAATAAAGAAATTTTATATCAAAATATACTGTTATAATATAAAATGTACTATTATATTACAAATCATATTCATCCTTCCTTTCTCCCTTGTTTCCATGCACTCTCAATAAGTGTGATATCGCTACTATTAGTGAAAAATAAAATGGTTCTTGGGGGACTAAAAAAAACTTTTTAATGTATAAAACACAAATATACACACAGTATGTAAACTGATACCATGTATATCTGAGGTATTAAAATGGCATAGTGGAGAGAGAACAGGGAAAAAAGTGTCTAAAACAGTTCCTTGGTGTGTTCATGAAAAAAAAAACTTGTGTTTTTTGACAACAAAACAAGTTAAGGAAAAGACCTTCACACAGTAAAATACCAAATCACAGCATTAAGCACAGCCTTTAAAAAATAAACTATGAGGCTTCCTGCTTCTCCAGGAGTGGCATGATTACAGGCTGTAAAGAGATAGAAGGTTTAGGTATGACCATGTACTGTTTTCAAACAAAGCTCTCCAAGTCACAAATCAAATATTCCATGCATACAGAGGATCACTGAAAGCCCAGTTAGCGAACTCCATCACAAAAGGGGCTCCCGATGGCGATGCTAAGAAGGACGCAAATATTCTCCAGGCTCTAGTCATTTATCGTTTAGTCTCACAAAGGAAACTTTCTCTCTTTCATGGAGCTGGCAGTGACCAAGAGTCAGCAAGATAGCTTTTTAAAGACATCTAAACATGCTTTTTAGGATACCATGTACTGTGGGGAAAAGAGAAAAAGAAAAACATAAAGTACCAGGTATAAAGACATGGGTTTTGCTCCTGGAATCTGCTCTTACTAGTCTTATAATTCTGGGAAAGTTAATCCTTTTAACACCTCATTTTGGCCTTTTTTTAAAATAAAGATTTTATTATTCTACCTGCCTAACTTTAAGGCAGGACTGCAGGAAGGATAAAATGACAAACCATTTTAAAATGTATGTGAAAGTCCTCTTAAATGGCAACATACTATCAAAATGACAAGCAGTGTTTTTAGAAAGTTTCTTGTCTACATATATCCAGCCCCCCATCTTGGTTTCTAAATACCATTCTCCACTAACAGAAACCAGGGCTCCTTAGGAAAATGATTGATTTCAGATTTGGAGCAAGGAAAATACAAGGCAACCCCAGAATATCTTGTGCCAGGAAGCACAGAGTACTCAAAGACCAAGAGGACCATTTCAAAAGGATGAAGACTCCCACTGGTCAATAAATAATAACAACAGGAAAAGAATATATAGCATGTTGAGTATAAAAAGAATCCATGAGACCACAGTGATACTGAAAGATAGAGAGAAAAAAGGGAAAGCTCTTCCTTACCAAAAACAAAACAAAAGGCCAGTTAACAAATGAAGATGGAATGACAGAAAATCACTACTACATTGCAACCGCAGATGTAGTAACTGAATCATCCAAGGATCATTAATACAAGCTATCACAACTGACAGATGGAAAACAGAATATTCACACAATCGCAAGAGCCTACTAATGAGAAAGCACTAGAAAAAAACACATTAACTAAATTTATTAAACATTACTGAAAATAGGACAAATTGACATTTTACATCTACTGATGTGAAGCAGATGGAAGTACACAATATAACATTAATAGCGTTCTTAACAATGTTTAACCTAAATCAAATATCGAAGAAATAATCAAATTAGAAAGGGACCTTGACTCTTCAAAAATACCTATGTAATGAAAGATAAAAGAACCAAATGCAATAAATAAACCTTGATTGGACCTTGTATTAAAAAAACATACATACTTCTAACATTTATATTTTTTAGACAATTATGGAAATTTGAAAATTACCTGTATGTTACATGATTTTGAATCAGTATTAAATATTTGGATGGGATAATGGTATTAAGAGAATATCCTTGGTTTTAGGATATTTACGTGTATTTAGGGGTAAACTCGGAGAAGGCAATGGCACCCCACTCCAGTACTCTTGCCTGGAAAATCCCATGGACTGGAGCTTACCAGGCTCCTCCGTCCACGGGGTCGCTAGGAGTCGGGCACGACTGGGTGACTTCACTTTCACTTTTCACTTTCATGCACTGGAAAAGGAAATGGCAACCCACTCCAGTATTCTTGCCCGGAGAATTCCAGGGACAGAGGAGCCTGGTGGGCTGCCATCTATGGGGTAGCACAGAGTCGGACACAACTGAAGCGACTTAGCAGCAGCAGCAGGGGTAAACTAACATGGTATCTGTAACTTACTCCAAACAATTCAGAAATAGTATATACATATGGGTATACAAAGGTTCACTGTACTTTTTTTTTTTTTTCAAAATAAAAGGTTGGGTTTTTTTTTTAAAAACCTATGTATGACATAGGATTCTCTCAGCAAAAAGAGAAAGACTGTTGATTTACCTAAAGAGCATCAGATGGAAAAAAATGTTAATATTTTAGCTTGAGAATTCTTTTGTTTTTCATTTTTGCCCCTATTTTTTAATTATAGCAATATACACGACATAAAATTTGCCATTTTAACCATTTTAACACATGAAATACGCTAATAATGTTGTACAACCATCACCACTGTCCATGCTCCAGAATTCTTCATCTTGTAAAACTGAAACTTTTTGTCCATGAAATACTAACTCCCACCCCTGCAGTCCTCAACCACCATTCTACCTTTTGTCTCTATGATTTTGGCTACTCTAGGGTATCTCGTGTAAGTGGAATCATGTATGCTTGTGACTTTTTGTGACTGGTTTATTTTTGAGGATTTCCTCAAGAATAGGATTACACCATGAGTAAAATAGATAGCCAGTGGGAAGTTGCTGTATAGCACAGGGAGCTCAGCCTGGTGCTCTGTGATGACCTAGATGGGTGGGACGGGAGAGGCGGAGGGAGGTTCAAGAGGGAGGGGATATGTATATACATACAACCGAGTCTCAGTTGTACAGCAGAAACTAACACAACATGGGAAAGCAATTATACTTCAATTTTTAAAAAAGGGAAAAAAATGAGTTTACAAGCTGGTCAAACTACCAAATGAAGACAAAGTCCTTAGATTCTGACAGTTAAAAGAGTGACTTTTCCTAAAAGCTGTAGTTGTGCTTTAGTGGCAGTAAAGCTGACATAAAGAGATGTTCAATAATGCTATAGACCTAAAACTTTAACTACACTTTGACCAGGAAAAATTTCTATAAGCAGTTGGTAGTCCAAATGTCAATTTGAAGTGAAAGTGAAAGTCACTAAGTCATGTCTGACTCTTTGCAACCCCAAGAACTATTCAGTCCATAGAATTCTCCAGGCCAGAATACTGGAGCGGGTAGCCTTTCCCTTCTCCAGGGGATCTTTCCAACACAGGGATTGAACCCAGGGCTCCCGCATTGCAGGTGGATTCTTTACCAGCTGAGCTATCAAGGAAGCCCCCAAATGTCAATACCAATTCTTGAATTGGCCTCCTCTTCCCCAAACCAGGCTGCATATGAGCTTCCAACAAGGATATTTTGATTGTTACCAGAAAAATACTACTAAGCCCTGGATTTTTCTGCAATAAATGGATAAAGAGATTCAGATACTACTGTTCTGTCCATTTCATGGAGTAAATTAGAATCATTACAGAAAACATGCTAAAAAATAATATATTTACCAATAGTCTTTTCTGTTTATAAAAAGTTCCAACTAACTGAATATATGCTCCATATTTATAAAGGCACTGCACCGACTGTTTCCTCTTCTAGAATGTTCTCTCCCACCTGACTATCCTTATTTTAAAGCTTACTTTGTGCTAGGAATTATTCTAAATGTTTAACATGGATTGTTCCAAGCATCCCAATAATGCTATGAAAATGTTTCTGTTGTTATTCTCATGTTAAAAAAGGAGAAAAACCTTAAAGAAATTAAGTAACTCTCCAAAGATCAAAATTAGCAAGTGGTAGAAAAAGGACCTGAACCCAAGCAACTGGACTCAGAGCATGCTATTTTTTTCAAAGAAAAACCACTATCCGTCCATTCATTTGACAAATGAATACCATCTTCACTCCTATTATGTGCCAGATGCTAAGGATAGTGAGTGGTCAATAAGACAAAAGTTCCACTGGTGACGGAGATACGATAAACAGTAAACAGACACAGTACATGCTATGATTTCAGGAGAGAGAAGTCCTAGGAAGAAAGGGAATTATCAGAGGCCAATAGAGAGCAGAGATGAGTGGAGGAAAGCTAAGATTAGGTGCTCAGGGAAGGTCTCTCTGCAGAGATAACATTTAATCAGAGATCTAAGCAAGCACTCTGAGATCCTTGGTGGAGGTTTCTTATTCCAGTCAAATTTAGCTAACAGCAAGCACAAAGGCCCTAATGTGGAGTTTGGTGTATTTAAGGAAAAGCAAGAAAACCGGTGCGGGTGGACTGGAGGAATGAGAAGAGCTGGAGAAGCAGCTGACAACTGTCAGATAGGTACTGGGTTATGGACAGGTTTATAGGCCATAGAAAGGACTGTGGATTTTATCCTAAGGGAGTCACTGGTAGCCTAGAGCCAGGAAATCTAGCATATGTAGTAAAAATACCAATGTCCATGGAGAATTGCCTGTGGACTTGGAACAAGGCCAGGAGCCGTGAAGCTGTCCCTGCAGTTTCAAGGGAGATGGCAGTGGCCTGGTCCAGGGTCTCAGCAGGTGAGCAAATGGAGCTGGTATATGTTTTAGAGGCAGGAGAAGTGTGCCCTGCAGATGAAGATGTGACCATGGGGTGTGAGAGAGAAAGGGAAACTGAGGATCACTCTTGGATTCTGGTCTGAGCTAGCTGCTCTGGTTTAGATAGTTCAGATGTGAGATGCCAGTTAACTCTCTGGATGTCAGATCACAGTTGTGTGTCCGTGACCAGAGATTGGGGGAAGGCCCAGGCTGGAGAGAGTACCTCTGAGAGTCAGCAGAGAGGGAGGCAGAGCAGGGGTCTGCAGACAGACTGCCTGCCTGAGACCGGACCTGGATTCCACTGAGCAGCTGTGCGAGGATGGGAAAGTATGTAAAATGGGATTAACAACACCTACACCTCACAGAGGAGGGGTGCTAGGAGGATTCAGTGAGTTAATACATGTAAAATGTATTACATGTATTTGGTCCAAGTACTGTTGACCCTTGAACAATACAGGATGGGGCACTGAAAACCTGCACATAATTTTACAGTCGGCTCTCGGTTTCCAAGGTTCCATACCTGCAGATTCAACCAAATGTGGATCTGTGGTACGTATTCACTGAAAAAAAATCCACATCTAAGTAGACCCATGCAGGTCAAACATGTGTCTTTCAAAGGTTCACTGTAAATGCTCAACAGGAGGTGCTGTCTTCATTATCACCTGTGTGAACACAGAAGCGGAGGCCACAGAAATGTGTGAGGTCACCTGGAGGAAAGAGCAGATATAGGAAAAAAAAATGGCCTATGTCTGCGGCCACAGAGACCATGAAGGAGCAGCAAGAGAAAAATAAGAAGCCAAGAGAACAAAAGGTTTCGAGAAGTAAAGAGCAGGCAAGCCATGTAAGATGCTAGACAGATTTAGTAAAATGAGGACTGAGAAAACACCTGGATTTTCCACCAAGGAGACTCCTGGTGACCCTGACCAGACTGGCTGCAGTGGTGATGTGGGAATGAGTCTGACTGGACTGAGGTCAAGAATGGGGACAGGAGACAAGAAAAAGAAGGTAGCCAGTGGGCAAAAGTACAGAAAACGCTCTCAGGAGTATTTCTAGAAAAAGGAACAAACACAGTGGCAGATCACAGGGAACACAAACTTTTTTTGAAACTGGTGTTTCCACGCTGACAGGAATAATGTAGAAGGAGAAAATCAGATGCTGTGAAAGAGAAGGGGTAGGTGTACAGTAAGTCCCTCAGAAAACGGAATGAAGGGAACGAGGGCTGGGCTAAGACAGGAGCACAGACAGTTCTTCCACCAAGAGGAGGGAAGGCCAGGTATGGGTATGAATGCATGGATGCAGACCTGGATGTGGGAAGAAAAGAAAAACTTCCTGATTCCTTCTCGTTCTCAAAATGGAAGTCAGCAGCTGAGAGCAAAAAAAGGCCATCTTTCATCTCCTGAGACGCCTGGTTGTAGACCTTCAGAGCATCCTGTGATTTTCCCTCAAGGCATTTGTCACAAAAGTACTATATGACCACTGATGTGACTGTCTAATGGCTATCTCCTCCATGACTCTGTGAACTTCATGAGGCCAGGAACCTCTCATTCACCACGGAATCACCAGCAACTGGCACTTGTCTGTCTTCTAGAGTAGATTACAGTTGTGTGCTGATCTAGTCAACAGTTCTCAGAAGCGTCCGGAGGTTGGCAAATCTGCAGGCTGAATCCAGACCACCGCTTGTCTTTATAAATACAGCAGCTTTAGCAAAACACACCCACATCCATCCCTTTGCTTATCATCTACAGCTGCTATTCTGCTACAACAGTGGAGCTGAGCAGTTTTGATAAAGACCATGAGGCTCATAGGAGGCTTCCCTGGTGGCTCAGACTGTAAAGAATCTGCCAGCAATGCAGGAGACCTGGGTTCGATCCCTGGGTCAGGAAGTTTCCCTGGAGAAGGGAATGGCTATCCACTCCAGTATGTTTGTTTGGAGAATCCCAGGGGCAGAGGAGCCTGGCGGGCTACAGTCCATGGGACCGCAAAGAGTTGGACACGACTGAGTGATTAACACTTACTTACATATGAGGCCCACAAAACCTAAAATATTTACTACCCGACCCTTTATAGAAAAGGTTTACCAGTCTCTGTTCTAGACTGTGGTTCTCAAAGACAGATGCTGATCCAGCAGCAGTAGAAAAAGCAGCATCACTTGAGATCTTATCAGAAACACAATTATCAGACCCCACTGCAGACCTCCTGAATCAGAAACTCTGGGGGTGGGCCCAGCATTCTGTGTTCTCACAAGGCCCTCGGAAGCTTCTCATGCACACGACAGTTTTGAGAACCACTCTTCTGGGTGACACACACAGATGGATGGTGAAGAAAGCACGACAGATAAGGTACTTATTCTAGGTGAATTTACATTCTCATGCAAGGACCAAATAGGCGCACAGAGCTAATATTAAACAGTGGGCTGCCCTGGGATCGGCTGCAGCAGGAAAAGGGGCACGTGAGCATTGATGTGGAAGCGGAGTTAGGCACAAGGAGAAAGGACTCTAGTCTTGAGCAAGTGCCAAAGCCCAGAGGTGGGAACAAGCTTGGCAAGCTCAAAGAACAAAGTGCTTGCACAGTGAGGGAATGTTAAGACATGAAGTCAGAGAGGCAGGCAAGAAGCCAAAACACGGACAGCCTTGGAGGCTACAAAGCACCATGGGAAGCCACTGGAGGCCACTGGCACTGACTTTTGTTTTCAAAGGATGATGCAGGTTGCCGTGTGGACAATGGTGTACAGAGGTCAGGAACAGGAGAGAAGAGACTCGTTAGGAGGCTACTGCGGTACTACTGGTGAGAGACGATGGCGTCACAATGAGGGCATCTCTGAGGAGATGGCATTGAAGGTAAAAATGAATGTCATAATTCTGGGTTTTCCAGTTAGGCTGCTTTTGACATTAGAGGCTTGGCTCTTTTTGCTAATACTGCATTCCTCTTTTCACGGTGGATTATAACTAGCAAGCAATAGCTAGAAGGGAAACATCCATGTTCCAGTTCTTGTCAACACCTTAATTTACTCACCACTGGCAGTACCATGCAGACACAGCCTCAGATCTATGCCTCTGGGGGTCCCGCAACACCTGTTCTTAGACCTGTGCAGCCCCTGTCTTTTCCTATCTCTCAGGCCTGCTTTGGTCTCATTTACTTTATTTTCCAACCATGGTTCAAGCAAGAGCCATTCACCACCTCATGGGATACATACATAGGCTTATCCCCACCACAAAATGATTCATTAATTCTATCTCCAAATAATCCATCAGTCACGCCCTCTCTCCCTGCCTGCTTGGAAAGTATCATTTCTCATTTAGTTCCTCCATCAAGTTCCCAACTGAAGCACTGGGCTCTGAATCTGCCTTCTTCCAACTCATCCTCCCACCCAAACTTCAGCCATTTCTAAAAGGTTAATATGACAATGCAATCTCCCTGTAGAATATATGTTAGCTTCTATCACACTCAAGACAAAAATCCCAAGCCATGGGATGGGATGCCATTAACCCAGCATGCCAGTCTGGCCCTTGCCCCCTCTCCCCAGGTCCACTCATCTCTTATCACCCTCCAACACACAGCTGTGTTCCAACCAACCCCAAGTCACCTGCAGGTCCCTGGACCTGACACGCTTCCTCCTTCCCTCTGCCATTCTTCACTTGGATACACTGACACGTGTGCTTTAGGATTCTGCTCTTGGTTCAGGGCTTCCTCTTTCAGAAACCTTTTCCCAATCTGCCCACGCTCACTCTGTGTATATCACTACACATATTATACTACACTGGAATCGTCTGTACTGTTCTAGAAGTGGTCAGATATTGGCCACTTTTCCACCAGTTTCACCGACAGTAGAGATACAAAGTACCTGAAGGGAAAGAGAAAAAGCCTGAAGCAAACCAATCCAAGTTTAATGTTTCCCCCAAGCTCCAGATTTCATATTAAAAACTCATGGCAGGGGAACAAAAAACCCACGTAGATATTGTATTCTACTCTCTTATGTATGATTATGTTCTTTATCAACATAAAAAATAATGCATGTCCAAATGTTCAGTAAGACTGATGGTCTGTTCCAGAAAAATCTTCCATTTTGTCCTGTTCACCTCTAACATATCACCAATACTCTGGGTGGAGAAAAGCAATGGTTAAAGGAAAAAAAGAAAAGTTAAACAGAGCTACTCAAAGCTTTTCAGAAATTTCATGTCTACCTATATATATGAAGGGAAGTTTACCATTTCATTTAAAGAAAACTTTAAATCAAAATTACATAGTAAAAACATAGAAAATACAGCTCAAGGTAAACTCAGAGAAGTCATACAGGGATATCTGATATCCTCATTCATCGTCAAAAGTAGAAAAGCTTTTATTTAAGTAAAAGGTAGCATAAAATAAGGGTTAAAGATCTCATTTAAGACAGAATTTTGATAACTCAAAAAGGGTAAGAAAAGCAAAAGCTCTAAACAAATGAAGTTCATGTAGAAATGTTGTTAAAGATATGGTTTGTAATCATCTTCAGATGAAAAAGCAATAAATAAAAGTCAAGCCCAGGTTTAATCAGCATCATGCTGTTTCCCGCTCCCCTCCTCCCACATCAGAGACAAATCACACTCTTAAAAGGTAACTTCAGTTTTTATTGAATGAGGACTTTATTTTTTAACATTACAAACTAACTCTCCCTTTCTGAAAAGGTAGATCTTACACTCAAAGACCAATCTTCAAGCATTTTTTTAAAAAGAAACTGGGGGAGAAATCCATAGTTCATTAACAAGAAGATTCACAACTTCTTTTTACAGTAACGATGGGAGGAAACCAATACACTTCACAACCTACAGTGGTTCAAACTAAATATCTAGAGCAGATTTTTAAATCTCATAAAGATGACATAAAGTAGACAATTATGAAAACTGTTCATAATACAGAATCTGGCTCTGACAGCATAGAACAAGTACTTGCTTTGCATTGCACCTAAGAAAGCATCTTCATTAAGGTATTCCAGGACAGCAGCTTCCCCTGCTCCCAGTCTTTTGTGTATATCATTAAGGCAAGTCTACAAAGGACCAGGAAGGCACAGGGCATAGCAGCTGACCGGAGGAAACCTACGTAACTTCCTATAGTCTGACAGCCTTTAATGCAGACATTGGTGTGGCAAACTGTGTTTTGTCCTGTTTTTTTTTTTCCTCCCAGCATCAATCTGCACCTGAAGCACAAGAGGTCACTTCAAGTCACTTCAACAGAATAAACAATTCCCATTCAATGCATTTCCAGTGAAAAGAGAAGCACCAGAAAGAATTAGAAGTAAAAATAAAGGTTTAGACTTGTTAGATAAACAAACTAACTCTGCAAAGAATACCACAGTGTGTGGTTTGATTTGTGAAATTGTACCAATTGATTAGGACTCAACGTCTATTATGTCAGATCATTATGTAATTTCAACAGCGCAAACTTTTCTTAAAAAACTGCACCATGATAACAGCTAGGGATATTTCAGTAATATAATAATGACTTAGTGGTGACCATTTACCTTTGATCTTGTAGGATTTAAGCTTGGGGACAGATACTGTCAAATTCAAAAACAAAACAAAACAAGGCAATATAACCAATCACAAAAGCATGGTACTGGTTACTTCTTTAGTGAGAGTCAATAAAGTAATTTCGTATTTTCTAAAATAAGTATCTGCTCTGAAATACATGAAGGGAGATAGGTAGCAATCAATCAAACCTTGGTTTCTTTCTTTCTGGTCATCTGAAATTAAGGGCTAGTTTAGATATCTAAACATTTCAGTAACCTGAGGGTGCCTCACAAATATAAATCTAATCCTTTGGAATATCAAGTGTGGGTATAGTGCCTACCACAACCCACATTTGTGAATGAAAACACTGTATTTCTCTTCATTCTACAGCCTCGTGATCAGCAGTAGAAACTCACTCCCATTGTTCAGTGCCAAAGGGAGATACCTGTCCATAAGAAGATTAAAAAGGCTACCATAAAAATGAAAATACATAGGTCTATCCTATGTTATCTCAAGTTGGAAAATTGAGAGCCCACTTCTGATACAGAGTTGAAAGCTGAGTTATTATTATTATTAGTTTTAGAAAATGAACTTTTTGCAAGAAAGAAATAGAAAACTATGCCTAAGAAGGACAAATGCGGAGTACACAAGATGCACTGAAGTGACTGATTTGAAGTAGCCTACAAAGTACATTCAAACCACCTGGTACAGGACACTGTCATCTCAACTAAGTCAGTTCATTACAAACATCACTCCTGTCTAATCTGCCATAAAACTTCAGCTGAAGACTAGGACTGCTCTAGCTATGAAAGCAAAAATAGCCCCCGAAGTTAATTGGAAGCAACTTTTTGTGCATTATGAAAGCATTTTCTTAGAAGCAAAGAAAAAAAAATACTATGATTAAAAACAATGTTCTAATAAAGCATAGTGCCCACACGCAAAGGAAAAACATCCTATATAACCACAATCTGTGAGGCTTCCTTGAACATTAACTGCTATCCTGGATGTCATTTTTCACACCATCTGGAAGACAAGCGTCTGACAGGTGACTTAGTGTGACTTGGGGATCTTCAACAACGTGGTGTCAGGCAATCTCACAGACATCTCTGGCTCTTCACACCGCCTCTTAAAAAAGTTTCTGACAAGTTCAAGAAATGAAGGATGTAGAAAACTATTCTTTTCTTCCCATCAAAATCCATCTTTTTTAGTGGATTCTCCAGTGAGGCAAACTGAGACCACAATACGGTAAAATGAGGTATTGATACAGTAACTGTTCATCAGGACGTCTCTTTCCTTGCTTGAGAATCTGTGAGCGTTACTGCTGCTGACCAAAGAATAGTTTATTATACATCATCTCCTTTATTCTCAATCAGACCAAAGTTAACTTATTTCAGTATTTCATCACCTACTGAAAACAAGCAGCACACAGCCAAAGGCTGCAGCCTTCTCCCCATGTATCACCTCTTCCCTCTCTCCACCAAATAACCTCCTTAATAAACTTATATGTACTACTCAAAGCATCATGTGTATTTTGTTGGTATTTCTGTTGGCGTGACATTGGTGAATAGTTCAGTGTCTTTCTGTATGTATTTGTGTGAGAAATGATGTTAAACTTCAAAATGCAAACCACAAACAGAAATCCAAGCAGGTGCCAACTTAAAGATTTCAGTATTATGACAGAATTTATACAAACACTGATGTATTCAAAAGGGAAAAAAACCTACTGAATCAGTTCTATGCAAAATACAGCTGAGTAAGAAGATGTGGAAGTTCCCCAGAAGATGTACAGTTGTGTACTATAAAAAATACGTACAAAGACATTTAGTTCTGGCTTATGAAACTTCCAATGATATTTAAAGAAAGAAACAGACATGGATAGGAAATCCAAAGCTGTGTCCACAGCTGCATGTTCTTATTTTTAAACTAATGTCTAACATTCATGGGGAAATAATAGACATTCAATTCAACATCTCAAATTCCTATTTAGAATGTTTGCATAAACCAAGAGGCAGGTTATTTCTGGATATCAGATAAATTTATAGGTTTTACAAAAACATAACAAACTTACACCAAACAAGACCAGTCTGGGTAAGTAAGTATATTATCTAGGCACCAAGAAAGGAGGACAGTCTCAGAAAAATAAGGGAGGTCTCAGTGTTTTGTCCAAAATTCCAGAAACTGCCCACTTACGGTATACAAACAACAGGGAGGTGTTGAAACATTTACCAGTGTCTTATCTTTTAACAATAAAATCAGTTCATATTTTAGGAACACAACATTACAATCACAATGTAAATACTAAGAACTCAAGGCCAAGGCTAGAACCAACTGAAATCATAAGCTACCATCGCCTGTTTCCTCCACCAAGAATTCAAGCTTGTCCAGTAATTTAGACTGTGGTTTCCCGACCAGTTTTGAGATTGGGTGCCGAGAACTGTCGCCTCATTCTCGGAGGTGTCACGAACTGGCTACAGTGGTTGGGTCTGTCAGTCTGCTTCTGACAAGAAGTGGCTGCACTGCCCTCCAGCTGAGCTCCAGTGTTATAACTACAGTAAGCTTGACGGTGCTGGTGCATGTGGCGTTTCGCCTGAAAAGTCTGCAGGTCAGCGGTGGAGTGGCCACTGTGGGAGGCGAGCACTTCTGGGGAAGCAGATGCCTGGCAGCGCGTACTTTTCGGTTGGCCGTTATTGAGAGAATTGCTTCTCCAGCGTAACTGAGGTGGCTGTTGTTGATTATTAATGTGCTGCTTGCTAACCTGAATGTGATCTTGACTTCGAGTGCCCTGAGGGCCCCATGGTAACTGGGGATCCTTAGAAGCTGCTCTAGTACCCTTTTCTTGGTTCTCCGGCTTATTTCCTTTCCTTCCATCTTCCTCTTTGGGAATCCTAAGCTCTATTACCTCATCTTCTGTGATGATGATGTGTGTCCCAGGACTCCATGAGTTTCTGTGTTTAGGGTTGCTCTTAAACGGAAACCGCGGCTTCCGGTTCTCCGGAGGGATGAATCGATGAGGTACATTCTGCCGACGAAGCTGCTTTGTTATTTCCTGCTGCTGCAGGTTCTTGAACCGAATTTGCTCTTGCCTCATCCAACGCAGACGTCCACGTCTAAAAGCTGGGTCTCCGTTCATCAGCTGGGAGACACGTTCTTCTTTACCAAGGTCTCCGCTGTCGCCTTTACTTACATCATTCTCAGGCTTACTACTGGCACCAGCACCACTGGGTTCCTTTGATTTTTGGTTTCCTTGGGTTTTCTGTTCTGGAGACCCAATCAGCGGCAAGACTTTCTCCATTTTGAGCATTTTATTTCTTAAGACTTTTATCTCCTCATCTTTCATGTTATTTTGCTTTTTGACTTCTTGCAAAATATCTTCCAGCTTGTCTATATGAACCTTGAGGTCATCCACATCAGTCCCACCTTTACTACTGGCCATTACGTCCTCAATCTTCTCATCCCCTACACCAACGGTGTCCCAGACATCCCTGGCCACTGCCCTCCAGGAGTCCCGCTCATTAGGATCTTTCTTCCCATACATGGCACAAAGTTCTTTCATCTTAACAATGGCCAAGGCTTCAATCTCCTGCCGACTATGCCGAAAATCATTGAGAGCAACCTCGTAGCATATCTCTTTCACAGCCTGAATCTTGAGATCTGAGATGGTGACCCACTTGGAGTCTTTACTTAGGCGTCTTCTCTGGGGGATCTGATACATTTTTATTGGTTCCCGTTTCTTCCCACTGCTGGGGAGGCCGCATTTTTTAACAATGGTTTGCAGCTTGCTGGGAGGCAGCTTTTCTCTCAGAGAAGTAATCAGTTTCCAGCTCTCTTCGCAGGATCTCTTGTCAGAATCATCCCCGCTATCAGAATCCGCGTCCTTTGGAAAAACAAAATCAAAAATGGCCCCAAAATAACCAAAATTAAAATGTAAAAAAGGAAACTCAAATTGAAGAAAAAGCAAGCAAAAAAAGCCCTAATAAATTAAAAAATGAAACTAAAAAAGTTAAAAAAAAAAACAAACCCAAAACAAACAAAAAACCCTAGATAATGTGCAAGTCTATTAAGACATATGCTTATGTAGATTATCATCAATATGAAGATTTGCTTTTTTTTTTTTTCTAGTAACATTAATCCAAATTTCCACTTTGTGGCTTAAGTGATGGAATCTGCAATCAAATTTCTTAGGAGGGCTGAAACAGTGAGAAAGTCTCTCACTGTAAGGTCACATGAAGTTATTAACAAAATGGTGTGAAATAACATCTCCGCTATCTCAAGAGAATGAACTAAAACCTTCACCCCACACATGCTAACACCCATGCAGCCACTTCCCCACATTTGCCTTGGTTATTGCTGTTGCTTCTTCCAGAAACTCTTTCCCCCATGAGTGAGCACAGATGCCATACAAGATGTGACGAGCAGGCGGATTAACAAAGGTTAGTAATGCTGGAGAATGCCACGTTTTGTTTAGCTTTACTAAAAAGAGCAGCCCTAGAAAAAAGTTAGAAGATGAGAAAGTAGAAAAAGAAGCAGTCAAACAGGGATGTTAAAAATGCTAAGAATCCCTATTAGCAGACCATGAGAGATTCTTATCAACCAAATTGTTTTTCTGCTAGAAGGTAAGAGGGTTCTGAAACTAGTCTTTCCATGAGCACACATCAGATTTGCTACTTTCCTGTGTCATGACAAATTGATCTATTTCATTTGTTACAATTAAATTTTGTTATCCATACAATAAGGACACATAAAAAAGGATCTTTATAGTGAGTCTGTTATTTTGTTTTCCACACACTTAAACCAATAAATACCTCATCTCCAAAATTTTAGGAAACAAATCTCCAGAACATAAACTAAGCTAGGAAAACATACTTTCATTTAAACATTATTTAAAATTGCCAAAGTAATATTTTAATAAATACAACCTAGAGATCTGTTGTTTCATCTAGGAAAACCTATGGTGTTTCTAGTTTTTTGAGGAATATTACTTTAAGTTGACAACTCTATCAACATGTAAAACACAAAAGATCATATTCTGCTTATGTATTCTGATTGTGGACACTATTTAAAACATTATCTCCAACTCTCTGTCTTTCCAGCTGTTTTTGCACCATTACCTCTTTTTCAAACAACTTTACTTAGGCTTAAAATAGCAGTCTGACTTTACAACTAAGCAATTTCAATGGCTATTTGGATAATAACTGATTATTCTTAACAAACACAAGCAAATCTTGCTAACATGGGTCTAAATGAAAGCTGGGTTGGATTTAGAACTCCCTATGACAGACAAGATTAAGGAAGGCTCTCTATTCAAGAGATAAAAGTTACTGGAAAAAGAACTACTCACTAAAAGGGTAGTTCAAGGTAGTCTAGTAAATGAAAATGTTCTTATTTAATAGTCTCTTTGACTTGGCTATGGTTACCATAATCATCTCTAGGAAAGGTTTAGGAAAAAAAAAAAAGAATTGAAACTGATAAATAGTATCTTGTTTTCTAGACCAAAGACTTCTTTTTCTGTATGTACAGTTACTTTCTAGGGAATGAAAAAATAACCCCTAACAATAATAGCAATAATTTGGCCCCTGAATTTGGAGACGTTACTACTGATTTGTATTATTGACATTTGCCTATAAATGGATACTAAACCATTTATAATACCTACTTATTTGAAAATTTATCAGCAAAAAACAGATAAAGCTAAATTTATACACTCTACACTATTTTTTCCTTTTCCTTTTTAGTTTAAAAATCTTAATAAAATCTAATCTTAAGTGATAAAGGATGACATTAATAAACATTAGAGAAAAAAAGTATGTCTGACATCTAAAAAGGTTTTCTTGTATATATGCAAAAACTGAGTTATATAGAACACAAATTTGCTCTGATTCTTTCTACATAATTAACTATCAGTTTTTTCCTCTGGGCTTCTTTTATTTTCCTTTAAAAGTTGCCTAATGATGAAATGAATACCTAATTAAGGAAATAACAATTCTAATTATTGCTTTAATATATTTAAGTGATAAAAGTTATGCCTTTAAACTCTAAAATAAAACATAATTAAATGAGTTTACATAAATTCAAAAGAACTAAGTTAAATCAAGTGGCCATAATTTTCTTTCTTTTTATAATACTGGTCATATTGCCTCTGTAGAATATGTTCTCTTTAAAGCTCAAACGTATCACCCCTATCACTTACTACTGGCCACAATACTGAAAACTCTTGCAAAACTTACATGCCAAGATTCAAATCCTATCTTATGTCAAAAAAAAAAAGATTTTAAGATATTTACATTCATTTATTACAGGGCTGGAAAAACTACTCAGATCTGTCCAACTCACATGTCACTAAATGATCCTGCTGTTTTGATTAAATATCAAATGGAAGGTAGGCCTCCTGAAGAGACTCTGCCTGAAGACTATGAAAATAGAGAGATGATTCCCAAAACATGTGTCAAAAAGCAAGCAGAGAAAGGACCAGGCATACAATCAAGCACTAACTAAGAAAGAATGTTCAGCAACGTAACAATGGGACACAGTGGGGGGAATTATTGTAATAAAAAACTCATGAGCCTGAATTCCATTTTTTGTAATGCTGTTATTATGCAAAAATAATCACATACAATAAATAATAAACATTTACTGAATATAAAGTCCTTTGTATCGTCTCGGTGTTTATCCATAGGGTGCATTCAAAACATATCTGTTGGTTGACTAATACAGGGTCATAAAAATACATTTTTAATTCAGTACTGTTAATGGCTAAATATTCCTCAGGCTGAAGTACTAGAAATCAACTCCTTTTGAGGATAAGAAATTTAAGTGGAACAGACAGTTGGACTTATAAGACGAAAGAACCTCCTTGCTTTAAGGAGCTGCTCTTAAAATCCTAGACTGCTTTCAGATACAGAGCAATCGACAATCAGAACCTGATTACTTGCAAACTAAGTATGTCCTCCGGAAACTAAATGTGCCCTGGAGCCATCTGGTTTGATATGAAATTCGCTCAGTCATGTCTGATTCTTTTCAACCCCATGGACTGTAGACCACCAGGCTCCTCTGACAATGGAATTCTCCAGGCAAGAATACTGGAGTGGGTAGCCATTCCCTTCCCAGGGATTGAACTCAGGTCTTCTGCGTTGCAGATTCTTTACTATCTGAATTTACTTTCTGTTTATTAACAGTCACTGTCTTTATTTCAGAGCACAGGATGATCACCAGCCATCACTATTCGTTTACACCTGGTTAGTGACTCAAATGGCCCTAGCAGCATTGGCATCACCTGGGAGCTTCTTAGAAATGCAGAATCTCAGGTCCTACCCAAACCTACAGGATCAGCATCAGCATTTGACAAGACTCCTAAGATGTTGAGAAGCACTGCTCTATTGGACAGAACACCAAAGAAAGCCAGAAGACTCACGTTTAAGCCTCAGACCCATCAGTTAAGAATGGGCAAGGTAGCATTTTTTTAGACTTTGCTTCCTCAACTATAAACCCGAGGAAATGTCTGTCACTTTATTTACATATATGGCAACTAAAGAGGGTTATTTTGGAAATCAGAAAAATGATGGATGTTAAAACTCTCTGTAAATTATAAAGCTGTATACAAATACAAGACATTACTGTTAAAGGCTCCTTCATGTGTCACAAAGTTTTCAAGCCCTTAATCACACTGTAGTTGAATCTTTGTGTTTTCATTACAAACTAATGCCAACGAGGCCTCCTAAAGAGACTCTAATACACTGCTATTATCTTGCCCCAAACACTTGATTTATTCTTGCAATCCATTCTTTTTTGGGCTTTACTATAATTTCCAAGATAACAAACTGAGTTAACATACTGCCAAGAGTGAGAATCAAGCTGCTCTGGAAAAGACTGCTTTTGCACAAGGCCTTGGCTTTTCTGATTCATTTAGCAACAGCCTCTCTTTTTCAAAGCACAGTACAGCTGTAAGGCTATGGTTTACATGCTGTATTTACACTTGGTATTCTATATGCTGTATTTTATGCTAAGGGAAGAAACCAGTATCCCAGCTTTCTCACTAATGCCTCCTTAACCAGTTCCCCCTTTCTCCCTAATACCTCTAAGAAGTCCATCAATCTTAAAAAATTAAAAATTCCTAAACTGCATCCACAGTATCCAAAGGTTGCTATGCCTTTTTCTCAATAACATATACCAAATGAATGCCTAGAAGGTTCCTATAACCAAGGCTTTGTAATCCAAAACTGGATGGCTTGAAACATGAAAATCTAACTAATGGATAAATTTATTTATTCATGCAATTCAATTTCTAAAAAAACTAGAAAATCAATTAACATCATAAAATGCTATCGCCATTAGCATCACAAGCTACAACCTGAAACTGATTTCTCAGCTACTCACACAAATGCTTTCTCAACCCAGAGAAACCAGACTTCCCTCTCCTCTTGGAGTTGGTTGGGCAGCCCCTACTTCCACTGTCACCACACATGCCACGGAGACCCTTACTGAGAATTCAGACTCCATGCAGGGAACAGAAAAGGATTAACGCATGCAACTGTGCAGCAACACTTTTAGACATAGTTTAACTTACAAAAAAAAAAGTCCACCCAGCATAAGAACAATCCCCAAGTCAGCCCAAGAGCAAAGAATTAGTACTATCAGGTGATCAGAAACAAAACCAAGGCAAACACCCATCAAATTCAATATTCAGAGTAATTATTATTGACAGAGTCACCCCTGGTGCATATTTAAAAACCACTATCAAGAGGCCAAGGCTACAAGAAAGCTCTCAGTATTTCCTCAAAAAGCACTTGGTTTTGATAGAAGATGTGACTTTAAGACATAGAGGCACAGAAGTAGTACCTTTAAGGACAGTATTTCAGGCTAAGGCTACCAGGAGATGGAAGGTCCTTCTCCATGAAGGACACGAGACAAGAGCGCATGGTGTCAGTGAGAGCGGGAGAAGCAACGGGCGAGTGCTCATATCTGGGACGGGGAAGGTGGGACATGAGAGCAAGCTGCCCTTTCCTAACGGAGGATGTAGGATGGGCTCCTACCAGTCTCTGCTGCTCCAAGAGAAGATCTGCTTCTTCCTTCTCCTTTTTGTATAGGATCTCCATTTCCTGTAGCCTACAAGGAAAAGAAGAGCAAGAAAGAAAAGAAACTGTAAAATCATGGAGCTGTTTCAGGAATCCTACTAAATGCTGAAAAGAAGTGCTAGTCATGTGGGCCACATTGCATCTGTACAGTACCTTTTTTCCATCTCCTGTTTCATATCAATTCCTTGTTTTTCCAGAAGCTCTCTCTGGGCAAACGTCCAGTCCACAGGCTCAGAGGGGGTCTCAGCAGAAGGAGTCTTTTCCCGCTCAGCCCGTGCTTGCTCCGGGTGGTTAAAACGGAACACGTGGTTTTTACCCATGATGATACGGTTTCCTAGCACAAAATATAAATAGGGTTAAGAAATCACTTTTTAAATGCACAGTATCTTGGTTAATAGCCTCACCTTCCCTAAAGCAAAAAGCAGTTTTTGGAGTTTTACAAGAACAGAAATCCTAATGCTATCACTTCAACCTGAGACAAAGATTTAAAAATAAAAAGTTTCTTGTGCAAGCCATGTGTTCTGAAGACTTCAAGCCTCTCCCAGTCTCACCTGAGCGCAGCTGAACAGGCTGGGTCACCCTCTTGCCATTTACGTAGGTTTCTGAACGTTCACAGGGCTCCAGAGTCACAATAACTAAGAGGAACGCAAACTAATGTTATCATCACAGACCATGGGAAGAAAACAATGGGAAGCAGCTGACGACTCAAGGTGACTAGCATAGATTTCTGCAACCAATCAAGTGGCTCAGTGTCTATATAACAGTTCACTTTAAGGCACCAGGACCAGGGCTGCGGCTCAGATAGAAACATACTTAAATTCACTTAAGAATTTGATAAACTTCAGAAGAAGACAGGAAATGTTAGTTTCAGTGATATCTGGACAGTTCAGTATATAAAAATGAAAACCATCAGAAATCTTAAGTATGAGATATAGGTAATAATCAGAAAATTATGATCAAGCTAATATTTTTTCTTTTTTTAAAAAAATATTTTATTTATTTGGCTGTGGTAGGGTCCTAGCTGCAGCATGTGAGATCTAGTTCTCTGATCAGGGGTGGAACCTGAGCTCCCACACTAGGAGCGTGGAGTCCCAGTCAGTGGACCATCAGTTGTTGCTGTTGTTGTTCAGCTGCTAAGTCCTGTCCAACTCTTTGTGACCCCATGAACTGCAGCATGCCAGGCTTCTCTGTCCAACACTATGTCCCTGAGTTTCCACAAACTCATATCCATTGAGTCAGTGATTCCATCCAACCATCTCATTCTCTGTTGCCCCCTTCTCTTCTCGCCCTCAATTTTTCCTAGCATCAGGGAAGAAATTTTCTCCCTATACCACCAGGGAAGTCTCCAAAGGTAATATTTTGATTCCTGTTGTTGTTGTTCAGTCATTAAGTCATATTTGACTCTTGCAAACCCACGGACTGCAGCCTGACAGGCTCCATAGGATTTCCTACGCAAGAATACTGGAGTGGGTTGCCATTTCCTTCTCCAAGGAATCTTTCTGACTCAGGGATCAAACTCATGTCTCCTGCATTGACAGGTAGGTTCTTTACTGCTGAGCCACCTGGGAAGCCCAGTATTTTAATTAGCAAGGAATAAATTATGTAGCAAATAGGAAAAGGAGTTATGTCAAGGCTGTATATTGTCACCCTGCTTATTTCACTTATATGCAGAGTACATCATGAGAAACGCTGGGCTGGAAGAAGCCCAAGGTGGAATCAAGATTGCCGGGAGAAGTATCAATAACCTCACATATGCAGATGACACCACTCTTACGGCAGAAAGTGAAGAGGAACTAAAAAGCCTCTTGTTGAAAGTGAAAGAGGAGAGTGAAAAAATTGGCTTAAAGCTCAACATTCAGAAAACTAAGATCATGGCATCCAGTCCCACCACTTCATGGCAAATAGATGGCGAAACAGTGAAAACAGTGGCTGACTTTATTTTTGGGGGCTCCAAAAATCACTGCAGATGGTGACTGCAGCCATGAAATTAAAAGATGCTTACTCCTTGAAAGGAAAGTTATGACCAACCTAGATAGCATATTCAAAAGAAGAGACACTACTTTGTCAACAAAGGTCCATCTAGTCAAGGCTATGGTTTTTCCAGTGGTCATGTATGGATGTGAGAGTTAGACTGTGAAGGAATCTGAGCGCTGAAGAATTGATGCTTTTGAACTGTGGTGTTGGAGAAGACTCTTGAGAGTCCCTTGGACTGCAAGGAGATCCAACCAGTCCATCCTAAAGGAGATCAGTCCTGGGTGTTCATTGGAAAGACTGATGCTGACGCTGAAACTCCAATACTTTGGCCACTTCATGCAAAGAGTTGTCTCATTGGAAAAGACCCTGATGCTGGGAGGGACTGGGGGAAGGAGGAGAAGGGGACGACAGAGGATGAGATGGCTGGATGGCATCACGGACTCGATGGACATGAGCTTGAGTAAACTCTGGGAGTTGGTGATGGACAGGGAGGCTGGCGTGCTGCGATTCATGGGGTTGCAAAGAGTCGGACACGACTGAGCAACTGAACTGAACTGAAATTATATAGCACAAAAACACTATTAGCTTGTTGTTTCATTAATAATCTGGGCAAAAATCAAGATTGACTTTTTCTTCCCTTTTAGGTATAAATAAACTGCACTGGATTAAGACTAGAGGCCCTTCAAATCTCCCACTACCCAGGATATCTGTTCCCTTCTTACTTGTCTATTAAATAATTAAGATTCAAGACCAAGCCTAATTGCCTATGTCTTACTCAATTCTTAGCGGTAACAAAAGTGCTGCTTTTGTCCAGGCTTTTTTCATGTAAAGTAGCTATGTTCATGCCTGCATTCATAAACAGCCCAGGTCCCCTCATTTTCAAATATTAGATTGTATATAAAAGTATCACTGAAAGAGACAGGGGATACCAAATCTTGGGGATTTCTCATAATATAGAATGAAAAGGTTGTTGGAAAAGCTGAGCCGAGAACTCTCACCATCCCCGCTGTTGTTCCTCTCGCTCCGGAAGATACAATGCTCTTCTTTAATGTGAGCCCCACTCAGCACGATGTCCTGGCGCCGCTCAGCATCTGCTTGGCCAACCCTGAACACAAGGGAAAGTGTTTCCCAGGGAAATTCAGACACAGAAAGCACCACAAACAATGAGCCTCTTTCTCCCAAAGAATATTCTTTGGTACGTACAAAAAAGGTACTGCTTTTTTTTTTTTAATCAGAGGCTGTGAACTGCAAACTCTATTTTCATATATGATCAACCTCCCTGCATGAGAAAAAGATATGAAGAGGCACATACACCAAATAACTCAGAGACATCATAAAAAGATACCAGTAAACTAATACTTAAAAAATTCATATAAGATGTTAGGAGGATAAATTTTACATACAGTCTTCTAAAACTACACATGCTAATTGATTCAGCTGGTTAAAACACTGATTTGAAAAGAGTACAGAGGACAGTTTATAACTATTTCAGATGAGAAAAACAGCAAATTAATAAAAGAAATTTTTTACCAAACAACTTCCCTTTAGCTATGCAATCATCCTAAGAGAAAAGAAAGCACTGATTGAGCAAAAGAACAAACAAATGTACCTTGTAATTCCATCTTTGATGTAATAAAGCAGGCACTCGGACATTAGAGGGTCCTCATTGAGGTTAACAAGATGTGGTGTCTGAAAAAGGTTAGAGATGATCAGAGTGGAACAAGCACCACTGAGAGGGCTGCGAGAGTGACAGGGGCGCAGAGGAGGCTGGATGGCTCCTTAGATTACCAGAGTGCCTAGAAGCAGGGCTTCTTTCATTCTTAGTTGCAATTCCATGATAAACAGAAAATAACTCTCTTCAGGCCTTCCCAAACCACACTAATGCATTCTATTTAAAAACATGAGCTCTGGGATAAAGAACAATATCCCATTCTTAATAAGGTCAAAGCATGGAGAACACAATAGAAAAATCAGAACAGGCTGATTCTCTGGGGGGAAAAAAAACATAATTTTTTTCAACACTTGAAGAGCGTTCAAAATTCTTAAAGAGCAGCAGAATTTGCCACTCCTAATATTCCACTGACATACTAATTATTTTGAGTTGTTACACAATAGCACAGGCAGGGAGAGGCTTCCTCTGAATCCCCTTTCCTGCCTAAACACAAATTGTCCAAAAGGAACTTAGAAATCCCCTCCTGGAGTCTTAACAACCAGGAGAGAAAAGTAGAAGTTGACACCACACCCAACAAACTTTGTCATATCTACCATCTGCTCTTCAAAGGGCCCCTTCATCTTTTCCTAAAAGCCAATTACCCTCCCCTGACAGGCCTGCCTCCCTGTCTCTTTCCCTATTAAAATGGCATTTAAGCCAGAATTCTAAATCATCTTAGGGAGTTACTCATTTTTCCATGGGGTTCTCCCATGTATACACGAGGTACACATGTTTAAATAAATTTTCCCCCACCTCTGGTTAATCTGTCTTTTATTCTCATTCAAGAATTCAGAAGGGTAGAGGAAAAATTATTTTTCATCCCCTACAACTGCCAATAAGTATGTAATTTTTCATTTATATCATAAAAATGTTCCCACATCCCCTGTCATTTCCCTCTATAATTTTTATCAGTTCTTCCATGGTTCCAGTTATTGTCTTTAGTTTGTCAGTCTTTATCTTAAAGAAGAAATTAAAATTACTGATATTCAGTAACACATCTTATAAAATCCTCTTCATCTAACTCATGTTTCTAAAATCTTTTAAAAAACCAACCTTCTTTATCTTAAACAAGAATTAAAAATTACTGACATTCAATAACACATCTTATAAAATCCTCTTCATCTAACTCTTAATGTTTTTAAAATCTTTTAAAAACCAACCTTTTTTGGTGAAAATACCCCACTGGGATCCAAAAATAAGTCACATGGTCTTGGGGTCAAAATCTACTCAAGATACAGTGCCAGCAAATGCAGAAAAATGAAAGGAGAGTCAGATGAGCAGGTTAAGAAAAGGGAGTGCAAAAGATCATTTAAAAGAAATTTAGGAAAACCTTTACATCTTTCCAACTAACATGTCTCTGTAGCTGGTTTGAGAAAGTTAAAACCCTCTTGGGCAGCATTCTTTAAAACCTAGCATAGCACTGGCCTAAGGAAACCAGAACCTCAAGAACAGGTTTTCATTTTTTTTCTTGCCTGAAGAGTACTTTCTCCTAGTTCTTTTGAGATATGAATGACAGTCTGCATATATTTAGGTTGTACAATTTGATTGTAAAAGGTGTCAATTTGATACATATATGGGTAAGGATTACCAATCGAGTTAATACATCAGGAACAGGTTCTAAAACTGAATTTGGATGTGGTTAGGGGTATCCCTTTCTTTCCTGAAGAAGTCTAGAAAGTTAAAGCAAGTAAGAAAAAGCCCTGGAAACAGATATCTCAGTTTGAAATTCTGTGCTGTTTATAACACAGTACTTATTCAAGTTATTTAAGTTGTTACAAAAATTTTCCTCACTGTTCTTAACACTAAAAGATGTTAAAAATAACTTTAGATATATGCAAAGGCACAATCTAAATTTTATTAAGCCTATAACTGCTAAAAACTCTAAAATCACAAATAATGTATCTGAATAAAATAGTGTCTTACTGAAGGAAAAATTATTAAATTATGAAAATCACTGACCTTTGGCAATATAAACATATAAAATACTGTTACTATTGTTCCAGGTGTATAGCACATATCTAAAATGTCTTTAAATCAATCTTCTTCGATGAAAATAATACAGCAGAATTTATTAAAAAGAAAAAAAAAAGAAAAACCTAACCAAATATATCCTAACAAAAACCACAGGAGTATCTCATATCAAATAAAACAAAAATACCAACTGAAAACTCTATACCCTGTTCTATGCTAACCTAGAGAGACCACCATCAGACCCTCGCATGAAGAAGTTTAAGTATACAGTAGCCAATCTGAAGTCATTTGAAATGAAAGACCATTTGTTATTAGTATAATTTTATGCTTTGTACATCAGTATATGTTCTATTATTAATAGATAAATAAGCACACAAAATAACCATTTCATAATAGCTTCCCAGTGTCTATTAATAACTAAGAAGCAACTTAGTAAAAAAAAAAAACTTGTTTTTCTAATTAGCTAAAAGGTATCTACTACTTAACAACTATGACTACCTAAGTAAGTAGGAGGGTAACTACTGAAGTTTAAAAAAAAAAATGAGAAAGGAGAAGAGGAGGCTAGAAGGATAGCACAGAAACTGCTTTACTCAGGACAATGGCTATCACACAAAGTGTAGAAGCAAACTGAAGTGGTATTTTTCTACACAAACCTGAACAGCTGAAATTGCTTCCAAAGAGTTATAATTCAGGGTTGCTGGTACCTGTGGGGAAATCTACATAGAAAGAGCAACTAAACTGAGGCAAGATGTGCTAGGTTAGGCTAGGAATTTACGAGAAAGCAACCATTAAGATGAGTAAATACACTGAATAATGACCAAAAGTTACAGATTTACTGCCTTGGATTTTATTTCTATAAACAGTAAACATTTCTGAAAGCATTTTAGAAACAGGTTGGCCTTGCAGTGTAAGATGAAATAAAAAATATCAGAAATTAAGCCATGTCTCAAGGTTTAAAAGAAAAGGAAGAAGAGCCAGCCCTGAAAGACATGAAGTGCCTCGAGGACCGAGACAAACAAAAAGTGTCTCAGTCTGGTTCACTTTCACAACACTGTTTCCTACCTTTTTAGGAGAGAAAACCCCAAGGGTTCCTCCGTCTTCCCGAATGGCAACTCCCATCTCAGCCAACAAGGCTTCTCTAGAAAGAGCAACAAGCACATCAGAATCACAGTACCAAAATGATAAGTATATCAATCTAACATGAATTGGAAGGTAAAGCAAGCAAAGCAAAAACAATTATCTATGTTTAAAGTCAGTAACACAAATGTGAAAGAATCTACTTATCCCTTCATCAAATAGAAATTATCTTTAAGGGAAAATAGTACATTCAAAATAAATTATGTTCCTATCTTATGTAAAGCTGTATTTACCCAAATAGGAACTTTGTCACATCTGACTCTGGAAGCAGAAAATGATTCATAAATAATATGTCTATTAATATTTTAAAAAGGAAGAAAGGAATACACCCTGAAGGCAATACATCCCATTCAAGGAACAATTTCTTAAAAATCAACAAAAGCAGAAAGTAGCTCTGATATGGGGAGTACCATCTATAAATGTGGTTTTCTCAAATGTCATGTTCCCATGCCTACCATTACATTGATTTAACAATTTTAGCTTAAAATCTCTACAATAAAGAAGAAAATTCTGTTTCATACATTCACTTTATCAACACATTAGTGCTCACTTCTACCTCATCTTCCAGGAAGCAAGAAGAAACTAACATTAACTAAAATGTATATATTTTTAACAACTACTTTACTCTTATTATATTTTGGCCATGCCACACAGCATGTGGGTTATTATTTCCCTGACCAGGGACTGAATCCATGCTCTCTGCATTGGAAGCCCAGAGTCTTAACCTCTGGACCACCAGGGAAGTCCCTAAAATATCTATCTATTCCAACAGCAAAAAGTATTATTTGAGGTCATGTTCATTCTTAGGGTAGAAAATCAGGTTAAGATAAAATACAGATTTTGGCAACTGAAACTACTTAACCTCTTACCAAAGAGGTTTTAGGAAACATCACTCTGAAAGACAATAATCAGAACAGGTTTTTTCCTCTGGGCCTTTATCAAAGGCAATCTTTTTGCAAATTAAGAACTCATTCCTCAATATCTTCCATTTTTATATGGCTCCCTAGCAACATGTAGTAGGTAACTAAGAACAAGACTGCCTAGAGAACAAATATCTGAATTTCACTTGAGTGTGAATCTGGCCAGAAGTCTCACACAGGTTTTGTTTGTTGGTTCTGTATTTAGGGAGGAAAGGTTGTTTTTAACTTCTATTTTATCTTTTCTTACTATAAACGTAATCCAAATTCCCCAGATATTTTAGAAACATTCCAGAGTTTAACTTCCTGACCTCTCCATCCTGATGGCCTCTGTTTTACGCAGCTTCTCTTCCCAGGTTTCATTCAACTCAGCAATGATCTTCTCTGATTCCTAAGGAGGAAGTCCATAGTTACAGTGTCAAAGAGTCTTGTAAGCTAACTTTCTGTGCCTAGGAAGGACGGCAAGAAGTAGATGATGCCCTCAGAGGATCTGAGGCAGAATCTAATATGATGAGGGTTTTTTTTTTTTCCTTTCTTAATATGTAAAGAAAGAAATCAGCCCCTGATATATTAACTCCCTTTAAGTTCTAATAAAAATACCTTTACAGTGCAAGAAAGAGAAAGAGAGGATATATGTGCATGTGCATGTGTATGTGTGTGTGTGTGTGTGTATGTGTAGAAGAAAAGGTAATACTACATCTTCAAATGCAAAAGCACTTTCTAACAGCTATATCTACAAAAGAATAAAGAGCTCTAAGGTATTCATTCGGAGAAGGCAATGGCAACCCACTCCAGTACTCTTGCCTGGAAAATTCCATGGATGAAGAAGCCTGGTAGGCTGCAGTCCATGGGGTCCCTAAGAGTCGGGCACGACTGAGCGACTTCACTTTCACTTTTCACTTTCATGCATTGGAGAAGGAAATGGCAACCCACTCTAGTATTCTTGCCTGGAGAATCCCAGGGACAGAGGAGGCTAGTGGGCTGCCATCTATGGGGTCGCACACAGTAGGACACAACTGAAGCAACTTAGCAGCAGCAACAGCAGCAAGGTATTCATTGCTTTTTGTTTCACTATAATTTCACCACAACACTGAAGGGGTTTAGAATATGCTTCACTAAAATATGATATCTTGGCACATTGAGTATTTTAAGCCCAGTGATTTAAGAAATGGTACAAGCAGGAAGGAATCTCTGACCTCCTGAAGCTAGTCGTAAGACCCTCATGAGATGTAACCTTCCTACCCCTGGAGGAATGCAGCATCCTTATTTCTAGAAGATGAAGGAATACTAAGAAGAATCTGAACAGACAAATCTTGATAAGTCTCCCAGGTTGCTACAGACATTGTTTTATTGTGCTTCGCTTTATTGCACTTCACATGTAAGGCGTTTTTTACCAATTGAAAGTCTGCGGCAACCCTGCATGTAGCAATTCTATTGGTGCCATTTTTCCAACAGCATCTGCTCACTTCATGTCTATCACATTTTGATAATTCTTGCAATATTCCAAACATTTTCACTGTTACTACATTTGTTATGTGACAGGCGATCAGTAATCTTTGATGTCACTACTCCAATTTGCTGAAGGTTCACATGACAACATTTGTTAGCAATAAAGTATTTTTCAATTAAGGTATGCACATAGTTTTTTTAGACATAAAGCTACAGCACACTTAGCAGACTACAGTATAGTGTGAAGTTAACTTTTATATGCACTGGGAAACCAAAAACTTCATGGGACTCACTTTATTGTGCTATTTGTTTTACTGCTGAGCTCTGGAAGTAAACCAGCAATCTCTCTGCAGTGCCAATACTCTTAGCTCACCTCCTCCTTGTTCTATCACACTTTTCCATCACTTTTCACACTTCACCAAGTGTCTATGTTTAGTCACTCAGTCATGTCCGACCCTTTGCAAACCCATGGACCATACAGCCTGCCAGGCTCCTCTGTCCATGCAATTCTCCAGGCAAGAATACGGGACTGGGTTGCCATTCCCTTCTCCAGGGGGATCTTCCCAACGCAGGGAACAAACCCAGGTCTCTTTCATTGCAGGCAGATTCTTTACTGTCTGAGTGACCAGGGAAGCCCTAGAATAAAAATGCTCACGTTTAACACTTCTTTGGGTCTTCCTTATGGAGTCTTCCATGTCACACAGTTGGTGCTGTTTAGTCACCAAGTCATGTCTGACTCTTTTGTGACCTCATGAACAGTATCTCACCAGGGTCCTCTGTCCGTGGGATTTCCCAGGCAAGAATACTGGAGTAGGTTGCCATTTCCTTCTCCAGGGGATGTTCCCAACCCAGGGATCAAACCTGCATCTCCTGCATTTGGCAGGAGGATTCTTTACCACTGAGCTACGTCATGTAAACAAATACTAAATAATTTGTAGGCTTTTCACTTGTTAATCTGCCTTTTGTTATAGAAGCCCCAGCCAAGGACCTAGAAGGGTAAAAAGAAAGATATTTTTCCTCCCCTTCAACACAATACCCCCTTGAACACAGCCCAATTCCCAACATAGAAAGGCTTCATATTAATCTCATCTGAAGGCATGTAGCCACTAGTGAGACAATCTTCCATCTCCAGCTGAGTGTTTATTATGTGCCAGAAACATAAGGACTAAAACATGTTTCCTGTTTTCAAGGAGCTTACTGTATACTAGGGAGAGAAAGAAGTAATCATCATTCATTCATTCAGTAATCATATATAACCTCATTACATGCCAAGCCCTGTTCTAGGTAACTAAAGATGTAGCAGGGAACAAAATTCCTACCTCTCATAAGACTTATATTCCAGAAGAGAGACTGAGAAAATCAATCCATTTTAATCAATAAGTCGAGTTTACAGAATCCCAGACTGTGATAAGAGCTTTGTAGAAAAATAAAGCAAAGAAAAGAGAGAATGTAGGGGGAGAAAGCAATCTGCAGTGGGGCTGTCAGAACTGGGCTCATTGACAAGGTTCTACACGAGCAGACAAAAGGAAGAGAACGGGTGTGTGAGGGAATAGGTGGGAAATGTCTAGCATTTTCCAGGAACAACAGCAAAGCTAGAGCAGCAAGTTGCAGGACTGTTATGGGAATGGTAGGAGAACAGCAGGCAGTGTGCTCAGTGTTGGAACTGAAGTGCTCACAGGTCTGCCGGAAGGTGGATGAGTCAAGGCTGAGTGATACTCATACTGTGAATGAAGGACAAGCAGGAACTGTTCAGGCCAAAAAAAAAAAAATGGAGGAAGAAGGGATACCAAAAAGGGAGATGAACACATGCAAAAAGCAGGAGAAAATGATAGTCATGGATACAAAATTAGAAACTCAGATGATGATGATAACGATGACAAGATAACAATAATGGTAGTGATTCAGGATGAGAAGTCTTCATAGTTCAAAAAATATTTCAAATTCATTTAACAGGCTATTTTATGAAGCCTCTGTGATCCCCCAACATAACTATTAATAACTGTTGCTCAATCACTCCGTTATGTCTGACTCTTTGCAACCCCATGCACTGCAGCATGCCAGGCTTCCCTGTCCTTCACCATCTCTCGGAGCTTGCTCAAACTCATGTCCATTGAGTCGGTGATGCCTTCCAACCATCTTATCCTCTGTCATCCCCTTCTCCTCCTGCCTTCAATCTTTCCCAGCATCAGGGTCTTTTCCAGGGGGTCGGCTCTTCATATCAGGTGGTTAAAGTGCTGGAGCTTCAACTTCAGTATCAGCCCTTCAAATAAATATTCAGGGTTGATTTCCTTTAGCATTGACTGGTTTGATCTCCTCGCAGTCCAAGGGACTCTTCTCCAACAACACAGTTTAAAAACATCAATTCTTCAGCACTCAGCCTTCTTTATGGCCCAACTCTCACATCCATACATGATTACTGGAAAAACCATAGCTTTGACTATAAGGACCTTGGTCAGCAAAGTAATGTTTCTGCTTTTTAATATGCTGTTTAGGTTCATCATAGCTTTTCTTCCAAGAAGCATGCGTCTTTTAATTTCATGGCAGCGGTCATCATCTGCACTGATTTTGGAACCCAAGAAAATAAACTCTCTCACTGTTTCCACTGTTTTCCCATCTATTTGTCATGAAGTGATGGAACTGGATGCCATGATCTTAAGGTTGTCTGAATGTTGAGTTTTAAGCCAGCTTTTTCACCCTCCTCTTTCACCTTCATAAAGCAGATGAAGTTCCTTCTTAGCTTCTGCCATAAAGGTGGTGTCATCTGCATAATTGAGGTTATTGATATTTCTCCCAGCGATCTTGATTCCAGCTTGTGCTTCCTCCAGCCCAGCATTTCACATGATGTACTGACTCTAAATAAAAGTTAAATAAGCAGGGTGACAATATACAGCCTTGACGTACTCCTTCCCCAATTTTGAACCAGTCCGTTGTTCCATGACTGGTTCTAACTGTTGTTTCTTGACCTGCATACAGGTTTCTCAGGAGGCAAGTAACATGGTCTGGTATTCCCATCTCTTTGAGAATTTTCCCCAGTTTGCTGTGATCCACACAGTCAAAGGCTTTAGCATAGTCAATGAAGCAGTAGATGTTTTTCTGGAAATCTCTTGCCTTTTCTATGATCCAACAGATGTTGGCAATTTGATCTCTGGTTCCTCTGCCTTTTCTAAATCCAGCTTGAACATCTGGAAGTTCTCAGCTCACATACTGTTGAAGCCTAGCTTGAAGGATTTTGAGCATTACCTGCTAGATGTGAAATGAGCACAATTGTACGGTAGTTTGAACATTGCCCATTCTGGCAAATGTAATGTAGTTAATGTAGATGACTATTAATATAGTTAATGTAGAACTGTAGAAGAGTAGAACAGTTAATGTAGAGAAGTATTAATACCTACATAGAAAGAAACTATGAAGATTTAATACAATAACGCCCTAAGGCACCTGGCACTTGGTTTTCTGGAATGAGGAAGAGAGCATGGTAAAAGCCCAGAGTAAAGACTCATGGAAGCAACTGCTATAGCAAAGGAGTCCAGGAGCCAGCAGAGGAGGGCATGAAGAGGAGGAGGGTGATGATAATGGCGGAGGAGGAGGAGCAACAACGAACAAAAAACAAAACTTAAAACACTCAGAAAAGGCCTGAGCATCAGGGAGGTAGACAGAGAGGGGGCCATGTAGGAGGTACTCAGACATGAGTCTGTTACAAAGTGCAAAAAGCTACAGCCAGCCTACAGTGGAAGGCAGGAAGGCAGAGACAAAAATCACCTGAACTGGCTCTCATTAATCCTCTGAACACACTCACAGACTGAAAGACTAGAATAGCTACCTGACAGCATCTCTACAGTCCTCCAACAGGAATGAACAATCTGCAGTGCAAAGGCCACTCCACAGCCAAGGGAGGAACCACGAGCCGCCATAGAGGGCCAGCAGCCAAGAAAGGCACACAATTCCAAAACAGGACGGGCAGGAAAGGAAGGGTACCGAGCACCAAGTGGTCAACAGCCTCTCTAACTCACCATCAAAGTTATTCAACAGCTCAAATAGGGGAGCATTAATGCTTCTGCAAATGACTGTCAAAGGGCAAGTACAATACAAGCAGGCCTCATAACCTGTAAGAATCTCAGGCTTATTAAAGAGAGTTGGCTAGAAACCTTCACGTTAAGTGGCAACTTCAAAAACAAAGGCCCAGGATAACATGATGCCCAAACCACAGCACTTGCACTAGGGCTTATTTTATATACTGTGGTCCACAAGCCACACTGATGTCAGTTATAAAATACAAACTGATCCATGAGATGCTTGAAATACATATTTTTCCTGATTGGTTATTTTTAGAGAAGTAGTATGTCAGAGCTGAGGTTTATCTGGCTCTGTTAAAGCTACTCTTCTGATATTCTGGGGCAACTGTAAACTCACCCGAAGATAGCAATACTGTCTAGGAATCCTTTTACCATCTTGCTGCCAACTCTGATGTGACTTCTCTAATTTTACTCACTACCTGCAGGGTAAGTCAGAATATGACCTCCTTGTAGAAAAGAGATTTAAGGAGTAAGCTGAGGAAGGTACTACCTTCATTCTTTCATTACAGCTTCAAGCTGCAACTTTTATGTTGTATAGAAAGTTATTTTTTTTTAACTCTGAGGAAACAATGTTGAGTGTCATTTAGCAAAACTTCAGCCCTGGAAAAAGCCACTTATTCCAGAGACATTCTATAAACACAGAGAAACTAAGTGACTATCTTCAGGCTACATTTCTCCCAGAGGCAGGTCTATGGCTGCGTTTCCTGTGTGTTCTTCTTCCAACTAAGGCAGAATCCACAGGCTTTAGATAAGATATTCTATGAGATAGCTCACCATAAATTAAGAAAGAGTGAGGAATATTCTTTCTTCCAGGCTAAATGACAAACTTAGTATAAATGAAATAGACATGCCAACAGGATGGTAGCTTCCAGTCTGAGTCACCAATTCACTCTGCAGGCAGGCCTGGCACATCCAGCACTGCCTATAACTTATTCTAGAAGCTGAATTTAAGATTAAACTGAATTGGAATTCATGCTTTAGAAATGAGGAGTCCAGGAGACACTCTTCAAAGGTCTTCTTTCCTACAGGTACTGTACATTAAAAAATCCTGGAAAAACAGAGTGACATCAGGATCATTTTTTAGGCTTGCAGGCATGCTGGGCTCAGGCATCTTTTACCTTTGATCTCATATCATGTCTGTCTGGCTATCTGTACAGCACTGGCTATTAAGTCAGTTCATAATGCTGAACACAAATAAATCTTCATCATGATCAGTTAAGATGGCAGACACGTCCACAGAACAAGTCAGAATAATTTCCCCAGAAAAAAAAATTATAGTTTAGATAAGATATTTAAACAGTTAAATGCTTACTACACAGAACATTCCTTGAAGCCATCAGATAAGTTTTACTGTACTGAATGCAGCCTGCTTCCTGAGTGAGCAGCTCCAAGTGTGGGGCCCTCGGGCTGCGGAGCACAGCATTTACCCTTGCGTGCTTCTGTAATGGACATCTGTGGATATTTATAGTCTAAAAGCCTAAGCAATGGCACTCACAGTGCTGACACTGATGCCAGACTAATAAATACCAGAGGCACCACCTAGTAGCCACTGCTACATATTTAAAACCTTCTTCTTAAGTCAGAATTCAAATCAAGGATACAACATTTCAACTCACTTTGAGGTGCAGTTAAAAACAGAAAGCAGTTACATGTTACTCTCTTTGCCAGAGATGTGCAGAGGGCCCAGGGTATTTATGATGGATAACCTGGGTCTCTTCCACATGGAAACAGGATATTCAATGAATGAAGCAATAGTAACGCCCTGTGTAAAAGTATTCTACCAACTGACCCTTTTTTTAAAAAGTCAAAAGTAAAGAGAAACAAAGGGACATAAAATGTTAGGAAAATGAATGACCCTCCTGTATTACTGTTTTCCATTACAGTATTTTTCTCCTACAGTGTCATGTCTTAGGAATGCCATTCCTTCATATTCAGAACAATGAAACAGTCTTCAAAATGAGAAATCTGCAAGCATTTCTATCATACAACCACTGCTTTGCCCTGTGAACACAGGACGTCATCTGCCTGCAGCATTAAAATGAAGGTCTGCTGACACAGAATTCTCACCATTCACAAACTAGGAGCAGAACTAAGGTGCTTACACTACTACCATGCTGCATTAAAAAATAAGACTGAATGCAAAACCATAAAGAAATTATTTTCTAAAGCTAGTGAAAAAAGGAAATGTCATTTAGATTGGCTTAAAGGAGAATTAAAACACAGAAACTTATTTCTGCTAAAAGTAATAAAACAGTTTTGGGTGGGAAGTAGGGAGGCTGGGGAGAGGGTTCCTTGAATAAAGGCAGTGTTATTCCCTGGAAACTATCTGGAAGATACTGGGCGACCTAACACTTAAAGCATCTGGTCCACATCTTGACTCCTAACAGTCAACATTATTTTCAGTTGGTTCCATTTAGCAGTTGGGAAGAAAATTTTTTGTACATCAAGTAGTGTTTAAGGAAGTTAAAGAAAGATTCAAATAGTAAGACTCCAAATTTCCAAAGAAAAATGACATTTTACAATAAATGACAGATTCCATGTTTCCCTTCCACAGAATCCCTGCATGTTGCCACTGGCCTGAAGAGAACCCTACACAGCAACTTTTGTCACTGATGCCCATCGTGATAAAATACAGAAACAAAAAACAATTCTTGCATAGGCCTTCACTAACATCTTCAGTAAAATTCCAAAGTCAATTTTACCATAGCAGAAATTATCCTTTTCTTTACAATATTTAATGAAAAGATTTCTCACTCCCTGTCCCTTTTTGTCAGGTGTTTCAGAATTTCCCCCCTTTCCACTAACAAATCCTGAAGGAAGCAGCCAGATCATTACTTTTGTTTCTGAAGCACCTTATGTTAGAAGTGACTGAAATGCCAAAGAAAAGGTAGGCTGATTGAGAGGCAGAAGTCAATTCTTCAACATCTTTTGCAGCTTCATCTGCAAACCAAAATGAAAGCATCAACAATTATCAAGCTAAACTCCCTATTAGCAAAAAAGCTCAGCAAACTTTTTCTATTGTTAACCTGTCAAAGTGTGTCACTGTTCTCCACAGTCCTTGAATGAGCAGCCGTGGTGAAGAATGCTGAGTGCACGTGACGAGGACTGCTCGCTGGGCACAGGGCTGCAACCCCCCAGCTTCTTACAGTTTCTTTGCCCTCCCTGCTTTTCCCACCCTGGACTCTTGAATACAAAGGCCACAAGGGACACATCAAACTCTCATCCTGGAAGTGACAAGCACGAAAAGAAAAGGCACTTGTGTTGCTGTCTCGATGATGTGATGGATGCCACCACAGGTGACAACTGTCTGCTCTTGTAGTCACAGAGGGGGAATAACATTCATATTCACAGAGACAGACAAGAAAGCCACTGGGTGGCATGGCGAGTGACCTGCACACACAGGACTCTAGTACACAGCACCAGCACTAAGATCCGTGACCTGCGTGCACCTGCACAGGAGGGGCAGCCCTTCCACTGCAGTGATCACAGGGCTTTCTATGAACTTCCAGAAAATATAATTTCATATGTCTCTGAATAAAGCTGGTATAGCTACTCAAATGTGCAAACCTTCTTTTGATTACATATTTTACTAACAGAAGCAGATTCTGCACTTCGCAGAATTTCATCTTCCAAAGAAACCAAATATTTACTTAATTAGTTTCCAATGAAATTTCTAACGGAACGATTTCACCATGACTTATAAACTATGGACATATCTACTTATGGACATGACAGATGGACACACCTACTTATCAGTTACCTTGCCTGGCCAACCTCTGACCTGCCCATGCAACTCTCCCTCCCATCCCTGCCTACCCATGTCAGACTCAAGCATTCTGGTGAAGAGAAATTAATCACTTTACAAAGCAGTAATTTCAGGACACCTCTGAGAGTCAGAAAGTTCTTTCATGTCCTGAACCAACATCTCAATGGTTTCTCATCCTTACTCTGCCTTGTAGAATGACACAGAATACCTTCCATTGAGTCTGAGTAGGTACTACCTACCTTCAGACGTTCGATGGCTTCCTCTCCTCCAGGTGTAGACATGATTCTCTCCTGAATACTGGTCACAGATGTTAAGCCCACCTGACTATTGAGTGAGCAGGAAGATGGAGATGAAGTAAGGGACCCCATGGATGCTGTGGAAAAATTGCCAGGACGTTGATTCTCAGAGGCTAGCAAGTACCTATGCTTATTGTTCTGAAAATCTTTCAGATCTAGGAGATAGAAAGAAGGGAAGGCAGAAAAAGTAGAAAAGAGGAAAGGAGCAGAAGAAGGAAAAAGACAGGAAGGAACACCAGTGTAAGAAAGGAGAGCATTAAAGCGGCAAGACAAAGACAAGTTATGATACAAAGACAAGTTGTAATTGTTCCAGATGGCAGTTCTCAAACATGACTGTCTTGTTTTTAATACTGGCATTGGAGAGGTTAAGAACTACTCCTAAATTTAGAAACTAGAAAGTCCAGTATGGGTTAACACTGCATCTGGTAGAGGGGCACAGAGCCTTCAAGGACACTGCTGAAGCCCTGTCCCCACAAAACCAGGCTACCTGCCTTCCATCCTATCCACAGCTCCAAATCTGTAATGTCTTAGGTTAACACAACTGTTAAATGCCAGTAGTTCCAACAGCAAAGGAAAAAAAATGATCATTTATCTGTCAATATGAATACACATCAGCCTGGCCCAGTATCTTAAGGGACTCAGGAAAAACTCCCAAGAATATGTTACATTAAAACAAAAATCTGAGCACTTAGTAGTGTTCTTTGTATGCTAACAAGGAGTTGTTTTTTTTTTTTTTTTTTTACAAGGAGTTTTTAAATATACCTTTTAAAAAAAGAAGAGGTAAGTGCAGAAACTACAGGAGTCTTGTATAAGTCCTGGCTAAGAACTCAGAGCTAATTACCTCAACAGGGATGAACAATGAGTGAACAATGAGCAAATTATTAAATCCGGTGTAGCTCATGTTCATCTACTGGAGCAAGCAAAAATTAAGGCTGATTATCTACTAATTTAAGTAAGGCTCTCACTTTGCCTAACAGAATGACCATGAGTTACTGGGAAGCCGAGTTCCTAGTATGATATGCAAGTTTTAGGGAGATACTTTCATTTACTTAAGTCTTTAACAGAATTCTAAGTTTTGCTTTTAAACTTAGTTTTGGTAAAAAGAGCCACAAACAACAAACTCATTAAATTGCCATTTGTACTTTTCTTCCTTAGTCATCTTTCTCCAGTAGGCACCAGAGGAAATCCATAGGTACTGATATATTCTTATTTTTAAATTAGCTCATGTTTATATGTAAGACAATCTATACTGCTCAAAATTCATATCAAAACTAAGTAAATTTTCTTTAAAGGATATGAGTCAATACAAAGAGTCAGAAAAAATATTATTAGTTTTCTCTGAGTCTATCCCATGTGAACTTAATCAAAGCCAGTTCCTGAATCCCCTTAAAACCAGTGGTTGCTTCAAGACAGTTTGAGAACCACCATCTGCAAAAATAGAACATAGGAAAACAAGCAGATTTTAAAAGGGAGGTGGGGGTAAGAACTGTTGCAAAAAATTAGCTACCAGGTGGTAGCAGCAAGGTGGGGAAGAACAGGATGGAAGGTCCAGCCGACACATGCAAGCCCTATAAGGCATTAAGTGCAGTGATTGAAACGGAAACTCAGTCGTCAGGGCTGTTCTCCTGCATGGACACAGAATTAAAACTCAGTCATGCATAGCTTTTTGGGAGATGCCACAACTGCTCAGAAAAAGTGAGGCAACAAGCTGGCAGCAGCAGCACCTGCAGCACAAAAGCAAGAACAAAGGGTGTCTCTCCCACACCAGAACCAGCTGGCTTCGGAAATCTCAGACAGAGCAGTTCCGATCCAAGAGTCGCTGTGGGTTAGGACATTACAGGGCCTTAGAGGCCGAAACTCAAGACAGCAGCCAGGGCTGCACTGGGCTTCTCCTGTATCTGCCAAGCCCTATCACATGATCTCCCATAGAAACAAACAAACCAACAAAAATCTAAAACTGAATCACCCCCAAATCAAGATTCTTCATTTATTTGAGTTATTCATTTATGAGTTAGCTTAAAAGAGTGATAGATATGGAGAGAGTAATGAGGTGTGATCCCTTTATAAAAAGTCCTCATTTCAAGCACACATTTTTGACACCCAAGTTTTAAAAAATTTAATTTGTAATTCATGAATGAGTAAAAAAGTTTACCTAATCATCAAGTAAGCTGAGGTCCAAGATCTGGAGGAAATATGTTTGGCATAAGCACAGGTGAGAGCTAATCCAACACCACAGAGCTACTCTAGCCCAGAGATTTGGCCAACTAGAAGTGACTTCTTTCAATTATATATACACCAAGGCTCAGAGTTAGAGAGCTATTTTAAAAGGATTTTTCTAACAAGTAATCAGACCGTGAGGGATCATGAGGCCAAAAAAGGTGCCATAATGATTAAAAATGAGGGCTCTTAGTTATACTATCCAGTCTGACCACATAGAAACCACGGGATCTCATTTAGTGCAAACTAGCCACTCCGGGCAGCAGTGTCCTCTTTGCAAAAGCGGGCAAAAAAGGAACTTTGTGCGAGTCACTGACAGGTTTAGAAGAGATAATATATTCAGGTTACCTGGAATAGGTCCTGGAACATTATAAACACTCAATACATGTGAGCTGCTGTCATCACTACCATCACCATCTATGAGTTTGGATTCAATTTAATCACACAAAACTAAAGTGGAAAAACTAAAGAGTAAAGCAATAAGAGGTTTTTAAGCCTCTTGACCTAATTCAAGCCACAGACTGAAATTCAGCAAGTCTGTTCTGCTAATGGAAAAGGACAAAAATAGGAATAATTTCTGAATCTACTATGCTCTGTCTGGGATTTCCCTGTTAGGATCGCTGACATGCAAAGCTCATCTTAAGGCTGATCCAGCAGAGGCAGAGTAGCAAGTCAGAGTACTGGAAACCACCAATACATGAGATACACACATTTGCCTCCACTTCCCGAGTAATCATCGATCAATGGATCAACTGAAGGTAAGCAAGAGGGAAAATACAAAAAGGGTCAAAGTTCAGGTTCAGTAGTGACATAGAGGGGGAACAGAGCAGTATTTGGTATTTGGGAAGCTGAAAATAATTAACACTTAGAATAACATACTACCATTTTACAAAGAGTATGTATTCATTTAAATTCAGGTGTTAATCAGTAAGAAGAACTAAACTAGAAGAGGCCTTGAAAATCTTATTAGAATGCCAAATAATAATATTAATCTGAAACTCAAAAAATAAAAATATGCTTTATTAAGTAAACTCATATACTATTATACTGAATATTCTAGTTAACTCCCTCAGAACTTCTGATTAGACATTTTGTAGGCAGATCACTGAGGTTAGAGAGTCATTTTAAGACAACATTGTAAGACTCTCTGGAAGTCTAATTCTTGAACTTGACAGGATTTGGTTATTTGCCCCTTCATAAGTTTATAAGGAGTGAGTTGGGGGGCATTTAACCACTCAAAGGTAAATCTTATCTGAAAGGAGACTGGAATGGTGGGTTTCTTACAAATATATTCAGTATTACTACTACATTAATCCAAAGAAACCCAAAACAGAAAAACAAAAAATTGAAGTAACAATTTTATGAAGTGATTAATTTCACAGTGAGAATAAACAATCCAAATAAACTTCACTGCTGATCTAAAATAGAAATCCAATAACAAATATAAGTAATGATACATAACATTTTAAAAAGTAATTTCATGAGTTCAAAACCTGATACATGGGTACATAAAAGAAATTCTGAGATCATTTTCAATGAGCTTTTGGGGTGGGCGTGCTGTACAGCTTCTGGGATCTCGGTTCCCCTGACCAAGGACTGAACCTGGGCCATGGCAGTAAAAGCCAAAAATCCTAACCACTATACCACCAGGGAACTACCCTCAATGGACTCCTTAAAAGTTTAAGAAAAACCCAAAAAACTCTTTATCATCAAGTTTCATCAAGTTCCTTAACTCTAAGTTTAAGAGCCCTAGAAAGAATAGATTTTGTGCTGGTCCTTAATTCACTTACTATCAATAATATCTCCCAGCCCCTGAGCACGAAGAAGGTCCTTCAGCCGTGTCACCTCCTCCTTTAATTCACGAACCAGTTTGGCATTGGGGTCCTCATTGATAACAGCATTACATTTAATTTGTTTTGCACGATCTGCGTATCTAGATCCAAAAAGAAGACACATTTTTGCCATTCCTTAAATGCTCTACTTCTCATAAGTAACATACCATTATTTCTAAAAACAGCTTGAGTGTTTACATATTTTTATGAGCCTTAGTAAAAATACATATGTAGAAAGCATTATTTTTAGTACCTTATAAAGATGTGGGAAAAGGCTTCAGTGAATCTAAGTGATTTCCTCAAGATCACAAAGGAAATAAATATCAGAGACTAATATCAAAATATATATCGAAACTAATTTATTAGACTATATAGTGTTTCTTCCATTATATCAAAAATGTTTTTGATGAGAGAAGAGTTGAAAGTTCCAGATTAATGTAATCGAACCTAATCATATACAAAACTATCCTATTAGTGAACATTCTGTCCATAATTTTTAAAGTATTACATGTACTCACAACTTTATTATTTGTTATGATGTGAGTAAGCACTTCTATAATGACAAACATGAGAAGGGGACACTTCTTTTTATAGAAAATATTAAGAAGTTTTTACTATTATCTAAAAGTTACCCAAAAATCTCACCAAAGCAAATTTAATATCTTTCCTATGAAAAAGTTCCTACTTTTCTCAATGAAACTGAAAAGTATAAATAGGTTTGCGTTTTTGTATGTGTGTTCCCTGTTATAAAAGGGATGGGTCATTGTTTACTCAAGCAACTACCCACACAGCATAAGACAACCCATGGCCTAACAAGATGACTTATGGGGAACACTGTGTTTTCATTAGCTATTGAGATCAAACAGGAGTACCTCAGAGTGCTCAAAGTTTCATCATAGTTGATATCAGCTGGGCTCAGAGCAGCAACCATTGCAGTCCGAGAATTGCCACCTAAAAAGATGAATCATGATTATCTCAAATCATACTTGTTTTATTAAAAAACTTCATTGAATGTGTCAAATCAGACAGCAAAACCTCAGATTCTAAGATTTAATCAGTAAATTTTTTAAATGTCCCCAGGCCAGGCATCGTTACATGTAAATCTTGGTGTCTGGATGTACTGTGTCCAGTTTCCCTAGATACTCCACTAAAGCCACTCTTAATGATATGAAAGTCACTGGTGACATGAATAGCCATTCTCAGTCACTTCCTTCCATCAGCAACATGTAACACAGTTAATCATTCCCTCCTTATCAAGAAAGAGGGAAAGGGGCTAAAAGAACAGTGAATGACAGGTAAAAGATCCAAAAACATCAGCAAAGAGGAGTTACATTTGATTACATGCCTCTCTCTCAAAGGAGCATGGGGTTTTCAAAAAGGAACAACAGTTTGAAGCAGGTGTGTGGTCAGATAAACAATTACTCCACAGTTCATGTCCTAAAGTAAATAAGACATGGGAGCAAGCCCTGATTTAAAGGTGGGCAATAATATCACAGGAAAGATATTAAAGATGCTCACTAAAAGTAGCACCCTGGTTACTCTATTAGCTAAAATGGCAGAGCAGGAAGACCCTGAGCTCACCTCTTTCCACAGGCACACAAAATAACAACTATTCCAAAGCAACTTTTGGTAAGAAAAATCAAACAACTAGCAGAAAAGTCCTTAAAACTAAAGAAGGAATCACAAGGAGACAGGTAGGTGGGGCAGAGATATGGAATAGTTAAGACCCACAGCCCTGCGTGGTTGAGCTACAAATGAGGATAATTGCAACTGCAGAGGTTCTCCGCAAAGAGCAAGGGGTCTGAGCTCCACATGGACTCCTGCACCAAAAAGATAAGCCCCCAGAAAGTTTGATTTGAAGCCCAGCAGGGCTTACTTTTGGGAAAGCCAGAGGGCTGTGGGAAGAGAGACACCACTCTTAAGGAGTACACACACAATCTCACGTGCCCCAGGACCCAGGACAGAGGCAGTAACCTAAAAGGAGACTGGGTCAGAACCCTGGGCTGATCCTGGAGGACAAGAGGCAGGAGTACTCTCTGGAGGCAGCCAATCTGGGGAGCTTGTTCTACCACAAGGACACTGGCACAGAAAGTTCCACTTTGGAATTCTCCCTCTAGCTGATAAGTGCTGGGACTTGCCTTACCCACCAGCAGGTCTGCTGTCTTAAGACCCCAGAACCCACAGCCACCCAGTCCTGTCTACCTGAGTGCCCAGGACCTGCGCCCTATCCCACACCAGCACACTGGCACTAGCCCCAGCCCCAAGGACCCATAGGGCCCTACAGTCAGAGACCCTGGGCCCCAGCTGTGCCCACCAACAGGCTGGCAATAGCCCCAGGATGTCCTGGGCTCCAGTCCCATCTGCCAGCAGGCTAATACCACATCCAAGATACCCTAGACCCTGCAGCTACTCTAGCATCTAGCCCTACTCACCGGCATGCCAACACCAGCTTTGGGACACCAGATTCTGCAAGCATCCTGTCAGGAACTGGCCCTGCCTGCCAGCAGACTGACAACACATCCAGGCCCCCAGCCTTGGAACCACCCGCTCCAGAACTCAGCCCCATCCACCAATGTATGGCAGCCTCCACACAACACAGGGCCTGGAAACCAACCAGAACAGAGGTCAGCCACACCTCCCAGAATTCCCACAGCAGCCAGCCTGCCACAACAGAAGGACCCATGCAGCCCAAACATGGGACACCCCTAGAGCATACAGCTCTGGTGACCAGAGGGAAGTGCACTGCTGGGATACACAGGACGTCTCCTGCAACAGGCCACTTCTCCAAGGTCAGGACACCTAACCAAGCTACCAGATACACACAAATAAAAACAATAAATTAGGCAAAATGAGGCAACAGAGAAATATGTTCAAAACGAAGGAACAAGATAAAACCCTGGAAGAACTAAGTGGAAAAGGCAATCTACCAAATAGAGAGTTCATGGTAATGATTGTAAAGATGTTCAAAGAACTCAGGAGAAGACTAAATGAACAGAGTAAGAAGTTAGAAGTTTTTAACAAGAGTTACAAAATACAAAGAAGAACCAAAAAAAAAAAATTAAGAATAACTGAAATGAAAAATACACTAGAAGGAATCAACAGTAGATTAGATGATACAGAGGAATGGATTAGGGAGCTGGAAGATGGAATCGTGGAGATAACTAAGGCTGAACAGAAAAAAGAATAAGAAGAAATGAGGACGGTTTAAGAGACCCCTGGTACAACATCCAGTGTATGAACACAAGGCTGCCCAAGGAGAAGAGGGAGAGAACACATTTGAAGATATAATAGATGAAAACTTCCCTAACCTGGGAAAGAAAAAAGACATCCAGGAAGCACAGAGAGGATCAACAAACAGGATCAACCCAAAGAGGATCATTCTAGACATGGTAATTAAAATGGCAAAAATTAAAGATAAGGAGAGAATATTAAAAGCAGCAAGGGAAAAGAAACAAACTACTGTAAGGCTATCAGCTGACTTTCCAGAAGAAACTCTCTAGAAGACAGTGGCACAACATATTTAAAATGATGAAAGGGAAAAACCTATAACTAATAATCTCTAGCTGGCAAGGCTTTCATTCAGATTTGATAGAGATGTCAAAATTGTTACATTTAAGCAAGAGCTAAAGAATTCAGCATCACCAAACCAGTTTTACAAGAAATGTTAAAGGGACTTCTCTAAGTAAAAAAGAAAAGGCCACAACTAAAAACATGAGAACTACAAAAGGAAAAATCTCATTGGTAAAGGCAAATATACAGTAAAGGTAGTAAATGAGTCATGTATAAAGCAAGTAGGAAGGTTAACAGACAAAAGTAGTAAAATCATCTCTATCCTCAATAAAGAGTTACTGTTACTGCTGCTGCTAAGTCGCTTCAGTCGTGTCTGACTCTGGGTGACCCCATAGACGGCAGCACACCAGGCTCCCCCGTCCCTGGGATTCTCAAAGCAAGAACACTGGAGTGGGTTGCCATTTCCTTGTCCAATGCATGAAAGTGAAAAGTGAAAGTGAAGTCGCTCAGTCCTGTCCGACTCCCAGCGACCCTATGGACTGCAGCCCACTAGGCTCCTCCTTCCATGGGATTTTCCAGGCAAGAGTACTAGAGTGGGGTGCCATTGCCTTCTCCACAATAAAGAGTTAAGGGATACACAAAACAAAAGATGTAAAATACGATGTTAAAACATTAAACATGAGTGGGAAGAACAGTAAAAAGGCTGGGTTGTTAAAATGCATGAACTTAGATCAATAATTCAAAATAATCCACATATAAAGACAGCTATGTACAGTTGGGACATACAGTGAATAACTACATAACATCTTTGTATGGTAACATATCATTAAGTAAACTTATTGGTGATTTGTTTGAAATGCATAGAAATACCAAATCGCCTTTTGTGTAACAGGAACTAACAGAGTGCTGTAGGTCAACTATACTTCAAAAACAAACAAACAAACACAGAAAAAGAGAACAGACTTGTGGTTCCAGTGGCAGTGGTTAGGGCAGAGGGGAAATTAGATGAATGTAGTCCAAAGGTACAAACTTCCAGTTATAAGATAAATACTAGGAATATAATCTACAACACGATAAATATAATTAACACTACAGTATGTTATATATGAAGCTGAAGCTCCAACACTTTGGCCACCTGATGCGAAGAGCCAACTCATTAAAAAAGACCCCGATGCTGGGAAAGACTGAAGGCAGGAGAAGAAGGGGATGACAGAGAATGAGATGTTTGGATGGCATCACCAAATCAATGGATATGAGTTTGAGCAAGCTCCAGGAGATAATGAAGGACAGGGAAGCCTGGTGTTCTGCAGTTCACGGAGTTGCAAAGAGTCAGACATGACTAAGCGACTGAAAGACGACCATGTTACATATGAAAGTTGTTGAGGGAGTAAATCTTGAGTTCTCATCACAAGAAAAATTATTTTTCTATTTCTTTAATTTGTTTAATCTATACAGGATAATGGATGTTCACTAAACTTACTGTGATAACCATTCCATGATGTATATAAGCCAAATCATTATGCTGCACACCTTCAATTTAAACAGTTCTGTATGGTCAATTATATCTCAAAAAAACTGGTATAAATAAACAAATACAATTAAGGTAAGCAAATTCAACCAACTTAAATCAAGAGTAAAAATGAAAAAAGAGAAAGATCATTCAAGTTAGTAACAGAGATTATTCTTCTCAAAAAGCAGACACACAGGAAAATGAACCACAAAGATAATTGGTAAACAGCTTCAAAAAGATGATTTCACACCTTTAAAAAGATGACTACATACCTAGATTTTCTCGAAGGAGCCAAGTAAGTACAGAATCTCTGTAGGGAATAAAATCAGTTTTCTTCTTCTTCTTACTCTATTAAACAGAAAGAAATGGCCTTAGCCTTTCTTAGCATTGTTAGAGAGGAATAATTCAGATGGAAGGCAAACCAGTCTAAAACTTCCAAGTAAATTAAATTACAGTGGGGTGCCATCACTGTTGAAATTTACCACTCACAGCTTCAGTTCTTCACAAAACCAAAAGCTCATTTAATAAATAATTATTTCTTATTATATTTCATTCTGAAAAATTTACAGTATTCACAACAGTTTGGAGAATACCCTAATGAACTACCATATATCCATCACGCAGCTCTGACCATTATCAATATTTCACCAATCACGTTTCAATTTCACTCAAAGTCTTTCCTACGTTTTTTTCTTTCTGAACCATTCTGGAGGAAACTACAGACCCTATGCCCTTTTATCCCTAAACATTTCAGCAGATAAGGACATTCTCTTACACAGCCACAGTTCAATGACCAAAGTCAGGAAATTTAACACCAATATAACACTACTATCTAATATCCTGTCATTTATAGCTTGTGTAGGGCCCTAAAGCAAATCCACATTTCACCTAAAAATACTTCAGGTATGTATCTCTAACAGAGAAAGACTTTATAAAAAAGAAAAAAGTAACTATAAGACCACTCTCACACTTAACAAAATTAACAATGATTTTTTTAATATCATCTAATAGCAAACCTCAAATAATAATTTTTACTTTTACAGAGGGGCAAATATGAATCTTGTGCATTCCAGGTTGGATGTGTAGGAGCAACTCATTTAATTAATAAATTTATCTAGTCAACCACCAAATCATCAAGGTGGTTACTGCATATCTCGTAACTCTTACATTGTAAAACATATTAGGTTTCTTTAAAAGGAAATTATGTCAAAAATATATCAGACCATTAGAATTAGGAGTCAAAGTGAAAAGGTCTAAGAAAGCGATGCAATTTGCTGATCAGGAGATTTAGAGAGACTGCAAGATAAACTTTCTATATTTATCAAAAGTTTCCTTATACTGCTCTCTCCATGGCCCATCTCATTATCACAGGATAAAGCAAAAGACACCAATGCAAAACCAGTGCTGAGATGAAGGAAATTACACCCTCTGAAAGTAAAACACAATGCAAATGCTTTGGCTACTACAATATCTGCTGGCTGACTACTGTGTGGTGATAATTAAAGAAGTTACTAAGGGGAAAGCCAGGTTTCACTGATAGGCATCTCCCCAGTAACAGGCAGTTTAATAATCTATTCCCAGCATAATCTGAGGTCATATTAAACTAAGGATGACCTCAGTTCAGTTCAGTCACTAAGTCGTGTCTGACTGTTTGTGACCCCATAGACTGCAGCACGCCAGGCTTCCCTGTCCATCACCAACTCCCGGAACTTGCTCAAACTCGTGTCCATTGAGTCAGTGATGCCATCCAACCATCTCATTCTCTGTCATTCCCTTCTCCTCCTGCCTTCAATCTTTCCCAGCATCAGGGTCTTTTCCAATGAGTCCATTCTTCACATCAGGTGCCCAAAGTACTAGAGCTTCAGCATCAGTCCCTCCAATGAACATTCAGGACTGATTTCCTTTAGGATTGTCTAGTTTGATATCCTTGCAGCCCAAGGGACTCTCAAGAGTCTTCTCCAACACCACAGTTCAAAAGCTTCAATTCTTTGGCACTCAGCTTTCTTTATAGTCCAACTCTCACATTCATACATGACTAGTGGGAAAAACATAGCTTTGACTAGATGGACCTTTGTCAGCAAAGCAACCTCTCTGCTTTTTAATATGCTTTCTAGGTTTGTCATAGCTTTTCTTCCAAGGAGCAAACATCTTTTAATTTCATGGCTGCAGTCACCATCTGCAGTGATTTTCGAGCCCAAGAAAATAAAGTCTGTCACTGTTTCCATTGTTTCCCCATTTATTTGCCATGAAGTGACGGGACCAGATGCCATGATCTTCATTTTTTGAATGTTTAGTTTTAAGCCAGCTTTTTCACTCTCCTCTTTCACTTTCATCAAGAGGCTCTTCAGTTCCTCTTCACTTTCTGCCACAAGGGTGGTACATCTGCATATCTGAGGTTATTGAGCATGATTTATTTCTTGCTAAATCCTGGGTATTCAGAAAGAGTACTAAGTAGCTGACTTCTGATTTGTTGAGAAGGAAAGGAAGTAGGCAAGTTGGTACTTGAATTCCATCTCATCAAACATGTCCCCTACATTTTGAGATGGCTGAATAGCATCACCGACTCAACAGACATGAACCTGAGCAAACTCCCAGAGATAGTGAAGGACAGGCAGAAGCCTGGCACGCTGCAGTCCATGGGGTCGCAAAGAGTCAGGCTAAGTCATCTTAGTGACTGAACAACATCTCATCCTGCTCCACCCACAGACACATTCACCTATGAGGACATCATTTCCCACAGCAGGTTGTATTCCTAAGTTACACAGACCTTTAAGGAGAATTAATCCTCTCAGTCATTCATAGCTGAGTGGGACTTTCATTCCACATGAAATCCTTGGGGCCTGAAACCTCAGTTTATCCTCTCCGTTCCCCACTGCATCTAAACACTTCACTTTGCCTATCTTTAGTATTGAAAATGCCGCAAGATTTAAAGTATGCCAATTATAATGACTGCCAACAGAACTGTAAAAATAAGTAAGCAGTGTCAGATTCTAAAATGTTCCATATTCATTTCTGTCAATTAGGCTAAACTAAGAAGGAGTAGCTAAACGAAGAAGTATAAATAGAACTTCAATCTTTTCCATTTAAAAATATCCCAGAACTTTAGCCATTTCTTCTCTGCTTGCTCTCATACAAATGAATGTCCTTCCTGTTCTCACATCCACAATTTTTTTTAAAAACTAAGTGTTTTAGCTGCTACATAACAAGCTTTACTTAGATCACTAACCTCACTAAAAAATATTATTTAAGTATGGATGGAAATAATCCTGTTTCTCTTCCCAGTGAAAATAACAATACATCTTAATTCACCAAAAATCATGCTTGTTATATAAAAATTAACATTTATTTCTGATCTGTTACAGTTTATGACACAGACACAGAGTACTAAACTGGGTTTTATAAAACATATTATAAAAGATCATTTGCAAAATTTTGTGACATAGATCAGTGAGGGAAATCATGGAAAAAATACTTTGTAAACTTTTCCTCTGGTTGATACAGATGTAAACAGATGAGCAAATGGACAGGACAAGTTAGAATAATCACTAAATTTTAAGTTTTCATTGTTCTAGGACCTAGATTAGATATTAGAAGAATATCTACACATGCATTATATCAAATAGCAGAGAGATGTTTTAGTCTCAGGCAGCTCTGTCCAATGAACAGAACAAAACAAAAAGCAAAAACCCAGAAAATCAGAACTTTTAAAAATATTTTTATAGAACTAGAGAACATGCAAATCTATATTTTTAAAAGTATTTCAAAGCAGACACTGCCTCTCTCCCCCACGATACGCTTGTGATTCAGATCAAACTATTAAGTGCCCTATTATTTATGCAAAAGAGTATTAATAAATTTTAGAATATCTGTGTAAAAATATAAGGAAAAGGAAAATCTACTGTATCTGGATTAATAAGAATACAAACAATGTTTTCTGGAAACATTTAATGGTTAAAAACAGTTAGAAATTTAATTTTATCTTAGAGCTTTCAATTTATGTATAACCAAAGAATAAGAAAAAAATTTAATAATTTAAATAATCCATGACTTTTCATGGTAGAAAACCTATATGGCAGTAACCTATATGCCTCCTAAGAGCAATAAAATAAATTTTTTATGGGCACCATTCTAAAACATAGCTGGCTTCTTGAAATGATAGCTACATTTTTCTTAAACCTTTGTATTGGTGTGCTATCTCATGATTCACAGTCACCCTAAATAGCAATTCTAAATTCCAGAGCTAGAAAACAAATATAATGCTTCTTCAAGTTTCCATTCCTACTTATGCCTCCAAGCATCCTGCTGAGGATTTAAAATCAACAACTGATTATACAGCTAGATCATTTCTACCAAGCCCCACCATACCTTGCTGGTGCAGTTATCCTACGGGGAAAAGCATTTAAAAGAGAATGAGAACACACAATAAGCCTCCAAACAGAAAATATTTTAAGTCATTAAAAAAATTTTTTTAAGTCATAAATTGAATATCACTTCTCAGAGACAAGCAAGAAAACATTTAATCCTTTTTAGAGATTCAAATGAGGTACTAAACTAGAGCATAAAATAACCAGCACTTCCTTAGCTTCTAACCTAAATAACGAAGCCCCTTATACAAAAATTGTTTCAACTATTTTTGTATAAGGGGTTTTGTTTTAATTCTAAGAAATAAGAAAAAATAAAACTACTTTAAAATATAGTTTATTGGCCCACAAATCAACAACATTTGCCAAGGCAAATTGCTCAAAATACTCCAAAATGTACAGTATCCTGTTTAGAAAAGATTACATAGAAAATAATATGCAATAAAATACTTGCTCTTACAAGAGCTACAAAATAAGGCTCAGTCAAACCTTAAGTCTTTGCAAAGACCTAGTTTAATTCTAGCCTTTACAGATCTACATTTACTTTCATTTGCCTTAATCGCTTTTATTTTCAGTACAAAGTCAAAGTGTGCCATACCTACTATCTTATCTGAAAAGCTCTAAAAAGAGAAAGACATGATATAAAAGGAAAAAAGAGAATACCCTTTAAGAGCAATCATAAAATATTAGTCAAATACATTTGCTGAGTAGACAAACTTTCCCTTACAATGAAGAGTTAACACTTACCACCTCTGCCAAGGCTGAAATGACTTTACCCAGAGTTGTAAGAGATTTATTAATATTTGCTCCTTCCTGAAATCAATATCAAACATAAAAGAATTATGATAAAGAATTCTACTACTGCCACATCATACATGATAACATAAAATACAACTAGCCATATGCTAGCATTATTTTTTTATTTATGACCACAAGTTCTAAAAACCTTCTTTAACCCTCAATTTTTTTTCCTTTCACCTTGTTGACAGGCCAAGACCACATGCCTAACTCACAGTCCTAATTATCATCACGATGTCTGTGCTCGAAAAACTCACAGATGCACCTTCTTTCCACAACTCACTGACGTGCAATTTCTCCTCTTGTTAAGCAAATCTCTAGAAAAGACCATGCTTGTTCTCATATCTGGATTTGTGTACCGTTCTCTAATTATTGTCCCTTACTTCTGTCTAACCAAATTCTAACCATTCCTCAAAATACAATTCAATTTTCATCCTGACTATGAAGTCCTCCTTAACTATTATCATGTAACATATCTCGCACTGAAGTTATAAGTCAGAAGTCAGAAAATTTCTTCTGTCAATGGTTTTGTGGGCCACGCGGCCTCTGCTGCAACTTCTCAACCTATCACTGTAGCACAAAGGCAGCCACAGACAATACATGAACAGACGCAGCTGTGTCCCAAGAAAATTTTATCTATGAAAACAGGCAGTGGGCTGATTTATCCTGTTGGCCATAGCTTGCTAACCTGTGTCATAGAGCATTTATTGACTAGGCTATTTACTTGGTAAAATAAATACCTTTAATCGAGTCCCTTTGGCACCAGTTGAATCAGCTCGTTCACTTCCTGCTAGATCCACCAAGCTAATTTTACTGACCTGGTAAAGAACATTGAGGCAATTAAAAAATAAGCAAGGGAGAAGCAGAAAACATTTAGAGGCAAGAAATTAAAAGATTAAGGCATAGAGAACACCAAAAAGATTAATTAGGCCTCATATGTGGCACAGGAAGACAAATATACAGCAGTCAATTTAAGCAGCATGCAAAACAAGTTCACAGCAATTATCTTGGTTTAAAAGAATTTCAGAATAAACATATCTTAAAATGCTATTTCATAAAAATACATAAAACTCATTAACCCATTAAGTGACATATTAAAAATGAAGCTTTAGCAACTGAAATTCTCACACTGTTGATGGGAATGCAAAATGATATGATCTCTTTGAAAGCAGTTTGGCAGAGTCTTAAGAATCTGAACAAAAACTGACCGTAAGACTCAACCATTCTACGAGTTATTTACCATGAAAAACAAAAAACAAGCACACACACAAAGACTTTCATGTACACAAGTGTTTATGGCATCTTCATTTGTAATGATAAAAAACTGGAAACAATTTAATGCCCATTAACAGATGAATTAATGAGCAAACTGTGAGATATCTACACAATGGAATACTAATCAGTCATGGAAATGAGTGAACTATTGATACATACAACAACACGGATGAATCGCAAAACCATTATGCTAAGTTGAAAGAAGCCAGGCTGAAAATAATACATACCATATGATTCTGTTTATATAAAACTCTGGAAAATGTAAACTAATCTATAGTGACAAAAAGCCAATCAGAGATGGCCTGAGGATGAGGGTGGAAGAGATTACAAAGGAGCATGAGACAACTCTTTAGGATAACAGAAATCCTCATTATCTGAACTGTGGTACCAGTTTTGCAGGTGTACAGTAGCCCCCTTCTTATATTTCATTTCCCTTCCCATGGTTTCAGTTATCCATGGTCAACTATGTGAAAGTCGCTTAGTCGTGTCCGACTCTTTGCTACCCCATGGATTATATACTCCATGGAATTCTCCAGATCAGAACACTGGAGTGGGTAGGGTAGCCTTTCCCTTCTTCAGGGGATCTTCCCAACCCAGGGATTGAACCCAGGTCCTCCTTATTGCAGGCAGATTCTTTACCAGATGAGCCACAAGGGAAGCCCAAGAATACTCGAGTAGGTAGCCTATCGCTTCTCTAGTAGATCTTTGGTAAGTATTAAATGGAAAATTCCCAAAACAAACAATTCATAGGTTTTCAGTTGTGTGTAATTTTAAGTAGCATGAAGAAATCTCACTCCATCCCCGTCCATGCCCAGGATGCAATCACCCCTTTATCCAGCATGTCCCACTAATCAGTACCTTAGTAGCCATCTCAGCTACCAGATTAGCTCTTGGGGTATCACAGTTCTGGTGTTCAAATGACCCTTATTTTAATAATGGTCCCAAAACACAAAAGCAGTAATACTTATAATCCAGGTATGTCAAAAAGAAGCCTGTGACATATAAATACAGAGCTTCTCTTAAGTGTACACTGAGGTTGCTACTATCTACGGTAGCAATGAATCTTCTATTCATGAATTTGTGAAGAGGGAAAAAGAAATTCCTGTTAGTTTTCACTGCTGAACTTCAGGCTGCAAAAGTTATGCCCACAGTGTGTGATAACTGCTTCGTTAAGAGGGAAAAGGCACTAAGCTTGTACAAAAAGATATTTTGAGAGTCAGAGAGACAAACATTTATATATCAATATCACAGTATATTGTTATAATTGTCCTATTTTTATTATTGCTGTTGTTAATCTCTTAATGTCCCTAATTTATAAATTAAACTTTATCACAGGTATACATATATGAGAAAAAAAACAATATATATAAGGGTTTTGATACTATCTGTAGTTGCTGGCATCCACTGAGGGTCATGGAAAGTATCCCCTGCAGATGGGGGGAGGAGGAGTTTACTATATACATATTTGATCCAGTTTTATACTCCAAATATGTATGGTTTATTATACTTCAATAATACCTCAATAAAGTTGTTTTTTAAAAAATGCTTTGGGAAAGTATCCAAAATGGATTATCAAGGAAGTTATGGTTATGGGGTTAATATCATTATTGTTGTAGAGATGACATCATGGAAGAAAAGAAAAAATGCTTTCACACAGGATGTTCCTTGGTGCCATTCAGACAATACTACTAAATTACGTTAATACAGAACCTCTGGCTAAGCAGTGTTAAGCTATTTGATTACTTATATGAAGAGTATATTAAAAAAAATTAATCTTCAGCTAAAAACAAACAAGTCATCAAGTAAAAGGTGATTTTAGTTTTTAATGATATTGGCATCACAAAGTTCTCAGGCAAGATCTTTCACAAGAGCCAGTATAATAATTAACTTCAGATTTAAAAATCCAGCTGCATGCTACTTAGGAAAGTAGGCAGAATAGAAGTCAACATAAGTTTATTAGTAATGCCAATAAAATTAACATTTATTAAATGGCTATGCTGTGTCAGGCATTAGATACATGCACTTAACCTATATTAATATTTACTCCTCCTTACCAATCCTATGAAGTTAGAGAAACTGAGGCGCAAAGACTTTAAGTGACTTGCCCAACATAACACTGCTAAAAAATGGAAGAGCCAAGATCTAAAGCAAGCAATTTAATTCCAATCTACTATATTCAGCCAACCACTGTAGAATATGAGAAATTAACAAGCACAGGCATTTGAAGAACACCAAAAATGCTGTGTAGTTATTTTTATCCCCCAAAATTAAACACATCTTGTTTGCTTAAACAGTTTAATTCCACAGTAATATTATCAGAGCTCAAAAAAGTAAAATACATATGCTAAAGATGTTAGTAAGGTAATTGAGAGGTTCCAATCAAGAAACAAAGGAAGGATTTTCTTCCCTTCAGAACTGCTTAACCCTCTTGAATGGAGTAGTTTTTGAGACTCAAGTGTCTTGGTTTGTTTCTTATTTTCTACCTTGCAATTTCACTTAAAAACCCACACTCAGAACTGGTATAGAGTGGAATATAAATGACAAGCATAAAGTATAAGATACCCTCCATTAAGTAAAAGGGCACTTTCTTCCCTTCCACAAAATCCAAAGGTAGCAAGAGAGGCTTACGGAAACCTCCATTCCACACAACTCAAGCCCAGACACTGATGTTCTCCTACCTTCTCAGTGGAAAGGTTGGTCTCAGTATCATGTTTCTTCTGGGTGAAGACAATGGTAAACACAGCGTGGGAACGGCTACTTGTTTCATTCATGTTGGTAGCTGCCACTGTCCTAAAAAATATAAAGGTGATCACATGATAATAGAATCCTTAGATGAATGTTAAAATGACAGCAGCCTCCAAATTATAAGCATAACAATCACAAGCAACAGCTTTAAACTTCTTCATATTATAAGACGGCCATTTCCACAAAACTGCTCTGAATACTTTGTGATCCTATCAAGCTACCTCCAACTTCAAAGGCACCCCATCAGAATCATTTTTCATACTCCAGCTCTATCTTTAGAAAGCACCAAGGCATCTGATTTTTATTGTTAATTAAGTGCTCAATTATTCCAGAATCAATTACTACCATAGGCATGTGATGACCAACATTTTACCATGACTTGATCAAAACCTAACAGCAGAACTTAACCAAAGTTCTGATTTGGATCAGTAGCGTGCTGTCTGGATAAGAACACCAAATATGCTGAGACCACTGTTTTTCCAGCACAGCCAAAGGATCAGAGCACTCCACGGTAAAAGCAACTTCCACAGCTATAAATGTGGTTTCAAACCCTTAACCAGGAACTAAGGGACTCAAAATGTACCAAAAACCTCGATCATGAGTCTGTTTCCTCCCATACCTGGCTTTGTTCCCAGCGTCCATGAGGTCAGCAATGTCTGTGTAGGAAGTGACTGCCAACTTTGACAGGTCCTCCACATAAGGGCCAAGAAGGGGATGTTCACGCACACGCAGATGACCCTTGTTTTTGGGATTCAGCAAGTCTCGTACTCTTTCACAGTAAATTTCCATGTAGCTCACCTAAGAATATGTTATTAAAGTGATTTAGAGGACTTGGAAAAAGAAATCCTATACATTAAAAAGTTTAAATCTTTTTATTTTTGCATCTTTTATTAAAAGCTCTACAATTTGAGATCAACAGCCTTTACAGTGTGAAATGCCATAGTTCCAGTCCCTTTCATTCTCTTACCAGTAGCACAGATATAACTGAGTACTGGTGGTAAAGGATCTTCCCAACTCAGGGATTGAACCTATGTCTCTTGCATCTCCTGCACTGGCAGGCGGATTCTTTACTACTAGTATCACTTGCAAAGCCCTTTTAGTAATCAATTATTAGGGCTTCCCGGGTGGCTCAGTGGTAAAGAATCCGCCTGCCGATGCAGGAGATGCAGGTTTGATCCCTGGGTTGGGAAGATCCCCTGGAGAAGGAAATGGCAACCCACTCCAATATTCTTGCCTGGGAGATCCCAGGAACAGAGGAGACTGGTAGGCTACATATAGTCCATGGGGTCACAAAAGAGTCAGACACAACTTAGTGACTAAACAACAACAAATCAGTTATTCACGGGGCTTTTTTTCTAATGTATGATGTTGTCAATAACTGAGGATTAAAATTACTCCAAAAGCTTGAAAATAAGATTTCTAGTAGTATTAAAACTTAGTCAAAAAGATACCCTGGAAAGAAAATTTCCAGCCAAAAGAAATCTAAGTGACAAAGCACTGAGGTAGAAATGTTCCTGGTGTGTTCCAGAAACGGCTGAAGCAGAGTGAACAAGGGAGAGATAACAGGAGAGGGGGTAGGGGTCCCACCAATGTAAAGAAAAACAAAATATCAACCAGGGATCCACCCTATGCTCCAAAAAGGCCTGTGAACTCTGCATAATATGAAAGAAAATGGCATCCTCTTCTACTACCTATAAGTTTGAAAATTTCAATCATATTGTCATGCTCCCTTCCCTTTGAGTTTAAACTATACCATAAGCCACAGACTTTTGAACAAAGATTTATTTGCAACATTCTTCATATTAACCATAACTTTAGAAATAGCCTCAAAGTACAGAAGTGGGGAAATAGTTAAGTGATCTATAGCTCTGTCATAATTTGGAACTATTTAAAAGTAGCATTTGAGGGAATGGAGCACCAAGGACTGTTTTTAACCCACAGCTGTACGCACCTCTACAGAGTAAGACATTTCTTCGTTACAGTTGTCATTGATTTTCTCAAAAAGCTCTTCACATAACTATAGGAGCAGAACGAAAGGCATAAGTCAGAACTTACCCATGAGTGCTAAAGGAATTAGCAAGATTTTTTTTTCTCTTTTTCAAAATGTTAATGGCATCAACATCAAGGGTAAATGCTTTGAATGAAATAAAAGGAAAGTTTGGAATACATTCCTCTCAGCTAATCTCTATTTTCCCTCAACAATATCACCTCAACGTTCCCTTAGAAAGAAAGCCACATTTAGGTGAAGAGAACTGTCTGTTCTATTGTTATGTCATTGATTTCACTTCATGGGAATGTAACTCTTCATATCATACTAGAATTAACTGTGACTCTACCATGAGTATTATAACTGTAGAAGTAAAACTACTATTAAACTAATTTCCACACTTATTTATCATGATATATAAATTTTATTATATATTATCAGTTACTATATATATTGTAAATTTATACATACACACATACAGGTATAGGGAAAACACACACTATTTGAAGGAAGTAAATGAAGGTATTTTCAAGAAGAGTTTTGACTCTATAATTTCTCCCCTTTACCTCTGCCTTAAGATTCCAACCCCTCTTATGAGAGGCCAATCCATTACACAGTGACATTTCTGGTGGAATACATTAATTTTTCTAGATCAGGAAAATTATAAAATTTTAATCTCCCTATCCTTTAATTTACTTAAAATATGTGATGCTTTAAATAAGAATAATTAATAAAAATCCACTGAATTTTCATTTGCTATATGCTTCATATTAAAGCAGTCACATACCTTTGAAAAATGAGCTATATGTTCATGATTCTCTAGAAGTTCAAATAGAACTTAAAATGTATTACAAGTGTCAGTTTCTAGAACTTAACAATCTTTTTAAAAATTCATGCTTTGGCATTAAAATATTCCAAAATTTTATCAGGAAAAGAGATGCATATGTAACCATGCAAGAATTACATTAACAAACAAACAAAAGAGAAGGAGAAACTAAGTGTGGTAATGGGATAAAATAAATGACTCATGTTACTTGCTATAATCTACGAACGATTATTTTACTGCTGAAAAAGTTATTACATAGAAGTAAAAGCAAAGACTCCAGAACTACCCTGCCTCCTCGTGGATCCTAGATCTGCCATGTACAGGTGACATGCTCTCTCCGTGCCTCAGTTCCCTCATCTGTAAATGAGGGAAACAAGGGCACCGACCTCTCAAGGGTCACATGAAGAGGACCAGATGAGCTAAGAATCGTAAAGAATTTAGACCTGTGCCTGGCACGTGATGAGTGCTCATAATGTTTTCTCTAACTAGTATTATAATTATTACCATTACTATACATAAAGAACAATTTCCAAACATATGTCTTAATTCAGACATATACTTTTTACAGAAAAAAGTATGCTAGTATTTTCAATTTTTTCTGAAAATGTCCTAATCTTTTTTAATAATTTCAATTATATAGCTGAATTTAAAAGTATAAATCCAATAAATCCTTTCAAAAAAGTAGCTATTTCTCCTTATGTATTTTATTTTTGGAATACAGCAATGGCCACGCTAGGCCTACAGTAAAAGGACATATTAAAATTAATTCAAAATATCACTAATAAAAGCAAACCATATTCCTGTTATTAGCAAAAGAAGTTCCTTCTAAATATACCTATGTAACAACTTTTCTCAGTTCCCAAACAAAATACAAAATCAAGACTAACTGCTCTTTAAAAAAATATCAGACTGTTCAAAGTTTAAGTGATAGAATTAATTTAATAACATAAAAGAGAAGGCAATCAAAAAACAAAAAGAGTCATATTCCTAAGAAGTGATCTGGGTGCTCATAATGTTAAGAAACATGAACTGGGGAAAAATATCAGACCAACAACACTCACTAAGTGTTCCTAGGATTCGGAAAAGAACGTGGCACCTACCATCACGTTTAAAAGCTGATAACATTGTTCAAAAGATAAAGTAACATGATGTTGGATATAAAGACAGACTGAATACATATCAGTCTTTTCCATCAGGCTGTGAGCTCCTCTGAAGGAAAGGGACAGGTGATTTACCTTTATGCCTTGCATACGATAGTCCCTGAGTAAATTTTTGCTAAATAAAAACTGTTAAAGTAATTAAGGATTAAGAGTAATAATGAACAGAAGTTTTTTGTTGCTGTGTTTTTCACCTGTGGAATGATGCCAGCCTGGCTTTCTTCTTGTTTACCCATCATTGTATAAGACTTTCCAGCACCAGTCTGCCCATAGGCAAAAATACAGACATTATATCCCTCAAAGGCATGTAAGAGCATTTCCTTTCCAATATCATTGTATACACGGTTTTGAGATGCAAAACAGGGATCTTCGGGCTGTAAAAGGAAAAATAAATGGCATTCATTCATACTTTTTCCTATGCTTATTAATTACTTCTATAATAAACAAGTGTTTCAAATCAGAATAGTGCCCACTATATATAGTTTATTTTTCTCATTAAACACACACACACACAGGTACTAGAGACATTCAGGCCACCCATACATAAAAATATTTACATGAAATTATCTGACATCATTACATTTCATTTTCCATAACCCTGAAAGTATCACTCTTCCATTCATAGGGAGCTCCAAGAAAATTTTCTTAAGTGGGAAATGCGACTAGAAAATCAAAGATCAAGTCCACATATAAAAATACTTCTTTGGGGACTTCCCTGGCAGTCTAGTAGTTAAGACTGCGTTCGTTCGCAATGCAGCGGAACATGGGTTTGATCCCTGGTTGGGGAAGAGCCCACATGCCAAATGCAACAAACTGCAACAAATGCATCCCACATGCAACAACTAATTCTTTGAACTCCCTCCAGGTAGTGCCTTTATTTCTCAATAAACACAGCTTTTGGAGAATGTTTTCCAGTCCCTTTCACATACTCTTCCCTTGGCAATTAGGCTTTGCAGTAGTTTAAAACATCTCCTACTCTAATGCAAAACAGGAAAAAAAAAAAGTGTGTAATAGAGACACAGAAGCAAACTTTAGGAACAATCACTAGAAGCCAGCAAGATTTGGGGTCCTGTAATTAGTAAGGGCACACTGCAAAAGGTCCTACTCTTCATTTGCCTAGATGTTGGTAATCTCTGCTTCCCCTGTAGACCCGCAGGCTCCTTCAAACCATTTAAAACCCACAACGTTCTACTACACTGCACCAGGGCTACACTCACCGAGGTGTGAGACCAGTAGGAGTAGTCAAAGCTGAAAGACTTTGGAGCTTCCTTTGGGTTCTTTGGGTTAATAATACCTGCAGGAGGAAAACGTTTTGATTTTATAAGTCACTCAATTAAATGTTAGTTCAACATGATATTATGCAATAAGCTCAAAACATTCAAATCAGTAAACTCATACAACTGAATCTCAATAGGGCAACTGAAAAATAAAATCAATCAAATTTTTAATAGATAGGGTCTATATATAGAACTCAAAAAAAAAAAAAAAAATCAGACCAACATTTACAAGATGTCACCAGGATTTACAAGAGAGCTTGGTATATAGTAGGTATTCAGTAAATATTCTGTGACTGAATCTAGGTAAGTTAGAAGAAAAGAAATCTGGAAATGGGCCATGGGACCATTTCAAGGTACTTCTTTAAGGCTTGAAATATATCAACACATTAAAAATAAAATATAGAAAAATTATTGAATTAATCCAACCACTTCTTGAAACAAACTCTTTTTAAAGATCTTATTATCTATTTAAGAAAAGCATTTAGTAAGGAAGCATTCATTGGAAGGATAGTTTTATTTCTGAAATCACTGTTTACATCAAAAGTGATTTCTTGGGTAATTAGTCCAGTTACATACTTCAGGGACTAGACTGAATACTGAGGCTTGGCTTCCCTTCTTCCTTCACATACACAAAGCTTTACTACCTCATATTTCACATGGAACAGAATCTTTGTAACATGTGGCCATGAAGTCGCCTCAAACACCAGGCATCTCAACCAATCCACTTCTCTAAGGCAGGGCCACATCCCAAGCTATCAGTGAGATCAGGATTAAAAAATAAATCTGTTCCCCAGGCAGCTGCTGCTTGGGACACAAATAGCAACAGTTGCTACGGTGCTTAGTTCTCTCTCACTGGATTCCACAGGGTATGGCCACACTTATGTTCCAACCTCAAATGCTGACAGAGGATTAATAAGGCTCACAGCACATAATCATGTGACAAGGAGACATGGTTCTAGAAAGAACATCTCCCCCACACACAAATGGTAATCTAAGCAAAGAAGTATGTTTCTAAACAAAAGGCCCTACCTGCAAGACTTAAATAGCAGCCAACGTTCATGGAGCACTTAATCTGGCTATAAGTACTTTCTATGCACAGACCTATTTAATCCTCCCAATTACTTAATAAGGCAGATGCTTTATTATCTCCATTTATAAAGAAACCATCACAAAGAGGTTAAGGAAAACCCAAGGCTACAGGGCTAGCTAGTGGCAATTCAGGATGTGAATCTGGGAAGTCCAGCTCCTGAGCCCAGACACCCACCACTCAAATACTCCGCACATGCAGCGATCACCAAGGAAAACACAGTAAGCCCCTTCTACACATGTGATTATGCATGTGCATGTACATTTATGACCACCTCAGACCCAAACCGTATAGGCATTGTTCAGAACTCTCCTCATCCATATGAAACAAGGAACTATGAGAATTACAGTTCCTAAAAGATGAAAGACCACACAGAAACTCTACCAAGAAAACGGAAATTAGCATCAGACTTGGTGAACCAGATTCCAGGTTTCAGTGGCTCAGCAAAAAGGAAAATCACAAGATACAGGAAATGACCTATGAAGTAGTCGTCACTACTCAAAACCATGGTGAACACCTGCTGTCATAAAACTTTAAGCCATATCTTATCCACTCTTAGGCTACTCACCGGCAGCACCAAGCTGCCAAGGACAACTTAAGAAAGGGCAAATGTGCCAATCCTGCCCCTTTGCTCTCCTTTCTCTAGTAAAGCAAAGAAAAACTACTCCAGCAAGTAATTTCCTTGAATCACACAAAATCCTTTCCTCTTCCTTAACAGACCCTTCTCCCTGATCTTTGAAACTTCTGAAACTAATAAATATTCCTAACTTTCAGCTTCAAAATCAAGCTGTTTTTTATTTTTATCTATTTTTTTGCTTTCCAGCTATTATGTATTCCACTCAGCACACAGATGCATGAATTTATTTAACAAACTTTGGCGGGGGTGGGGGCACATTTGCTGTGTATTGTGTTTGGTATACAAAGAAAGATAAGAAAGATACACCTTTTCTTTTTCAAATTTCTACTGAATGTTTATATTTTATTGAAGTAATACTGGCTTACAACATTAGATTAAGTTCATGTGTACAACATTTTATTTCTACTTCTGAATACATCAAACTACCTCTTAAATAACTGCCTTATTATTAACAAAAGTATCTTTACTTGAACATAAATAAATAAAAACAGAATTTTAAAGAGCCATTTATGTTAACAGTTATGTCAAACAAGATGAAATTTACCCACAATATTTTAAAATTTTTAATTGCTAAATGAAATAAGACACCTTGGAAAAATGCAAAATTTAATATTCTTGTTACCTGTTGTGGGGGGAATGTAGGCACACTCAGAAGGCATAGGTTATTTCCATATATTAGAATGGGAAGCAGTTATATTTACATATATATTATATATATATTATCTTGAATATATTAAATATTTACTAGCAAAAAATTTTAAGACTCTATAACTCTGTAAAGAGAAAAAACTGTGATAAAGATAAAATATTAATGACAGCACTTGAGCTCACAGACAATGAATTCACATTTTGAAAGGACGTGCCAGAGGATTTTTCTTTCTGAAGAGCTAAACTCTAACTCACTTCAAGTCGACTAAGAAACAGGATGTCTCCAAGCATTAATAAAAGAGGGGAGAGAGGAGAGTGTACATGTGTAAAGGATATAGGACTTGTAATCAGAGGACCAACATCAGTAAGAACAAGAAATATTTTTAGATTTTCTTACGACCTTGGGTGTTGTTACACTTTCGTATCCTCTCTAAAACTGAGGTAATACCTAGTTCACAGGATTAAATGAGGAAAGCACTACACAAATGCTAATTTTCAAAATTAGGTATTTTATCTTGTTTTAAATTCCCTCAATGGGTATGATAACCCATATTCTATGAGAAAAGTTTACTGGTAAAATAAGCTAATGCATAATACAAGAATTCAACTTCTTGGCAAGAGTCAATGAATCAATACTATATTGGAGTCCTTGAGACGTGACATCGAATCTCTGGTGCTCCTTCCCCATTAAAAATCCCTTCAGTACATGGACCATGTCTTATGGATCCTCTGTGCTGCCCTACATCAAGCAGGCACTCAGATGAATGTCCTCCCCGGGTCACATATAATTTTAATTTCATTGAATCCTGCACCATTTTCATGAAAAACAACAAAAAAGAAAAACCAAAACAGTATATACCTATGCAGTATACATGTAAAATACATGTATACAATATTTAAAAATACAGTAGTTAAAAAAAAAATTAATAAATTTTATCAACTTTCACCAAATAGACAGAGAACTCTATCACTGAAAAGACTGGGCAATATTTAAAACAGTGATTCTTGTATCAAAGTCAAATGAGCCAAAACACAGTGTGCAGGGCTTTTAATTTGTCTCTCATTCTTGGGCTCCAAAAACACTGCAAATGGTGACTGCAGCCATGAAATTAAAGGACATTTGCTCCTTGGAAGAAAGCTATGACAAACCTGGGCAGCATATTAAAAAGCAGAGACATTACTTTGCCGACAAAGGTCCATCTAGTCAAAGCTATGGTTTTTCTAGTAGTCATGTATGGATGTGAGAGTTGGACCATAAAGAAAGCTGAGCACCAAAGAATTGATGCTTTGGAACTGTGGTGTTGGAGAAGACTCTTGAGAGTCCCTTGGACTGCAAGGAGATCTGACTGGTCAATCTTAAAGGAAATCGGTCCTGAATATTCACTGGAAGGACTGACACTGAAACTCCAATACTTTGGCCACCTGATGTGAAGAGCTGACTCATTGGAAAAGACCCTGATGCTGGAAAAGACTGAAGGCAGGAGAAGGGGACAACAAAAGATGAGATGGTTGTATGGCATAACCGACTCAATGGACATGAGTTTGAACAAACTCTGGGAGTTGGTGATGGACAGGGAAGTCTGGTGTGCTGCAGTCCTTGGGGTTGGAAAGAGTCTGACACGACTGAGCAACTGAACTGAACTAAAAGCATTCACATGTGAGTGGAACTATAGCAATTAATGAATACGTTCAACATTTAAACCATATCTTCATCAATGCAAAAGGTACTACAAATATAGTATGCCTCCCAGGGTCAAGTGTCATCAGTGTACAGGCTTTCTCTAGGATAAATCAATTCTTCTTCTTCAAGGAAAGGATTCCTGGTATATTTTGAGGATGGGAGTTAAACGTAATTCTATTTTCTGAAGTGCTGCACTATACTTCATGGTGCTTTCTTTCATATAAAATTATTTCACACAGCTTTTCAAGACTCCTTCTACACCCGAGGCCTCCTCTTCTATCAAGATTTCTCTAAACACACTGTGTACTCCAGATCTGGACCCACCTCCACTAGCAATTTCCTGTAGACTATCATGGAATCACTTATGACTTTTTTCTCTCACTCTCCACATCTCATCTATGTTGTCAGTTCTATTTTGAAAATGTACTGAGAATCCCACAACTTGTCACCACCACCTTTATCACCATCCTGGTGCAAGCCACCTTCTCTCCCACCTGGATGCAACACCTCCTAACTGGGCTCCCCACTATCCTTTGGGCCTCTGAAAAGGCTCATCTCCACGCTGCAGGTAATGATCCTTCTCAGACGCAATCCAGACCAGCTCTAAGATGAGCCTCCAGGGAACCCTCCAATCGTACATTGAACAAAACTCCACTCCCTCCGCAACCTCCTCTCCAAAGAGGCACCCTTCACTCCAGTCCCACTGGCCTTCTTACTAGACACACATTCTCATCTCAGGGTCTCCATACTTACTACTCTGCAGGAATGTTTTCTCCCTGGCATCTGACCAGCACACGCCCCCAATTTCACACAGGTCTCCAACTGAACATCATTTTATCACAAGGCCCTTTTCTGATCATCCAATTTAAATCAGCATTCACTTCACTCTACATCCTCTTACCCTGCCTGATTTTTCTTCATTGCTCTCATAAGTACCTGATTTATTATATGAGTCACTGAGGTGAAAGTAAGTTCCATGAGACTAGAATTTCTGTTTCATTCACTGCTCTACTCTCTAGTACCAGGAACGTGCCTTACACATGGTAGATACTCAACATATACCAAAGAGCCAATGAATTCGTTAGTTTTATCTTTCCTTATAGATTGTCACTTCTTTGTGGCTGGAAACCATGACTCCTCTTTCTATATCACTCACAGTGCTGACTTGGTAAGTAGGTGATGCTTATGTGTGAACTGGAAGGTAGCTCTCTCAACACCACTTACTTCCTGAGTCTTCTCCCTGAGTAGCCAACGTGTTCAGCTTCTGGCAAGAATCATTAATCTCTGGGAAGGAGGTATCTAAATTTCAACCCAGATAACAGAAATACAGTTTCTAGGAAACAGCAGTAGTAGGTAAACCAGGAACAAGAGGAAAAATGACCAGGTTTTAAATAGTATAGGCATAAGAAGAATTACTGATGGAGGACAGCAGGAAGGGCAAGGATAACGGACAGTCATATGTTGGAGGCACAAGGGTGGAATGGGTATTGAAAAACCCTCTTCTTCCTCAGGTTTTCAGAACTGTTTCTTCAGTGGTTTTGTGATTAAAAAAAAAAAAAAAAAAAAAACCTGCTGCCAAGCAGGAGACACAGGTTTGATCCCTGAGTTAGGAGGATTCCCTGCAGAAGGAAATGACGATTCCAGTATTCTTGCCTGGAAATGCCATGAACAGAGAAGTGTGGCAGGCTACAGTCCATGGGGTTGCAAAAGAGACAGACACCACTTAGCGACTAAACAACAACACAACAGCTTACAGTTTGTATTTCACAGGAAATTCAGAATCTCATGGCAGACAGAGGTATCTTACCATTGAAATCTATTGCTGCAGGATTTTCTCCTGTGGTCTAGACATGATAAGCTTGCTTTGCGTGAGACTTCTTATGTAGGTATGAAGCACATTCTTGATCTCACACACAAGGCACACACCCTAGAGGCACTGCCCTATCATAAACACTAGAAGATGTAAATAAATGCCAAGTACTCAGCATTCAAGTAGTTCCACCTTCCCAAGTAGTTCCCCTGAAACATACATTCAATTAGAAGGGTGAGGCGCTCAGCATCTGGCTCAATGCCCAGCACAGAGCAGAGACTCAACAGGAAGTGGCTGAATCCCTGTTGAGTATCACAGCTGCAACCAGAATGGTGCATCAGTCAAAGCCCTTCAACCAAAGTACTGTCCCAACAGCATCCATCCAGAAAAGTCCATGCTCCTGATCTTTCTGCCTGTCTTCCAGTGGTCCCTGCCCTGCGTACGCATACTCAATGAGCTCCCAAGTCTGAAACAAAGCTAGTTTCTACACCAACATTGCTCTTTCTCAAAGGAAGGGTTATTGCAGAAGATTCCAAGATCCTAATTGAACAAAGGAAAAGTTAAGCAGCCCTTTCTTCATTGGGCACATGTACTGAGCACATTTATGAAGTACAAAGTATGTCCCAGGCACTGGGCTAGGGATGTGACGGCAAGCAAAAGAGTTCTTTCTGCCCTTCCAGAGCTCAGAATCAATGGAGGAGACAGACATACAATCCCACAAAATAAATACATGCTTTCAAATTCTGGCAAGATCCATGCTACCCAAGCACTGGGTCCTGTAAGAACATATAAACAGGAATTTACAAAAGGAAATATACAAAAAACAGACACTTTGTAGTCAGTAGACTCTGACTTGGTAAAAGAGAAAGCCAGGCTGAAGGATAAGTAGAAGACAGTGCTGATAATATTAGCTAACACTTCCTAGGAGGCAAAAGGGGTAAAGAATCTGCCTGCCAATGCAGGAGACACAGAGATGAGAGTTTGATCCCTGGGTCAGGAAGACCTCCTGGAGTAGGAAATGGCAATCTAATATTCTTGTCTGGAAAACTCCATGGGCAGAGGAGTCTGGTGGGCTACAATCCATAGGACCACAAAGAGTTGAACACGACTGAGCACGAACACTTCATATGTCCTGAGCACCGTGCTAACACATCACATGGACGCACTCGTTTAATCCACACAATAACCTTATGCAATCATCATCTCCACTTCACGTTCAGAGTGCCCTGAGCTCCCCAAGGCCAGAGCCTGAACTGGAATTTAGACCATCTGGCTCCAAGGCTCTGAACCACTGGGCAAGGTGCATCCCAGGCTAGGGAACTCCACTAAGAAGGCCTGGGGCAAAAATAAGCATGTGAATCACAGGTACTGGTCTGACAGGTGAAGTTCACGTGCAGTGAGCAGCAAAGAGTAGAAAAGCACTAAAATCTCAGGATCATGGGCAGACTCCAAGGAGCGGGTGAATCCCTGCCCAATGAGAAGCCACTGGAGTGACTTGGTTACAGTGATGGATGGGCTACAGCATGGAGAAAAGACTAGAAGAAAGCATGAATGGAAGTGTGGAGACCAATTACACAGAACACAACCACCACTGTAGAATGTTTGGGAACTTCTGCTTGCCATTTACATAAAAACTCCCATGAGAACTGCATCAGGCATCAGAAACCCCTAAGTTCCAGTGTGTGGCATTTGTGGGGGCCAAGAGAAAGAAAGGTCTATATCAAAACCATTGCGTTTCTTGATCCAAAATGGAATTTTGTTTTACAATTTGACCCAATATTCAATAATCAAAACCTATAATGATCTAGGAAATATTTCTAGAAGATATTATTATTAAATATTTTAACAGTGAAGAAAATAGAATACTATAGAAGATTTGATCTAACCTCACTGTGAGTATGCAATATCATTCTAGGGTTCATCTATAACTCGGCACATAATAAACAGTAAGCACCAATTTTCTTATCTGTAAACCAGGTACAATAATGGAGCCTAACTTTATAGAATTGTTGGATACCAATCAACGTCAAGAGTTTTAGCTCAGGACCTAGCATAAAGTAAATATTCACAATATTCTTTCATTTAACAAATATTTGGGTGCCTACCATGCCCCACGCAAGAAGGTATCCAGTGAAAAATCAGTTCCTGCCTTGAAGGAGCTTACATTCTAACCAGGAAATCAGACAGTTAACTAAGAGAGATAGTATAACCTGGTGAAGAAAATTAAAGAAGAGCTAGGAGATACAAAGTGGCAGTGGAGGTGGGAGGAGTGATGAGAACAGGCAGACTGCCATGTCTGAGAAGATGATGTTTGAGCAGGGATCTGCAGGACATTTAGGGTACTGCAGGGCCACCAGTATAAACAATAATGACCTGTGATGTCAGAGAGCTAGCCAGATTGTGTGGTCAAGGTGAGAATCTTTAGTTATATTCTAAAAGTGACAAGAAACCAAAAAAGGATTTAAAGCACAGGGGTGAAACAATGAGGTTTCAGTTCAGTTCAGTCACTCAGTCATGTCCCACTCTTTGCAACCCCACAGAATGAAGCATGCCAGGCTTCCCTGTCCATCACCAACTCCAGGAGCTTGCTCAAACTCATGTCCATCGAGTACGTGATGCCATCCAACCATCTCATCCTCTGTCACCCCCTTCTCTTCCTGTCTTCAATCTTTCCCAGCATCAGGGTCTTTTCCAATGAGTCCATTCTTCACATCAGGTGGCCAAAGTATTGGAACTTCAGCTTTAGCATCGGTTCTTCCAATGAATATTCAGAGCTGATTTCCTTGAGGACTGACTGGTTGGATCTCCCTGCAGTCCAAGGGACTCTCAAGAATTTTCTCTAACACCATAGTTCAAAAGCATCAATTCTTTGGCACTCAGCTTTCTTTATGGTCCAACTCTCACATCCATACACGACTACTGGAAAAACCACAGCTCTGACTAGACAGACTTTTGTTGGCAAAGTAAAGCCTCTGCTTTTTAATACACTGCCTAGGTTTGTCATAGTTTTTCTTCCAAAGAGCTAATATCTTTATGGCTGCAGTCACCATCTACAGAGATTCTGGAGCCCAAGTAAGTAAAGTCTGTCACCGTTTCCATTGTTTTCTCATCTATTTGCCATGAAGTGATGGAACTGGATGCCATGATCTTAGTTTTTTGAATGTTGAGTTTTAAGCCATGTCTAAAATAGGACTCTGGCTGCTGCATAGGAACAAAAGCAGAAGGAGAAAGACAGGAAGCTACTGGAGTGTTCTTGGACAAGAGTGCAAATGATAAAAAGTAACCAGATTCAGGAGAGATGGTGAAAGCAGAGAAAACAAAATTGATTTACTGATGAATTACACATGGTCTGTAAGAAAAAGAGAGAAGACTAGAGTGACTCCAATATTTCTGGTCTGGAATCGGTTCTGTTGAAGACATGCTGAGTTTGAGATAACGTCTTAGACCTTTAAGTACAGTTAAGTTAGCAGTTGGGTAGACAAGTCTAGAGTTCTAAAAAGGGGTTCAGGCTGGAGAAATGAGTTTGAGAGTTACCGTCACCTCAGAGACATTTAAAACCTTGAGCCTAGATGAAATCACCTAGGGAGTCTGTCTTCTCTGAAGACAGAAAAGATATCAAAGAGAAGAGACGAAGTCCTGGTGTACTTTCAACACAGGAAATAAGGTAAGAGAAGAGAATGGCCTGTGAGGAAGGCAGGCAATCAGGAGAGGACAGGATCCTGAGAGACAAAAGACAAAGGAAGTCAGGCTATGTTAGTGACTGTCATTAGTGTTTATCATCATAACCATCTTTGGACTCCCCAGAGGAAGAGTCTTTTTTGTTCAGGTGATCTACTCACATCCCCATAACTCACTCTGCTCATCCTCACCTCTGGGCCTTGGCTCCCATCACCATCCACA